>NC_079194.1:273910341-274510341 GCF_029499605.1 Hyla sarda | reverse complement strand
CGATCAGACACCAGGAGGCAAGGTAGGAGACCTAAAGTGGATGGCATAAGGTGGACATAACCAAGGGCAACATGTTATCAAAACAAAACAGGCACATGGGGGATTAGTAAGTGTATATCTTCTTAACAGTTCCTTTTTCAGAAATGCTCCAATACTTTTATCTTAATGGGAAACCCCTCTGAACAAGTGAGCCATCTATGTAATACAGTGAAGACTGTATAGTTATTTCCATCAGCTTTATTTCTGCCATGGTGATAATATGTGACTTCCAGGATCAGTGGTGGCAGCATACAATACACACTTTGTATGTGAGCCTAACTTGTTATATGGCTACCTCTTCAACTAATCTGACAGCATCTGCTGTGCAGAATTTCTCCACAGCTTGCAGGGTTAAACATTAGAAATAAGCAAATCGATTTAGCATGAATTAAATTCTTTCAAATTTCCCATAATTTGGTGATTCAGAAAATCCAAAACCTTTAAGATTTGATTCATTAGAATCTCTCAAAATGGCAGCCACTACTACTAACCCTACACAGTCACTGCTTTGCCTATTGTTGTCTATACTGCACTGCTGCTTCTACACCTACACAAGTGCACATCTCTTGCCTTGTCTATCACATTTCATACTGTACTACTACTATGACTACTACTAGCACTACATAGCCGCACAACTGCTTTATCTATCACCAGGGGCGTAGCTATAGTTGGTGCAGAGGTAGCAGTTACATCGGGGCCCTGGTGCCTAAGGGGGCCCCAAAGCACAGCTGCCCCATAAGAGACCAGTACTATAATTGGCACATGGGGACCTGTTGCAGATTTTGCATCGGGGCCCAGCAGCTACAAGGTACACCTCTGTCTATCACATTTCATACTGTACTCCTACTAACACTACTACTACTACTAGCCCTATACAGCCGCACATCTCCTGCCTTGTTCATCGTGTTCCATACTGTACTGCTGCTTCGTCTACTACTACCAACCCTACTTAGCTGCACATCAATGTATGTTCCATATTGTACAACAACTACTACTACTATGCCTACACAGACACACATCTCCTGCCTTGTTCATCATGTTCCATACTGTACTGTTACTACTATTACTATCCCTACACAGCTGCACATCTCCTGCCTTGTCCACCGTGTTCCATACTGTACTGTTACTACTACTACTATGCCTACACAGACACACATCTCCTGCCTTGTTCATCATGTTCCATACTGTACTGTTACTACTACTACTACTACTACTATCCCTACACAGCTGCACATCTCCTGCCTTGTCCATCGTGTTCCATACTGTACTGCTGCTTCGTCTACTACTACTACTACAACTACCAACCCTAGCTGCACATCAATGTATGTTCCATATTGTACAACTACTACTACTCCTACACAGACGCATCTCCTGCCTTGTCCATCATGTTCCATACTGTACTGCTGCTTCGTCCACTACTACTTCCACTACTACTACTAGCCCTATACAGCCTCACATCTCCTGCCTTGTCCATCGTGTTCCATACTGTACTGCTGCTTCGTCTACTACTACTACCAAACCTACTTAGCTGCACATCAATGTATGTTCCATATTCTACAACTACTACTACTATACCTACACAGACACATCTCCTGCCTTGTCCATCATGTTCCTTACTGTACTGTTACTACTACTACTACTACTATCCCTACACAGACACATCTCATGCCTTGTCCATCATGTTCCTTACTGTACTGTTACTACTACTATCCCTACACAGACACATCTCATGCCTTGTTCATCATGTTCCTTACTGTTCCTGCCGTGAACCTTACCCTGCACAGGATGGATCTAATAATATCTGAAACCTAAGAGACCTTAGAGTTTCCTGTATAACTTTTTAGAGCAATCTCGATTGGGAGCAAGTTTATTTGGACCAATTTATATCTGATGGCCAATTGAAACAAAATGATCTGAAATTAAATTTGAGCATGTAAATCTTCAATAAAATTTTAAAAGTGGCTCCTGACCAGATCACAATAGCAATTATATGTTATAATATGCAGTTCACTTGAAATGTTTGTAGAATCCCTTTACACAATCCATACTGTATACAACGAGATTTTAACACGTTTAACAGTTGTTGTTACACAGACACACAGGATGCCGTCCTGCCACACTGGTGCTGTGTCTTTAAATCTCAATAGCTAATAATAGCCTCGCCAACTGTCTGTTATCTTTCAGCATATACCTTATCTGTTACCACAGTCCTGTGTCCTATCAGAGGGTAAAATGTAGCACTTGGTCCTCTGTATCAACAGGCAAAGGAAAATCTAGCAGAACTACAACTAAAGTTGAAAGTGTAAATGATCATCCTCCCCTTTATCCAATTATCATCAACTATTGCCAATTCATTGTTTGACTATTTTGCATACAAAATCATTCATATGTAATAAACGACCACAATAGATAAACAACACAATAGAGGATATCTCAGCATTGACATAAATGGCATATTTAGGGTGTATTCACACTTCTGAATTTCCACCTGCGGAATTCCGCTAGAAGTGTGAATGGGAGTGCCGAATCCCATAGAAGTCTATGGGCTTTAATTTGAGGTGGAATTCAGCAAGCGGAAATTCTACCTTGTGAATAGACCCTAAGCCTTGGTTCACACTGTCAAATTTCTGGGCAGAATTTCTGCCAGAGATCGAGTCGACGGCACTAGGACCACCCCGACTACATTGCCGTCCCCATAGATGGCAATGCAGATCTCCCAAAAGATCCACCTAGAAATGCATTGCAGTCTATGGGGGCAGCAATGCAGTCTACTCGGTCCTAGTGCCACCGGCTCGATCTCTGGCAGAAATTCTGCCCAGAAATTCTGCAGTGTGAACCTAGCCTTAAAGGGGTACTCCGGTGGAAAAACAATTTTTTTTTTCTTTTTTAAATCAACTGGTGCCAGAAAGTTAAACATATTTGTAACTTACTTCTATTAAAAAATCTTAATCCTTCCTTTATTATTAGCTGCTGAATACTACAGAGGAAATTCTTGTCTTTTTGGAATGCTCTCTGATGAACCCACTGCTCTCTGCTGACGTTATTATAATAATAAGTCTTTATTTATTGTTGTCCTTAGTGGGATTTGAACCCAAGGCCCCAGCACTGCAAGGCATCAGTGCTAACCACTAAGCCACCATGCTGCTCTTAGCATACATCTGCTATGCACGGTTGCTAAAATGGACAGAGATATCAGCAGAAAGCACTGTGGTCGTAATGTCATCAGTGTTCCAAAAAGAAAGGAATTTCCTCTGTAGCATTCAGCAGCTAATAAGTACTGGAAGGATTAAGATTTTTTAATAGAAGTAATTTACAAATATGTTTAACTTTCTGGCACCAGTTGATTTAAAAAAGAAAAAAAATGTTTTTCCACCGGAGTACCCCTTTAATGTCATCTTATAATTATGGGGTCCAGGCTTTGGGACTGATAAGATTCCTCTTTATTTTTTTTTACAATATAACTCCCGTCATAGTGCTGTGTAATTGCTTGAATGAGGCTGTTCCACAGTTTCAGACAATTGTCACTTTGTTTGTCAAATTCCCATTACTATGGGCTTGGATTGGGGTCCCCACAGTTAGACCCCCCTGGTCAGACATTGATGACATATTCATTGAATATACAAAAAAATCTTGTGATCCCTTATCACACCTGGTCTCGCTCCTTAGACCCACTGTGATGGCAAGTTACATCCTGCCGAAGTGCACGTCAGCATGCGCCTAACTCCTCGGTTGTTACTCTGTCAAACCCAACTCTCTCACTGCATAAGTCTATGGAATGAAAGATTCAGCCGGGGAGTGAACCACTGCCACAGACTTCACATGGTTATAGCTCACAAAGGAGTTTTCTGGGGACAAAACATTGATGGACTATACTCCGGTGGAAAACCTTCTATTTTTAAATCAACTGGTGCCAGAAAGTTAAACGGATTTGTCAATTACTTCTATTAAAAAATCTTAATCCTTCCAGTACTTATTAGCTGTTGTATACTACAGAGGAAATTATTTTCTTTTTTGAACACAGAGCTCTCTGCTGACATCATGACCACAGTGCTCTCTGCTGAAATCTCTGCCCATGTGTCAGCAGAGAGCTCTGTGTTCCAAAAAGAAAATAATTTCCTCTGTAGTATTCAGCAGCTAATAAGTAGTGGAAGGATTAAGATTTTTAAATAGAAGTAATTTACAAATCTGTTTAACTTTCTGGCACCAGTTGATTAAAAAAAAAAAAAAAGGTTTTCCACCGGAGTACCCCTTTAACAGACATTCTGTTTCACAGCAATAGTGTGATAGTTAAAATAGGATAAACAGTCCAGATACCATAATTACCGCAAGGGCCCTGCGGAATATTTTATTGTGTTTTTACTTTATTTTCTGTTTTTATGCAATTGCATCTGTTGTTTACTGCTGATATTTTGTGACATAAAATTTTACATCTAGTGAACTATATTGATTCACATGTCCATCACATACTCAATTTTTTCGGTAGGATGCTGAGTAGAGATGAGTGAACTTACAGTAAATTCGATTCGTCACGAACTTCTCGGCTCGGCGGTTGCTGACTTTTCCTGCATAAATTAGTTCAGCTTTCTGGTGCTCCCGTGGGCTGGAAAAGGTGGATACAGTCCTAGGAGACTCTTTCCTAGGACTGTATCCACCTTTTCCAGCCCACCGGAGCACCTGAAGACTGAACTAATTTATGCAGGAAAAGTCAGCAACCGCCGAGCTGAGAAGTTCGTGACGAATCGAATTTACTGTAAGTTCGCTCATCTCTAATGCTGAGGGCTGTTGGTTGTTTTTCTAGGTTTTGATAAATCTCCTGCATATTTCCTATCAATATATTTTCCCCATAAATCCCAATTTTGCCCTAAAACAGGTGAAAAATCTCTGATGCATCATAGTTACATGTGAGAAGATTGATGAAGTCATCCAGAACTGAATGAACTGGTTCTATAAGGCACTGGACCCCCTTTGGTACTGCTCAGAGATTTACATTCAGTAATGGACCAAGACTAGATGACGTATCACAAGATCATGTTGGGTCTATTTCCCCTTAGAACCGTATATATGTATTTAACGCTGTTATGACCAACCATTCCTGGCAAGCGAATATTTATATACCTGGTGTTATATACTTGCACTATAAATGTAGGTCAGATCTGTTCATTAAGATAAATTATGTTTTGTTCCTAATTTTTAGTAAGGCCTTTTGGTGCCTCTAGGCATAAAAATGAAGGGGGGGGGGCAGATGGTAGAGGACCTTAGAGGCCACATCACAAGACCATGATAACAAATCTAGGAGCCCAAAAGTATGAGGCCCACTAATTCCTATGGATGGAGATTTTGAATCCCTCCAAAATTATTGCTGTCACTTGACATATTTTTTTTAGACTTTGTCCAACTTGTTTTTTATTTTATTTTTTTTTGTTGTTTTTATAGATTGTTTTATATGTTAAAGGTGTTTTCCCATCTACTAAATTAGCCTTTGGCAGGAATTGGTCAGGGAAGCCAAAAGCAGCTGAAACAGGGAACTTACACAATTTGTATAACTACCATTGACTTTAATGGGAGTTGGGAAAACAATGCAGATCTGTGAGCTACAGTGTTTACATAACTCTGGCTTCTCGACCCATTAAATTTAGTATATGAAACAACCCCTTTAATATGGATGTCAATTATCATTAAAGGGGCTATCCAGTTATTTAAAAAAAAACGTAGCCCCTATCCACAGGATAGGGGATACATGTCCAATTATGGATGGTCCGACCTATGGGGCCCCCCACGATCTCCAAAACTGGGCCCGACTAATTTTGCTGAGCATTCTGGGACCCACCTTCAGAGGCAAAATGGTCTTAGCAGTGACAGCCCACTTAGCCAATCACCAGCTAAGGCAGGATACCTCTACGGCCAGTGACTGACTGAGCGGGCCATCATTGTCAAGTCCAGTTCGTCTCTGATGGTGGGTCCCAGAGCAATCAACAGAGAAAGCCAATCCCCTTTCTGGAGGTCACAGTGGTCTGACCCCTCGTGATTACTTATCTCCTATATATACTATATACACTATAACAGAACAGCTTTCTATGGATCCAGGATTCCTGTTTATAAAAAAAAATCTGGTGATGACCTCACTTGGGTTTACCTTTTAACATTAACTATGTTACTACGATCTTTGTGACCACCTCATTTGTCACTATAATCTCTGAGTCTGTATGTATGCAGCAATGACCCCCTAGAACTTGATAAGGGATCTTTGTACTTTGTAAAATACCAGCACCGATGGGAAAAAATGTTTCCACTATTATAGATATTGCTCATAGGCAATAATGAAATCATGTAATTTCTGGTGAATTTCTGCAATAATACCATTTTAACAGTAAAAACTGAGAGAAGTTTCACACATTTACTTCAGTTCTAACATTATGCCCCCTGCTTTGGGATCCAGACTAGATTTGGAACATTTCCATTGAATATCACAGAATGTCGCACATTCCGCATATGCCATATATACAGTAGCTATGATTTATTATGAGCAGTAAAACAAACATAAAACCAAACTAAACAATAATAAAACCTCTGGGGCCCCCACAATTTAGAGAATAAAAACCCCAGTCTCCCATTAAAATAGGGTACCACTTCATTCATTCTCTATGTGAGCAGCGGAAACAGCCCTAAACACTGGCCATTTCTGGTAGCTGTCAAAGGGAATGGATTTGGCAGCGACGTGCATGCTAGACTCACAGCTCCATTCTAACTGACTTGGGTCCCTATTGTCGAGATTCCGGTGTTTGTGTGTGTGTGTGTGGGGGGGGGGAGGTCCGGTGGATATAGGATAGTTTACCAACAAGTTTACTATTGTCCCAGGAATCCTTAGGGTAGGCTCATTATGTGTGATTGCTGAGGTCCACAACATGGGTTGGCCATCCCTTAATTTTTGGTGATAAGTTGGGATTCTGGGGATTGCACCACCAATGATCACATATTCATGGTGTATCAGAGTTTTTTTCTCAAAATTGTTTTTCCTGGAATACCCCTATAAAAAACTGAAGATTATTATTGTTCTTTTATTTTTTTATAGAGTAACATTTCAGATGGTTATGGCAAAAAAAATCTAGTTTCGTATTTTTTAAATGCAAATATATATATTTTTTAAACCAAGCAGTTTTCATGGACCACAGTCGTCACACCCCCTCCATTCATGTCTATGGGAGGAGGCATGACAGTTATGTACTAGCCGTCACCCCCCCCCCCCCCCGCCCCCCTGAATGGAGGGGGCGCGGCGTGATGCCCCAAACAGAATGCAGCAGTGCCAACCTGGAGATCGTTTGGATAGGGGATAAGTTGTGTGGGGGCAGAGTACTCCTTTAATACGAGTAACCATCTAGTGCTGTCCCATCTAGTTATTGAGTGATTAAAAGAACACCTGACAACAAAAATAAGGATATGGCTACATGGCAACTTTGGCCATGGCACGCCATGTAGCCCTAGCCTTAATGTTAGGCCATTTTCGCATGGCAAAATTTCCTAGCAGAATCCATTGCACCAGAGCTCCAATGTTTTCATTGGGATTCTGTTGCACCATGCTGACAGTGGAATCTCCATGGTGGAAATATCTACTGTGAAAATCCCGTCATGTCAATTGTTTCTCTGAAATCTACTGGGAAATATGAAGATGGTGGATTTCTGAGAGGTCCTAGCGCCGGCATGTTTTGCCGGTACCCTCTGTTTGCAGAGTCTGAGTCTGTACATGTCAATTATCCATAACTTATTATAAACATAGTTATTGGTCATACTAAAACTTCTGCATCTGTTCCATACATTTAAAAGGTGTTTAAAAAAAACAACAAAAAAAACATGTATATGCTGTAGAAATTACATCATTCAGATATATCGAACAAATCTTCACATAAAATGATAGCCCTCCAGAGTTGTTGTAACCTGATATAAGGCCACTTTCCGTAAAGCCCTTTGTGTTCTTTAGAAAATTAGCCATGTAAAGTAAATGTACATGCCGTAAAGCGTGTAAATGAATATGCTATATGTAATTAGCAAGGTTAAATATAGATATCTGGTACATATTTGAGATACAAGATCAATTTCATAGATACATCTGTCAGAAGTCTTCACACCTCAGCTATGTGAACATTCACACCTCGTCCAGTGAACCCAATAGTGACATGCTATACATCACATGCCTGTCCCAATTAAAGGATTAATTCCATATAGGAGTAACTCATGCTACTGACAGATATAATGGTGATATATGGATGTCGCAGCCCTATATTATCACACGTGTTCCTGCTTCCTATGTGTACTTAGTATTAGATAGCTATCGGCCACACATGCATCTTTATTGCAATAAGCAGTCGATGAGTGACAATGAGACACCTCCAGAACCAATGGGATAAGGGTGATGAAATCCACCATCCTTAAAGGGCTACTCTGCTGCTCAGCGTTTGGAACAAACTGTTCTGAACGCTGGAGCTGGCGCCGGGAAATCGTGATGTCATAGCCCCGCCCCATCATTACGTCACGCCCTGCCCACTCAATGTAAGTCTATGGGAGGGGGCGTGACGGCCGTCACGCCCCCTCCCATAGACTTACATTGAGGGGGCGGGCTTTACGCCATGAGGGGGCAGGGCTGTGACATCACTAGCTCCCGGCTCCAGCATTCAGAACAGTTTGTTCCAAACACTGAGCAGCGGAGTACCCCTTTAACCAGTGTTGCTACCAACAGAAAGCATTTGGAGTCAGTTAAAGGGGTATTCCAGGAAAAAACTTTTTTTTAATATATCAACTGGCTCCAGAAAGTTAAACAGATTTGTAAATTACTGTGCATAAGCGTAGAAGTGGAAAAAAACGGCTGACTCACCGACAAGTTCTCTTCAGGTTTTCTTCTTTATTAATATACTCACATATTCATATAAAACAAGGGAGGAGGATTTGTAAATTACTTCCATTAAAAAATCTTAATCCTTTCAGTACTTTTTAGCTGCTAAAGTTGAGTTGTTCTTTTCTGTCTAAGTGCTCTCTGATGACACGTGTCTCGGGAACTGTCCAAAGTAGAAGCAAATTCCCATAGCAAACCTATTCTACTCTGTGCAGTTCCTGAGACAAGCAGAGATGTCAGCAGAGAGCACTATGGCCAGACAGAAAAGAACAAGTCAACTTCAGCAGCTGATAATTATTGGAAGGATTAAGATTTTTTTAATAGAAGTAATTTACAAATGTTTTAAACTTTCCGGAGCCAATTGATCTATAAAAAAAAGTTTTTTCCTGGAATACCCCTTTAAGGCTCCCATATATATTAGATAGACCAGCCGAGTGATCCATCGCATACCAGGTCCCATAGACTTGGCAAAAAGCTATGTTGGTGGGTGAATTTTGATGGAACCTGCATTAGAGGCTTCTGACGAAGCCTTCAGCACAGACATGAACCCAACCCAAATGTCTACATTTTATGTATATAATGGTGTATATGTTGTGCTTTGGTTTTAGGTTTAAAAAAATCGATCAGATACGCATATGCTCTGTTGTCAGTCCAGTTTCACATGAGCATAATATGGGGCATTTCTGTCTCAGTAATATAGCAGCAAATCCCAGGCTGACCACTAGACTTACAGGTGAAACTCGAAAAATTAGAATATAGTGCAAAAGTTCATTTATTTCAGTAATGTAACTCGTCTGCGGAAGGTAGCATGAAGTGCCCCAAAATCTCCTGACAGACGGATGCGTTGAGCCTGGAGTTAATGAAGCACAGTGAACCAACACCAGCAGATTACATGGCTCTCCAAATCATAGTAATTGGGGGGGGGGCTTTGGGGTTTTCATGAGCTGTAAGGAGTAGTCATCACAATTATGACAAATCACAACTTGAACTATCTTGCTTTGTATGTAATGAGTCCCTCTCATATATTAGTTTAAACCTTTAAGTAGCATTACTGAAATAATATATATATATATATATATATATATATTGGGTAGAATTCTGGCTTGGCATATATCCCAGTAGAATGGTGAGGGGGAGTGAACTAAAACTTAACTTTTAATAAATATGCTGTTAAAAAACATAGATACGAGTGCAAGATATATTAGCAAGGGATACTGATGATTCTCCCTTGCTACAATAGACGCAGGAATAACTCACAGTTAAAATATTAACTATACTGTCTTTAAAAAGCCTGAAAATCACCCAGTCTGACCAGTCCCAGTCATATCACAGGCCCTGAAGCATATCAATTCTTCACAATGCACTTCCCTACGTGTTTCGGTCCACCTGAATAGGTGACCTCATCAGGGGCTGTTTACAAAATGCGTGCACAGAAACAAAGGACTGTATGCTTTCAAATCCAAACAATAATACAGTACTGGGATTGCAGATACAGTTGCAGCCCCAACATAAACGCTGACAGTATATGAAGTATTCCACTGTAAAATTTTATTTTTCTCAGCCCTGTGGAAAAAAGATTCAGGAAAACTTCTGACGGTCCGTTACAGATGTCCTGACAGCTACACCATGTGCATGCCCGCAGTGGTAGGGAGCCGTGCGCTGGCAGCTGGCAGTATCACACGGCTCCCCGCCACTGCGGGCGAGCACATGGTGTAGCTGTCAGGACATCTGTAACGGACCGTCAGATGTTTTCCTGAATCTTTTTTCCCCATTTATTAAAAGTTAAGTTTTAGTTCACCCAACCCCCCCCCCCCCCCCCCCCCCTTACCATTCTACTCTAATTTTCCTTGGGAGTCTGTATCCTCATAGTGAGTAGACACTCTATATAGCTACCTTATTTCTATTGGCATAAATCCCAATCAAGAGACTTTGTAACTGGAGCCAGAGCTGATCTTAGGGCATGCTACCTGAGAAGGTGGTGTGATGAGCTTCTTTGCATATTCCTTACCCAGAAAGCCCACGGAGTGTTAATGGCCTTTTTGAATCTCCGTTCTACACCGGAAGCGGTGCTCCTCCCTAAGGAGAATACTCACCCCTCATGTAAATATATAAAGTACAGACCAAAAGTTTGGACACACCTTCTCATTCAAAGAGTTTTCTTTATTTTCATGACTATGAAAATTGTAGATTCACACTGAAGGCATCAAAACTATAAATTAACACATGTGGAATTATAGACATAACAAAAAAGTGGGAAACAACTGAAAATATGTCATATTCTAGGTGGAAAGTGTCCCCCAAGTGCAGTCACAAAAACCATCAAGAGCTACAAAGAAACTGGCTGACATGCGGACTGCCCCAGCAAAGGAAGACCAAGAGTCACCTCTGCTGCGGTTCACCAGCCTCAGAAATTGGAGGTTAACAGCAGCTCAGATTAGAGACCAGGTCAATGCCACACAGAGTTTTAGCAGCAGATACATCTCTAGAACAACTGTGAAGAGGAGACTGTGTGAATCAGGCCTTCATGGTAGAATATCTGCTAGGAAACCACTGCTAAGGACAGGCAACAAGCAGAAGAGACTTGTTTGGGCTAAAGAACACAAGGAATGGACATTAGACCAGCGGAAATCTGTGCTTTGGTCTGATGAGTCCAAATTTGAGATCTTTGGTCCCAACCACCGCGTCTTTGTACGATGCAGAAAAGGGGACCGGATGGACTCTACATGCTTGGTTCCCACCATGAAGCATGGAGGAGGAGGTGTGATGTTGTGGGGGTGCTTTGCTGGTGACACTGTTGGGGATTTATTCAAAATGGAAGGCATACTGAACTAGCATGGCTACCACAGCATCTTGCAGCGGCATGCTATTCCATCCGGTTTGCGTTTAGTTGGACCATCATTTATTTTTCAACAGGACAATGACCCCAAACACACCTCCAGGCTGTGTAAGGGCTATTTGACCAAGAAGCAGAGTGATGGGGTACTGGGCCAGATGACCTGGCCTCCACAGTCACCAGACCTGAACCCAATGAAGGCAAAAGTGCCAACAAGTGCTAAGCATCTCTGGGAACTCCTTCAAGACTGTTGGAAGACCATTTCAGGTGAATACCTCTTGAAGCTCATCAAGAGAATGCCAAGAGTGTGCAAAGCAGTAATCACAGCAAAAGGTGGCTACTTTGAAGAACCTAGAATATGACATATTTTCAGTTGTTTCACACTTTTTTGTTATGTCTATAATTCCACTTGTGTTAATTCATAGTTTTGATGCCTTTAGTGGGAATCTACAAATTTCATAGTCATGAAAATAAAGAAAACTCTTTGAATGAGAAGGTGTGTCCAAACTTTTGGTCTGTACTGTATATATATATATATATATGTGTGTGTGTATATATATATATATATATATATATTTTTTTTTTTTTGTAAAGACAAGATATTGGGAGTCCTCCCTTTATCAAGTAGAAAGAAACGTATTAATATAATTTTTATCCATTTACATCATATACATCAGTTTGTAAAAGTGGAGTTAAAAAGTGGCTTATTGTTTGAATTTATGAAATTTGGCTTTTTAAAAATAAGGAACAGAAGGCAGCTTTCATTTGTCCATGCCACCTAACTGGCATTTAAAGGGGCTGTCCCAAGTTTACAAATTATCATCTATTCACAGGGTAGGGGAAATCTAGCTGCTGATTGGTGGGTGTCCAACCATTGGAACTCCCACCAATCATGAGAATAAAGGGCAATTGTTCCCCATGTGAATATTTCAGCAGCGTGCATGCTTGGCCACTGCTTCATTTATTGTTAATGGGCCTTCCGAACATTACAATGTTTAAAAGCCTTTAGAGAATAAATGAAGCATGTGCATGGAACAATTGACCTTCATTATCACAATTGGTGTGGGTCTTAACAGTGGGATCTCCACCGATTACCTTGTTACCTCCAATCTTATCGATAGGATGTAAATGTAGATATTTATCACTTGTCTTAGTCAAAAAGTGTGGATGAAACATCACTGCAATAGCCTGCAGGTCAATTGCTACTGTTGTGCCACCAGTATGCAGGGGCTGACTGACCGGCCAGTCCGATCGGACGTTGTCAGAGGGCCCGGCCGGGTAAAGGGCCCGCCGCTGCCGCCAATACTGAAGATCCAGGACACCTACTGTGGGGGGACCCCACTGCCTACACCTACTATGGGGGGACCCTGCTGCCTACACCTACTGTGGGGGGGGGGGCCTGCTGCCTACACCCACTGTGGGGGAACTCTGCTGCCTACACCTACTGAGGGGGAACTCTGCTGCCTACACCTACTATGGGGGAACTCGGCTGCCTACACCTAATGTGAGGGAACTCTGCTGCCTACACCTAATGTGGGGGACTATCTACTATGTTCCTGCCTAGCTAATATGGGGACAAGCAGCCAAACTAATAGGAGGGCTTCCTACTACCTGCATTGGGGTTTTTCATACAGGGGCAGCTATCTGGGGGATATACCCATAGGGGGCATAACTACCTACCTGGGGGACATTAACTACCTGGGGGAATGATCTACTAGGGGCCACTACCTCCTGGGGACATTACCTACATGTAACTTCCAAAAGCAACACCTTATTTTCTGTCCGCTAACACAAAATACTCTCCTCCAGAGACTAGACACTAGATCCGCCGCTGGGTGGAGGGGGGTGCTGGCTACATACTTGACTAACTACCTGGCTACCCAACCTACATACCTGGCTATCTAACTACCTACATACCTGGCTGCCTAACTACCTACATACATATCTTGCTACCTACCTACATACCGGGCTACCTAACTATGTACATACCTGGCCTTCATACATGGCTGCCTAAGTACCTAGCTAGTCACCTACCTACGTATCTGGCTTTCTGATCTACCTACCTAGTTACCTATTACCTGGCTACCTACCTGCCTGCCCTTTACTGTGCAGTACACCAAGGAGGGCATTATTACAGTTTGTGGGCCTGTAGAAGGGAAAATTGTGTAGAGGAGGGGAAGGCACTAAAAACATGCAGAATCTAACATGTTTGTCCTGCAGATGAGATCGACATGGTGGTCTTATCCAGATGGAGAAGAAAAGAAAAGAGGACGCTGCTGAACAGAAAAGATGTGAGTCCCTTTATGTAACTGTAATCACTTCTATGGTGTACAGATCCTGTGTACAGCTGGTATCTACCACTATATCGTCCTGTATATAATCACTAATATAGTATACAGACCTTGCATAGTATACTGGTCTGTGTATAGTGGTTTTATTTAGTACAGTATGGCGGTATTATCCAGTTGTTGTGTGGTGGTATATATTTACTATATATATTATTGGTCATGGAAAATTATTTTACCTACGTTAAAGTGTTTCTTATATATAAAATGTAGGGTTTTTTTTTTGTGTGTAGGGGTGGTGGATGGATTTGGGTGAGAGAGGGGCAGAAGTGTGACCAGTAACGGAGCTTCGCAGGGGGCCCTTGCTTTTTTTGGTCAGGGGACCCTGAGTGTTGTCAGTCCGCCCCTGCCAGTATGGATGCATTTTCTTCATGTACAGGTGTAAACAACCAGTCCAACCTTGGCTTAGGTTTTCAGATTTATTTTACATTTATCAACAAGAATTCATGATGGGTTAGGATTTATAAACCTGCCCCAATAACGATAATTAGAGTATTTCTCATACAGACTCCTTATGAAGGTGCTACTTACATATCATATGGAATTTATCTAATTCAGTAACCAGCTTCAGTATTCCCTATACAAAGTACCAGGCAGATCAGGACAGCACCGATTCATTGTCATGGCCTGAGAGGCTTTAGGGATGACCTAGTAGAGAATTATAAGGGTTCTCAAGAATCTCCCTATTTATGTTAGGATTTAGAAGGTAAATCATATTCTAAGGATGCTTAAGTGCCAGTCCTCTTGTCTCTTCTGCATGGCCCAGCCCTGAATGTTTTCTAGTTTGCTTAAATAAATTGAAAAGGAAAGCTGGAAACCCTATGGACTCTTCCATCTCCCCGTCACCAGAGCACTTTTTAGGTGTCATAACAAGAGGTAACTAAATAAAACAAGTATATGATAAAACCTGCTCATTTCACCCGATATTCCAGCAATAATGTTATAGTCCCACCTGCATCTACTTTTCAATAGCTTAAAAGGTACCAATACACATATGATACCTGTCAGACCATCATTTGTTTGATCAACAGTAATGTCCCCCTGAAAGACAGATGAAATCCAACATGCCCAATTCTCATCTCCCCAAATATAATCTCTTGGGAAAGAGTCAGGAGGCCTCCATACATGTCACATAGTCATCTGGATCTGGCATAACCGTTGTGATCAGATGACTTTTTATCTAATGTGTGAGGTTTTCGGGGGACATTCTAAAGAGGCACAATAGCAGCCTGTTCTCCTGCCAAGCAGAAAAGACTCTGCAGCTTTAGAGGCATTTGGCTCAGGGATTCCTCTACAAAACTCATTGGAGAGAACAGAAAAAAAAGATTAAGGGCCCTTTAAGACAGACTGATACATGCACGAAATGAGCACCAATTTTGTAGACGGCACTTATCTAAGAAGCCTTTTACATGGCTTTACTGTCATTCATTTGTGCAGCCCTTTACTTCCATCACTGGCCACACATCTTCTATTAAATGGGGAGATCTGTAGCCAACTAGTAATGATTTTTTAACCTGCCAAAACAATGCGATCAGCTGACGGCGAGTGTTTTCTCATTTGTCAGCTGATCCCTCGGCCTATTACATAGGGCAATATTGGTCTTTTCGGCCATTAGCATGGGTGCCCACCTTGGCATTTGCTGAGATGGTCACAGTAAAGCTATTTTAAATCTTAACTAGAATTTTGGCCTGAATTTAATTCTAAATAATATTTTTAATAGGACAACCCCTTTAAGGGTAACTTGTCACCTGTTTTTTTGCTGCCCAAACCGCAGCAGCATGAAACAAATACAGGTAGCAGGATCTCAATATGCTATCATTAACTCTGAAACATTCGGGCATTTCAGACAAATCATAGCTTCAAAAATCCACAAGACTTGCACAACTAGTCATAGGGGCGGGTCCTGGCAGCTGCTCTCTACCGTTCCAACACTGAATGCCGTTTTTCTCTCTATACACAGATAGGCAGGGATGCGTTACTCAGGGCCGGTGAGGCGGGAAGCAGCCTCAGGGAGCAAATCATAGTGGACTGAAACCGCATTCCCTGCACCTGTTTAATGTTGCCTGCAGTTTCGGCAGCATAAAACTGGTGATAGGTTCCCTTTAAGAAATATACCAGATATAGACCCTAATTGAAAATTCGTAGAGTAAGACAGAAATTTCTGTTAGGCAGAGGTCTCACCTCTTCTGACCTTTGTGCTTGGCCATTTCTGTATGGGAGATTATTAATGACACTAGTTTGAGGGCATTTCACATGTCACTAGTATTACGATAGAGTAAAATAGGCCAGCTTTGGACATGTTCATCAAAAACATAGGTTTAGATTGTAAGCCCCAATGGGGACAGGGACCAATTTAAGTGTACAGCGTTGCGGAAGATCTGTGCGCTATATAAATAAAGAGGTATTATTATATTCTGCCAATGGACACAGTCATTTAAAGGATCCAGTTTTCAACTACATTTTCTGCCAAAAACAAGGTTAAAGTTAAAGGGGTACTCCGGTGAAAATCTTTTTTTCTTTTAAATCAACTGGTGGCAGAAAGTTAAACATATTTGTAAATTACTTCTATTAAAAAATTTTAATCCTTCCTGTACTTATAAGCTGCTGAATACTACAGAGGAAATTCTTTTCTTTTTGGAATGCTCTCTGATGACATCACGAGCACAGTTCTCTCTGCTGACGTTATTATAATAATAATAATGCTTTATTTATTGTTGTCCTTAGTGGGATTTAAACCCAAGTCCCCAGCACTGCAAGGCAGCAGTGCTAACCACTGAGCCACCATGCTGCCCTTAGCATACATCTGCTATGCATGGTTGCGAAAATGGACAGAGAAGTCAGCAGAGAGCACTGTGCTCGTGATGTCATCAGTGTTCCAAAAAGAAAGGAATTTCCTCTGTAGCATGCAGCTAATAAATACTGGAAGGATTAAGATTTTTTAATAGAAGTAATTTACAAATATGTTTAACTTTCTGCCACCAGTTGATATAAAAGAAAAAAGGTTTTCACCGGAGTACCCCTTTAAAGCTTCGTGTCTTCATGGTTACAGACTACATAAAAAACCCTACATAGTCTGATCTTACTCCTGATCTCAGTCAGATCTCATGTCCTTTTGTCTGTTTCCCACTACTTGACAACAGACCAAATATATGCAAGTATATGGCCTCTCTCCCGCACACTTCTGTATTGTTTTTTGGCATAAAAAAAAAATACCATTGTTTTATTTTGACCTTGATGTGTTTTTATGCAGCTTTTATATGAAAAAAGTGCTTAAAATAACTCTAAAAAAAATAATGCCTTTTTTCTCATACATCTGTGACACTAGCCTTAAAGGGGTACTCCGGTGAAAAAAAATGTTTTTCTAAAATCAACTGGTGCCAGAAAGTTAAACAGATTTGTAAATTACTTATATTTAAAAAAAAATCTTAATCCTTCCAGTACTTACCAGCTGCTGTATGCTCCAGAGGAAGTTGTATTTATTTCTGGAGTTCTATTCTGTCTGTCAGGAACTCTCCAGAGCAGGATAGGTTTGCTATGGGGATTTGCTCCTGCTCTGGACAGTTCCTGACATGGACAGAGGTGTCAGCAGTGAGCACTGTGATCAGACTGAAAAGAAATTTAAAAAGAAAAGAAATTCCTGGGGAGCATACAGCAGCTGAGAAGTACTGGAAGGATAAAGATTTTTAAACAGAAGTAGTTTACAAATCTGTTTAACTTTCTGGCACCAGTTGATTTAAAAAAATTGTTTCCTACTGGAGTACCCCTTTAAGAGGCAGACAGAAGTAAGTAATGCCTGACTGCAAGATAAGACTACAAAGGGATTGTTTGTAGTCTGTATTGTAACCAAGGAGACATATAGGTCTGAATAGATATGTAGATGTATAACAGCATGATGTTCCTAGTAAAATCTATTTGCACAGTTGTCTCGTTTATTTATTTTTGTTTTTATTTAATCCACTGAAATATTAAAAATATGTATGTGCACGAAGACTAATGAATACTCCTATTTGTTCTTAATGAATAATATAGGAGTTAGAGATAGATAGATGGATGGATAGATCGATAGATAGAAAAAGAAATCTGCAGTTCACTAAAGGGCCAAAGTTAGATCCCCACAAAACATTCCCTGTAGCACTAAAAAAAGATTGGTGAAAAAAATAGAAAAACTTTTATTCCATGAAACGCAAGCAGGATGTTTCAGTCTTCTCCAGCTTGAGAAAAGTCCTAGAAAGGACTAAAACATTATGCCTGCTCATGTTTTGATGGATTAAAAGTTTTTCTATGCTTTTTACCAATCTTTTGGAGTGTTGCAATAAATATTTTGTGTGGATAGATAGATATGAGATAGATAGATAGATATGAGATAGATAGATATGAGATAGATAGATATGAGATAGATATGAGATAAATAGATAGATAGATAGATATGAGATAAATAGATAGATAGACAGATATGAGAAAGATAGATAGATAGATATGAGATAGATATGAGATAGATAGTTAGATATGAGATAGATAGATAGATAGATATGAGATAGATAGATAGATATGAGATAGATAGATAGATAGATAGATAGATATGAGATAGATAGATAGATAGATAGATATGAGATAGATAGATAGATAGATATGAGATAGATAGATAGATAGATATGAGATAGATAGATATGAGATAGATAGATAGATAGATAGATAGATAGATGGAAATGACCCTTAACCTCATTATTTAGCATTAATAGATTTTCTTAATAGGCCTCATTTACATTTCTGAATAAAAACATAAGGACAAAATACAGATGTGTAATGCAGATTGTTTTTTTATTTATTCTATTTGTTCTGTTTTTGGTTCCTTTTTGTATCGGTTTAATTCCATATTTTGCTTTTTGTTTTTTTATCCATGTTTGTTTTGTGTTTTGTTAAAAAATTGAAATACATGTCTATAAAAATCATAGAGCTGGAATTTTAATTTTCATTCATTGTCTTCGTGCATAAAAATGGAAATAATACAGATCCAAAGTCTGGAAGTTTGACCTTTAAGTCAATACATTGCAAATCTAGGTAAATTGCCGGTATGTTTGTGGAATCTAAATTGTATTTATATTGTATAATATGTAGCACTGTATTTTTTTGTTGTTAACATTATAATGTTTTACTGAATATATTGTTTTCATTTGCTAGTTTTATGCCATATAGCTATCATTCTGATGTGTACTGTATGTGATGTGATCTATTCCGATCATAAGGCCGTGATTATAATCTTTTACATTGTCTGCCACGTTACAAGGTTCCAGGGTTATAGGTGTTCGCGGCCCCTAAGCACTGACTGCCTGTGGTTGCCAAAAAACATTATATTGATTATGTCAATGGAAAACTGGAGGTCACTCTCCATTTGATATACAGCAAACACTGTTTCGTGCCATTCCAAACATTTATGACACGGGCAGATAAAGTGACTAGACTGATGTCACCAGAGATTCGATAACCAGCCTCGTCTCTATATCTGTACGTTGAAGTCATATCCCAACCATAAAGTCTCCACTGTGCCACCTGATCACCCTCTTCATACATTCCAGATAATGATGACACCTTCTACTGAAAATGTCACCAACCTATAAGGCATCAACCATACCAGGGTTATTACAAGAGACCAGCTGCTCCTAAAACCACAGATGCGGGCCTTCTTTCCCACCCCTAGGTCCCCTCCCTTACAAGGATCACCTTGCAGCTCTCCAACTAAAATGAAGGGGCTGGTTAGAGAATGAAAAACAATCCAGCACTCTTGCTGAGCCCACTCCTTCCAAAAAAAGCATCAGTGGAACATCTTGAGCCAGGCGAATGTCAGGGAGGGGAGCCGCATGTGTTGGGTGGGAGAGCTCTGGTGTGGGCACCTGTTCAGAAGCCAGCTGAGCACTCAGGGCAGTCAGTCTGAAGCTTCCTTGCTACTGTTATCTACGATTAACACCATTGTGCCACATTGTCTTCTACATTTCCTATGCATATTGTAACAATCGTAACAATAAGAATAAAGATATTCCACAAGATATTACCTTTCTTTGTTGTTTCTCCCATGCAGGGTCTAGGAGTAGGTCCCTATCCCAGTCTTCTTCCTGATGCATGTAGTCTTCTTCCGTTATAGTGTACGAGTTGGTATATTGTAGATGTGGGTCAATGGCAGTCATCTTTGCGGCTCACCCTTCCTTTATTTTCTTATTACTCTGCAAATTATTATCGGCTTTAGAATTACAGGCTCCTGCAGCCCCTGGCCAGCAGGTAATGGCTTAATAAATGTATTGCAGTGGTAGGTGGGAGATCTAACCAGGAATCCCCTCTTCAAAATGCTTGCTTCCTCCAGCCAGCCTGCTGTCCCTGGTCAAAAAAAATACACGTGACCTATTGCCCATAAGTACCATCAGCTGGGTACCATGTGGTCAGATAGGCAGCCATAAATGGTGAGTGGGTGGTCTAACAAAACCCCTCCTAGTCAGTCTGTCCTATGAGTTCAGACTTCATGAAAGTTGGGACAAAAGTTTTTTTTATAGGGTTATTACACAAATTTTGCATCCTGTGACTTTAGTAACATTACATTTTTAAAGGTCTATGTCACCTGCTTCACTTTGTAACCCCCCCAAGTTCTTGAGATCCCGCAAGGCTACTGTATGTGACATCTGTCATGATGTCACATATACAGAAATAGACTTCTCTCTCCTTGCTCTCTTCCCTGGCATACACTTAAACTGCTAGCGCTTTCAGTGCCCAAGAATAGTCTAGCAGTAAAACAAATACTCCCTCTAAATAGCAAGTATGTGACTGCATTGAAAAAGTGTTATCTCTGAAACTTTCCAAAGCAAATCTAAAAGAGTGTGTACAATATGCTACATGATTGGCCAGTATCAGATCTGGAAGCAAATCATTATAACAGGAACAATTTTTGGTTCAGTATTATAATAATAATAATAATAATAATAATAATAAACACAATAAACATATATATTTAGGGTATTTCCGGGCAACACTGTTGTCACGATGCCGGCTGGCAGGTAGTGGATCCTCTGTGCCAGAGAGGGATTGGCGTGGACCGTGCTAGTGGACCGGTTCTAAGCCACTACTGGTTTTCACCAGAGCCCGCCGCAAAGCGGGATGGTCTTGCTGCGGCGGTAGTGACCAGGTCGTATCCACTAGCAACGGCTCACCTCTCTGGCTGCTGAAGATAGGCGCGGTACAAGGGAGTAGGCAGAAGCAAGGTCGGACGTAGCGGAAGGTCGGGGCAGGCAGCAAGGATCGTAGTCAGGGGCAACGGCAGAAGGTCTGGAAACACAGGCAAGGAACACACAAGGAACGCTTTCACTGGCACTAAGGCAACAAGATCCGGCAAGGGAGTGCAGGGGAAGTGAGGTGATATAGGGAAGTGCACAGGTGAACACACTAATTGGAACCACTGCGCCAATCAGCGGCGCAGTGGCCCTTTAAATCGCAGAGACCCGGCGCGCGCGCGCCCTAGGGAGCGGGGCCGCGCGCGCCGGGACAGGACAGACGGGGAGCGAGTCAGGTACGGGAGCCGGGGTGCGCATCGCGAGCGGGCGCTACCCGCATCGCGAATCGCATCCCGGCTGACAGCGGAATCGCAGCGCCCCGGGTCAGAGGATGTGACCGGAGCGCTGCAGCGAGGAGAGAGAAGCGAGCGCTCCGGGGAGGAGCGGGGACCCGGAGCGCTCGGCGTAACAGTACCCCCCCCCTTGGGTCTCCCCCTCTTCTTAGAGCCTGAGAACCTGAGGAGCAGACTTTTGTCTAGGATGTTGTCCTCAGGTTCCCAGGATCTCTCTTCAGGACCACAACCCTCCCAGTCCACTAAGAAAAAAGTTTTCCCTCTGACCTTTTTGGAGGCTAGGATTTCTTTGACAGAGAAGATGTCCGAGGAGCCGGAAACAGGAGTGGGAGGAACAGATTTGGGAGAAAAACGGTTGAGGATGAGTGGTTTGAGAAGAGAGACGTGAAAGGCATTAGGGATACGAAGAGAAGGAGGAAGAAGAAGTTTATAAGAGACAGGATTGATTTGACACAAAATTTTGAAAGGACCAAGATAGCGTGGTCCCAACTTGTAGCTAGGGACACGGAAGCGGACATATTTAGCGGAGAGCCATACCTTGTCTCCAGGGGAAAAAACGGGAGGAGCTCTTCTTTTCTTATCCGCGAACCTCTTCATGCGTGAAGAGGCCTGTAAGAGAGAATTTTGGGTCTCTCTCCATATAATGGAAAGGTCACGAGAAATTTCATCCACAGCGGGCAGACCAGAGGGCAAGGGGGTAGGGAGGGGGGGAAGAGGGTGACGGCCGTACACCACGAAAAATGGGGATTTGGAGGAAGATTCCGAGACCCTGAAGTTATACGAGAATTCGGCCCATGGAAGGAGATCTGCCCAGTCATCCTGGCGGGAGGAAACAAAATGTCGCAAATAATCACCCAAGATCTGGTTAATTCTTTCTACTTGTCCATTGGACTGGGGATGATATGCAGAAGAAAAATTTAATTTAATCTTGAGTTGTTTACAGAGAGCCCTCCAGAATTTAGACACGAATTGGACACCTCTATCCGAGACAATCTGCGTAGGCAACCCGTGAAGACGAAAAATGTGTACAAAAAATTGTTTAGCCAACTGAGGCGCAGAAGGAAGACCAGGAAGAGGGATGAAATGTGCCATTTTGGAGAATCGATCAACGACCACCCAAATAACAGTGTTGCCACGGGAAGGGGGTAAATCAGTAATAAAATCCATACCAATCAGAGACCAAGGCTGTTCGGGGACAGGCAGAGGATGAAGAAAACCAGCGGGCTTCTGGCGAGGAGTCTTATCCCGGGCACAGATAGTGCAGGCTCGCACAAAGTCCACAACATCCGTCTCCAGAGTCGGCCACCAATAGAAGCGGGAGATGAGTTGCACAGATTTCTTGATGCCCGCATGACCTGCGAGATGGGAGGAGTGACCCCATTTGAGGATTCCGAGGCGTTGGCGTGGAGAAACAAAAGTCTTTCCTGGAGGAGTCTGCCTGATGGAGGCAGGAGAAGTGGAGATCAGGCAGTCAGGTGGAATGATGTGTTGCGGAGAGAGTTCAACTTCTGAGGCATCCGAGGAACGGGAGAGAGCATCGGCCCTAATGTTCTTATCGGCAGGACGAAAGTGAATCTCAAAATTAAATCGGGCAAAGAACAGAGACCACCGGGCCTGGCGAGGATTCAGCCGTTGGGCAGACTGGAGGTAGGAGAGGTTCTTGTGGTCGGTGTAGATAATAACAGGAAAACTTGATCCCTCCAGCAGATGCCTCCATTCCTCAAGTGCTAGTTTAATGGCTAGAAGCTCTCGATCCCCGATGGAGTAGTTCCTCTCCGCTGGAGAGAAGGTCCTAGAGAAAAAACCACAAGTGACAGCATGCCCGGAAGAATTTTTTTGTAGAAGAACAGCTCCAGCTCCCACTGAGGAGGCATCAACCTCCAATAGGAAGGGTTTGGAAGGGTCAGGTCTGGAGAGCACGGGAGCTGAAGAAAAGGCAGACTTGAGTCGTTTAAAGGCGTCTTCTGCTTGAGGAGGCCAGGACTTGGGATCAGCATTTTTTTTGGTTAAAGCCACGATAGGAGCCACAATGGTAGAAAAATGTGGAATAAATTGCCTGTAATAATTGGCGAACCCCAAAAAGCGTTGGATAGCACGGAGTCCGGAGGGGCGTGGCCAATCTAAGACGGCAGAGAGTTTGTCTGGATCCATCTGTAGTCCCTGGCCAGAGACCAAATATCCTAGAAAAGGAAGAGATTGGCATTCAAACAGACATTTCTCAATTTTGGCATAGAGTTGATTGTCACGAAGTCTCTGAAGAACCATACGGACATGCTGGCGGTGTTCTTCTAGATTGGCAGAAAAAATTAGGATATCGTCCAGATATACAACAACACAGGAGTATAACAAATCACGAAAAATTTCATTGACAAAGTCTTGGAAGACGGCAGGGGCGTTGCACAGGCCAAAGGGCATGACCAGATACTCAAAGTGTCCATCTCTGGTGTTAAATGCCGTTTTCCACTCATCCCCCTCTCTGATGCGGATGAGGTTATAGGCGCCTCTTAAGTCCAATTTAGTAAAGATGTGGGCACCTTGGAGGCGATCAAAGAGTTCAGAGATGAGGGGTAAGGGGTAGCGGTTCTTAACCGTGATTTTATTAAGACCGCGGTAGTCAATGCAAGGACGTAGGGAGCCATCTTTTTTGGACACAAAGAAAAATCCGGCTCCGGCCGGAGAGGAGGATTTACGGATAAAGCCCTTTTTTAGATTCTCCTGGACGTATTCAGACATGGCAAGAGTCTCTGGGGCAGAGAGAGGATAAATTCTGCCCCGGGGTGGAGTAGTGCCCGGGAGGAGGTCGATAGGACAATCATAAGGCCTGTGAGGAGGTAGAGTCTCAGCTTGTTTTTTGCAGAAAACATCCGCGAAATCCATATAGGCCTTAGGGAGACCGGTTACTGGAGGAACCACAGAGTTACGGCAAGGGTTACTGGGAACCGGTTTTAGACAGTTCTTGGAACAAGAGGACCCCCAACTCTTGATCTCCCCCGTGGACCAATCCAGGGTTGGGGAATGAAGTTGAAGCCAGGGAAGTCCAAGGAGAATTTCCGAGGTGCAATTGGGGAGGACCAAAAGTTCAATCCTCTCGTGATGAGATCCGATGCTCATAAGAAGGGGCTCCGTGCGGAAACGTATGGTACAGTCCAATCTTTCATTATTTACACAATTGATGTAGAGGGGTCTGGCGAGACTGGTCACTGGGATGTTGAACCTGTTGACGAGAGAGGCCAAAATAAAATTTCCTGCAGATCCAGAGTCCAAGAAGGCCACAGCAGGGAAGGAGAAGGCAGAGGCAGACATCCGCACAGGCACTGTAAGACGTGGAGAAGCAGAGTAGACATCAAGGACTGTCTCACCTTTGTGCGGAGTCAGCGTACGTCTTTCCAGGCGGGGAGGACGGATAGGACAATCCCTCAGGAAGTGTTCGGTACTAGCACAGTACAGGCAGAGGTTCTCCATACGGCGTTGTGTCCTCTCTTGAGGTGTCAGGCGAGACCGGTCGACCTGCATAGCCTCCACGGCGGAAGGCACAGGAACAGATTGCAGGGGACCAGAGGAGAGAGGAGCCGAGGAGAAGAAACGCCTCGTGCGAACAGAGTCCATATCTTGGCGGAGTTCCTGACGCCTTTCGGAAAAACGCATGTCAATGCGAGTGGCTAGGTGAATAAGTTCATGTAGATTAGCAGGAATTTCTCGTGCGGCCAGAACATCTTTAATGTTGCTGGATAGGCCTTTTTTGAAGGTCGCGCAGAGGGCCTCATTATTCCAGGACAATTCTGAAGCAAGAGTACGGAATTGTACGGCATACTCGCCAACGGAAGAATTACCCTGGACCAGGTTCAACAGGGCAGTCTCAGCAGAAGAGGCTCGGGCAGGTTCCTCAAAGACACTTCGGATTTCCGAGAAGAAGGAGTGTACAGAGGCAGTGACGGGGTCATTGCGGTCCCAGAGCGGTGTGGCCCATGACAGGGCTTTTCCGGACAGAAGGCTGACTACGAAAGCCACCTTAGACCTTTCAGTGGGAAACAGGTCCGACATCATCTCCAGATGCAGGGAACATTGGGAAAGAAAGCCACGGCAAAACTTAGAGTCCCCATCAAATTTATCCGGCAAGGATAGGCGTAGACCAGGAGCGGCCACTCGCTGCGGAGGAGGTGCAGGAGCTGGCGGAGGAGATGACTGCTGTAGCTGTGGTAGTAACTGTTGTAGCATAACGGTCAGTTGAGACAGCTGTTGGCCTTGTTGCGCTATCTGTTGTGACTGCTGGGCGACCACCGTGGTGAGGTCAGCGACAACTGGCGGAGGAACTTCAGCGGGATCCATGGCCGGATCTACTGTCACGATGCCGGCTGGCAGGTAGTGGATCCTCTGTGCCAGAGAGGGATTGGCGTGGACCGTGCTAGTGGACCGGTTCTAAGCCACTACTGGTTTTCACCAGAGCCCGCCGCAAAGCGGGATGGTCTTGCTGCGGCGGTAGTGACCAGGTCGTATCCACTAGCAACGGCTCACCTCTCTGGCTGCTGAAGATAGGCGCGGTACAAGGGAGTAGGCAGAAGCAAGGTCGGACGTAGCGGAAGGTCGGGGCAGGCAGCAAGGATCGTAGTCAGGGGCAACGGCAGAAGGTCTGGAAACACAGGCAAGGAACACACAAGGAACGCTTTCACTGGCACTAAGGCAACAAGATCCGGCAAGGGAGTGCAGGGGAAGTGAGGTGATATAGGGAAGTGCACAGGTGAACACACTAATTGGAACCACTGCGCCAATCAGCGGCGCAGTGGCCCTTTAAATCGCAGAGACCCGGCGCGCGCGCGCCCTAGGGAGCGGGGCCGCGCGCGCCGGGACAGGACAGACGGGGAGCGAGTCAGGTACGGGAGCCGGGGTGCGCATCGCGAGCGGGCGCTACCCGCATCGCGAATCGCATCCCGGCTGACAGCGGAATCGCAGCGCCCCGGGTCAGAGGATGTGACCGGAGCGCTGCAGCGAGGAGAGAGAAGCGAGCGCTCCGGGGAGGAGCGGGGACCCGGAGCGCTCGGCGTAACAACTGTGCTGCATGTGTGCAGAAAAGATGCACAAGTGATTGCATGTATTTATGCAGGACTGAGTCACCTCTGAGTCACCTATTTCAGAAAGGGTGGTCCATCAATATTAGTAGGGGGGTGGGTGTCTGACTCCAACAGCATGCTTGTACCTGCATCACCATACTTTAAAGGGGTACTCCGGTGAAAAACATTACATTTTTTAATCAACTGGTGCCAGAATGTTAAACAGATTTGTAAATGACTTCTATTTAAAAATCTTAATCCTTCCAGTACTTATCAACCTCTGTATGCTCCACAGTAAGTGCTTTTCTTCTTAACCCCTTAAGGACCGGGGGTTTTTCAGTTTTTGCATTTTCGTTTTTTGCTCCATGCCTTTAAAAAATCATAACTCTTTCAATTTTGCACCTAAAAATCCATATGATGGCTTATTTTTTGCGCCACCAATTCTACTTTGTAATGACGTCAGTCATTGTGCCCAAAAATCTACGTTGAAACGGGAAAAAAAATCATTGTGAGACAAAATTGAAAAAAAAACGCCGTTTTGTCACTTTTGGGGGCTTCCGTTTCTACGTAGTACATTTTTCGGTAAAAATGACACCTGATATTTATTCTGTAGGTCCATACGGTTAAAATGATACCCTACTTATATAGGTTTGATTTTGTCGTACTTCTGGAAAAAAATCATAACTTCATGCAGGAAAATTAATACGTTTAAAATTGTCATTTCTGACCCCTATAACTTTTTTATTTTTCCGTGTATGGGGCGGTATGAGTTCTCATTTTTTGCGCCGTGATCTGAAGTTTTTAACGGTACCATTTTTGCATTGATAGGACTTATTGATTTTATTCATTTTTTCATGATATAAAAAGTGACCAAAAATGCACTATTTTGGACTTTGGAATTTTTTGGCGCGCACGCAATTGACCGTGCGGTTTAATTAATGATATATTTTTATAATTCGGACATTTCCGCACGTGGCGATACCATTTATGTTTATTTTTATTTACACTGTGTTTTTTTTTTTGATGGGAAAAGGGGGGTGATTCAAACTTTTAATAGGGAAGGGGTTAAATGATATTTATTCACTTTTTTTCCACTTTTTTTTTTGCAGTGTTACAGCTCCCATAGGGACCTATAACACTGCACACACTGATCTTTCACATTGATCACTGGTTTCTCATAAGAAACCAGTGATCGATGATTCTGCCGCTTGACTGTTCATGCCTAGATTTCAGGCACTGAGCAGTCATTCTGCGATCGGACAGCGAGGAGGCAGGTAGGGACCCTCCTGCTGTCCTGTAAGCTGTTCGGGATGCCCCGATTTCGCCGCGGCTATCCCGAACAGCCCACTGAGCTAACCGGCATGGTCTCAGTTTCACTTTAGATGCGGCGTTCAACTTTGAACGCCGCGTCTAAAGGGTTAATAGTGCGCGGCTATTAGTGATCAATGCAGCGCGCTATTAGCCACGGGTCCCGGCCGTTGTTAGAGGCCGGGCCCGACCCGCTATGACGCGGGGCCACACCGTGGCCCCGCGTTATAGATCGGGAGCGGACACATGATGTTCCAGTATGTCATGTGTCCTTAAGGGGTTAAAGGGATACTCCTGTGGAAAACTTTTTTTTTTTAATCAACTGGTGCCAGAAAGTTAAACAGATTTGTAAATTACTTCTATTAAAAAATCTTAATCCTTCCAGTACTTTTTAGGGGCTGTATACTACAGAGGAATTGCTTTTCTTTTTGGATTTCTCTTATGTCACAACCACAGTGCTCTCTGCTGACCTCTGCTGTTCATTTTAGGAACTGTCCAGAGCAGTATATGTTTGCTATGGGGATTTTCTCCTGCTCTAGACAGTTCCTTAAATGGACAGCAGAGGTCAGCAGACAGCCCTGTTGTCGTGACATAAGAGAAATCCAAAAAGAAAAGCATTTCCTCTGTAGTATACAGCCCCTAAAAAGTACTGGCAGGATTAAGATTTTTTAATAGAAGTAATTTACAAATCTGTTTAACTTTCTGGCACCAGTTGATCTAAAAAAAAAAAATGTTTTCCATGGAAGTACCCCTTTAAATTAATTTTTCTGTCTGACCACAGTGCTCTCTGCTGACACCTCTGTCCATGTCAGGAACTGTCCAGAGCAGGAGAAGTTTGCTATGCGGATTTGCTCCTGCTCTTGACAGTTTCTGAGACAGACAGAGGTGTCAGCAGAAAGCACTGTGGTGAGACAGAAAATACATTTAAAAAGAAAAAAAACTTCATGTGGAGCATACAGCTTATAAGTACAGCTGCTAAGTACTGGAAGGGTTAAGATTTTTAAATAGAAGTAATTTACAAATCCATTTAACGTTCTGGCACCAGTTGATTTAAAACCCCTTTAAGGAGTGGTAGGACAAGGTATTGTAGCAGTTCCTCATTCACTTAAATGGGTAAAAGCTGCCATCCCTTCAGCTGGGGTCCGGGGATTTACCCCAGACGGTCTGATATCCTGATAATAAGCCATCAATTTTATAAGGCTGGATATCCCCTTTGACGCGATAGCCACAGCACACCTTTTCATTCCCGCCACATTCATGACACCATTCTGGGAGGTCTTGCATATTTTTCTACATTCTGAGTAGGTACAGTATGTATGATGGAAAACGTATAGAAAATGTAACTCCAGGAACCAAAGACAAATAATTAAACATATTTATTTATTGATACCAAGGAAAGATGGAAAAATCTCCAAAAGGCATCAAATTACAGATTAGACATTCTTATAATATGTCAACAAAAGTTAGATTTTATCTCCATCATTTACACTTTCAAAATAACAGAAAACAAAAAAATGGCATCTGCAAAAGTTTGGGCACCCTGCAGAATTTATAGCATGCACTACCCCCTTTGCAAAGCTGAGACCTGCCAGTGTCATGGATTGTTCTCAATCATCATCTGGGAAGACCAGGTGATGTCAATCTCAAAGGGTTTAAATGCCCAGACTCATCTGACCTTACCCCAACAATCAGCACCATGGGTTCTTCTAAGCAGTTGTCTAGAAATCTAAAACTGAAAATAGTTGACACTCACAAAGCTGGAGAAGGCTATAAGAAGATAGCAAAATGTTTTCAGATGTCAATATCCTCTGTTCAGAATGTAATTAAGAAATGGCAGTCATAAGGAACAGTGGAAGTTAAAGCAAGATCTGGAAGACCAAGAAAAATATCAGACAGAACAGCTCGCAGGATTGTGAGAAAAACAATTCAAAACCCACGTTTGACTGCACAATCCCTCCACAAAGATCTGGCAGACACTGGAGGTTTGGTACACTATTCCACTATAAAGAGATACTTGTACAAATATGGTCTTTATGGAAGAGTCATCAGAAGAAAACCTCTTCTACGTCCTCACAACAAAAATCAGCGTTTGAACTTGGCAAATGAACATATAGACAAGCCTGATGCATTTTGGAAACAAGTTCTGTGAACCGATGAGGTTAAAATTGAACTTTTTGGCCGGAATGAGCAAAGGTACATTTGGAGAAGAAGGGGAACAGAATTTAATGAAAGGAACCTCTGTCAAACTGTTAAGTAGGGGTGGATCAATCATACTTTGGGGTTGTATTGCAGCCAGTGGCCCTGGGAACATCTCACGAGTAGAAGGAAAAATGGATTCAATAAAATTTCAGCAAATTTTGGATGCTAACTTGATGCCATCTGTGAAAAAGCTGAAGTTAAAGAGAGGATGGCTTCTACAAATGGATAATGATCCTAAACACACCTCGAAATCCACTGGGGATTACATCAAGAGGTGTAAAGTGAAGGTTTTTCCCATGGCCTTCACAATCTCCTGACCTCAACATAATTGAAAATCTATGAATAGACTTTAAAAGAGCAGTGCGTGACAGACAGCCCAGAAATCTCAAAGAACTGGAAGACTTTTGTAAGGAAGAATGGGCAAAGATACCTCAAACAAGAATTGAAAGACGCTTGGCTGGCTACAAAAAGCGTTTACAATCTGTGATACTTGCCAAAGAGGGCAGTACAAGATATTAACTATGCAGGTTGCCCAAACTTTTGCAGACGCCATTTTTTTTTGTTTTCTGTTATTTTGAAAGTGTAAATGATGGAAATAATATATACCGTATTTATCGGGGTATACCACGCACCGGCCTATAACACGCACCCTCATTTTACCAAGGATATTTGGGTAAAAAAAGTTTTTTACCCAAATATCCATGGTAAAATGAGGGTGCGTGTGTGCGCGTGTATACCCCGATACACCCCCAGGAAAGGCAGGGGGAGAGAGGCCGTCGCTGCCCGCTTCTCTCCCCCTGCCTTTCCTGGGGTCTAGAGCACTGCTGTCGGCCCTTCTCACCCCCTAGCTATCGGCGCCGCTGCCCGTTCTGTCCCCCTGACTATTGGTGCCGGCGCTGATAGCCAGGGGGAGAGAAGCGGCGCCGACAGCCAGGGGGAGAGAAGGGGCAGTGGCACCCATTGCCGGCGCCGCTGCCCCGTTGCCTCCCCCCATCCCCGGTGGCATAATTACCTGAGTCGGGTCCGCGCTGCTGCAGGCCTCCGGCGTGCGTCCCCTGCGTCGTTGCTATGCACGGCGCGGCGCACTGACGTCATGCGCCGCGCCGTTCAGCGCATAGCAACGACGCCGGGGACGCACGCCGGAGGCCTGGAGCAGCGCGGACCCGACTCAGGTAATAATGCCACCGGGGATGGGGGGAGGCAACGGGGCAGCGGCGCCGGCAATGGGTGCCGCTGCCCCTTCTCTCCCCCTGGCTGTCGGCGCCGCTTCTCTCCCCCTGGCTATCGGCGCCGGCAATGGGGCGCCGGTACCGATAGTCAGGGGGACAGAACGGGCAGCGGTGCCGATAGCCAGGGGGTGAGAAGGGCCGACAGCAGCGCTCTAGACCCCAGGAAAGGCAGGGGGAGAGAAGCGGGCAGCGACAGCCTCTCTCCCCCTGCCTTTCCTGTCGGTGCATCGGCGTATAACACGCACATAGACTTTAGGCTAAAAGTTTTAGCCTAAAAAGTGCGTGTTATACGCCGAGAAATACGGTAACTTTTGTTGACATATTATTAGAATGTCTAATCTGTAATTTGATGCCTTTTGGAGATTTTTCCATCTTTCCTTGGCTTCTTTATGCACATTAATACAAATTTTTACCTGGGGTGCAAAAACTTTTGATCCCCACTGTATATAAAGGAATCAACAGGGCAAATGCCTCATATCTTATTTAAACATAATTTTTTTAACATACTTGTTTAAAGAAGTGACCCAGGCAGAAGCTTCATAAATAGAGTATTCAGTCATATATGTAAATATATTTCCACATATTTATGATATTTAAATTCTAAACATACAGTAATAAATAATCTAATAACAATACAATAATACTCTAGTCCAGTGTATATTTTAGCAGTTAGTGTTTAGCTTACAGAGGACGTGTAATCAGTCCACAAAAATTTGTAGTCTCAGGTGCCAACAATGTTTTAATTTTTTTTGCTATGCACCACATTCCAGAGATATAAGTATTCTAGGGTTTTGCTGACTTTCTTTACTTTTTCACTGAATAGTCAGATGGGCGGGAACTTCATGGCAAAATGGATTGTGTGGTATGGCGGGTTGTGTGGTGAAGGGCATATGTTGTTACCCTAGGGGCGTGATGCCAGGGCGTGGTTTAGCCTTAACCAACCAAAGGTATACTGCTGGATCCTGGGCTAGGCACAGGGACAATGAAGACACCGACGCCAAGTTACGGACAACGGTAGCTTTACTGAGGGTAGACAGTTGTTACAGTCTATACATTACAGCCAGGGCCCAAGGAGGTGACCAGTGACACAGAGACCTCACAGGTTTGCTGGAACTTGTAGTAGACAGGAGAATTTAGTGCAGGCCACGCTGAGTAGACAGAAGACTTGACTTGACTGACAGGACAATGACTTCAGCTTACTTGCACTTGACTTGAGGCTGCAGGACTTGACTTGTGGCTGCAGAACTTGACTTGAGGACTCCACTGCTCTGGACACACACTATAGACACGACTTGGCTAAACCTCAGCACACAAAGAGAGCAGAGCTCAAAGAGGGCGAGGCTAGCTCCACCCAGGGCTTATATGGGGGAGACTAGCAGGGAGCCCATAGGTCACCTTTGGGGTCAGCTGGTCACTAGTACCTCCTGGGTAACAATCACATGGTACATTTATTAAAGGTACAATACACAATATAATACATAACCTACTTACATGGGGGGGAACAACTGCAGGGGGCCCTGGGGACACTGAGGGACGATGCCTGACAGGGCAGGGAAGGTACGTGGAAACACCATCCCGTACTGGGCCACCACAGATTGTAAGTGTTAGGCAAGGGGTGTGTGTTAAAGAGAGTCATGATCTGACCCCCTGAATCAGTCAATGATCGCTGTGTGTACAAGTTCAACAGGAGGCAATATTACTTCCTGCTTCGATTTTTGGTGATCATGTGATCGCAGGTTGTTGGGTATCTGCAGAAGCTGCTGGTTCTGGACTAGACCTTAGATAAGGGGAAATCAGGGGGAAAATAATAATATTAATGATTAATAATAAATGCAGTCTGGAAGGCCCCCTTCTATGACCTTGGGATTGGGGACACAATATGTAAAAAATAGAATTATATATACCTTATATGGTGGTGTGATGAGAAACGTTGCATACTTCTTACCCAGAAAGCCCGCAGAGTGCTAATGGCCTTTTTGAATCTCCGTTTTACACCGGAAGCAGTGCTTCTCCCTGAGGAAAATACTTGTCCCTTTTAGCTATATATATATAGTGCATAATATAACAAAATAAAATAAAAATAATAAAGAGAGTCTTTTCAGAAGGGGAGTAACATGCCGTTGTGGAAGTGGGTAAAGTAAGCATAATATTTTTTTAATTTGAATATTTTTATTTTAGAGTTTTACTTAAAAAATATATCTTTTTCTGATACCAACAAAGGACAGATATGTTTATCAGAGATATGTCTATTATGACAACTTTTAAACAAATTGGGGGGAAATAACTAAAAGCAGTAGTTTACATGTGGGTCTTTAGTAAAATCCCACAGCCTTTAGATTTGGCAGATTAATTAAGAAGCACACACCACTTAATGAATTTGCAGCTGCTGCCCAAAGCACTGCAATTTGAAATCTTAATACAAGTCAGCATAGATTGCACCTATAGTTGACTCCAATTACTGGATGGAGGCCCTTTTCACGCAAGGCCTGCTCACTTTATTTAAAGAGTACCTCTCATGAGCTTGTTACATTTTATAATCCTCCCAGTTCACTGCCCCCATCATGATCAACCCACCCCCCTGCCTTTATTTTTATTATTTGTTAGTTTTTTTACCTTGATATTGCTCTGTAATTTCTCCTTCTCCTGGGTAGCACCCCTTCCCAGATTCACAGACTGGGAAGGGGTGCTACCCAGCAGGCTGTGACATCATTTGAAGCCATACAGGGGAGAACCTCCTCCCTAACTCTGCTACACACAGCCTAGAGTAGTTCAGTGTGTGAGTACTGATTGGCTAAGGCTGCAAACACATCCCTCAGCATTTCCTGCTTTTGGAATTCTGCCAGGCCAGCAGTAGTCCAAAGTCTATGCAAAAGATGGGGGGAAATGTGCTCTGGACAAGTAGGGAGACACCTTGTAGCAGCTTTTTTTAAACAAAAATAAAACATAGAAAACTTAATTTAAAAAAATTATTAGAAAGACTTTTTATTCATCATAAGGAATGCAATAGCAAACATTTTTTTAAATGGGAGTGCCCATTTAAGTTAGCGAGAAAAGCGTAGTCTTGCAGTAAAGTCTTAAATCTGTGCACAAATCTGCCTTGCATTAAAATTTGCAACTTTTGCATTCCAAAAACATGCTTACAATGGATTATAAATTCCAACTATGCTGTACAAACTAGGGGTATTATACAGGAGCTTTCTTAACACAGAACATACCTGCCAGACAGTAATGGACATGCTTAGGAAGGATCTGCGCTTGTCTTGGGGATAAATGTTGTGAGATTACCATAACACTGTGGGTAGCTTTTTGTGAACTGGTATTTCCTGTTTGAGTTTCCTTCTTTGCCTACAAATCCCATAATTCCATTTTCCTACAATCCCCCCCCCCCCCCCCCTCAGCAGCAGCCCACAGCAGAGAAGGGCGCGAACTGTTGGTGGGGCTTCCAGCCAGAGTGAAGGCCCAGCCACTGCCAGCACCATTATCTTGGTTTTTTCAACATTCAACCTGCTGGCCCTTTAAAGCCAGGGCAGGGGCTCTGTCAGGAGAGCTCCTGTGCTATTTCCAGTGCTAATCGTGAAGCAGGCACGTGTTTCCTGCTCCACAAGACTCTGACTCCTGCCCGCGCAGCTGGAAACAGGAGAACCACCATTGATTCAGCCCATCCATTTGGTGAGTTTTCTGGGGGGAAAAGGGGAGGAAGCGGTTGCAGTTTGGGAGGCAGCGGAAGACATTATCTCAGTGTTTACTAACCAGGCTGCCTTCTGCTGTTGCAAAATTACAACTCTCAACATGCCTTTGGCTGTGTGGGCATGCTGGGAGTTGTAGTTTTGCAACAGCTGGAGTCATCCTGGCTGTGAAACGCTGATCTATCTATCTTGTATCTATGTATCTATCTCGTATCTATATCTATCTCATATCTATTTCATATCTATATTTATCTATCTATCTAAAAAAAAAAATTGAAAATCAGCTCACATGAAGAAAGTGCCTGGTGCAAAGCAGCTTCTGGAGTATTGGCCAAAAGTAACACAGCAAAAGGATCTTACTGCATAATAGTCTTTCCAAAAAAGCAGCAACGTTTCAACCAGCTCACCCGGCCATTATCAAGCAGTGCACAAATGTGATCAAGTCATACACATATAGAGGTACCAATCAAGTACCAATTGTGAGCAATTTAAACATTATACGTATATAAAATTACTAAAGTGCATATACTTCATCTTCATACAGTACAGTGTTACACAGTTGTCATAATAAAGTGTTCTAGTGCATATTCAAAGTGCAGAAATCATAAAAACTTGCTCTGCCAATACAGGCTGTCAGCTGTGATCTAAGGGGATCTTATCACAATCCCTGGTGATCTAGTGGCGTGGATTGCCCCCCTGAGCAATCGCGGGAGGGGGCGATCCACTATGGAGGTAACCGGAGGGCTTACCTCTCATCCCATGGCTCCGTGAATCTGTACTTGATTGAGCCTGTCTTGAGCAGGCTCAACCAAATGAGCACAGATCACACAGATCATCGAGTTCTATGGACCTCCATTGATCTGTGTGATCTGCACTTTCGTTTTTTCCTCCTTACCTTTTAGAAATCATAACCCTTTCAATTTTTGCACCTAAAAATCCATATGAGGGCTAATTTTTTGCACCACCAATTCTACTTCGTAATAACATCAGTCATTTTACCAAAAAATCTATGGCGAAACAGAAAAAAAAATCATTGTGTGACAAAATTGAAGAAAAAACACAATTTTGTAAATTTTGGGGGCTTCTGTTTCTACGCCGTCCATTTTTTGGTAAAATGACAATTTATCTTTATTCTGTAGGTCCATACGATTAAAATGATACCCTACTTATGTAGGTTTGATTTTGTTGTACTTTTGGAAAAAAAAATGTCCTCTTCTGACCCCTATAACTTTTTTATTTTTCCGCATGCGGGGTGGTTTGAGGGCTAATTTTTTCCACTGTGATCTGAAGTTTTAATCGGTACCATTTTTGTTTTGATCAGACTTTTTGATCGCTTTTTATTCCTTTTTTTATGGTATGAAAAGTGACCAAATGCTATTTTGGACTTTGGAATTTTTTCGCGCGTACGCCATTGAATGTGCGATTTAATTAGCGATATATTTTTATATTTCAGACATTTACGCATGCGGCAATATCATATATGTTTATTTTTATTATGTTTATATATTTTTATATGGAATTTGGGAAAAGGGGGGATTTAAACTTTGAATAAAGAAGGGGTTAGTGTGTGTTTTTAAACTTTTCCCTTAGGGGACTTTTAGGAGGAATCATTTGATTCCTCATACAGATCAATGGGATTACATACAATCCCATTGATCTGTGTGCTCTGTGCTCGATTGATAAAGCCTGGCCCTGCCAAGCTCTATCATTCTGAGCACCGGAGCCACCGCAGCAGGAGAGGTAAGCCCTCAGGCTACCTCATTTGTGGATCGCTCCCCCGTGATCGTGCTGCGGGGGGGGGGTGATCCACCCCACTGGACCACCAGGGACTGGATACAGGCACCTTAAGACGCCGTTGTCAACTTTGACAGCGGCAATCTAAAGGGTTAATAGCCGGCCGCGGCGATCGACGCATGTCGGCTATTAACACCGGCCTCCAGCTACAGGAATCAGCTGGGAGCCGGCCGGTATGACGCGGGCTCGGGTCGGGAGCCCGCATCATACCCCGTTAACGGCCATTGGATGAGCATAGACGTTCATGGTCGTTATCGGGTTAAACACACACATACATTAAACTCTTCCATATTAAAAAAAATCACCTCACCCTCCCTTTTCCCCATTTTTCATATAAAAAACATGTAAACATGATAAAAATAAATATATTTGTTATTGGCACATGCGTAGTTGTCCAAACTATTAAAATATAAGATTAAATATCCCGTACAGTCAATGGCGTGAACATAAAGAAAAAAATGGCAAACTTAGAATTTCATTTTTTCATAACAGAAAAAATGAAGTAAAAGGTGATCAAAAAGTTCCATCAATACCAAAATGGTACTAATACAAACAGCAGATTACAGCACAAACAATGAGCCCTCATAGGGCCCAGTATATAGAAAAATGTAACTGTTATAGGCATCGGAAATGGCAATTTAAAAAAAAATTCTAAAATGTTTAGGATTTTTTTTTTTTATAAGTAAAACATGACAGAAACCAGCCAACCTAAAGAGTATCAAATAACATGCAACTTTGACCACAAGGTGAATGTCAGTAAAAAAATATATACATATTATTTCACATCACAAATAATATATATATATTTTTTTGTTTTGAAGCATATCTTATGGAAAAATGAAAGGTGTCATTACAAAGTACAACCGCAAAAAAAACACCTCATATGGCTCTGTAGATGGAAAAATAGGAGTTCTGGCTATTGTAGAGCGAGGAGGAAAAAAAGGAAAGCGCAAAAACTAAATAAATAAACTAATAAAGACCTTATTTACATACTATTTTGGTAAAAAAAATTGGTTACCTTTTTTCACCGACACATCAGATTTCACAAGTCTGTCCTTTAGGTTGGAAGTACATCTGTATGACATAAAAGAGACATTTTTAAATTCAGGTACATCAAAATTGTCCCTAACCAAATGCCAATGTTTTCGCACAATACTGGAGATGTCATTCGATAAATCATTATAGGTTGTTGCAAATGGAATCCTGTCACTCTTGCCTCTCCGATTCAATGTCCTGTTGTCAAAATGTCTCACCCAGTCCTTCTCCTGCTCAACCAATTCCCTGGGGTAACCCCTCGCCCTAAAGTTTTCAGTCATGCGTTCTAATGCTCTTTCCAAATTTGTGTTATTGTCAACTATTATTTTTGCTCTTAACATTTGACTATATGGCAGAGATCTAACCATCCGCCTTGGATGGCAGCTCTCAAATCTTAGAAGCATGTTACTGTCTGTGTTTTTTGGTGTACAGATCAGTGGACAGCCGCCCATCTTGTATCTTCACCAAAATATCTAAAAAAAACTAATTGTATCATGAGAAGAGGTCAGTGTAAACCTAATATTGGTATCTATATTGTTAAGATACATATGAAAATCCCTGAGTGTGTTCTTACCTCCTGTCCGAATCAAAAAAATATCATCTATGTTTCTCCACCACTTCAGGACATTCCTGAAGTGGTGGGATACATAGATAGCTGTTACACTCTGTGCTCCGGCCGCAAGCACCGGCCATGAGCGCAGAGTCCCTGTGTCCCCGTCTGCCGGGGGGCTGGGATTCGCATAGTGGGACGTGCCCGCATGCGAATCCCAGCCTGTCACTCACCATGGTCCGCTGCCGCCTCCTCCCCTGTTTCTCAGCTCTGGCGCGCGTGTCCCTGTCTCCTAGGGTGCGCGCGCGCCAGAGTTCAGATGTTTAAAGGTCCAGTATGCCCATAATTACTGTTGCACCTGTCACTACATTATAAAGTTCCTGCACCTTCTCCACTTCCCTGCCAGATCTTCAGTGCCCCTAGCCTGAGATTAAGCATTCCATTTTGCCTCTTCGCCTTATCCGTGTATCCAGACCTTCCTGCTACTTTATAGACTTTGCACCTTAGCCGCCTGCCTTGACCTTCTGTTACGTCTGACTATGCTACTGCCTTATCCTTCGGTACCACGGCTTGCCCAGCTACCTGTGTGATTGAGCCGTGCCGGGGGTAGCGACCTGGGTGTTTTTTGCCGCAGAAAGCCCATCCTGCCTGGCAGCGGGCTCTGGTGAAGACCAGCGGCACCTTAGACTCCGCTCCCCGATACTGTCTGAGTCATTAGCCACACAGGTTAGAGGTTCCACATCCAGCTCCGTAACAGCAAGATGCGGCCATGGATCCCGCTGGGGTTCCTCTGCCAGATAATCCGGATCTCGCTTCCATCATGGCGCTCCAGTCCCAGCAGTTGCCCCAGCAGGCAGAGCAGTTGAGCCAGTTGTCCACCATGATGCAGCAATTACTCACTGCACAACAACAACCGCAACAGCCACAGCTTCCTCCCGCTCCTGCAGTTGTCTCCAGATCTAAACTCTGTTTTTCTCTTCCAGAGAAATATGAGGGGGATCCGAAGTCCCGTCGGGGTTTCGTGACTCAGTGCTCCATGCACATTGAACTCATGGCGGAACAGTTCCCTATGGAACGAGCAAAGGTGGCCTTTGTCATCAGTCTCTTAACTGAGAGGGCCTTGGCCTGGGCAACTCCACTTTGGTATCGCAGTGATGTTCTCACTACTAATCTCCAGGCATTTCTGTCAGAATTTCGAGGTGTCTTCGAAGAATCAGCCCAAGCTTCCTCCGCTGAGTAAGCATTGCTGAGTCTATCTCAGGGCAACTCCTCTGTGGGCGAGTATGCCATACGTTTTCGGACCCTGGTTTCGGAGTTGTCATGGAATAATGAAGCTCTTTGCGCTACCGTCAAGAGAGGATTATCAAGTCAAATCAAGGATGCCCTCGCTGCCCGGGAATTGCCATCTAACCTGAATGAACTTATACACTTGGCATCCCGGATTGATATCCATTTTTTTGAGCGACGTGAGGAACTACGCCAAGAAATGGAGTCTGCACGACCTCAGCGCCTTCCTTGTCTGGCACCTAACTTCTACATTGCCTCCCGCAGTGGAGGCTATGCAAGTGGATTGGTCTCGCCTGACCCTGCAGGAAAGAACTCGCCGACGAAATGAGAATCTATGCCTGTACTGCGCCAGTGCAGATCACTTTCTCAAGGATTGTCCTCTGCGCCCACAGTCCCAGGGAAACGCTTGCACCTAGGGTTTGTGGGAGAGGCCTCCGTATGTGTGAATACCACCTCTCCACGCTTAAATTTGACAGTCCAGCTTTTTCTACCCTACAAAGAGATCATCTCCATTCTTGCCTTTCTGGACTCTGGCTCAGCGGGAAACTTTATTGATGTATCATGTCCCACCTGTTAAAGCCTGTGTACATCTCGATGGTCAACGGAGAAAAACTGGACTGTACCGTGCTATATCGCACAGAACCTTTGTCAATGTAGGTCGGACTCTTGCATAAGGAGAACTTGTCTTTCTATGTACTACCTCATTGTACTTCTCCTCTCCTCTGCTTAGCCTACCATGGTTGCAGCTCCATGCCCCACAGCTGGATTGGAAAACTGGAGAATATTCTTTGCTGAGGTCAGTATTGCAACAGCCACTGTATTCATCTACATTTTTCTAAGTTGGAACCATCATCTTCTTGTCCTCTGTCCAGTTTGCCTTCGTTACCACCACATCGTCCCTACGATTGTCCTATTGACTTACTGCTCGGCACCACTCCTCCCAGGGGCGGTATTTACCCTTTGTCAGTCCCTGAAAATCTGGCCATGTCTAATTATGTACAGGAGAACCTTCAGAAGGGGTTTATCAGGAAGTCCTCTTCCCCTGCCAGAGCCAGGTTCTTCGTGGAAAAAGAAGATGGGTCTTTGCGACCATGCATTGACTACCGAGGATTGAATAAAATTACAGTAAAGAACCGCTACCCACTTCCTTTAATCTCAGAGTTATTTGATCATCTGCGAGGTGCTAGAATTTTCTCTAAACAAGACCTTCATGGAGCCTATAATTTAATTTGTATACATGAAGGGGACGAATGGAAGACTGCGTTTAATACTCGTGACAGACATTTTGAATATCTTGTGATGCCATTCGTGATGTGCTTCCTCTGCTTTGCCAATTACTATCGGCACTTGATTCCTCACTACTCCGCTATGCTAGCTCCCATTGTTTCGCTTACCAAGAAGACTGCTAATCCAAAAGTCTGGACTCCTGAGGCTGAAGAAGCTTTCAAACTATTAAAGTCCGCCTACGCTTCTGCTCCTGTTTTATTAAGACAGGCAATACAGGCAAGCCATTTATTCTGGAGGTGGATGCATCTTCAGTAGGAGCAGGTGCAGTTTTGACAGAAAAGTCCTCCAAAGGTAGAACTGTAACTTGAAGTTTTGTCTCTAAGACCTTCTCTTCTGCGGAGAGAAATTATACCATAGGAGATCGAGAGCTCTTGGCTATAAAGTTGGCCTTGGAAGAATGGCGTCATCTCTTGGAGGGCTCTGTACACCCAATTACTATTTATACAGATCACAAGAACTTGCTCTATCTACAGACTGCTCATCATCTCAACCCTCATCAGGCTCGCTGGTCTCTGTTCTTCTCCAGATTTTACTTTTTTATTCACTTCCGTCCAGCAGAGAAGAATCTTTGGGCAGATGCTCTGTCTAGATCCTCCAATCGTACCTGTCTCCTGGAAAGACTTCATAACTTCCCGTCTCAGATTTCGAGTCTTGAAATGGGGTCATTCCTCATTGTTGGCCGGTCATGCCGCTATCCGTAAATCCTTACAACTCATATCCTGACAATATTGGTAGCCAACTTTAAAACAGGACATCATTGACTTTGTCCGTTACTGTTCGGTCTGTACCCGGGACAAGACCCTTTGCTCTAAACCTGCAGGACTTCTACAACCTTTGCCAGTTCCTGAGCGACCTTGGACCGATATTGCCATGGACTTTATTACCGACCTTCCTTCCTCTGGCGGCAATACAGTCATTTGGGTTGTAGTAGACCGATTCTCTAAAAGGGCTCATTTTGTGCCCCTACCAGGATTACCATCGGCCCCGCTGCTTGCTAAACTTTTTCTCCACCACATCTTCCGCTTCCATGGACTGCCTACCCATATTGTACCTGACCGGGGAGATCAATTCCTCTCGAAATTCTGGAGGGCCCTCTGCTCACGTCTCCAAGTCAAATTAAAATTTTCTTCGGCATATCACCTCCAATCTAATGGACAAGTCAAATGGGTGAACCAAATTTTGGGAGACTACCTTCGCCATTATGTTTTGGCTCATCAGGACGATTGGACAGATTTACTCCCCTGGGCCGAGTTTTCTTACAACCATAGAGATTCCGAATCCACTGGGACTTCGCCTTTTCATATAGTGTATGGACTTCCTCCACATCCACCCCTTCCCTTGTCTTCTGCCTCTGGTGTCCCTATGGCAGATGAACTAGTACAGAATTTCACCTCCATCTGGAAGAAGACTTGTCTCTCCCTCTTATATGCCACGACCTGTATGAAATCTCAAGCGGACAAGAAAAGGCGTTCTCCTCCCGAATTCTTTTCACGTCACAGAGTGTGGTTGTCATCTAAATATATCCACTTCAAAGTACCCTGCTATAAACTGGGTCCTCGCTTTTTGGGTGCTTACAAAGTCAAGAAACTTATTCTCTTCATCTGCCTTCCTCCCTCCGGATCCCAAATTCTTTTCACGTCTCCCTCTTGAAACCTGTCATCTATAAACGTTTCTTCCTTGTAGATTGGGAAGGATTCGGACCGGAGGAAAGGTCTTGGGAGCCACAAGATAATATTCTAGACCGTGACCTAATCCAGAAGTTCTTGTCCTCCAAAAAGAGGGGGAGTCCAAAGGGGGGGGGGGTACTCTTACACTCTGCGCTACAGCCGCAAGCACCGGCCATGAGCGCAGAGTCCCTGTGTCCCCGTCTGCCAGCGGGGCTGGCATTCGCATAGCAGGACGCATCCACATGCGAATCCCAGCCCGTCACTCACCATGCTCCGCTGCCGCCTCCTCCCCTGTGTCTCAGCTCCCTGTCTCTCCTCAGTACTCCCATAATTATTGTTGCATCTGTCACTACATTATAAAGTTCCTGCACCTCCCCCACTTCCCTGCCGGATCTTCAGTGCCCCTTGCCTGAGATTTAGCATTCCATATTGCCTGTTTGTCTTCTCCGTGTATTCAGACCTTCCCCCTATGTTATAGACTTTGCACCTTTGCCATCTGCCTTGAACTTCTGCTACGTCTGACTATGCTACTGCCTTAACCTTCGGTACCTCGGCTTGCCCAGCTACCTGTGTGGTTGAGCCTCGTCGGGGGTAGCGACCTGGGTGGCGGGCTCTGGTGAAGACCAGCGGCACCTTAGACTCCGCTCCCCGATATGGTCCGAGTCATCAGCCACACAGGTTAGAGGATCCACATCCAGCTCCTCTTAAAGACTCAGGGTGTACCTCTACACCCTGAGCCCGATCTCGGTGTTTAAAACGGGGTCACGCCGTGACCCTGCATCACACCGGGTCGATCCCGGCTTCTATTCATAGCCAGGACCCTGGGCACCGATCGTTGTGCCGCACGCTATTAATCCTTCAGACGCAACGATCATAGTTGACCGCCGGGTCTGAAAGTGAAAGTAAACGCTTCCCAGCAGCTCAGTCGGGCTGATCGGGACATCGCGATAAAATCACGATGTTCCGATCAGCTAGGACGCAAACGGAGGTCTCCTTACCTGTCTCCATGGCGTCCGTTCGGGGTTTGATTGCTCCAAGCCTGAGCTACAGGCTTGAGCAATCGAGCCCCTATCTCACTGATTCATGCAAAGCTATGGCTTTGCAGGAATCAGCATAAGAGATCAGTGTGTGCAGTGTTATAGGTCCCTATGGGAGCTATAACACTGCAAAAAAAAAAGTGGAAAAAAAAGTTAACAAAGGTCATTTAACCGCTTCCCTAATAAAAGTTTGAATCACCCCCCTTTTCCCATTAAAAAAAAAGACTGTAAATAAAAATAAACAAATGTGGTATTGCCGCGTGTGAAAATGTCCGAACTATAAAAATATATCCTTAATTAAATCGCACGGTCAATGGCGTACGCGCAAAGAAATTCCAACGTCCAAAATAGCGTATTTTTGGTCACTTTTTATATCATGAAAAAATGAATAAAAAGCAATCAAAAAGTCAGATCAATACAAAAATGGTACAGATAAAAACTTCAGAACACGGCGCAATAAATGAGTCCTGATACCGGCCCGTACACGGAAAAATAAAAAAGTTATAGGGGTTAGAAGATGAGAATTTTTAACATATAAATTTTCCTGCATGTAGTTATGATTTTTTTCCAAAGTACAACAATATCCAACCTATATAAGTAGGGTATCATTTTAACTGTGTGGACTTACAGAATAAAGATATGGTGTTATTTTTACCGAAAAATGCACTGCGTAGAATCGGAAGCCCCCAACATTTACAAAATGAATTTTTTTCTTAAATTTTGTCGCACAATTAATTTTTTTTCCGTTTCGCTGTGGATTTTTGGGTAAAATGACTAATGTCACTGCAAAGTAGAATTGGTGGCGCAAACAATAAGCCATCATATGGGATTTTATGTGCAAAATTGAAAGAAGATGATTTTTAGAAGGTGATGAGGAAAAAATTAAAATGGAAAAACGCTGAGTCCTTAAGGGGTTAACAATAGCAGTTTCTTTCAACCAGACACTATTGGCCTACCAGGTGGATTCATTAAATCTTTATGAATCTTTGGTAGTAAATATAACAAAGGGGTAACTGGAGACAAAACCGCAAGAAACTTCCTTGTCTCATCATCGATTAAACCATCTTTATATCCATTTTCTACCACTACTTTGATTTTGTCTTCAATGGCCTGTCTCGGATCATGAGGAACATACACTATATACAGTACATTCGTGTCACTTAATTGTCGTTCTGCCTCATTTAAATACTGTACCCTGTCCATCACCCCTTATCGGCAGGTTAAATGATCAACTCGTGGTCATGGGCAAGGTCAGCTACTATACTCCTTTCTTCACTGGTAACATTAGGATTTAGAGATGAGCCAATTGAAGCTGATGAACCAGAATTTGTTACGAATTTCATGAAATATTCGATTTGCAACAAATGCAAATATTGCCATGATTCTATTGCGCAAATTGCTTCATTAAACTCCATTTACTGCGGTCCAGGCTCCAGGGCATCTAAAATGGCGGATCCACATGTCAGTACAAGGGGCAAGGAACACTGGGAAGGCGGGAAGGCAAGATGGCAAGGGAAGTAGGCGGGATGACCCTGATTCACATGCAGGATGCAGCCTATCAGCAGCCAGTCACCCCTGTGATGTCACAGCCCTATATATTCCATTTTGCGGCTTGTTAGATCATTCATTACACTGCATAGAGATAGGATGGACATCGCTGTGTGTGTGTGTTACACAGAAAAGCTCATTCCAGCAGCGTTTCCCATCCTAGTCACATCACCGTTCTGGTGGAAAAAGAACAGTGTCAGGATCCGGGTACTGAGAGGATACTGGTGGTGGATCCTCTGTGTCAGTGGGGTGATGACGTGGGCCGTACCAGGGGAACGGAGTCTAAGGGGTTACTGGTATTCACCAGAGCCCGCCGCTCATGTCTAACATACTCCGCGAATGTGTCGATACAGTTGGATGCAGCTGTATCAAATGTGTCAGTGGGCACCAGGTCTTCTCTAGAAAACACTTAATTTTAATTTCCTTAGAAACTGAGAAAACTCCAATTCCAATGTAAACCCATCCATAGTAGCACTGGGGCAAAAATATTGTCCATTGTTAAGCACATTGAGCTGAGCCATAGATCTTGTGATGATATATTTACCACAGCATTCACCACCTCTTGACATTGGTCCTTGTCTGTGGAGTCTTGCGGGTCTTTGGTTTTGCACCACTGTCTATGTTTCCTCCCTCCTCTCCTGAGGTGTCGGTAGGAAGGTTGTGTGGACCTAAAAAAAACTTGATCGACATTTAGGTTATGTTGTTCAACACTATTGCTTCCTTCATTTCTGTTAGAAACACTCCTCATCTTCTTATTATGTTTAAAGGTTTTAAAATACACACCCCAGTTGTAAATCCTTCCAGCAGTATAATCATGTGCATCCCTGTGCCATTTCTGTTTTGCGTCTCCTCTAGTTCTTTCCTGTGTTTAGTCAAAAATTCACTCTGTTTTGAAAAAATACGTTCCATCTCTACTTCGGACATAGACTGTCTAATCATTATTTCAAGATCACCCACTTGTTTCTTTACTCTAACAATTTCCTGTTGTAAAAACTCTATTTGTAAAAGGATTAGGTCCATAGCATATTTGTTTGAAATAAGTTAAAATTTTGTACGATAGTCTATATCATTAATATAGGCATTAACCTTCGGTTGTGCTCTCTTGCCTCTAGGAATTCTATGCAATTCATTGTATTCCACTAACATGGTCAAATGCAGCTGTAAATTAAGTAGCTTCATAGTGGCAGCTTCATAATTTCTCTGAATGTCCATAAAACATGCAGTATGCAGGAAAGAACCATCCTTAGATATATTCCCCAAAATTTTAGTTGCATCTACCTCAGTGTAAGAAAAAACACTTGTTGAAAAATTGGATGACATACCCGTGTCTGATGTACCTGAAGGGGGTGTCTGGACAGGAATCCATCTCTCTGGAAATTACGTGGGTGCACGCTCATAGACCTTCAATAAAAAATGTAGAAAAGCAGCACAACCAAATTCACATGAAGAAAGTGCCTGGGCAAAGCAGTGAATGTGGAGTTACTTTTGGCCAATACTCCAGAAGTTGCTTGCACCGTGAAAGCTCAGAAAAGAACATAGCAGCTGCAGGCACAGGGAAAACAGAAGAACTGAAATACTCTGCTTGCGCAAAGGTAAATACAATCTATGAAAAAACAAGCAAAATCATAACTTTTATACCTCTTCAAGGAAAGACAAAAGAATATGTAATTTTGAAAGAATTTGATACTTGTACAGTTGTAAATATCCTTTGGTCTGGCCCAAAAGGATGTCCTGCTGGAGGTTTAAAAGGATTGGCCCTAGGGACCTGATTCTATCCTTGGTACTCCCTATGCCTAGGCAGAGTTTTGGCCCTAAAAAAGAGTGGCTATGCTTCAGAACCTTACATTAAGGGCCATATTACCAGCCTTCACACTATTATAAGTCTTAAAGGGGTACTCCGCCCCTAGACATCTTATCCCCTATCCAAGGATCTCTCCTGCAGACCCCCCCCCCCCCCCCCGGGTCATCAGCTCTACGGGTCACACCCCCTTCCCATAGACTTGCATAAAGGGGGCGGGATGTGACGTCACAAGGGGCAGAGCCATGACCTCACGAACCGCCGGCCCCTGTATCATGAGTCATCAGCCACAGAGCAAACTTAGCTCCGTAAAGCTGATGACTTGGGGGGCTGCAGGAGAGATCCTTGGATAGGGGATAAGATGTCTAGGGGCAGAGTACCCCTTTAACTCTAATAGACCGACTAGGACCTTTCCTACATATATGACTAACGTAAAATTAAGGACCAGACCTCCCTCATGTGCTTAGAAATCAACCACTATGCAGGAAATACAGAACACAAAATAAAAGTTCAAACCAAGAGAAAAAAACAAAAAGAGGGCCCAAGTCACCTGTTTTCCATTTTCCCCTAAAAATAAACCTAGGGTTCATCAGGAGACCACTATTAATAAAAGTGACCCTTGTAAAGCAATAGATCAAATGCCTCCGGGAAATACCGCTTTACATAAAGGTACCAAATCATACACTAAGGCCCCTTTCACACTACAAGTATCATCCTGTAAAAACCTCCGTTATTACTCCAGGCAAAAAGTCCTGAAAACGTCAATCAAAAAATCCCATTCATGTCAATGGGATTTTTTGACCCTCCTTCAGGTATGTCCGTTTTTACTAATGTCAGTAATTTTTGCCGGCACAAAAGACGGTGCATGCACTAATTTTTGGTCCGGCAAAAATAATGGTGAAAAAACGGGTGTTAAAATTTTATATTGAAGTCTATGGGAAACAGATGTTAAAAAAAAACATTTGTTATCATCCGTTATTGTCCTTTTTTTTAAGATCCATTTTTTGTACTGAGCATGCTCAGTAAAGCTTTACAAAAAAGGGTTAAAAACCTGATAAAAAAAAAACAATGTAACCGGTAATAACGGATGAACAACATCAGTTTGGTCATCAGTTATCATCCATTATTACAAGTTATTGCATCAGTTTTTTCATCCGTTATTGTAAAATAAGGGCAGTAAAAAAACTGGATGATACCTCTAGTTATTTGGTTATTGATCATCTGCAAACTGATAAGACAAGCACCGAGGATGAAAACAAACAGGCACAGATGATACTCCAATAGGCCGCAACAGTGTACTGACTCCAGTGATTGGCTTAGCGGCAATGTGACATATTGGGCCCCAGCTGTCACAAAAAAATATAAGTTGCCTCTAGATAGGCCTATTAACAGGGTCACATGCCACTTTCTCAACATAGTATATAAATATGTATACAGTGTTTTTCCTTTGGAGGGACAGACCCTACATATAGTGGCTGAATGACACAGCCTGGAGTTGGCGACAGCAAGAGCAGACCATATAGTGTCTGAATGACACAGCTTGGAGTTGGCGACAGCATGAGGAGACCATATAGTTGCAGAGTGAGACAGCCTGGAGGTGGCAGCAGCATGAGGAGAACATATGGTGGCAGAATAAGACAGCCTGGAGGTGGAATCAGTGGCATCAGCAGCATCAGGAGTCCTGAAAGTGACCCGGTAACATAGTGGGGCGTGGGGGTGGCAATACCAGTACCCGGTGACGAAGGTGGGTGAAAAAAGGAGAACTTGGCATGAGATGTGTGGCATCAGGCGGGTGGCAGGATCTGATTAGTAGCTGAGGCAGGTAGGCAGAAAAAAACTGTCTCTTTTGTAAAAGTGTTAGTGTGCACACGTAAGTATTGAGGATATGTATTACATAAAACTAACATTTTATCTTAAGAATATTATTAAAAGTTATGTACCCAAAAAAATTTTGAAATCAAACAAAAGGTGCAAAAAACACCATGTGCCACCAACACCACCAAGTATTGATGTGATGCAAAGACATCTAATAGGTGGATGGGAACAACATATGGTTCATTGTAACCGGTGGGCCTACTCTTGCATTATTAATTCCCTTCTTGGCAAGTGTTACTCGCTCTAAAAAGGGCGGCCCCACACAGGAAACTCTCTCTATTTCCACCTAAAAACCGACAGAAATGGCAGTGTTTGTAGATGGAAATAGGGAGAGGTTCCTGTGTGGGGCTGCCATTTTTAGGGCGAGTAACACTTGCCAAGAAGGGAATTAATAATGCGAGAGTAGGGCCTTACAGGTTAAGTTTTTCCCCCCACCAGTTACAATGGACCATACATTGTTCCCTTCCCCCTTTTAGAGGTCTTTGCATCACATAAATACTTGGTGGTGTAGGTGGCACATGGTGTTTTTTGCACACCTTTCCTTTTGTTTGATTTCAAAAACGTTGTGGGTACATATATTTTATCCCCTGGCTGCTCCTGCTCCTCCTCTCCTGTCAGATAACTTGAAAAACCGCACATCTCGCAAAACCTAAACCGTGCTCCACTGTGCGCCTCCCCCACCTCCTCCAGTTCAGCCCCGACAGGGCTCATGTGACCGTGAGATGTAAGCGCCACTTCACCAGTGCACTGACCAGCCATCATTTCCAACACGTGTTGTAGAATATGAAGCAGTGGAATGATGTTGTTCATCTCGTAATCCTGGCGACTGACTAATAATGTGGCTTCCTCAAAGGACCTGAGCAAACGGCAGGTGTCACGTATGGGCTGCCACTGGTTGACATTGAAGTTACACAGGGCAGTCCCCCTATCCGCTTGGATCATCAAGAAATCGGTGATGGCTTTTCTCTGTTCGTATAGTCGGTCCAACATATAGAGGGTGGAATGCCAACGTGTGGAAATGTCGCAAATCAGACTATGTTGGAGGATACCGTTCTGACACTGCAGCTCAAGGAGGGTGTGCTTTGCGGTGTACGAGTGGCTGAAGTGCATGCAAAGTTTCCTTCCCATTGTTAGGGTGTCTTGCAGATGAGGGAAACACTTCAGGAACCATTTGACAACCAGATTGAACTCGTGTGCCATGAAGGGCGCATGCCTCAGGCTTCCTTGTCGCAGCATAGACAAGATGTTCTTCCCGTTGTCGGTCACCATGGTTCCCATTGCCAGAGTAGGCCATGATTCGATTTCTTGATGAATGACTTTTAGCAGTTCCTCCCCTGTGTGACTCCGTTCGCCAAGGCAAACCATGTGAAGAACAGCGTGACACCGCACACATGGTATGCTGGAGGGGCACTGAGACTTGTCCGTGCAGTGGAGGCTGAGGACATGGCAGAGGATGAGGAGGCGGAGTCGCACACTGTCACAGGACCAACGGCCTGAGAGCGTGGAGACGGAAGCAGCGTGACCTGTCCAAGTTGCTGTTGTGGCTGTGCAGGAACCACATTCACCCAGTGGGTCGTAAAGGACATGTATTGTCCCTGACCATAGTTACAGCTCCACACGTCGGTGCTGCCGTGCACTTTGATACACACTGGCAGGCTCAAGGACTGGCCCACCTTCTGTTCCACAAAATTGTGCAGGGCTGGTATTGCCTTCTTCGCAAAGAAATGACAGTTGGGACTCTCCACCTCGGCTCGGCACAAGCCATCAGTTCTCTGAAAGGTGCAGAGTCCACCACTTGAAAAGGGAGGGACTGTAGCACCAGCAACATGGACAGGAGCACATTCAGCTTCTGCGCCGTTGGATGATTGGGCGCATATTGTTGTCTCTTGGACATGGCTTTGCCGGTGGATTAATGGCGGAATGACCGACTTGAAGTAGGAGGAGCAGGAGCATCTGGAGTGACAGAAGTTGGGTATGACACACAGCTCACTTCGACTGAGGTGGTGGAGCCTTGGCTGGCTGAAATAGGGAGAAGCATTTCACTGGGTGATGCAGCAGGCAAGGCCACCACATCAGAGCCATGGTTCTCCCAGGCCCCTTTATGGTGACACTGCATATGTTGATGCAGGGCCATGGTGCCAACATTGGGACTCTGGCCATGCTTCACCTTCTGCCGACACATCTTGTATGTGCCCAGGTTAACATCCTCCGGATGCTTGATGAAAAACTGCCACACCGCCGAGTAGCTGATTTTCCCAACAACAGTCCGGACTGATTGACTGCTACTGCCGCCGACACCAGGAACCCTGTTCCATTACTCCCGGGAAGGTAGGCTGCCGCAAAGCAGGTGGTCTACCCTAGTCATGTTTGGCTCCAGACTATCCACTTCTGCCACCATGCTGACTGCCAACCATGCTACCACCTTGCTGGCTCAGCTGCTGCCTCACCTGCAACCTGCAACCCTCTTCTCCTGATGATGATGAAGCCCCTTCTGCACCCAGCTCCCAAGTGCAATCATCATTGAGTTGTGTCTGCACATCACTGATGTCCTCCTCAGGTTCCTCAACAGTGTCTGCTTCAGGAGCCTGAACGCTTGCAACACCACCTCCCACGCCACTCTCCTCATCACTACTTGCCCACCTAGCGGAGGAAGCGGCAGATGTCTCCTCCACTTCTTAGCTGGGCATTTGCTGCTGACTGTCCTCTAGTAGATCGTCCTCACTAAATAGTGGAGCTGAACCACAACATAAGATACTTCTGTGGGGGGAGGGAACAGCATAGGACCGAGGCAATGGGAGGACAGGGATTGCTCCCTGGCCATGCCAACTGAGAGTTGTGTCTGAGGAACCCACTGACTGTTGACTGGGGGTGTCAGATGTCACTAGTGATGAAGTGGATGACCGTGTTAAACAATCGATGACAGCAGATGGGTTGCTGGTCGAGACACGACTGCTAGCTGATACCGGGAGCTCAGGCCTCCTGCCACTCGCCCCTAGTCTGCTGCGACCTCTGCTTGATGAATTTAGGCCTCTTCCACTCCTCTGTGCACGTCCTGGCACTCATATACTTAGTGCGTATATGAGGGGAATACAATACGCTCCACTACGCTTAAAACAGTATTTGTCTACAACACCAGCAGGTGTGTACTTTTGGCTGGTCTTTCACATTGTCTAAGCCCTTAACACTTTAAAAGGAACAAAATTGTACACCACTTAGTTGTACACATGTGGTATGCACTTATGAGGAGAGGACAATGCGCTCCCGTATGCTTAAAACAGTATTTTTCTACAACACCAGCAGGTGTGTACTTTTGGCTGGCCTTTCACTGTATCTAGGCCCTTAAGACTTTAACAGGAACAAAATGATACACCAATTAGATGTACGTAAGTGGTATGCACTTATGAGGGGAGGGCAATGCGCTCCAGCACGCTTAAAAACAGTATTTGTCTACAATACCAGCAGGTGTGTACTTTTGGCTAGCCTTTCACAGTATCTAGGTCCTTAAGACTTTAAAAGGAACAAAATGGTACACCACTTAGATGTACGTATGTGGTATGCACTTATGAGGGGAGGACAATGAATTCCAGTATGCTTAAAACAGTATTTGTCTACAACACCAGCAGGTGTGTACTTTTGGCTGGCCTTTCACAGTATCTAAGCCCTTAAGACTTCAACAGGAACCACTTAGATGTACGCACAGGTTACACTTAATAGAGGACAATACACTTTTAGTGTTCTTCTCACTCTAACTGGCTGGCTACTATTAGCTTTTCAGTTGTTGTACATACCAGTGCTGCAGCACACAGTCACTGTGTACTACACCCAAAATTGCACTCTCTCTCTCTCTCAATTTCACTCCCTTCCCTATCAGTGCTTCAAGGCTGGATTTGGGCTGGAGGTGAATCGCTGCAGTATAAATGCTTTTCAGTGCAACACACTGCTCTCTGTCCCTCTCTCTCTGCAATAGAATGCTGATGTAACTGGGAGGTGAATCGCTGCTGTAAAAATGCTTTTCTGATCAACACACACTGCTGTCTGTCCCTCTCTCTCTGTAATAAAACGCTGATGTAACTGGCCGCAAGATGGCTGTTGATTATATAGGGATGTGACATCACAGGGGTGGCTGGCTGCTGATAGGCTGCATGCTACATGTGATTCATGATCATCCCACCGACCCTTGTTCCCGCCTTCCCAGGATTCCTTGCCCCATGTTCCCACGTGTGGATCCGCCATTTTAGATGCGCTGGAGCCTGGACCACACTAATGAAGAGATTTGAGTGATCGAATAACAGCGATATTCGCATTCGTTGCGAATCAAATTTTTCCTGAAATTTGTAACGAATTCGGATTCGTCAGATTCGATTCACTCATCCCTAGTTCCAAGTCCCCCAAAAATGAAGAAAACAAATTGCCACTGGCTGTGCGATCACTGTTATCTGTAATGCAGGTTGAGCGTTTCTATCTGAATACTTAGTGCACCACCTATTATGCTCTCTAGAAATACGTAAGTATTTATCCAAAGGAATGCATCAAAGAAAAGAACAAAAAGAAAATGCAGTACCACCAGTGACCAGAAGATGATGCAAAATCCCCTCATTAATATGGTTAAACGGTACCTGTTAAGCACCAAGGCAACTTTGGCCTTGAAGACTTTTTTTGTTTTGCCTCTTTGCACTATGTAGATCATATCAAATATTTGTAGATTATATTATGTCTTGGTACTTAAATGGCATTGCATGTAACAGATGTGTGCATTTTGTTTTGTTTTACTTTTTTAGATTCTGATCTTTATTCCTGACTGTAATATGAGATAAACCTACATGCCAAAACATTAGCCTGTGAGCAATCAAGCATTTGTTAGTGCAGATGTCTGAATTTAAGTTTTTTTTTAAGTATTTATTTAATTTTGCATGTTACTTAACAAACAGAACCAACAAGATAAACACAAGCAACACCCTCCTTAGGGCTCAGAGCCCGACATCAGTGGCGTTGCTAGGGTTGGTGTCACCCGGTGCGGTAGAAAATTAAATATATCAATTGCCACAGAATGGAAAAGCGCTAAAGAGGTTTTCACCATTTAAAACTACAACTCCCAGAATTACTTAAAGGTTTACTCCACTGGAAATTATTTTCTTTTGAATCAACTGGTGCCAGGAAGTTAAAATCTGAATCCTTCAAGTAAGTAATTTACAAACCTGTTTAACTTTCTGGCACCAGTTGATTCAAAAGAAAATGTTTTGCAGCTGAGTACCCCTTTAAGCAGTGGTGAGGTTATGCTGGGAGTTAAGTTTCACTCATCTTAACTGCAGAACTTACAAGTGACTTCAGCTCTGATAAGACATAATGAGGAGAACACACAATAATATCAGTGATTACAGGTGACGTCTTCTCTATAGTGAGGAGAATACACAATGATATCAGTGGTTACAGGTGATGTCTTCTCTATAGTGAGGAGAATACACAATGATATCAGTGATTAGAGGTGACGTCTTCTCTATAGTGAGAAGAATACACAATGATATCAGTAATTACAGGTGACATCTTCTCTATAGTGAGGAGAATACACAATGATATCAGTGACTACAGGTGATGTCTTCTCTATAGTGAGGAGAATACACAATGATATCAGTAATTACAGGTGACGTCTTCTCTATAGTCTTTCCTTATCTAATTCAGATGGAACATACCACCGGGTCCAGCTAAATGTTCTCTCTGCAGAATGTGACGCCCAGACGGCTCCTCACTATGTCGGCGCATTCTGATCCTCTATATGAAAATAATAATTATTATTATAAACCTGCCAGACACTTGATCCTCTAAATATAATAAACTAGTATACACTAGGGCTGCACGATATATCACAAAAACAATCGAATCGTGATTTTTGCTTTTTGCCCTATATCGATATGGCCCCCGGGAAAATTTGGATTATCTGCCCAGGCGAATCCTGTGTGCGGCTGCAGCGCGGCCCGGCCAGGGCAGATAAAAACAAATTTAAATATTAAAAGTCTGTGTTTCCCAACCAGGGTGCCTCCAGCTGTTATGAAACTACAACTCCCAGCATGCCCGGACAGCCAAAAGCTGTCCGGGCATGCTGGGAGTTGTAGTTTCACAACAGCTGGAGGCACCCTGGTAGAGAAACACTGATCTAAGTAAAGGGCGCAGGGATAAAAAATAATAAAAACATTATGCTCACCTCTTCCCAGTCCCTGCAGCTGTACACCTCCATGCGGTCCCGGTGTCTCTATACAAGCTGTAGGACCTTTACCTTTTCAGCCAATCACTGGCCGCAGCGGTGTCACATGTCAAGCCAGTGATTGGCTGAAAGGTAAAAGTCCTCAAAGGTCTGCAAACACACACAAACCTAGCGTGTGTGCTGCCGGGGAGGAGGAATGTGACGGGAATATGTGACAAAGGGTGGAGGGGGCAGAATGTTAAAGGGGGGCAGAATGTTAAAGGGGGGAAAGGGGGAATGTGACGGGGGCAGATTGTGACGGGGGAGGGGGCAGAATGTGACAAGGGGGGCAGAAGGTGACAGGGGGGGCAGAATGTGACAAGGGGGGGGGAATATGTAACAAGGGGAGCAGAATGTGACAAGTGGGGGAATATGTAATAAGGGGGGAGATATGTAACAAGGGGGGATATATAACAAGGGGGGGCAGAATGTGACAAGGGGGGGAATATGTAACAAGGGGAGCAGAATGTGACAAGTGGGGGGCAGAATGTGACAAGGGGGGATATGTAACAAGGGGAGCAGAATGTGACAGGGGGGGCAGAATGTGACAAGGTGGGGGATATGTAACAAGGGGAGCAGAATGTGACAAGTTGGGGGAATATGTAACAAGGGGGGATATGTAACAAGGGGGGGGAATATATAACAAGGGGGGGCAGAATGTGACAAGGGGGGGGGAATATGTAACAAGGGGGGGCAGAATGTGACAAGGAGAGGGGGAATATGTAACAAGGGGGGGCAGAATGTGACATGGGGAGGGGGAATGTGACAAGGGGGGAGGGGGAATATGTAACAAGGGGGAGCAGAATGTGACAAGGGGTAGGGGGAATGTGACAAGAGGGGGAGGGGCAGAATGTGACAAGAGGGGGGAATGTGACAAGAGGAGGAGGGGCAGAAAGTGACAAGAGGGGGGGAATATGACAAGAGGGGGAGGGGCAGAATGTGAGGGGGAGATAGAAATTAAATGGTGAGATGTGAAATGGGTGGTGGGCATAAAATGGGTGAATAGTTGTAAAATTGAGGATTGGACATGAAATAAGGGGATTTCACTATTTATTTATTACATTGCATCACATATCGAAATCACAATATTTAGGCCCATAATCGCAACCGCACATTTTTCCCATGTCGTGCAGCCCTAGTATACACTACACTCTATGAATATAAACCTCACACACCGTGCCCCCAGCAGTAGTACCCCCATCATTCACCAGGTGATGTTATTACCACAGAACAGGGGGGTAGGGGGAATGGGGAGGGGTGCCCTGGCAACACCTCTCAGCAGTAGCACCCCATCATCCACCAACACCCCCCCCCCCAGAAACAGCACCCCCATCATCCACCAGCACCCCCCCCCCCCGCTGGATGATGGTTGTGCTACTGCTGGGGGTGGATGGGGTGCAGCTCCATCATCCACCAGCAACACCTCCCCCCAGAAATAGCACCCCCATCATCCACCGTGACCAGCAACACCTCCCCCCAGAAATAACACCCCCATCATCCACCAGCACCCCCCCCCCCCTGCTGGATGATGGTGGTGCTACTGCTGGGGGGGTGCTGGTGGATGATGGGGTGCAGCCTCATAATCCACCAGCAACAACCCCTCCTCCCCAGAACTCCCACAGCACCCCTTTTTCTCTGTACCTGGCTGACTGGTGCAGACTGTTTGCTGGCTGGCTCCGCTGCTCCAACTGTCCCCGGGCTCACTAGTGCGGGCCTGACCAGTGCGGACGGCGCGTCATGTTAGCGCCGTCCATCTAGCTCCGCCCGCTTACGTCCCGTCACATGCCGGGACGTGTGCCGGATGGATCGAACTGGAAGTTCGTGGTGAGAGAACGGCCCGGGGGGAATGGGGGGTAATCGCGACGCGCATCAATCTGAGGACCGGCGCCAGGGGGGGGGTGTTGTGCTAGTAGACCGGCGCCGATGTGAGGTGGAGGGGAGAGGGAGGGGCGGGTGGTAGAGGTGCTATTAGAATCGCGTGGGGGGGGGTGCAGTGGTGGTGGAAGGAGGTTACAGCTGCCGGAGCTACGGGAGGGGGGTTTGGTGCTGTCGGAGCTAACTGAGGACCGGGGGGGTGCTGGCAGAGTGGTGTCACCCCATCAGCCTGGTGTCACCCGATGCGGTCCGCACCCCCCGCACCCCGGTCACAACGCCACTGCCCGACATCACCATAATAACATGGAGCAATACACATATAATTATCGAACAGCAATGAGGAAGGCTGCATCTGAGACCCATCCAGAGAGAGTGCAGCACAGACAAATACACATGTACACCTTCCGGTAACCCGGACACCCCCCCCCCCTCCATGTCGAGGGAACAGTAGCACACTGTAGGAGATCTACTGGGACAATCTAGCCGGGGAGTCAGCTGACATACCTAGAAGAAGCCAGGGGGACCACAGCTTGTCAAATTTCCTAGGGCATTTGCGACTCACATACAACGCCTGGTACAACGAAACATATCGGACCGGCGCCGGGGGGGGTGGGGTGGGGGGTGTTGTGCTAGTAGACCGGCGCTGATGCGGGGTGGAGGGGAGAGGGAGGGGGCAGGAGGTAGAGGTGCTAGTAGAATCGCGGTGGGGGGGGTGCAGTGGTGGTGGAAGGAGGTTGCAGCTGCCGGAGCTATGGGGGGGGGGGGTTTGGTGCTGTCAAAGCTAACTGAGGACTGGGGGGGTGCTGGCAGAGTGGTGTCACCCCATCAACCTGGTGTCACCCGATGCGGTCCGCACCCCGATCACAACGCCACTGCCCGACATCACCATAATAACATGGAGCAATACATATATAATTATCAAACAGCAATGAGGAAGGCTGCATCTGAGACCCATCCAGAGAGAGTGCAGCACAGACAAATACACATGTACACCTTCCGGTAACCCCGACACCCCCCCCCCCCCCCTCCATGTCGAGGGAACAGTAGCACACTGTAGGAGATCTACTGGAACAATCTAGCCGGGGAGTCAGCTGACACATCTAGAAAAAGCCAGGGGACCACAGCTTGTCAAATTTCCTAGGGCATTTGCGACTCACATACAATGCCTGGTACAACGAAACATATCGGTTTACCAGATTCAGCCATTGAGACAGAGGGGAGGTGAAGTATACTTCCAGGACATCACTACCATCTTACGGGCACAAAATAAAAGAAAGTGAATCAGCAGGCGTCTATGTGAACCAGAGACAATGTCATTGAGGACTCCTAACAGACACACCATTGGGGTGAGTAGATGGTGAAGTCCAGATTATCCGCCAAAAAACCCATTACCTCCCTCCAGAAGGAGGCGATGACAGGACACTCCCAGACAGCATGCATAAGGGTACCAATCTCAGAAGAACACCGGAAACACAGATCAGACTGCGAAACACCTATTCTCTTCAGTTTAGCAGGGGTGAAATACAGCTTCAAAATATATGCAGATTGAATCAACATATCTCTGCTACTAACTACAGTAGAGTAATAGGTACATTCAACCTCCTTCCACCGGCAGTCCGACAGATCACGGACATCCTCCACCAATTTATGAAAGGCTCGTAAGAAAGGGCTAGGCCCCAGTGACTGAAGGAGAGCATAAGACTGAGTAAGAAGTTTAGAAAGATCCGTGGTACCCAGAAGAACCTCCACTTCAGAAAATGCGGGAGTAAACGTCAGGGAGCCAAATTGCGCCTGAACCGCATGCCTAAGCTGAAGATACCTATAAAAGGTATTTCCAGGGATGCCATAACGTTCTTTCATGTCTAAGAAACATAAAAAAAACCTGATCCCGAACTTGACTCCATGAGAACCCCAAAAACTGGCCTCCACAAGGGTGCTCTAGGAGATACCAGAGGCTGTGGAAATTTGTTCGACACCACGGACCAGACTTTAGCTATAGTCAGAAGGGGAAGAAAAAAGAGGAAGGAGAATGGTACCTGTAAAGTGTGTTGGTAAGAGCTTCATATGAACCCATAAGTGCTCCATCCAGCCAGGGCAGTTGCCGAGTTCGACAGATCCAGGTCGATCCACCACGCTGCATAGACCAGTTGGGAGACAAGAAAATGGTTATACACATCAGGGGCGGCTAAGCCGCCATGTTGTTTAGGAGCCTGGAGAAGAGCCCGTCCAAGTCTAGGAGGCTTTCCCTTCCAATGGAAGGATCCCAGAGCACCACAGAGCACCCTTAATATTTCTTAGGGGGAATCATAGGGGCTAAATGAAAAAGGTACAAGAATTTAGGAAGGTAGATCATTTTAAATATGTTAATCCTGCCAGCTAGGGATAGAGGGAGTGAGGACCAGGCAGTTAACCACTCCACGGTGGAGCATAAGAGCGGATCCAAATTCAGAGAGAGGTAATCCATCAGGAATGCAGTAACCACCCACAAATATCGAAACCAAGAGACCAGTTGCACCCCAGCCGGAAGAGAGGGAGTGAGGGGAACCCCAGGGGAAAGCGCCATTAAGGAGTACTTAGCCAAGTTTACCCATAAGCCTGAAATCAAAAGAAACCTGTCCAGTAGGTCAATTAAAGACAGGAGAGAACCCTCCGCATCTGCCAAATACACTAACATGTCATCCACATAAAGGGAAACCTTCTCTACAATAGACCCCTGGGGATGCCACAGATAGTAGGGTCTTTGCGGTTGGCCGCCGCTAAAGGCTCCACCGCTAGCGCAAAAAGAAATGGAGAAATCGGGCACCCCTGTCTCGTCCCACGGCCCAGGAGGAAGGGGGCAGAAACATCCAAGTTAGTGCAAATGTGGTCCCTAGTGCTATCCTATAACAACCGAACCCAAGCACAAAATCGGGGACCAAACCAAAACTTCCCATAAGAAGGGCCACCCCACCGAGTCAAAGGCCTTATAAACATCTAGACTAACAACTACTCCAGTAGGAAGACCCTCCCCACTGCTGCAATATTAAGCTTCTCTACCCGGCATAAAACCCGTTTGGTCAGGATGAATGATGGAGGATATGACACCATGTAGGCGAGTAGCCAATACTCTAGCCAGGATTTTAATATCTGTATTTAAAAGAGAAATAGGTCTGTAAGAATCAGGTAGCAATGGGTCCTTTCCAGGCTTAGGAAGTACAACTATCAATGCCTCCCTCATAGAGTCTAGTAGAGACTCCTCAACAGCCATTGAATGGAATAATTTAAGGAGTATCGGGGTCAGGTGCTCCTCATTCATCCTCTACCAATCACCAACCATCCTATCCAGACTCTGCGTTTTCCCATGGGGAAGATCACGAATAGCCTGCCCTACTTCCTCAACACCAAAGGGGGAATCCAGCACCTCTGCCTGAGAGCAACTAAGCAGGGGAAGGGATAGCTCCTGTAGGAAACACAGAATTTCCCTCTCACAGGGCCTGGGGGGCAGAATACAAAGAGGAGTAAAAGTCCCTAGAGGCAGAATTAATCAGCTGAGGGTCGGACACCACCGAACCATCCCCCCTAACACAAGGGATAGAAGCAACAGGACAACTAGTTCTCGCTAAATAGGCCAGCTTCCCATTCTTGTCCCCAAACTCAAAAAGAGCAGCCTCCCTATCCGCCAACCCTAGCTGGACTCTATTCTTCTGGACTACCAACAAGGAACTCTGAGCCTTAGCCCAAGCCCTTTCATTATCAGGAGCAGGATCTCTGATATATGCAGCCTCCAAAATGCTCACCTCCTCCAACAACCTCAGGCACCCCTGATTATGGCTTTGTATGCATCCCATTGAACTAAAGGGTCCGGATATGAAGCATTATCCTCCCAGTATTAAGTATGGGCAACCCCCAGAGCTTCCACAACAGCCTCGGCCTGTAACCAACGATGGTGCATGCGTCGAATACGTGAGGGGGGACTAGGACCTAGGTTGAGGACTACCAGTACCGCAGAGTAGTCTGAGATCCCCCTACCACCTGGAGAAGATCATCAGATGCCAGAGCCAGATCAATGCGAGAGAAGGACCTGTGAACCGCAGAGTAAAAGGAAAATGAAGATGCTTTCGGATACTTCCATCTCCATATGTTGGTCAGGCCCAACGCCAGGTGCCAAGTGTTAAAGGAGGAGGAGCCAGGGTCATCAGCGGGGGTGTGGTCGAGCACAGGATCAGGAACCACATTGAAATCACCTATAAAAAGGACAGGATCAGAGGGAAAAGATATCAATTTGTTAGTAATCAACTCTAACACAGAGACCTGAAATGGAGGAGGTACATAAACTGAGACAAGCACAAAGGAAAAGGAACCCATGGAACAGTGTAATATGACAAACCTACCAAAATGGTTGCAGGCTGTCTGGGAAACAACCAATGGCAAGGACTTAGTAACCAAAACAGAGACACCCCTAGCATAATTAGAGAAGGAGGCGTGATAGACTCGCGCTATCCATGCTCATTTCAGTGCAAGAACCTTCTGGCCCGTAATATGGGTTTTCTGTAAACAGATAATATGAGGGGACTGACATTTCATAAAATCTAGACATAACACCCTCTTAAACGTGGAATGAAGTCCCCGAACATTCCAGCTAACAACCTTTATGGTCCCCATCACAAAAAATATCCAAAAAAAACAAGCGGGAGGGAGTAAGGGAGGATCAGGGCCCGGGACCACACACACCACACTTACAGACAGAAAACAAGTACAACAAGGCATAACCAGAACAATCCCAATAAATCCCTGTCTAACACTAAACGGTAGTCTAGAAGGGAGGAAAGGGAGAGCACTTCTTGGTGTAATAAAAGAGAGATTCTCAGTACAAAAATGAAAAAAAGAGAGCAGCTCATCAGAACAGGTTGTGTAGCGTCATACACAACAATGGTAAACGCATCAATGAGTAATGTATCCGCAGCCCTCCGGCTGTGCAAGGTATTCAATAGGTCTGGCTTCAGGAAGGATGCCGGCTCCACATGGCGCAGGATACAGATAGAATGGAGATCAGATAAAATCAAGGTAGTTTATTTCCCAGGATGCAACGCATTTCGCTGCGGGAAAGCAGCTTCATCAGGCATAACAGGGAACACATGGATGGGTGTTTTATAGGGATATCAATTAGTAACGTCAATACGAAGAAGGGGAGGGAACATTTAAAATCAAGAATATAAAACAAAAAGTAAAAAATACTATTCAGAAAGAAATGCACATATACATGCACCCGCACACATGCACAAATGTACGCATGCATGCACACATACAGATGCATAAAGATAAAATGATACATGTGCCATTGCGAAAATATGGAAAATACTGTATATATATTGTTAAAGGAAAACATGATCACTATAGTATACATAATACATAGAAAAAGGAAAAAAGAAAAGGGAAAGAGAAAAAGAAAATTGAACAAAAGAAGAGAAAAGAAAATTAAATAAAATAACAATTATAAATATAATAAATCATGTGTATATATGTTTTAAGTGTGAAAAGTCTGTAATGAAGTTTAAAGAAAATGAAGTTTACAGTAATGCTAGAAATTATCGAAACATTACAATAATCCTATTGCGACTAAATGTACCTACAGAGCATGAGGGCTCTGGGATGGAAAGTTATGATAACGTAATCGGAATTTTGACAAAATTTTAACGGGGGGGGAGTTGTAATAATATAATCAAAATTTTAAAATGAGTATGTTCCTATTGTACAAACCGTGCAGACTATGCGATACTAAAGAGAACAACTTGTCAGTAATTATCGGACGTTTTCGATGGTCTCCTTCAGACCATGCGGTACTAATGTGGATAATTTCAATAACCAAAAGGATTCGCGATTAATTAAACATTTAAAACGATTCGGTCTATTGTCAGGTATTGTTTCAAGGATAATTACCGTATTTTTCGCCGTATAAGATGCACTTTTTCTTCCCCAAAACTGGGGGGGAAACGTTGGTGCGTCTTATACGGTGAATACACATTAAAGCCCTGTCCTATCGCGGCAGTCCCTGCGGCCATCAACGGCCGGGACCCGCGGCTAATACATGACATCACCGATCGCGGCGATGCCCTGTGTTAACCCTTCAGACGTGGCGATCAAAGCTGACCGCCGTGTCTGAAGGGAAAGTGACACTAACCCGGCTGCATCGGGAGGGACCTTACCTGCCTCCTCGGTGTCTGCTCCGTGCCGGGATCCCCTGCATGGCCGGCGCTCTCCTTCGTCCTCATCACGTTGTCGCGCACGCCGTCCCATCATTCAATAGGAGCGGCATGCGTAGCGACAAGATGGCGGCGACGGACAGCGAGCATACCCGGCAGCAGAGACGTTCCGGAGCGACGGGGACACCCCGGGGACGCAGCAACAGCGATGGAGGGCGACATTCAGGGCAGCGGTGATGAGTCCGGAGTGGCGGGGACACGTGAGTATTATCTCCTATACCAGTGGTCTTCAACCTGCGGACCTCCAGATGTTGCATAACTACAACTCCTGGCATGCCCGGACAGCCGTTGTCTGGGAGTTGTAGTTTTGCAACATCTGGAGGTCCGCTGGTTGAAGATCACTGTCCTATACTTTACATTATATTCTAGATTTTCCTCCTTTAAAATTGGGTGCGTCTTATATGCTGGAGCGTCCTATATGGCGAAAAATACGGTAAACGTAAAGAAGATATGTCATTTTTATGGATAATGGAGTGCCGAGAGACACTATGTAATGTCAAATTATTTTTAATGTTGGACCTGTGTTGCGACATACGGGAGCGTACAGTTTGAATAGTGCATCCCACATATTATAGATAACAACTGCATCGGGGATGAGGAGTGAAAAGGGGTGTTGCAGTGTAGTGTTGCTGGGTATAAGATTAACCCTTGATTGTCGTGGCGCCAGGGTGCGGGTTTCCTCAATGTATATATATATATCCTCCCGCCACCCGTCCCAGGAAAGATAGGGAGGAATAAAAGATTGTCCACAGCCGGAATTGTATTGAACTTGGAATAACTTTACTGCAGATTTTATGCAGGATGCAATTAATAACTGTCTTTACAAGAGGACCGGAATTTAGGATCCTCACAGATTGGCTGGGACCTTGTAGGGAATAAGCTTTGAATCCTTGCTTTACGCTGTTCCACTAAATTTAGGGGTATATTTTAGGTTCAGTAGTCACGTAGGATTTTAGGATGGTGTTGGATAAACTCAAAGTTTAGTATGCGGCTGAAATTGGTAGGCTTCAGGTCTAATTTGCTTGTAGAATTGTATAGAGCTCCGCTCGCTGTCATATCCCGGAGGAAAGAGAGCGATCATTGGATACAGCTCCCTTATATCTGAAGGGGCAGGCTCAAACCTTATTGGTTCCCCAAACCTGTCAGTCCTAGTACAAAGGATTGTGGTTATAACACATGACTTAGTCACATGACCCGAAGGTCCTAAACCTCCAATACAACACAAATATCATTGAACACGTGTCCTGTACATTACTTACAATTTTAAGAACACTAGGAGGCGACTAGGGGCTATCCCACCAGGAGAGCCCTATCAGCATGAGGAACTCTGACTATGGGGACTTACAACCAAAGGTACGGGACCGAGTCCAGTACCAGGACACCACATTTGTATGATGAGAAAAAAAAAGATTCAGAAAAAGTACTAATCATGCTACAACAGAGACAGCGATATTTGTTACAAGGTGAGCAACCTTTTATGGGAGACACCGAAGGTGGGTAGGTAGTGTTGATATTTTTTATTATTCTATTTGGAGCAATCATGTTCTGTAGATTTTTTGCCCTTCTATAAGTTATACCGGGTTTTTTTTAACAGGTTTTTAGAATACAATAGTGCACATTATCCCAGCTGGCTTAAAGGTGTCCCATATGGACAGTATCTTAGGATACGCAAAAATTGTACCACAGATTCAGATTTCTTTGACCAAACCACACTCCTTAAAGATGGTTTTCTTTCCAAGATTTATCCCAATTCATTATTTACTCAAGCATTCCATAAAATGAAAGACAAAAAACAATTGCATCTGGTTAATTCAGTGAAAGATAAAGGAGCAGAAACACATTCAGAAAAAGAAAAAGAAGAAAAAAAAATAGAAAACACACAGATAATCCATTCAAGTATAATTTTATCAAAAGAGATTCAAAATACTCTAAGACGACATTGGCATATTATTTTGAGTGATCCTATTTTGAAAGATTTAGTTCCCAATAAACCTGGTATAACTTATAGAAGGGCAAAACATCTACAGAACATGATTGCTCCAAATAGAATAATAAAAAATATCAACACTACCTACCCACCTTTGGTGACCCCTATAAAAGGTTGCTCATCTTGTAACAAAAGTCGCTGTCTCGGTTGTAGCATGATTAGTACTTTTTCTGATAAATGTATTTCTCATCATACCAAAAAATGTTTTTCGATCAACCAATCGTTAAATTGCGACACACAATATGCTATCTATCTGTTATCTTGCAGTTGTCATCTACAATATGTGGGACGCACTGTTCAAACTGTACGCTCCCGTATGTATAATGTATAAATAATTTTACATTAGACCGAATTGTTTTCAATGTTTAATTAATCGCAAATCCTTTTGGATATTCAAATAACCCACAATAGTACCGCATGGTCTGAATGAGACCATTGAAAACGTCCGATAATTACTGACAAGTTGTTCTCTTTAGTATCGCATAGTCTGCAATAGGAACATACTCATTTAAAAATTTCGATTATATTATTATACCAATGCTTTATAAAGGGGGAGTATTATGTCCCTGTCCCTCGAGTCCATGCCTCTTTTTATACATGACAATATCCTGCCGGCCTTGGAAGCAGCAGCCTGACATTGCATGCTATTCTGTAGTCTGTGATCTACAAGTACACCCAGATCCTTCTCTACCAGCGACTCTGCCAGTTTAATCCCCCCTAAGACATACGACGCATGCCCTCATACTCTGTAGATACATTTCTAGTCGCAATAGGATTATCATTCATTTTCTTTCAACTTCATTACAGGCTTTTCACACTTAAAACATATAAACACATGATTTATTATATTTATAATTGTGATTTTATTTCATTTTCTTTTCTCTTCTTTTGTTCATTTTTCTTTTTCTCTTTCCCTTTTTCCTTTTTCTATGTATTATGTATACTATAGTGATCATGTTTTCTCTTAACAATATATATATTTTCGCAATATATATTTTCGCAATGGCCTATGTATCATTTTATCTTTATGCATCTGTATGTGTGCATGCATGCGTACATTTGTGCATATGTGCGGGTGCATGTATATGTGCATTTCTTTCTGAATAGTATTTTTTACCTTTTGTATTTTGTGACATCTCCTTTTGTTTTACATTCTTAATTTTAAATGTTACCTCCCCTTCTTTGTGCTGACGTTACTAATTGACATGCCTTTAAAACACCCATTCATGTGTTCCCTGTTCTGCCTGAGGAAGCTGCTTTCCCGCAGCGAAACACGTGGCATCCTGGGAAATAAACTACCTTGATTTTATCTGATCTCCATTCTATCTGTATCCTGCGCCATGTGGAGTCGGCGTCCTTCCTGAAGCCAGACCTATTGAGTAACACTGAACGGGACATAGTAAACATCTACGCCCTAACACAGCGCAGACCTATACCCTGAATACAACTGCTGCGGGTGTCGGAAAGACATCAAGTGAACCTAAGCTAGAAAGATAAGAACTCTCCCTCAACCCCACCACCACCTAAAATGGCTAGCAACTAAGAACACTACCCAGGGAGGCCTTGATGGAGCTGGAGCCTAGGGCCACCCTAAGGATCATATCTCCCTAACAGCTATCTATGAGACAATGCGGGAGAGCAACCCTGAACAGGACAGGCTGCATTGCACCCAATGAAGAGCCTCAGTCGGGGAAGTGAAGAACTTGGTGGAGGTCCCGTCCACCACCCTGAAATGAGCAGGATACAGCATCGAGTAGCGGTAGCCCTTGGAACGCAGCTTAGATCAGACCTCAGTGAACTGCCCTCCCTGCTTACGAAGCTCCACAGAAAAGTCAAGGTAGAAAGACACTCTGCTTCCACCACAAGGGACCTCTCCCTTAAGTTGAACTGCAGGGAGAACAGCATCCCTGTCCTTGAAGTGTAGAAGTTGGCCAGGAAGGGACAAGGAGAACTCCCAGGGGGAGTAGGCCTAGCTGGGACCCTATAAGCCCATTCAACAGAGAAATAAGGGGAGAAGGTGTCCACCGGAAGAATCACCTTCAGCCATAATTCAAGGAATAGCGCTGGATCAGTCCCCTCCACCTTCTCAGGAAGGCCCACAAGACGAATATTATTACACTTCAAGCGGTTCTCGATGTCGTCCATACGGCTGAGAATTCCCGTGACTGACGCTGTATAGATTCAACCCGCTCTGGCAAGGGATGGACAGTATCTTCCAGCGTGGAGACTCGGTGTTCCACCTCTTCCATACGCTCACATACCTTTTGGGTCTCATGTCGCAGAATGACAAACTCCTGCCGCAGCTCATGCACTTTAGTCACCATGATAGATTGAAGGATACAAGAAAGAAAACGGTGCGCACCTCGTGCAGGTAACCAAGATAACTTCGTGTGTAAATGGTTAGATAAATGGGCCAGCTGGGTGGTCCCTTACCTTACGGTGTTATGCTCAGAGCATAACACCTGTAGTCACTTAGAGATTAGAGAGGGGTCGCAGCATCCAGGTTCCTCTGGGCTCTGGGTAACAGGGTCCAGCACATCAATAGAAAGGTGGAGCGGATGATCCGATCACAAAAAAGTGGAACTTCTGAAGGAGCGCAGACCTCTAAGGGTTAGGTTAAAATAATGGTTTATTTATAAAAGGTGCAACGCAACATAAAAACAGCGTTTCCAGCCCGTACCGGGCTCTTCCTCAGGCAATAATGGAAACAGATAGTTACACCTATACATTTAAAACAAGCTTGTGTTTTACTTCCGGGTCAGGTGTCAGAAACCCCGAACCGGAACCGCATCCGAAGTAAAAGATGACACTGATGAATATTGAATAAGATACAATAAAATACAATAAAATTAGAGAGAGAACATTGCTACACATGTGGCTATGCTGGGAGAGATGTGTATGGATGAAGTTTGAAACATTACCGGTGTTGTTTAAGAAGCCGGTGGCGCAGGCGCAAATGGTATTGGTCTTCTGAGCGGCTGACGGTCAGATGTAAAAGATCGTAGTTGACGCATGCGCAGCACTGTAAGTGAAGGACCTGGAGGCTGGACTCGTATGGTACTTCTATGTCGGTAAGGACCGTTGGCAGGTTTCATCAAATTACTTCTTTTACCTCATTTAACCCATAGGGGGACAATGTACAGAGTGTAAACATCCAAAATATCTCCAGTCTCTTCAGCTGTTCAAAGCGATTGTTAGCCGTTTTGGGTACAGAGTCAATAGGTTTAATAGTGATGGCGGGATCTAGTCCTGGGTGTGAAATAGTGGTATGTTTAGATAATCCGTGTAAGAGAAATTGTCTTTTCATATTTAGCCTAAATCAACACAGGCTAAATATGAAAAGACAATTTCTCTTACACGGATTATCTAAACATACCACTATTTCACACCCAGGACTAGATCCCGCCATCACTATTAAACCTATTGACTCTGTACCCAAAACGGCTAACAATCGCTTTGAACAGCTGAAGAGACTGGAGATATTTTGGATGTTTACACTCCGTACATTGTCCCCCTATGGGTTAAATGAGGTAAAAGAAGTAATTTGATGAAACCTGCCAATGGTCCTTACCGACATAGAAGTACCATACGAGTCCAGCCTCCAGGTCCTTCACTTACAGTGCTGCGCATGCGTCAACTACGATCTTTTACATCTGACCGTCAGCCGCTCAGAAGACCAATACCATTTGCGCCTGCGCCACCGGCTTCTTAAACGACACCGGTAATGTTTCAAACTTCATCCATACACATCTCTCCCAGCATAGCCACATGTGTAGCAATGTTCTCTCTCTAATTTTATTGTATTTTATTGTATCTTATTCAATATTCATCAGTGTCATCTTTTACTTCGGATGCGGTTCCGGTTCGGGGTTTCTGACACCTGACCCGGAAGTAAAACACAAGCTTGTTTTAAATGTATAAGTGTAACTATCTGTTTCCATTATTGCCTGAGGAAGAGCCCGGTACGGGCTGGAAACGCTGTTTTTATGTTGCGTTGCACCTTTTATAAATAAACCATTATTTTAACCTAACCCTTAGAGGTCTGCGCTCCTTCAGAAGTTCCACTTTTTTGTGATCGGATCATCCGCTCCACCTTTCCATGATAGATTGAAAGGAGGTAAAGGCAGCCAGCTGCTCCAAGAACCGATGATCCATAGCTATAGCATCGTAGACAGGCCTGTCAGGGGACTGTTGCTGCAGAGAAGCCGGAGACCCTGCAAACAATGACAGAGACGGATCGGGGGAATCACCCCTGGAACGGTCCTGATGTCTGGAGAACTGGCCCAGCACTTTTGTCGATTGTGGAGAAACTTTGTCAGCAAGAGGGGTTTGAGCACCAGGGTCCCGCTGGGAGGGGTCACAGGAGCGGGAGGACCCATCATCAGAAGAGGCATCAGTGGTCGGCCGCAGGGCCTCAGCATATTGTTTGGACTTCTTATTCCTGTGACCACCACGGGGGCCCCCCATGCTGAACAGGGCCACACAGAGAGCAGGTAGAAAGGCACTAGAACACAGTCCAGAGAGTACAGCAAACTCTGTAGATATCGCAGCCTTTAGGCACCACCCCACTCAGCAGCACAGGGTAGCACTGAGAGCAGGCAGAGAGGCACCAGGTAGATAGAGCAGGTAAGGGGGGGCACCCCAGGGGATGAGGCAGTCCACAGAAGGCAGCAGAGGCACCAAAAGTCTCAGCCGGCCGAGGCCACACAGGGAGCAGGTAGAGAAGCACTAGGTAGATAGGGCAGGCAGCAGGGGTAGCCCAGAGGGCCAGGCAGCCCACCGGAGGCCAAGGAAGCACCACAAGTCCCAGCAGTCCTCCCAACAGAGAGCAGGTAGAAAGTCACAAGTGTTACGCCGAGCGCTCCGGGTCCCCGCTCCTCCCCGGAGCGCTCGCAGCGTTCTCCTGTTCGCAGCGCCCGGTCAGACCCGCTGACCGGGAGCGCTGCGATAATGTCCCTAGCCGGGATGCGATTCGCGATGCGGGACGCGCGCGCCGGCTCTCTGCAATTTAAAGGGCCAGTGCGCCACTGATTGGCGCATGGTTTTTAATTAGTGTGTTCACCTGTGCACTTCCCTATATTACCTCACTTCCCCTTCACTTCCTTGCCAGATCTTGTTGCCATTGTGCCAGTGAAAGCGTTCCTTGTGTATCCCAAGCCAGTGTTCCAGACCTCTTGCCGTTGCCCCTGAATACGATCCTTGCTGCCTGCCCTGACCTTCTGCTACGTCCGACCTTGCTCTTGTCTAATCTCTTGTACCGCGCCTATCTCAGCAGTGAGAGAGGTTGAGCTGTTGCCGGTGGATACAACCTGGTTGCTACCGCCGCTGCAAGACCATCCCGCTTTGCGGCGGGCTCTGGTGAAAACCAGTAGCAACTTAGAACCGGTCCACCGACACGGTCCACGCCAGTCCCTCTCTGACACAGAGGATCCACCTCCAGCCTGCCGAATCCTGACAACAAGAGTATATAGTAGGTGGTAAGGGGCCCCACAGCATACAAGCAGACTACAGCAGACAAGAAGGGCACCACAAGGTCCAGCAGGGGGCCAGCCAGGGTATGGAGGTACTCACTCAGGTACCCCTGCCACGTAGCAGGAGCCAGCAGCAGCGAGCAGGAAGATGCAGAGGGATCCGGTCCAGCTCCACCTGGTGATGTCAGCACGCTCTCTCTCCGGCGGGAGAAGCTACTCACTGGCCCCGCCCACAAAGGCCAAATATGGTGCCTGTTCTTTCAGGATGCCCGAGGGTACCAGAACGGAGAAGAGCCGGGAAAGGTTTCGCAGCAGTCCACCGCCGCACAGCCCAGCCCCAGGGAACCTCCGCCAGCAGTTTGCCTCAACTCCGTGTGGATCTCTTCCACACACCGCCACCCAGCGCTCCAAGTCACAGCCACCGGAGACCGCCCGCACCTCACAGAAGCACTGGAGCACAGCCTCTCCCCGTGATCCCGGACCCCCGGAGGGACCAAAACCGAAGATGACCGGCCGGGAAGGGTAAGTTTGTAGGGTAAATAGCGGCGGGGCAGCGGGAGCGCTCAACTCGCATGTCTGCTCACACCGGCATCCAGGCCATGCCTCCCTCATCTGAATTTAAGTTTACCAAATAACAGGCAATATGACCAGACAGCCCTGGGATCCTTTTTTGTGACATGATCATACCATTGTCTGCTGTAACAGGCCTACCTGTTCTTCCTGTAGATCTTCTGTGCTGCTGTGGTATAGAATGCAACTACACCAAGGAGCAGAGTCTAAGAAGCTCTGGTTCTTCAGCTTTAAAGGGGTTGTCCACTGAATTTTTTTTTTATGTCACTATTGCGCCCAGGCTGCCCGATAAAACTGTAACTCCCCTTCCTCACTCCCTCATAGCCTCCGGTTTAAGGGTGTCCAGTCCACAAGATACTGTAGTCATTTTTCTTGACAGCTATCTTGATGTCAAGAATGTCTTTTACTTTAAATTCATTTTTAGCACTTTGATTGGTCCCAGAAGCCTAGGAGCAGATTTATAACTGGAATCCTTCATCTGAAAAGGTGAATTCTTTGCATTTGTTGCCTGTGTTAGACTTCAGATGAGACATTGCTTGGCAGATGAAGGCCTTTGTTCTGCGTCAGATTTGCATGAAATACCTAAAAAAGAGTCTACTGCTGGTATTCTGGTCAATGTAGGAGCTGGTAGAAGAATATGATAATGTTTACTGTATACTAGGGATGCACCAAAATGGAAATTTTGGCCCGCAACAAAAAATTTTTGACTGTGCTTGGCCAGAAAACTAAACCAAAAATGCATTGCCCTGCCCAGGTTTTTCTAATAAAGTTTTTGTGAAATGGTATTATCAGAATTACTTTCATTAAAAAGTACCTGTCACCAAATAAACTGTTCTAAACTAACTCGGGTATCACGTATGGGCAGGGAAGGAGTGCACTCTAATCTCCCCGCTCCCCTATCCCTGCCTACTTACGTACCTACCCTAAACGACAGGTCCGTAACCACGAAGACGTGAGGAGAGTAATAGTGAGTGACGTGAGGGGCGTTATAATCAAAACAATAAACTACAAGGAAACTGACTAGGTCCGGGATCAGTGGGATAACAGACAGACTAACAAAATGTAACTAAACACTCACACAATAGTCCAGAGTCAACAAACCGCGTCAAAGCCAGGAGAAGTCAGAAGTACCAAGTCGCTAATATCAGAGAGAAGTCGAGATCAAAGCCAGAGGTCAAAGATGCCGGGTATACAGGAGAAACAGGGAAAATAGGCTAGTTACCGAGATGGCGTCTGCACGCCGGCTCCAGTGTCCCTGAGGATTCTGCATTCAGTGACTTCAGTACTTTGACAGGTTTTTTGGGGGGGGTCTCTGGGCAGTAATTGGGGATTATAAGAGAGAGAGGGTTAGCAGGTGGGGGGCTTAGGTTATTTCTGTGGCTTTGGGGGTTGGGGGCCAATTTCTGATTTGTATCAGCAGAAATTTCTGGAAGGTTAGGGACGGGGGTTCAGGGGGAGGGAGGATGGAGGGATACGGTTTAGTACCATGTTCCTTTTCGGGGCACACGAACCACAAAAAGGAAGGAGGGGGGGGATTGTTGCACTTCGCATATGTTCTGGGCACCTGGCCCGTTATTATCCTATTTCCTGTCTTCTACTAAGTCGGGGCTCAGGGACTCATTATGTTAGCCTCTCTGGGGTCCTCAGGGTTATGGGGGCATCTCATATATTGTTTCGCCGATCCTCATTTTTCATTACGAGCTGTATCAGGGTGGGGGGGGGGGGAGCCTCCTCCTTGCTGATGTACACTCGTAGCTTGGGAAGTTGGAAGTCCCTGAGGCTGCTAGAATCCTGATGTTGATGGGGAGTATATGGGTTCTGCCTTTGTTTTCTATATTGGGAAGGGTATTGTTTTGGGGTGGGGGGTTTGTGGGAAGTTGGTTATTGTCTGGGTAATTTTTGTTTCTTGCTACTTCATGCTACCTCTGATTACTAGTCCGGTATTTTTCCTAGTCAGCTGAAGAGATTTCTCTATTTACTGTATTATGAAGGTCGTTTCTTGGAATGTTAAGGGGGTGCGGTCCCCTGGTAAATGTAGCTTGATTCTGCGCCATCTTAAAGGGGTACTCCCGTGGAAAACTTTTTTTTTTAATCAACTGGTGCCAGAAAGTTAAACAGATTTGTAAATTACTTCTATTAAAAAATCTTAATCCTTCCAATACATTTTATGGGCTGTATACTACAGAGGAAATGCTTTTCTTTTTGGATTTCTCTGATGTCACAACCACAGTGCTCTCAGCTGACCTCTGCTGTCCATTTTAGGAACTTTCCAGAGCAGCATATGTTTGCTATGGGGAATTTCTCCTGCTTTGGACAGTTCCAAAAATTTACAGCAGAGGTCAGCAGAGAGCACTGTGGTCGTGACATCAGAGAAATCCAAAAAGAAATGCATTTCTTCTGTAGTATATAGCCCCTAAAAAGTACTGGAAGGATTAAGATTTTTTTATAGAAGTAATTTACAAATCTGTTTAACTTTCTGACACCAATTGATTTAAAAGAAAAAAAAGTTTTCCACGGGAGTACCCCTTTAAGCATCTGTCTCCAGATGTGTCTCTGTTATAGGAGACGCATCTGGAGGAGGCAGATTTCTTCAGAATGTGCAAATGGTGGGTGGGAAGAGTTGAAGGTTCTCCGGCGGTTAACCGTAAGGCGGGGGTGTTGATTTTATTAAATAAATCTTTCACTTATGATTTGTTTCAGGTCAATAAGGATAAAGAGGGGAGGCTTTGTCAGAAACACATTTCCACAGCTTTTTGGGATTTTGCTGTCTTTAATACGTACGGCCCGAATGGTGATGATGGCTCTTTCTTTGGGGGTTTAGCCCAACGAGCACTAGGGTGCCCAGGGGGACATGTCCTGGTGGGAAGGGATTTTAATCCAGTGATGTGTTCGGCAGAGAATAGGAGGAGCAACAGAATTAGCTACTTACCTGAAAGGCCCTACGATCTTCTGTTGCCTAGTTGGGCGTCTCACACTGGACTGATTGACGTCTGGCGCACGCTGCACCCTGAGGCGCGGGATTATAGCCATTACTCCCATGCCCACGACTCATGGTCGAGACTTGATCATTTTTTTTTCTTCCTGGTCCTTGCTCCCTAGGGTGCTGCATGCTTCCATAGAGGACTGATCACTCCCCATCCTACACCACATATCAGATGTTGTGCTGCGAGGAACTGATTTCCTCTAGCGGTTCCGGGTGGGGCTGGGGCGTGATGAACAATTCCATACGTTGCTGAAAGGGTGGTGGATGGAGTATGAACATTGACATGCCCCAGCTTTACTGGAACACCGCCAAGGCGGTCCTGAGGGGACGTATTATGGGGTATGTGGCGGCTCTGAAAAAGACTTTGGCCGCGCAACTGACGTCTCTGAGTCAGACATTGAGGCAGGCGTACACCCTTTTTCGGGACTCCCCTTCAGATTTGTCAAAAGAAGCATGGGCTGTGGCTAAGGCGGATTATGAGGCATGTATTGAATGCAGAGATAATTTCAGGCGCACCCAATTTGAAGCTACTCTATTCAGTTATGGAGGGAAGGCGGTCCGAGTCCTTGCCAGATTTGCCCCTCCTTCCCATATATCTGTACTGAAAGATGACTCGGGCGCATTACAGAGAGACCCCAAGAAGATCACTGATCTTCTTCAATCCTATTTGAAATCCCTTTACTCTGATATGCATGCACCGACTTCCTCTCCCAGGGATTGAATATCAGAGGCTAACCTCCCCTCCCTTACTGAGGATGAGACAGATGCTCTAAATGCCCCGATAACTGGAGAGGAACTTGATCGTGTGATCAGATCATTAGCGCCTAGCAAGGCGCCGGGGCCGGATGGGTTTTCGGAGGGGTTCTACAAGATACTATGGGAACATATCTCACTGACCTTACTGTGCCTGTTCAATTCCTACCTGCAGGGGGCCACCATTCCTTCCACCATGAATACCGCTTATATCAAAGTCCTACCCAAGCCTGGGAAGGATCTTTTGTCCCTGGATGGATATCATTCCATCTCACTGATCAATGTTGACCTAAAACTAACTTCTAAGATTTTGGCGGATAGCCTGGCGAATCTTTTGCCGAGACTGGTCTCCCCTCTGCAGGTGGGTTTTGTGAAGGGGCGTTCGGCCGTAACCTATATTAGACGTGTTATTACGGTACTGGATGAGATCCAGCTCCACCCGTCTCTTCACCCGTCCCCGGCTATATTGTTGATTGATGCTGAAAAAGCTTACGACAATGTGTGTTGGGGATGGCTGTGGAAAGTGCTTAGTTCCATGGGCTTCTCGGGTCCCTTTCTAACATTTTTCCAGGCACCGTCTACCACCCTCTGGCCCAAATTTATACACCTGGCTTCCTCTCTGCCCCATTCACTCACCAAAAGGGCACGAGACAATGTTGCCCCCTGTCGCCATTGCTTTTTAATTTGGCTATTGAACCCTTGTCCAGGGTTTGGTCTACCGCAAGCAATGTTGAGGGCATTTCAGTAGGTGGGGGTTCCATTACTCATGCTTTGTTCGCCGACAAGCTTTTGGTTTTCTTGGCTGACCCTGCCCGTGACATGTCTGAGGTATTCAACTTCTTGACTGTTGAAGAGGTTTCCCCGAGGGCTGTCCCAGCCCATGGCTTTAACTAGATCCTCTATCAAGTATTTGGGATAGAAGTGTGTAGAATGGCTCAGTCCTTGTATTCCCTCAATTTCCCCCCATTGATCCGCAAAATTGTGGCTGAATTGAAAAGATGGACTTCTCTTCCCCTCTCATTATTGGATTAAATCCACAAGAGTGGACAGAAAAAAGATGCTCGTGACAGGTGCCGGATCAATGGAAGCGATTTGGACCACGGGATGTTTAAAATAAAATTTGATTTATCTTTATAAATCATATTTTATTTCACACATCCCGTGGTCCGAATCTCTTCCATTGATCTGGCACCTGTCACGAACACTACAGTGAAGCGCCGACTGGAGCATCTTTTTTCTGTCCATTCTTGTGGATTTAATCCTGCATGCACAACCGTCCTGAGACGATTCTCGGACGGGTTAGCTCCTGGCTGCACCCCGATTACCTGCCCACGGATTGGGCGATATGCATCAATATGTGTTGTGCTCTAAGCATAACGCCACCAGGTGAGCAGAACTTATCACCTGCCTTTTTTCACTTCTATACCAGAATAACGGCACATTTTTGCTCTCTTGTTGTCTTTTTGTTTTATCTTCAACACCCCTCTATTATTGTCACGTTGCCATTTATTAAAAATGCTTAATTTCTCCTAAATGCTATATCCCTTACAAACTATCCCGATTCTGATGAGACGTGCTGACACAGCCTTACTTACCTCTGCTTTCACTAAGTTCCTCTGGGCTAACAAACGTCCCTGCATTGCTTTACAAAAGCTTATACTCCCCAGGGACAAAGGGGGGCTGAACTTCCCTGATATCCAGCACTATAATTTAGCTTGCATATAAAGACACTGTATAGATTGGGTGCGCTGGGGGAGACGTTTTCTAACACGTTTGGGGCAATACCCAATATCCTAAGGGGCTTCTGCATTGTATGGGACACCATAGCGGTGTGGAAAACCAGTAGGGCTCTTATGCACTTACCTTATACCCTTAGCAAACACATGCCCCTGTGGTCTCTCCCTGAATTCCATCAGGGCAGGGAAAATGCTATGTACCGTCATTGGAAATCAGCAGGCATACGAACTGTACAGCACCTCTTATGCGATACCTCTTTGGAGGTTTCTACGACATATTTGTTAGGTCCAGAAGACATCCTCCCTTATCAACAGGTTATGGCCTTCTTGAAACCCCATCTTAGGGATCTCTCAAAGGAGCATACGCATACATCCTTTGACCATTTTATTTCCTCAACGGAGAGCATTCACTCTCTTTCAAGAATATATCGTCATTTTCAGAGAAGAGGAGCAGAGGGGACTCATTCCTCTCTGTTTCAGTACTGGGAGGGCAAGCTGGGGAAGGTAGACCTGACAGTCCCTATCTTAGAAGGGTGGACAAAAGTGTGTAAAGCGGAGGTTAGTGAACACTGGAGGGAGGCCCAATTCAGGATTATGCACCATGCTACATATGGTTTCACACTTCCTTGTACTCCCGATCACCCGGATCGTATAGAGGATTGCCCAAAATGTGGTCAACATCATACTGATCTACTGCACGGATTGGTCATGTGCCCTTTCTCTCATCGCTTTTGGGCTTTTGAAACAATAAAGTATTGTTTGAAAAAAGTTTTATTAGGTGAGAGGTACTCTTAAAAAAAATACATTTGTGAATTAAGGTAATCTGAAACAGTTTTATCATTAAATAACACAAAAAATTGGCCAATATTTTGTAAAAAAAATTGTCCATAATACAAATAAAATTAAACTAATTAAATAAAACATACTGATGCAAAACAGTAAATAAAAAGGGGCTATATGTCTGATCATAGGATCTGACCTCTGGGATCCTCCCCCTCTTGAGATTTCCTGAACGGAGCCCAGCTTTTCAAGTTGAGTGCTCCAACCCCCACCTTTGGAGGCACACTTGTCTCGACAGTTACGGCCTGCTTGGCCAATTACCTGCATCCGATGATTAGCTAAGCAGGCAGTCAATGACACATGGGAGGAGGAGGCAGTGTGGCGGCAGAGAGAGCTGGCAAGCCTGAATTTTTAATACGCCATCATGCCCTGTACACTAAACCGTCTCCCTTATAAACTATGGGCCAATGTGGGAAAAATGCAGCAAGTATTACATACTGGCCATGCTTTAGATGTGCCGATCCTGGGGAGATATGGGGATTCTGTTGGTATGTGGCAACAACTGCGCTTGTTCTGCAGGACTAGCCTAAGTTAATGCCAAGCCATGGCCCTACTTCAATCCCTTCATGAAGCAGCAATTTTTTTTTGGCTCACTTTTTTGCTCCTCATTCTTAGACCCATAACTTTTTTTTTTAACGGACAAGGTTGTATTAGGGATTCTTTTTTTGTGGGACAAGTTGTACTTTTCATTGATGCACTTTATTTTATCATATAATGTATAACGGAGCCAGAAAAAAACTATATGCAAGGATAAATTGAAAAAAAAAATATGAAATTGCCCAAATTTGTTGGACAATAATTTTTACAGGCTTCACAATACAGTAAATCTGACATTCTATCTTTATTCTATGGATCAATACAATTCCAATTACACCAAACTTGGGTAATGTTTGCTACGTTTTAAGGTAAAAAAAAAAAAAAACTATTGAAAACTTGAAATAGATTTAAAAAAAAGGTTCAATGCCATGTTCTGACCCCTATAACTTTTATATATTTTTCACCTACAGAGATATGTTTGTGTTTAATTTTTGCGCCATGAGCTTTAGTTTTTAACAGCAATATTTTCAAATTCCCATCAAGACTCTCACCCCTCCGGGACTAGTTATCCCTAACTAGGGAACCCCATAGATTATATTATATAAAACATATCTTTATTATTTCATCTTAAAAAATGGTAAGGTGTGACAGAAATCAAAATATAAACATATAGTTTAAAATCACAGCTTCTGGATCATTTGTCAATGGAGTGCATACTCCTATTATATCCTTGTAGGTCAACCTAATAGCTGCCTACAGGGATGCTGAGGATTTCCTCCATAGGATTTACTGATTTTCCAATATTAATATTTTGACCCAGATATGCTGCTGATTAAAAATGCACCACACTAACATCCCCCCCCCCCCGACGTTTTGCCATTCGTAACCAGCTTTATCAAGGGCTTAGGTGTGTATGCCTCAGCCCTTGTGTGCCCTTGATAAAGCTGGTTCCGTCCGGGTGCATCCCTGTAGGGAGCTATTAGGTTGACCAACATGGCCTAAAAGAGCTGAAGATTTGCAGTCTCTCCAGTGTCATTTTCAGCCTCTTTCCCACCCCCTGCAGCTTTGTTCTCTTAACTTTTTGTGCATAGATCCCAGTTAGAACCTTGTCACCATCAACCAGCTGTATTTCCTAGGAGAACATTGCAGTTTGGCCTTTGGTATCTCCTTAGTTACCAGTGTTCAGTTCTCCTGTGTTTCTCCACTGACCTGCATACAAAGCAGTCATTATCCTTCTCTCCCACTAGGCAAGGTTACCTGTGCACTTGGCCACCACCTCTTAGGATGGGTACTGCAAATAGGTAGGGACAGGGGTTCAGGTGGAGATTAAGGCTGCACATCCCGGTCCCCTACATTATAGAATTTCAGGCTACATAGTTGATCTCCATTTAGCATGAATCCCATGTGGTCTCTCTGGGAGACCTAATGCACAGTATCACACAGTTAGTCAAGAATCTGGCAAAAGGGGTCCAAAACCAGGAGAGGATTCATTCCCAGGCATTAGTTGCTGCTCCCTCACCTGCAGACCCAGGTTAAACTTCCAGATTGTTTTTACATGATAGGAAAACATTTGTTTCCTTTCAAGATCAGAGTAAAAAAGAAAAAGAATATATGGTAGCTCCCTCATGTATTACCGCTGGATCATTGGTGGATATTAATGGTTGGATAACAGATATATTGCTCACCTGGTTCGGTTGAACAGAATCAGCATAGATTTGTGCCTCTCAGCTATGCCTCGGCAGCTGCCTTCACCTCGGGGGAGTTGCCGAGGTTCTCTACTAAAACAAATGGGTAAGCATTGCTCTGCATATCATAGCATATGATTGTTGTGAGACGCTATGTAGTCTAGGGATTAGGGCCTCCATAGTGAGTGATTTGTTTCCTACCCTGGGTGTACATTATTGTCTGGAGTACCATGCACTTTTATGAGATATGCATTGTTACATGACATTGTAATATATGGTGTAGTGACGTGTACCCCACTCCCTTCATGCACTTTTTCAGTACTGGGACTGTTACAATACTGAGACTTGATATATGCGTACATATGTTTTAACGGAATATTAATAAAGTATTGTTTTTATAGTTTACAATACATGGTTAAGCTCTCTCTTTTCTGTTGTATACAAGTTGTTATGGAGCTACATGCATGTTACAATAGAGGATTCTGGGAGGGATATATACGATGCATGCAAAAAAAATGTGAAAAAAATCCCCACCCAGTTAGAACTATTGTGTTGATAGAAGAATAAATAGATAGATATTATAAAACCATAGCCAGAAGGGGGGGGGGGGGGGGGAAACGCGGACGGAAAAATGGCATTAGTCAGAGTGAGCTCTCTACCATCACATTTAAACCAGAAGGCATAAGAGTCTGAAGTTTATATATCCAGAAATTCTTCCTTTTTCTTATTAAATTATATCTCTGGGGGTTCTCTGTGGGGGATACTCGCAATTGCCACTAGTTTGATACAATTAAAGTTGGACTGATGGTTTGTAGTTAAATGCCGGGAGACACTGTGTAGCATAAAACCTAGGTTTCTATTGCTGCAGTGTTTTCTAATTCTGTCTCTGAGACATTGGGTAGTCCGACCCACATATTGTAACGTACATGGACACTCCAAAAGGTATACAAAGGGTAGTGGGTAGTACAGTTAATAAAAGACTTGATCTTATACGTTTCATTGAAAACCATGGAAGTAAAATGTTTGATCCGATGAACCGTGGAATCACAGCACTTGCACCTTACGTGGCCACATTTGAAGGATCCTACTGTGCTAAGAAATGTGACCAAAAACAGCCAAGAAGACCACGGACACGTTTCTTAGCACAGTAGGATCCTTCAAATGTGGCCATGAATAGAGGAATAGTAAAAGTTTGAATCACCCCTCTTTTCCTTAAAAAAAAAAATGTAAATAAACATACAGTATGTGTGTAAGGGTCACAACAGGTGGTGGATTCCCTGGGCCTGTGTGGATGATGACGTGAGCCGTGCCAGGAAACAGAGTCTAAGGTGCCGCTCGTTTTCACCAGAGCCCGCCGCAAAGCGGGATGGTCATGCTGCAGCAGGCGGCACCCAGGTCACTACCCCTGGCACGACCCATCCACACAGGTTGCTGGGATGAAGCATGGCACAGAAGGATACAGACAAGATCTGGTCAGGATAACTGATGGACAAGACAGGTGGCACAATAGCAGGGTAAGGACACAGAACAAGGGTCAGGTACACAGATAACAGGAACAATGGAACACAGAAGCTTTCTCTCGGGCACTAAGACAACAAAGATCCGGCAACGAGTCACGGGTGGAACTGATACTTATAAGAGAAGGTGCAGGTGAATTCACAAATTTAGGGCTTATTGGCCCCTTTAATGTAAGAGCTCCGGTGCACGCGTGCCCTAGGAGGCGGGGACACGCGCGCCCGGGCTGAGTACACAAAAGACCAGGGAGGTGAGTGACGGGCCGGAACCGCAATGCGAATCCCAGCCCCGCCGGCAGTGAGGACATGACAGGAGAGCACTCACAGCTAGCGCTGACATTACAATGTGGTATCGCTCAGCCTGGATCTTCAGAGCAAATACCTACCCCCTGTGCTAATTCTCCTCCCCTATAAAATCTCTCTTGCGAGCAATGAGATTTCACTTCATTTCTCTCAGCGACAATTTTGCATATGCAGCCTCAACCACAGGCGGTATAAAGTAGGAGGATCAGCACAGGGAAGGAGGCCGTTTATTCTGAAGATTCAGGCCGGACATCACTTTGCACTTAGGGCTTATGATCGCCCTTCGTGCACCAACCTATTTTATTTGAAAATACAGAAAAAGAGGAATAACGGAGGAACAGGTAAGCAAGTGGTAAGTTCCATCTGATTAGTTTCTCTGGGTAATCGATCAACTTTTCCTCTGCACAGGTTTTGATAAATCTCCCCCTATAAGCCTATGCCACTAGGTTAGTGCGAGTGATGCTGATGACATATTCACTTTTTCCTCATCACCTTCTATTTTTTCTCCTTTAATACCTTTAAAAGGGCCGATAACTTTAGTTTTAACCTTTTTACGTAATTAAAGAACATTTAAGCTAATAACCCCTTAAGGACCACAGGTTTTTTCATATTTGCACTTTCGTTTTTTCCTACTCCCTTTCTAAAAATCATACCGCTTTCAGTTTTCCGCCTACAGACTTATTTTACTTTGTAATGACATCAAAAATGTCATCACATAATCTACGGCGAAATCAGAAAAAAAATATTCGCGGGGCAAAATTGAAAAAAAAAAACAACCGTTTTGTAACTTTGGGGTCTTCCAGTTCTACGCAGTGCTCTTTTCATCTTTATTCTGTAAGTCTATCTCATTAAAATGATATCCAACTTATATAGGTGTTATTTTGTTTTACTTCTGTTAAAAAATTATAACTTTTTGCATGAAAATTTATATGTTTAAAAATGTCCTTTTCTGTCCCCTATATTTTTTTTTGCAGTGATCTGTAGTTTTTATCGGTAATGGGACCGTTTGATCGCTTTTATAAAAAATTTTGGGTATACAAAGTGACTTTTTTTTATGTATATGCCATTTACCGTGCGCTTTAATTAAGGTTATATTTTTTATAGTTCGGACATATGCGCACGCGGTGCTACTACACGTTTTTATTATGTTTACATATTTTTTTACATGGAATTTGGGAAAAAGGGGGTGATTTAAACTTTTAATATGGAAGGGGTTAATGGGTGTTTTTCAAACTTTTATTATCATTTTTCTTTACACTTTATAAGTCCCCTTAGGGGACTTTTAGGAGGAATCATTAGATTCCTCATAAAGATCAATGAAGTTCTATAGAACAACATTGATCTGTGTGCTTTATGCTCAATTGATAAAGCCTAGTCCAGCCAGGCCTCTAACAACGTTCGGGACCCGTGGCTAATAGCACGTGGCACTGATCACGGTGTCACGCGCTATTAACCCTTTAGAAGTGGCGTTCAAAGTTTAATGCTGCGTCTAAAGTGAAAGTAAAACGTTGCCGGTTAGCTCAGGGGGCTGGGGATTGTCGGCAAAATCTCGGCATCTGAACAGCTGTAGGACAGCAGGAGTGTCCCCTTACCTGCCTCCCAGTGTCCGATGGCCGAATGACTGCTCAGTGCCTGAGATCCAGGCATGAGCAGTCAAGCGGCAGAATCATTGATCAATGGTTTCCTATGAGAAACCATTGATCAATGTAAAAGATCAGAGTGTGCAGTGTTATAGCCCCCTATGGGCAGGGCCGGACTGGCCTACCGGGATATCGGGAAAATTCCCGGTAGGCCGCTCCCCCCATGGGCCGGCCAGCAGTGCTGTGTAAGTAACTTGGGGCCTGTGTAGGAGCTGGAGGCAGAAAAAGCTGCTCTGCCTCCGGCTTTGATGCAATGCGCCGACTCTGCTCGCTTACCCGGCTGTTTACATAATTTTACACATCTCGGTCTGCCGGCCAGAGGCCCCTCCCCCAGATGACGAGCAGTGCGGCTTCCTTAGAGTTACGGAGGCCGCGTAATGACGGGGCTGGTGTCACTGCGCAGGCCTGCTACTGAGGAGGGCAGGAAAATCACTTGCTGCTTGAAAGGCTGGGGCGCTGTGTGCTGCACCGTACAGCCCTCAGTAAGGAATTATTGCGTGTGGGGCTGGCCGGGTGACTGGTGCTTCAGTGCGATAATCCTCCCCCCTCCCCCCCTGGTCTGCTTACTTCTGATAACACGCGTGCAGGACCCCAGTCACAAACCTGTGTTATTGATGGCGCTCCTGAGACAGCTGAACTCTCCTGTGAGGTCGTGTGGGGGAGTCAGGCCCGGAAACTGAAGATATCTTCACTCTGTAAGTGCCCTTGTATGTAAGGGAAGGGGGGCAGTGTTTGTATTATATATAATATATTTATACACACACACACCAGTGTTTTCCAGAGTGCCTCCAGCTGCAAAACTACAGTTAGCCATGCTGAGAGTTGTAGTTTTACAACAGGTGGAGGCACCCTGGTTGGGAAATGCTGATGTGTGTGTGTGTGTGTGTGTAAATATACACATACATGTACATACTATATATATATATATATATATATATATATATATATATATACACACACACACACACTGTGGGGGACATGTATCATTATTTGTGTATGGTAGAAGCATTTTACCCCTTTTCCCAAATTCTAAATTAAGTGCAGAAGCGCTAAATTTATCAATCAAGTGCAATGAGCTTCATAAATTGCGAATAAATATAGTAATCTTCTCAATCCACTCTTTGGAAACTAGAATCGATGATTTAGAGCATCTCGCTACGTCAAGTCCAAGACGGCTTATATTTGCGCAAAAAAATCAGCTCTTGCTTCAAAATTTTTGGTGTAAAGGAAAAGTACACAGTTAATAAATCCATGCATACTATAGATGTCACTCCAAGGTACCCTGATTAGGCCACATCTGGAGGACATGCTCTACTAAAACGTGCGCAAAAAAAAGCGCAAAAAAAGGGCTTGCGCAAAATTTTGCGCAAAAAAATACACACAAAACAGGGGTCAAATCTTTGATACATGTCCCCCTGTGTGTGTGGAGATATATATGTGTATGTATGTATGTATATATTTACACACATCAGCATTTCCCAAACCAGGGTTCCTCCAGCTGTTGTAAGGGCATGCTGGGGGTTGTAGGGACCCTGGTTGGGAAATGCTGATGTGTGTGTGTGTAAATATACACATACATACACATATATATCTATACACACACGGTGTATATATATATATATATATATATATATATATATATGTGTGTGTGTGTAATAACCCCCCATCCACGGAGAATATATATATATATATAGTTTCTCAAAGAAATTCAGCACTTCTTTACCACTCTGTTCTTCCAAGCAGATATTCACAACAATGGCGCAGCATTCCAATGCAAAAAAAATGTGCATTTATTTTCTCATGTCACACAAAAACAGCAACGTTTCAGCTCCTCAATGGAGCCTATTTCAAGCATTATTGAAAAAGTCTCCATTGAGGAGCTGAAACATTGAGGGCCCCTTCCTGCCTCCTCGCTGTCCGATCGCCGAATGACTGCTCAGTGCCTGAGATCCAGGCCTGAGCAGTCATGCGGCAGAATAGTTGATCACTGGTTTCTTATGAGAAACCAGTGATCAGCATAGAAGATCAGTGTGTGCAGTGTTATAGGTCCCTATGGGACCTATAACACTGCAAAAAAAAAGTGGAAAAAAAAAGTGAATAAAGATCATTTAACTCCTCCCCTATTAAAAGTTTGAATCACCCCCCTTTTCCAATAAAAAAAAAAACACAGTGTAAATAAAAATAAAAATAAACATATATGGTATCACCGCGTGTGGAAATGTCTGAATTATAAAAATATATCATTAATTAAACCGCTCGGTCAATGGCGTGTGCGCAAAAAAATTCCAAAGTCCAAAATAGTGCATTTTTGGTCACTTTTTATATCATTTAAAAATGAATAAAAAGTGATCAATAAGTCCTATCAATGCAAAAATGGTACCGTTAAAAACTTCAGATCACGGCGCAAAAAATTAGCCCTCATACCGCCCCATACACGGAAAAATAAAAAAGTTATACGGGTCAGAAGATGACAATTTTAAACGTATTAATTTTCCTGCATGTAGTTATGATTTTTTCCAGAAGTACGACAAAATCAAACCTATATAAGTAGGGTATCATTTTAATCGTATGGACCTACAGAATAAATATCAGGTGTCATTTTTACCGAAAAATGTACAACGTAGAAACGGAAGCCCCCAAAATTTACAAAACACCGTTTTTTTTTCAATTTTGTCGCACAATGATTTTTTTTCCCATTTCACCGTAGATTTTTGGGCAAAATGACTGACGTCATTACAAAGTAGAATTGGTGGCACAAAAAATAAGCCATCATATGGATTTTTAGGTGCAAAATTGAAAGAGTTATGATTTTTTAAAGGCAAGGAGCAAAAAACGAAAATGCAAAAACGGAAAAAACCCCAGTCCTTAAGGGGTTAAACATATAAATTTTCCTACAGAATAAAGATAAGGTGTCATTTTTACTGAAAAATTTTCTGCGTAGAAATGGAAGCTCACATAAGTTACAAAATGGCGTTTTTTCTTAAATTTTGGCGCACAATGATTTTTTTTCCATTTTGCTGTAGATTTTTGGGCAAAATGACTGATGTCAATACAAACTAGAATTGGTGGCACAAAAATAAGCCATCATATGGATTTTTATTTGCAAAATTGAAAGGGTTATGATTTTTTAAAGGTAAGGAGGAAAAAATGAAAGTGGAAAAACGCTCAGTCTTTAAGGGGTTAAAAATGTATAAAGGGGCCTTTTAATTTTATAAATATGAGCAGCATATATGAGCAGCATATATGAATGAATTATGTGAATTTATATTCACATCACTGGCTGGCCGTATAGTGCAGAGATGCGGAGTGCAGAAGAAAGCCGCGCCTCATCTCAGAAGGTTGAAGGACAATCGCAGCGGGTAGTAGGAGTGACACCCGCTGCAATCTGTCCCTTACTGCAGGTACTACTGCTCCCAACATGGAGCACACTGTGCTCCATGCTGGGAGCTGTAGTACCTGCATTAATAGACAAATTACAGCAGGTTTAATTTCTGACACCCGTTGCGATCCTCCTGTATAAGCTATAGAAGCAGGCGGCACAGCCGCCCTTCTCTGGTCCCCTGCACTGTATCCTTCTGTGATGTGTAGTTCTCTTCACATCACAGATTCGAATATATGCCGCTGAGAGTGGTGATTGGCCAACACCATTTGGCATCACATCACAGAAAAGTATACACCCTGTTCCAAATTATTTTGCAAAGGATATTTTTCTCATTTACCTAAATAATTGATGTAAATAATAGTGATGAGTGGCAGGGGCCACATTCAAATTCACAATATTTAATGAATATACTGACAATTATTCATCCTATGTTCACGAAATTCGCATATTTGCTGTGTTTGTTCACTTTTTTTCCATGCAAAAATTCTCATGAAAAATTTGCATAAAATTTCAAAAAAACAAAAAAAAGAATATCCGTCATTACGAATATATATATTCTAAATATTAGCGAAATCGCGAAGTGCCGATATTCACGATAAAAATTTGCATTATGAATATTCGTGCTCAACACTAGTAAATAACAGTCAGTCATAATTCTCATGTTATCAACTATTAAGAGTACAATTCAAATGTTAGTGAACAAACCTCCTAATGATAACAGTATTTTTTTTTTTTTTTAAACATAAAAAACTTACAATGCACTGTTCCAAATTATTACACACAGTAAGTTTCATGATTCTGGCCAAAACATGATTCCACCACCACCTTGCTGATGTTGCAGCCTTGTTGGAACAGGGTGGCTGTCCACCAAAAATCCACTACTCCATCCATCTGGACCATCCAGGGTTGCACGGCACTCATCAGTGAACAGGAAAATGAAAATTAGTCTTCATGTATTTTTCTGCCCAGTGCAGCTGTTTCTGCTTGTGAGCATTGGTTAGTGGTGGCTGAATAAAACGTTTATGCACAGTTGCAAGACTATGGAGGACTCTACACCTTGATGTCCGTGGGACTCCAGAGGCACCAGCAGCTTGAGACAGCCTGGAGGTGGCATCAGCAAAATCAAGAGTCCTGAAAGTTACCCGGTGACATAGTGGGTCGGTGGGTGGCAATACCAGTACATGGTGACGAAGCTGGGTGAAAAAAGGAGAACTTGGCATGAGATGTCTGGCATCAGGCGGGTGGCAGGATCAGAATAGTAGATGAGGAAGGTAGGTAGAAGAAAAAGGTCTCTTTTGTAAAAGTGTTTGTGTTCACAAGTGTTAGTGTGCATTGAGGATATGCATTATGTAAAATTAACGTTTAATTTAATATTTAATGTTAACGTTTAATATTTTTCTTAAGATAAAAAATATGTACCCAACATTTTTTTGAAATTAAACACCATCAAGTATTGATGTGATGCAAAGACCTCTAAAAGGTGTAAAGGAAGAATGTATGGTTCATTATAACTGGTGGGGGTAAAAACTTCCCCTGTAAGGCCCTACTCTCACATTATTAATTCCATTTTTGGCAAGTGTTACTCTCCCTAAAAAGGGCGGCCCAACACAGTAACCTTTCCCTATTTCCAACTACAAACACTGCCATTTCCCAGGGTTTTTAAGTGTAAATAGGGAGAGGTTCCTGTTTGGGGCCGACCCTTTTTAAGACAAGTAACTCTTTCCTCGAAAAGGTGGAAGGGAATAACGTATTGTCCATTGTAGCAGGTGGGGTTAAAAATTCCCCTGTAAGGCCCTACTCTGTCCCTATTAATTCCCTTATTTGCAAGTGTTACTCACCCTAAAATGGGCGGCCCCACACAGGAAACTCTCCCTATTTCCACCTAAAAACCCTCAGAAATGGCAGTGTCTGTAGGTGGAAATAGGGAGAGGTTCATGTGTGGGGCCGCCCTTTTTAGGGCGAGTAACACTTGCCAAGAAGGGAATTAATAATGCGAGAGTAGGGTCTTACAGGGGAAGTTTTTACTCCCACCGGTTACAATGGACCATACGTTGTTCCCTTCCACCTTTTAGAGGTCTTTGCATCACATCAATACTTGGTGGTGTAGGTGGCACATGGTGTTTTTTGCACACCTTTCCTTTTGTTTGATTTCAACAATTTTGGGTACATATATTTTATCCTAAGAAAAGTTAAGTTTTAGCTAATGCATATCCTCAATGCTTACTTGTGGTTTGATGCAGAGGAATGTCTGTAACTGGGAGCAGCACCTTAAATATGTTTTGCTCTATCTATATTTGTGAAGTCTTGGTGTGGCACCATGGTCAATCTGCCTGATAATCATGGCCTAATACTCTGATGCATCAGGCATTGGTGATTGGATATCCTGGCTGATCCATGCCTGGTTCATCTTCACAAACGTCAGTTTCTCCAAATTTTTTGTACACAGATGAGTTCTCCTTGGGATTACTATGGCCCCCGTCGCACTGAGGTGGTCGCACTAAACACTCTCTCTGATGGCACACTACTGCCCGGGCAGAACAGCTTTTCCTGGGCAAACTCTGCCAGTTGCAGAAAATTTGATGAAAAAATTGAAAATTTTGCATTTTTCACCAAATTTTCAAAATCGGAATTTTTCATGGACCAGTTCAGGTTTGAAGTGGATTTGAAGGGCCTTTATATTAGAAATACCCCACAGATTACCCCATTATAAAAACTGCACCCCTTAAAGTATTCAAAATGACATTCAGTAAGTGTGTTAACCCTTTAGGTGTTTCACAGGAATAGCAGCAAAGTGAAGGAGAAAATTCTAAATCTTCATTTTTTACACTTTCATGTTCTTGTAGACCCAGTTTTTGAATTTTTACAAGAGGCAAAAGGAAAAAAATCCTCTCAAAATTTGTAACCCAATTTCTCTCGAGTAAGGAAATATCTCATATGTGTTTGCCAAGTGTTCGGCGGGCGCTGTAGAGGGCTCAGAAGGGAGGGAGCGACAATGGGATTTTGGAGAGTGAGTTTTTCTGAAATGGTTTTTGGGGGCCATGTCACATTTAGGAAGCCCCTATGGTGCCAGAACAGCAGAAAACCCCACACATGGCATACTATTTTGGAAACTACCTACACCCCTCAAGGTACATAACAAGGGGTCCAGTGAGCCTTAATACCCCACAGGTTTTTGATGACTTTTCGTTAAAGTTGGATGTGTAAATGAAAAAAAAAATGTTTTCACTAAAGTGCAGTTTTTTTCCCCAACTTTACCATTTTTATAAAGGGTAATGGGAGAAAATGCCCACCAAAATTTGTAACCCCATCTCTTCTGAGTATGGAAATACCCCATGTATGGACGTAAAAGGCTCTGCAGGCAAACTACAATGCTCGGAAGAGAAGGAGTCACATTTGGCTTTTGGAAAGGAAATTTTGCTGAAATGGTTTTTCTGGGGGCATGTCTCATTTAGGAAGCCCCTATGGTGCCAGAGCAGAAAAAAAAAACACATGGCATACTATTTTGGAAACTACACCCCTCGAGGAATGTAACAAGGGGTACAGGGAGCCTTAACACCTCACAGGTATTTCACGACTTTTTGTTAAAGTTGGATGTGTAAATGAAAAAAAAAAATTTCACTAAAATGCTGGTTTTTCCCCAAATTTTACATTTTTACAAGGGGTAATAGGAGAAAATTACCTCCAAAATTTGTAACCCCATTATGAAAATACCCCATGTGTGGACATCAAGTGCTCTGCTGGCGCACTACAATGCTCAGAAGAGGAGGCCATTGAGCTTTTGAAAACGGAATTTGTTTGGAATGGAAGTCAGGGGCCATGTGTGTTTACAAAGACCCCCGTGGTGCAAGAACAGTGCCCCCCCCCACATGTGACCTCATTTTGGAAACTACACCCCTCACAGAATTTAATAAGGGGTGCAGTGAGCATTTACACCCCACTAGCGTTTGACAGATCTTTGGAACAGTGGGCTGAGCAAATTAAAAATTACAATTTTCATTTTCATGGACCACTGTTCCAAAAATTTGTCAGACCCCTGTGGGGCGTAAATGCTCACTGTACCCCTTCTTACATTAGTTTCCAAAATGGGGTCACATGTGGGGGGGTCCACTGTTCTGGTACCATGGGGGCTTTGTAAACACATGTGGCCTTCAATTCCAGACAAAATTTCTCTTCAAAATCCCACTCCTTCTCTTCTTAGCATTGTAGTTCACTCGTAGAGCACTTTACATCCACATATGGGGTATATTCTTACTCAGAAGAAATGGGGCTTCAAGTTTTGGGGGGCTTTTTTCCTATTTTTCCTTGTGAAAATAAAAAATTTAGGGTAACACAGCATTTTAGTCAAAAAAATATTTTTTTTCATTTTCCCATCCAACTTTAATGAAAATTCGTCAAACACCTGTGGGGTGTTAAGGCTCACTATACCCCTTGTTACGTTCTGTGAGGGGTGTAGTTTCCAAAATGGGGTCACATGTGGGTATTTATTTATTTGCGTTTATGTCAGAACTGCTGTAAAATCAGCCACCCCTGTGCAAATCACCAATTTAGGCCTCAAATGTACATAGTGCGCTCTCACTCCTGAGCCTTGTTGTGCGCCTGCCGAGCATTTTACGCCCACATCTGGGGTATTTCCGTACTCAGGAGAAATTGTGTTACAGGGACTCCCTGCCTCCATCTCCACTGCATACTGCCACGTGTGTCACAGGACCAACGGCCTGAGAGCATGGAGGTGGAATCGGCTTGACCTGTATAAGTTGTTATTGTGGCTGTGCATGAGCCACATTAACCCAGTAGGCCGTAAAGGACTTGACCATAGTTACAGCTTCACACGTCGGTGCTGCCGTGCACTTTGGTACACACCGACAGGCTCAAGGACAGGCCCATCTTCTGTTCCACAAAACTGTGCAGGGCTGGTACTGCCTTTTTCGAAAAATAAATGATGGCTTGGGACTCTCAACCTCGGCTCGGCACAAGCCATCAGTTCTCTGAAAGGTGCAGAGTCCATCACGTGAAAAGGGAGGGACTGCAGCACCAGAAACTTGGACAGGAGCACATTCAGCTTCTGTGCCGTGTGATGAGTGGGTGCATAATGTTGTTTCTTGGACATGGCTTCATCAATGGATTGCTGGCAGATTGACTGGCTCGAAGTAGGAAGAGTAGAAGCATCTGGAGCGACATAAGATGGATATGACACACAGCTCCCTTTGGCTGAGGTGGTGGAGCCTTGGCTGTCCGAAACAGGGTATCGGTGTGCCATGGGTGATACAGCAGGCTGGACCACCAGATCAGAGCCATGGTTCTCCGAGGCCGCTTTATGGTGATGCTGCATATGTTGAATCAGGGCTGTGGTGCCTAAATTAGGACCCTGGTCATGCTTCACCTTCTGCCGACACATCTTGTCTGTGGCCATGTTAACCTCCTCCGGATGCTTGATGAAAAACTGCCACTCCGCCGAGAAGCTGATTTTCCCACCAACAGTCCGCGCTGATTGACTGCTACTGCTGCCGACTCCAGGAACCCCTGTTCCACTACCTCCCGGGAAGGTAGGCTGCCACAACGCAGGTGGTCTACCCCGGGCATGTTTGGCTCCAGACTTTCCCCTTCTGCCATGCTGACTGCCAACCATGCTACCACCTTGCCGGCTCAGCTGCTGCCTCACAGGCAACCTGTAACCATCTTTTTTCCTGATGATGATGAATACCCTTCTGCACCCAGCTCCCAAGTGCGATCGGTTTCATCATAATTGAGTAGTGTCTGCACTACAGGTTCTTCAACAGTGTCTCTTTCAGGAGCCTGAACGCTCGCAACACCACCTCCCAAGCCACATTCCTCATCACTACTTGCCTGCCTAGCGGAAGAAGTGGCGGATGTCTCCTCCACTTCTTAGCTCAGCAGTAGCTGCTGACTGTCCTCTAGTAGATCGTCCTCACTAAATAGTGGAGCTGAACCCATAGCATAAGATACTTCTGTGGGGGAGAGAACAGCATAGGACAGAGGCAACGGGAAGACAGGGACTGCTCCCGGGCCATGCCAACTGAGGGTTGTGTCTCAGGGACCCACCAACTGTTGACTGGGGGTGTCAGATGTCACTTGTGTTGAAGTGGATGACCGTGTTAATCAATTGATGATGGCAGATGGGTTGCTGGTTGAGACACGACCGCTAGCTGATGCTAGGAGCTCAGGCCTCCAGCTGCGACTCCTGCTGCCACTCGCCGCTAGTCTGCTGCGACTTCTGCCTGTGCCTGATGAATTTAGGCCTCTGCCACTCCTCTGTGCATGTCCTGGCACTTCTCTGCCTGACATACTTAGTGCGTATATGAGGGGAGGACAATACACTTCACTACGCTTAAAACAGTATTCGTTTACAACACCAGCAGGTGTGTACTTTTGGCTGGCCTTTCACTGTAACTAGGTCCTTAGGACTTTAACAGGAACAAAATGGTACACCACTTAGATGTACGTACGTGATATGCACTTATGAGTGGAGTACAATGCGCTCCAGTACGCTTAAAACAGTATTTCTCTACAACACCACCAGGTGTGTACTTATGGCCAGCCTTTCACAATAACTAGGAGCGTAACACTTTAACAGGAACAAAATGGTACACCACTTAGATGTACATATGTGGTATGCACTTATGAGGGAAGTACAAAGTGCTCCACTATGCTTAAAACAGTATTTGTCTAGAACAGCAGCAGGTGTGTACTTTTGGCTGGCCTTTCACAGTAACTAGGCCCTCAGGACTTAAACAGGAACAAAATGGTACACCACTTAGATGTACATACGTGGTATGCACTTATGAGGGGAGTACAATGCGCTCCAGCACACATAAAACCGTCTTAGTCTACAACACCAGCAGGTGTGTACTTTTGCCTGGCCTTTCACAGTAACTAGGACGTTAAAACTTTAACAGGAACAAAATGGTACACCACCTATGTACGCACAGGTTACCAGGGCTGCCATCAGAAATTTCGGGACCCCTTACACAGCTCAGGCCTGGCCCCCCCTCCCCCGTGGCCTGCCCCCAATTTTATTTTATCTTCTAGATATATATATTTCTAATTAGATTAGAGCATACATGGAGGGGGTGTGCCGGTCGCAGCTTCCTGCGGGGTACATACATCAGCTTCCAGCAAACTGCCGGAGATCACAAGGGGCCCAATGCTCAGACGCCCCGCGATCTATAACTTATCCCCTTATCCTTGGATAGGGGATAAGTTATTTTTCACCAGACTACTCCTTTAACAGTGGGGCCCTGATGCTAGAAACCACAGGGCCCTGATGAAGAAAATTACCTCGGCCCCCCCCCTCCCCCCCAAGACCCGGGCATTTTTGTATAAGCAGCTAATTTTTTTGGTGGGGGTCCGACAGCTGAGACCACCACTGATCACCTCGATTGAAGTGGTTCTCAAGCTGTTGGAAAGCTAAAACTCCCATCATGTCTGGAGAGCCTCAGGCATTATGGGAGTTGTAGTTTTGTAACAACTGGAGAGACAAAGATTGGACACAGTTTTACCCATCATCACTGCAGAAATTACAAGTAACTACAGCTCTGATGGGACAGTCAGGAGAACACACAATGATATCAGTGACCTGAGTGACATCTTCTGACCTGAGTGATATCTTTTCTGTTATCTTTTCTTCTTCATCAGGTCTTCCTCCAGCTCCATCTTCTCTGCAGAGTCTGACATCCAGATGTCATTGGCTCCTCACTGTCAGCAGATCCTCATCCTCTGCATGAAGACCGTAATCATTATAACTAGGGATGTCCCGATACCATTTTTTTAAGACCGAGTACGAGTACTCGCCGATACCAATTACAAATACATATATTTTAAGGGGAATCTGACACCAGGGTGACCCGGTTTCTGGCGCTGCTTACCGTATGATATGTGGATCCTTGTTGTGTACAATGGAGGCGGCTGCTGTAGTATGGGCCAAGATTTCTCTCTTCTCCATTGGATAGTACAGGGAATTTGCATTGGCGGCAAGAACGATGACCACATGGTGAGCAGCGGTAGAAACCGGGTCACCTGCATCTACATATAAATTCAAGTTAATGCCGGTGACTCTGCTGTAAGATTGCCTTTAATAGTAGGTAGTATCCCCTTGCAGTCATTAGTAGCAGCCCCGCCTGTAGACAGCTGCCCCCCTTGTAGACAGCAGCCCCCTGTAGACCACAGCCCCCCTTTAGACAGTGAGCCCCCATTTAAACAGCAGCAGCCCCCCTCCCCTTTAGACAGCAGCAGTCCCCCCCCCTTTAGACAGCAGCAGCCCCCCCCCTTTTGACAGCAGCAGGGCCCCCCCTTTAGACAGCAGCAGGGCCCCCTTTAGACAGCAGCAGGGCCCCCCTTTAGACAGCAGCAGCCCCCCCTTTAGACAGCAGCAGGGCCCCCCACCTTTAGACAGCAGCAGGGCCCCCCTTTAGACAGCAGCAAGGCCCCCCCACCTTTAGACAGCAGCAGGGCACCCCCACCTTTAGACAGCAGCAAGGACCCCCACCTTTGGGCAGCATCGGGGCCCCCCCCCACCTTTAGACAGCAGCAAGGCCCCCCCCCCCCCGCTTAGACATTAGTCGCAGCCCCCTGCTTGCAGGCAGCTCACCTCCTCGGGTCGGGTGCTGGTGCTGCCGCTCTGCTGCCCCGTTCTCCCGTCCTCCGGTCCGCATCATGTCATCCTATGGAGGAGCATGTGACATACACGTCACTCTGCTTCCTGCGTAGCATTACGCTGGACGCAGGGGAGGAGGCGGAGTGACGTGTGTCCTCCATAGGACGACATGATGCGGACCGGAGGATGGGAGGACGGGGCAGCAGAGCGGCACCAGGTATCAGGCATGGTATCGGGGACATTAAACGAGTCCCCGATACCATGCAAATGGCTAGTATCGGCCCGATACCAGTATCGGGACATCCCTAGTTATAACCTTGCCAGAAAGTGTACCCTAAATAAAATACTGCCCCACAATGTACCCTGAATATAATACTGCTGTACACTGTACCCACTAAATATAATCCTGCCACACACTGTACCCTGAATATAATGCTGCCCCACACTGTATCCACTGAATATAATACTGCTGTACACTGTGCCCTGAATATAATACTACCACACACTGCGACCCTGAATATAATACTGCCCCACACTGTACCCTGAATATAATACTGCCCCACACTGTACCCTGAATATAATACTGCCCCACACTGTACCCTGAATATAATACTGCTATACACTGTACCCACTAAATATAATACTGCTATACACTGTAACCTGAATATAATACTGCTATACACTGTACCCACTAAATATAATCCTGCTACACACTGTAACCTGAATATAATGCTGCCCCACACTATATCCACTGAATATAATCCTGCCACACATTGTACCGAAAATAAAATACTGCCCCATGCTGTACCCTGAATATAATCCTGCCCCACACTGTATCCACCCAATATAATACTGCCACACACTGTAACCTGAATATAATGCTGCCCCACACTGTATCCACTGAATATGATACTGCCACACACTGTACCCTAAATAAAATACTGCCCCATGCTGTACCCTGAATATAATCCTGCCCCACACTGTATGTACCCAATATAATACTGCCACACACTGTAACCTGAATATAATCCTGCCCCACACTGTACCCTGAATATAATACTGCTATACACTGTGCCCATTAAATATAATCCTGCCACACACCGTACCCTGAATATAATACTGCTATATACTGTACCCTGAATATAATACTGCTATACACTGTACCCACTAAATATAATCCTGCCACACACTGTACCCACTAAATATAATCGTGCCACACACTACACCCACTAAATATAATCCTGCCACACACTATACCCACTAAATATAATCCTGCTACACACTACACCCACTAAATATAATACCTCTTATCCTCTATGTCCTCATAATTCCTCATCACCCCCATTACCCCCGCCAAATCTCTCCTCATCACTACTATAACCCTCCCCCGCACCTCTCCTCATCACTATAACCCCCCCTGCACCTCTCCTCATCACTGCTATAACCCCCCGCACCTCTCCTCATCACTATTATAACCCCCACACACCTCTCATCACTACAACCCCCCGCACCTCTCCTCATCACTACTATAACCCCCCCGCACCTCTCCTCATCACTACTATAACCCCCCCGCACCTCTCCTCATCACTACTATAACCCCCCGCACCTCTCCTCATCACTACTATAACCCCCCCACACCTCTCCTCATCACTACTATAACCCCCCGCACCTCTCCTCATCACTACTATAACCACCTGCACCTCTCATCACTACAACCCCCCGCACCTCTCCTCATCACTACTATAACCCCCCCCCAGCACCTCTCCTCATCACTACTATAACCTATAACTCCCCGCACCTCTCCTCATCACTACTATAACCCCCCGCACCTCTCCTCATCACTACTATAACCCCCCCCGCACCTCTCCTCATCACTACTTTAACCCCCCCCCCCCCCCGCACCTCTCCTCATCACCCCCATAACCCACCAGCACCTCTTCTGATGAGAAGAGGGGCTGGTGGGACACTGCATTGTCCCGGAATGAGGGTGACCGGGACCCGGGACAGACTCTCCAAATGTGGGACTGTCCCGGGCGATCCGAGACATGTGGTCACCCTAGTTATGGGGGTGATGAGAGGTGCAGGGGGGGTGTTATGAGGGTGATGAAAGGGGGGTTATGGGGGTGATGAGAGGGGTTATGGGGGTGATGAGAGGTGTAGGGGGTGTTATGGGGGTGATGAGAGGTGCAGGGGGGTGTTATGGGGGTGGTGAGAGGTGCAGGGGGGTTATAGTAGTGATGAGGAGAGGTGCAGGGGGGGTTATAGTAGTGATGAGGAGAGGTGCAGGGGGGTTATAGTAGTGATGAGGAGAGGTGCAGGGAGGGTTATAGTAATGATGAGGAGAGGTGCAGGGGGGTTATGGGGGGTGATGAGAGGTGCAGGGGGGGTTATAGTAGTGATGAGGAGAGGTGCGTGGGTTATAGTAGTGATGAGGAGAGGTGCAGGGGGGTTATAGTAGTGATGAGGAGAGGTGCAGGGGGGGTTATGGGGTGATGAGAGGTGCAGGGGGGTTATATTAGTGATGAGGAGAGGTGCAGGGGGGGGGTTATGGGGTGATGAGAGGTGCAGGAGGGGTTATAGTAGTGATGAGGTGAGGTGCGGGGGGGTTATGGAGTGATGAGAGGTGCAGGGGGGGTTATGGAGGTGATGAGAGGTGCAGGGGGGTTATAGTAGTGATGAGAAGAGGTGCTGGTGGGACACTGCATTGTCCCGGAATGAGGGTGGCCGGGACCCGGGACAGACTCTCCAAATGCGGGACTGTCCCAGGCGATCCGGGACACGTGGTCACCCTAGTTATGGGGGTGATGAGAGGTGCAGGGGGGTGTTATGGGGGTGATGAGAGGTGTAGGGGGGGTGTTATGGGGGTGATGAGAGGTGCAGGGGGTGTTATGGGGGTGGTAAGGTGCAAGGGGGGTTATAGTAGTGATGAGGAGAGGTGCAGGGGGGGTTACATAGTTACATAGTTAGTATGGTTGAAAAAAGACATACGTCCATCAAGTCCAACCAGGGGATTGAAGGGAAGGATGTAAGGGGATAAGGGAAAGGGATGTAGTTTTATAATTCTGCATAAGCATTAATGTTATTTTGTTCCAGGAATGTATCTAACCCTGCTTTAAAGCTGTTAATTGTTCCTGCTGTGACCAGTTCCTGAGGTAGACCGTTCCATAAATTCACAGTCCTCACGGTAAAGAAGGCGTGCCGCCCCTTTAGACTAAACCTTTTCTTCTCCAGACGGAGGGAGTGCCCCCTCGTCCTTTGGGGGGGGTTAACCTGGAACAGTTTTTCTCCATATTTTTGGTATGGGCCATTTATATACTTATATACGTTTATCATATCCCCCTTAAACGTCTCTTCTCAAGACTAAACAATTGTAACTCCTTTAATCGCTCCTCATAGCTAAGATGTTCCATGCCCCATATTAGTTTAGTCGCACGTCTCTGCACCCTTTCCAACTCCGCAGTGTCCCTTTTATGAACAGGCGACCAAAACTGAACAGCATATTCCAGGTGAGGCCGTACCAATGCTTTATAAAGGGGGAGTATTATGTCCCTGCCCCTCGAGTCCATGCCTCTTTTTATACATGACAATATCCTGCCGGCTTTGGAAGCAGCAGCCTGACATTGCATGCTATTTTGTAGTCTGTGATCTACAAGTACACCCAGATCCTTCTCTACCAGTGACTCTGCCAGTTTAATCCCCCCTAAGACATACGACGCATGCAGGTTATTAGTACCCAGATGCATAACTTTACATTTATCCACATTGAACCTCATTTGCCAAGTGGATGCCCAGACACTTAGTCTATCCAAGTCATCTTGTAACCTATACACATCCTCTATAGACTGTACCGTGCTACAAAGCTTGGTGTCATCTGCAAAGATAGAAACAGAGCTGTTAATACCATCCTCTATATCATTGATAAATAAATTAAACAGCAGCGGGCCCAGTACTGAACCTTGGGGTACACCACTAATAACCGGGGACCAATCAGAGTACGAATCATTTACCACCACTCTCTGGGTACGATCCATGAGCCAGTGTTCAATCCAGTTACAAACTAAAGTTTCCAAGCCCAAGGACCTTAACTTACCTGTCAGATGTCTGTGAGGGACAGTATCAAACGCTTTGGCAAAATCCAGAAACACTATATCCACAGCCATTCCTCTGTCAAGGCTTCTACTCACCTCTTCATAAAAGCAAATTAGATTGGTTTGACAACTTCTATCCTTAGTAAACCCATGCTGGCTATCACTTATAATACTATTATCCCCTATGTATTCCTGTATGTAATCCCTTATAAGTCCTTCAAACAATTTACCCACAATGCACGTTAGACTTACCGGTCTATAATTGCCTGGCGAAGACCTAGAGCCCTTCTTGAAGATTGGTACCACATTAGCCTTGCGCCAGTCCCTTGGCACAATACCAGACACCAGAGAATCTCTAAATATCATGAACAAGGGTACAGATATTACTGAACTTACCTCTCTAAGAACTCTTGGGTGTAGTCCATCCGGCCCTGGAGATTTGCTTACATTTAATTTACTTAACTTACCTTGTACCATCTCTACATTAAGCCAGTTCAATACATTATATGATGTGTTACCAGCACTGACCTGACCAATGTCAGCTCCTTCTTCCATAGTATATACAGAACTAAAGAACCCATTCAGTAGCTCCGCCTTCTCTTGATCGCCCGCGACAACCTCCCCATTATCATTATTAAGGGGTCCTACATGCTCTGTCCTTGGTTTTTTTGTATTTATATATCTAAAAAAATATTTAGGATTGGTTTTGCTTTCTTCGGCCACCTGTCTCTCATTTTGAATTTTTGCTGTTTTTATTACATTTTTACAGATTTTATTAAGCTCCTTGTACTGTTTAAATGTTATAGCTGACCCATCAGATTTGTATTTTTTGAAGGCTATTTTTTTGTTGTTTATTGCTCTTTTAACCTCATTTGTCAGCCATGTAGGATTTAGTTTTAATCGTTTATATTTGTTCCCCTTTGGTATATATTTAGCTGTATAGTTATTTAGAGTTGATTTAAAGATGTCCCATTTACCTTCTGCATCAGCATTTGAGAACACCTCCCCCCAGTCTATGTCCTGTAGTGCAGCCCTCAACCCAGGGAAGTTTGCCTTTTTAAAGTTTTTGCTTTCCCCGTCTGTCTTTGTTTTCTACATTTTAAGTCAAAAGTAACTATATTGTGGTCGCTATTACCAAGGTTTTCCCTCACAGTTACATTACCAACCAGCTCTGCGTTGTTGGAAATGATCAGATCCAACAAGGCATCACTTCTTGTTGGGTCCTCCACAAACTGGCCTATAAAATTATCCTGCAATAAATTTAGGAATTTTCTCCCCTTTGTAGTTTTAGCCAACCCCCGGCCCCAATCTATATCTGGATAGTTAAAATCTCCCATTATTACCACTGTACCTGCCCGGGCGGCCCTCTCTATTTGTTTATGAAGCCGACCTTCTATCTCTTCAGTGATATTAGGGGGTCTGTAGATTACACCAAATATTATTTTTTCAGTATTTCCCTCCTTTTGTAATTCTACCCACAGTGATTCCACCTCCTCAGAATCATCACACACTATGGCATCGTTCACATTGACTTTCATACCACTTCTTACATACAGACAGACTCCACCACCTTTTCTGTTCATTCTATCCTTGCGAAACAATGTAAACCCCTGCAGATTAACAGCCCAGTCATGCGAGGAGTCCAGCCATGTCTCAGTGACCCCAACTATATCAATATGTTCCTCCAGTATCAAGGCCTCAAGCTCCCCCATTTTATTTGCTAGGCTTCTGGCATTTGTGAACATACACTTTACATTTCCATTAAGTTTTACACATATAGTCTCACTAATGGGATTTTCAGAGTTATTGGGGTTAATGTCATTTTTTTGAGTTATAAGGGCTAATTGTACTATTTAAGTTATTGGGGCTAATGGGATTTTTTGAGTTATTGGGTCTAACGTTATTATTTAAGTTATTGGGGCTAATGGGATTTTTTGCGTTATTGCATCTAACGTTGTTATTTAAGTTATTGGGGCTAACGGTATTTTTTGAGTTAATGGGGCTTATTGTAGTTATTGAGTTATTGGGGCTAATGGAATTTTTTGAATTATTGGGATTACAATTTTTCGGGCTACATTTATTTTTACAGCTGGTTTGTAACGCATGAATCTCCTTATCCACTGTTCTTAACCTCCCCCCACAGGACTCCTCTCCACCCGCCATTATGTCCTGACCCCTCTCTAACCTATCCATCCCACTGTCTGCTTTCTTTGCTTTATTATCCTCCCCCCACTCACCTAGTTTAAATACTCAGCCACCCCTTCCAGGGTTATAGTAGTGATGAGGAGAGGTGCAGGGGGGGTTATAGTAGTGATGAGGAGAGGTGCAGGGGGGTTATAGTAGTGATGAGAGGTGCAGGGGGGGTTATAGTAGTGATGAGGAGAGGTGCAGGGGGGTTATGGAGGTGATGAGAGGTGCAGGGGGGTTATAGAAGTGATGAGAAGAGGTGCAGGGGGTTATAGTAGTGATGAGGAGAGGTGCAGGGGGGGGTTATAGTAGTGATGAGGAGAGGTGCTGGGGGGTTATGGGGGTGATGAGAGGTGCAGGGGGGGTTATACTAGTGATGAGGAGAGGTGCAGGGGGGGTTATGGAGGTGATGAGAGGTGCAGGGGGGTTATAGAAGTGATGAGAAGAGGTGCTGGTGGAACACCCCATAACCCCCCCTTTCATCACCCCATAACACCCCCCTGCACCTCTCATCACCCCCATAAATAGGGTGACCACGTGTCCCGGATCGCCCAGGACAGTCCCGCATTTGGAGAGTCTGTCCCGGGTCCCGGTCACCCTCATTCCGGGACAATGCAGTGTCCCGAAATGATCTGAGCCCGTAAGCCGCCGACCGCTGCTGTGCTGTGAGTCACAGCACAGCAGCGGACAGCGGCTCCAGGGGGGGGGCGCAACGGGGCAATTGCCCCGAGATTGCCGCCCCTCCTCCTGTACTTAGTGTACTATAGCATGCTCCCCCCTGCCCTTTCTCACACCCATCACCTTTCTATTACAAGCCACGGCTGCTCCATTCCTGCAGTCAGTGAGAGCCAATCACGGCAGGCCGGCGCAATGACATCACATCATCGCGCCGGCGCCCGGAGATCACGTCCCCGCGGCTCTCACTGACTGCAGGAATAGGGTGACCACATTTCCTAACTGCCATTAAGGGACACTTACTTTCACAAGTGCATTTCGTCAAACTTATACTTGAGGCTGGCATTGGGCATTATATGTGGAGGCACAGGACAGCCCCCCCCCCCTGACATATGTCCCTGACTTATAATGCCCCCTGTCCTTTGCCCCTCACATATAATGCCTTGTGTCCTGTGCCCCTCACATATAATGCCCCCCTGACATATGCCCCTCACTTATATTTTGCCCCTCTCACTTATAATTTGCTCCCCCCCTCCCCTTTCTCACGCCCATCACCTTTCTCACACGCTGCGGCTGCTCAGTCAGTGAGAGCCGCGGGGACGTGATCTCCGGGCGCCGGCGCGATGATGTGATGTCATCGCGCCGGCCTGCAGTGATTGGCTCTCACTGACTGCAGGAATGGAGCAGCCGCGGCTTGTAATAGAAAGGTGACGGGTGTGAGAAAGGGGAGGGGGGAGCATGCTATAGTACACCAAGTACAGGAGGAGGGGCAACAATCTCAGGGGGGGGGGGGCAATTGCCCCGTTGCACAACCCCCCCACCCCCGAGCCGTCGTCCGCTGCTGTGCTGTGAGGGTGACCAGGACAGACTCTACAAATGCGGGACTGTCCCAGGCGATCCGGGACACGTGGTCACCCTATGCAGGAATGGAGCAGCCGCAGCGTGTGAGAAAGATGACGGGCGTGAGAAAGGGGAGGGGGGGGAGCAAATTATAAGTGAGAGGGGCAAAATATAAGTGAGGGGCACATATCAGGCGGGCATTATATGTGGGGGCACATGACAGGACCGCCCACTGTCATGTGCCCCTCATATATAATACCCCATGTCCTGTACCCCTCACATATAATGCCCCCCGACATGTGCCCCTTACATATAATGCCCCCTGTCCTGTCCCCTCAGGGGGCATTATATGTGAGGGGCACATGTCAGGGGGGCATTATATGTGACGGGCACAGGCCATGGGGCATTATATGTGAGGGGCACAGGACAGGGGGCATTATAAGTCATGGTCACATGTCAGGGGGCATTATATGTGAGGGGCAAATGTCAGGGTGGCATTATATGTGAGGGGCACAGGCCATGGGGCATTATATGTGAGGGGCTCATGACAGGGGGGCATTATAAGTCAGGGTCACCTGTCATGTGCCTGTATAATGCACAAATAATGCCCCCCTGACATTTGCCGCTTACTTATAATACCCAAAGTCATGTGCCCATCACTTATAATACCCCCTGTCATGTGCCCCTCACATATAATGCCCCCCTGTCATGTGCCCCTCACATATAATGCCCCCCTGTCATGTGCCCCTCACATATAATGCCCCCCTGTCATGTGCCCCCCACATATAATGCCCCCTGACATGTGCCCCTCACATATAATGCCCCTCTCATATAATGCCCCATGTCCTGTGCCCCTCATATATAATGCCCCTCTATCATGTGCCCCTCATATATAATTCCCCCTGTCCTGCCCCCTCAGGGGGCATTATATGTGAGGGGCACAGGACAAGGGCATTATATGTGAGGGGCAAAGGACAGGGGGCATTATAAGTCAGGGACATATGTCAGGGGGGGGGCTGTCCTGTGCCTCCACATATAATGCCCAATGCCAGTCTCAAGTATAAGTTTGACGAAATGCACTTGTGAAAGTAAGTGTCCCTTAATGGCAGTTAGGAAATGTGGTCACCCTACCCATAACCCCCCCCTCTCATCACCCCTGTAACCCCCTTCTCATCACCCCCATAACACCCCCCTGCACCTCTCATCACCCCCATAACACCCCCCCTGCACCTCTCATCACCCCCCAATACCCCCCCTATCATCACCACATAACACCCCCCTGCACCTCCCTGCACCTCATCACCCCTATAACACCCCAAGCAGCTCTTCCCCTGCACCTCTCATCACCCCTATAACACCCCAAGCACCTCTTCCCCTTCACCTCTCATCACCATTGTAGTCTGCAAACAACCCCCCCACGCCCGCCCGTTCACCTACCCTGCCGGGGATCGGTGCAGCTGCTGCTCCTGTCACAGTGTCACTGCACGGGGAGGAATCCGTCGGGAGGATGCTTTAGCTGGACTGGAGATGGCGCAGGGACAGGTCAGGTGACTGGAGTAGACGTGCGTGTCTGCTCATCAGCCCCTGGCCTGTCCGGCCCTGCCGTACTTCATAAGGCTATGAGGCCCGGTCATAGTTCTGGCGGGCACCGAGCCAGGGGTCAGTGAGTGACAGTTGCAGTCACTCACTGAAAAACCGGAACAAAAAAAAATAAGGTCCAGGGACGTTCGGGCCCCCCTGAAGCTCCGGGCCCCATACAAGTGTATGGGTTGTACCCCCCTGATGGCGGCCCTGCAGGTTACACTTAATAGAGGACAATACGCTCCGCTACTCAACCAGTATTAGGCGCTAATAGCAGGTGATTGTGGCTTTTAGTGCTCTGCTCACCCTAACTGGCTGGCTACTATTAGCTTTTCAGTTGTTGTACACACCAGTGCTGCAGCACACAGTCGCTGTGTACTACACCCAAAATCACACTCTCTCTCAATCTCTCTTCCTTCCCTATCAGTGCTTCTAGGCTGGATTATGGCTTTAGGTGAATCGCCGCTGTAAAACACCCACAATTGCACTTACTCTCTCTCAAACTCTCTCCCTTCCCTATCAGTGCTTATATACTGGATTTGGGCTTGAGGTGAATTGCTGCTGTAATACACCCACAATTGCACTTTCTCTCTCAATCTCTCCCTTCCCTATCAGTGCTTCTAGGCTGGATTTGGGCTTGAGGGGAATCGCTGCTGTAAAAATGCTTTTCTGTGCAGCACACATGGCTCTCTGTCCCTCTCTCTCTCTGCAATAGAACGCTGATGTGAGAGGCCGCAAGATGGCTGCCGATTATATAGGGCTGAGACATCACAGAGGTGGCTGGCTGCTGATAGGCTGCATGCTGCAAGTGATTCGGGGTAATCACTCCTACCCTTGTTCCCGCCTTCCCAGCATTCCTTGCCCCAATGTCCTGACATGTGGAGCCACCATCCTAGATGCCCTGGAGCCTGGACCGCACTAAATGGAGTTTAAAGGGGTTCTCCGGTGCTAAGACATCTTATCCCCTATCCAAAGGATAAGATGCCTGATCGCGGGAGTCCCGCCGCTGGGGACCCCCGTTTGTAACCAGTCCCTGGAGCGTGTTCGCTCCGGGTCTGATTACCGGCGACCACAGGGCCAGCGGCGTGTGACGTCACGCCTCCGCCCCGTGTGACGTCACGCTCCGCCCCTACGGGAGGGGGCGTGACAGCTATCCTCCCCTTTAATGGAGCGATTTGTGCGATAGAATCGCGGAGATATTCGCATTTGTTGTGAAGCTAATTTTTCCTGAAATTCTTGACAAATTCGAATGTGTCAGATTCGATTCGCTCATCCTTATACATTACAAATAAGTTTCACAAAATTAATTATAAAAAATATATTACTTTTACATTTAAATGACCCCATTTATACATTTTAACCCCTTAAGGACCGAGCGTTTTTCCACTAGAATTTTACCTCCTTAACGTTTAAAAATCATAACCCTTTCAATTTTGCACCTAAAAATCCATATGATGGCTTGTTTTTTGCACCACCAATTCTACATTGTAATGACATCAGTCAATTTACCCAAAAATCTACTGCGAAACCAAAAAAAAATAAAATCATTGTGCAACAAAATTGAGGAAAAAATGCAATTTTGTAACTTTTGGGGACACCATCTCTTTATTCTGTAGGTCCATACGATTAAAATGATACCCTACTTATATAGGTTTGATTTTGCCGTACTTCATAATCATAACTACATGCACGAAAATTTATATGTTTAAAATTGTCATCTTCTGACTCCTATAACCTTTTTATTTTTCCGTGAACGGGACGGTATGAGGCAAAAAATTTTGATTTGAAGTTTTTAGTGGTACCATTTTTGTATTGATCAGACTTTTTGATCGCTTTTTATTCATTTTTTCATGATATAAAATGTGACCAAAAATACGCTATTTTGGACTTTAGAATTTTTTTGCGTGTACTCCATTGACCGTGCAGTTTAATTAATTATATATTTTTATAGTTCGGACATTTACTTAAGTGGCGATACCACATATGTTTATTTTTATTTACACAGTTTTTTAGGGGACTATAACATGCATTACATTGATCTCTCATACTGTTCAATGCTGTGCCATAGCATAGATCAGTGTTTCTGCCGCTTGACTGCTCCTGCCTTGATCTCGCCATGGCTCCTGCCATGGAGCAGTCATTCGGCGATCGGACAGCGAGGAAGCAGGTAGGGATCCTCCTCGTGTCCTGCAACCTGTTGGGGATGCCGAGATTTCACTGCAGCGGTCCTGAACAGCCCCACTGAGCCAACCGGCAATGTTTACTTTCGTTTTAGATGCGGCGATCAAGTTTGATCACCACGTCTAAAGGGTTGATGCCAGACATCAGCATGATCGGCGATGTCTCGCATTAGCTGTGGGTCCCGGCTGCTTATAGCAACTGGGACCCATCAGGTATGATGTGCGCTCACCTGCTGCACTCACGTTAATGAACGTCCATTTGTGGCAAGGGGTTAATATTGTCGGCTACATCAGGGGCGTTGCTAGGACTCCAAAAGATCCGGGGCACGGGCCATGGGCGGAGCCACAAAAGAGGAGGGGCAATGGGGTGGGCCACTCAATGGGTGGGGCCACTCTGGAGTATAAGGGTGCATTCACATGTGCGGATTTATCAGCGGATCCGCAGCTACAAGCAGACACACTGCAATGTGCAAGTAGCCCTGCAGTATACTCGCACACATCGCAGCTGCTCTCAGGGAGCCAGGGGGAGCAGCCGTGATGTGCGAATACACTGCGACTCACACATCTCAGTGTGTCTGCTTGTAGAGGCTGATTGCCACTATTAACAGGCACAAAGAGGGCAGCATTTTAGGGGCTATTGTCAGCGGATCCGCAGCTGCGGATCCGCTGACAAATCCGCCTGTCTGGATGCACCCTAATACAGGATATAACTCAGGGTCAGCACAGGATAAGTAATGTATGTACACAGTGACCTCACCAGCAGAATAGTGAGTTTCCCAGAGAAGCAGTGATTTTCTTCCACCCCTCCCCAGGTGTGTGGCAGACACCTGGGTAGGTTTTCCTGCTATGGAGCCCCGGGAAGCTGGGGCTTCATCTTGCACCCCCCGTTCTCGGCTGGCGGGGTGTGCAAAGGAACATGCAACAGCCAGTAGTCAGGATGGGGTGAGGAGATCCACCAGGGTCCAGAGCCATGTGGGGCCCCCTCCCCCGACCTCAGCTGGGAGCTGCAAAGCTTCCAGCAGAAGCTCATCCAGGCAGCGGAGTGGAAAGGCATCTGCATCTGTTTCCTCAGAACCCCAGCAATGGGGGGTAAAGGGGCCCAGAGAATCCCTGGCCAGTTTTGGGTCCAGAATCCAGGCCAAGATGGCTCAGTATGAACAGCTCGGCAAACAACTAAGAGGCCTCAGAGAGGAGCTGAAGTTTGCAAGCTACCAAGCAAACAATGCAGCAAAGACCAAGAGGGCAGCATTTTCCACCAAGGTGAGAGCTCTGAAGAAACAGGTGGATGAGATTGTGAGGCTGAGATCGGACATTGTGGAGGGAGGTGGTATACTCAGCGAGAGACTTGTGAACAAGGATCGTTTCTCCAGCATGAAGGTCTCAGGACAAGTGAGTAACCAAGATGACTGCCAGAGTGAGGAGGAGGAGATGGAGGGAGGTGAGGAGGGGGATGTGAGTGAGGGGGATATGGATACTGGACCTGTGTGTACCACCACCACTGTTACCCCAGACCCCCCACTTACCCTCAGTGAGGACTATGTAAACCCGGCTCAGGTGGCCTTACCTCCCTCCAGTGAGGATGATAATGATGATGGCAGTGACTGCAGTGATGGCAGCGGCTTGGCAGATGGGGGTCTCCTGCGGGCAATTGTTATGCAGGAGTCCCCCACCCATCTGGAAAACTTTTTCTTTGGGGATGATTTGGGCCCAGAGGAGAAGGGAAAGAAGAAGAAAGGAAAGGGCAAGAAGAGGAAGAAGACACAAGGAGTTAAGTTTGTCTTTTCTCCCTTCCAGCAGTCTGGGTCGGCTGAAAAGTCGGTTCAGGGTGCTGGGTCCCCCAATCTGCCAGACCTCGTTTCTGTAGTGGAGTGGGGCCAGCATGGGGGATACAGTAGCGCACCCAAAATGGCCGCGGGTGCTATAGAAAAAAAAGGACACCCTCCTGTGAGGGGGAGGGTGTCCAGGCACCGGAAAATGGCGGCAGATTCACCGGTTCGGGGGGCGGTCCCCTGGTTGAAGTGGGCGGTACAGGTCCTGGCACCGCAGGGCACTCTCCTGTGAGGGGGGAGTGTCCGGGCGCCGGACCTTGTTGGTTCAGGGGGCGGTCCCCTAGGTGGCGTGGTTGATACTGGTTCTGGCGCCAGGGGGCACTCCGCTATAAACGGGGAGGTTCCCTGCACATCAGCTGTAGCGGGAGTTAGTCCGGAGGGACAGTCTTTTTGCGAGGGGGCGTGGCCACCCCTGTCAGAGGCGGAGCCTGTGTCTGCACCCAAAGACACAGGAAAAAAGAACTATGCAGCACCAATCCTGAAACCGGCAACCCTTAAACATGAAGCAAAAGACCCAGCCAGCCCAGTCTGTAACACACCAAGGGAGAGTGAACGCAAGAGTGAAAGTGAAAGGAAAAATGTGAATAAAAATGGTAATGTGCAGAATGTGAGTTATGGTGGTGTGCATGGGAGGAGTTGTAGTAGCAGTGTGGATGAGGGGGGTGCAAGCGGAGTGCAATGAGGGGGGTGCAATCTGGCCAAGAAAGTGACCGTTTTGACACGTAACGAGTCACTATCTTGCTATGACATTATGACCTGGCTTAGCCGATATGGGGATGTGACGGACATGCCAAAAAAGAACTATGACGAACATGGGATCTGGTCTGGGGCCTGGACGTTTTCCGTCAAACTGAAGCGTTCGGGGAGCACTGTTGCCCACATCCCATCAGCTGCTTTTCTTGGGAGAGACAGAATCCAAGTTTTCTACCAGGGGCAGCCCAAGGTCTGTCACAGGTGTGGCAGCCCCACTCACTTTAGCGCAGCCTGTACCGTGCAGGTCTGTGCACTGTGCGGTGGGGTAGGTCATCTTGCCGCATCCTGTAGGCAGATCAGGTGTCATCTGTGTGGTGTCTTAGGACACCCTTTCAGCCGTTATCCTAGCGCCTTTGCCCGTGCGACGGTCACCTTGGCTGGGGAGAGCAGTAATGTTGCCTCAGCTGGGGAGGGCACGAGTGTGGGTGAAGGTGCAACAGGGTCAGTGAAGAGGAAAAGTCCCGTCAAGCTGAGGCGGGAGGCTAATCGGAGAAGGAGCAGGGAACTGGAGAGTTCCCATGCGGCAGGGGTAGCTTCTGGCCCTGCTCCTGAGGTTAGTCCTGAAACTGCTGAGACCCTGGGGGAGAATGTGCTGGAAGAGGAAATGGGGAGAATCTGTAAAGAAGAGGGCAGCAAGGCCGATCTTTCCGATTCCTCCCACTGTGAAAGTGTGGATGAGGAGGGTGAAGAGAGGCCAAAAAAGAAGGGCAGTAAAGGGAGAAAGAAGAGGTCGGAGCCCTCTAGTCCCCGTGCTGCGGACCAGGTCCCAAGCGGAAGCTTACCTGCCCCCCCTCTGATTGATCTGTCTAACAGGTACTCTGTCCTTGAAGACATCTCCTCCCCCTCCTTGGAGGGGGGGTCAGGGATGGGGTGCCTGAAGTGGGGGAGCCTCCAGGGGGAACTGGGCCATGTCCTGATGGGGCAATTTCCTCAGGGGATGGGGCCAAATCGGAGCCAGGCTGAGATGGGGATTCTAAAATGGACCAGTCAGAATCAAAAAAACGGTCCAAAGACAAGGAAGCCTCCTCATCTGGGGATGAGGGGGTAAAGAAGAAACAAAAATGAGGGGGTTAGGGCCGTCTATCTCAATCACCCATGATGGCGGCACTCACCCCATTGACACTGGCATCTATTAACTGTGCCAGTATAAAGTCTGATACGGCTAGATTCGCAGCCTTTGATTTTCTCGGCCGTGTTGAAGCCGACATTTTCTTTTTACAAGAGACCAGGTTGTCAGATCTTGCCTCCCTGATAAAAGCCAGGAGAGAGTGGAGGCTTGGCCCCTCCCACTGGTCTCTTGCGGCTGAGCCGTATAGTGGGGTGGCGGTCCTGTAAATGTTGTATGTATCAGGATTGCCATCCTTCTTCCTGGTGGTGGGCTAATGCATGTGCACCATAGCTTTTTGTTTTGTTTTCAGATGCTATGGTTATGAAGGGCTTACAGGTACCGAACTTGGGCCTAAAGTGTGTTGTATTGTTTTCTTATGTATGTTAAAGCTGGTAATGGTTAAGTTGGTTGGGAGGAATTCTAGGTTGGGAGGGTATATTTGTGGGTGGTGGTGGTCTTTTCTTTTGGTGGACCTGGCATGGGCGAGTTGTGGACTGGACATTGAGGACTATGAACTGTATGGAAAAAACTCTGACCCATATACAGGAGGGCGGGTGGTGTGGGTGAAGGGTCAATTTAGTGTAGAACATTTCTTTTATATTTGTAGGTGAGTTTTCTGTTTATTTATAGGTGTATATAGTTTGTGTATAGTATTGTATATAGTAGTGTATATAGTTAGTTATGTATATAGTATGTATAATGTATGTTATATCATTATAATTTTTTTTTTTTTTTTTTTATATAGTAGAGATAGACATGGCAGTCGAACCAGTTTTGTTTTTGTAGTAATGTTTCTTTAGTATCCCGTTGTGGAATTATTTTCTTTGGTTTATATATGTAGTATGTAGTAAAGATGTGTGTAAGCATGTGTGTATTGTGTTTTCTGTGATATTTTCCCGAGTTTGGGTATTTTGAGTTGAATTTAATTTATTTATTTATTTTTGGTTTCTTGGTTAAATGTAGTTAATATATTGATATATATATATATATATATATATATATATATGTGTGTGTGTGTGTGTGTGCATGTGTGTGGTATAGTGTTATTATTATTATTAATATTATTATAAAAAAAAAACATGGTGTGCAGTGTGAGTGCTTGTTGTGTTTTCTATTTGTAATGTATGATTTTTCCCGAGTTTGGGTGTTTTGAGTTAAAGCGAGTTGTTTGGCTATGAAAGGTGTAGTTGTAATATTTCTAGTTCTAGTAGGAAAGCTGGGCTGGCCGGTTAGGCAGGATTTTTGTTCTTTTATTTAAATGTAAAGTTTGGGTTTATGTTATTTCATGTTGTTGTTTTCCGTTATGGCAAAGTTGTGCTGGTTTATGTTTTGTTATGATTTATATTTTTCTAATAAAAGATTTACAGGATATAACTCAGGATCAGTACAGGATAAGTAATGTAATGTATGTACACAGTGACCTCACCAGCAGAATAGTGAGTACAGCTCTGGAGTATAATACAAGATATAACTCAGGATCAGTACAGGATAAGTAATGTAATGTATGTACACAGTGACCTCACCAGCAGATAGTGAGTACAGCTCTGGGGTAACACTGTCTTAGAAGTTACAGATGGAGTAAAGATGGTGGTGAGGAGGTACAGGTACATGGTAGTTTACACACCAGGGTGTATCTGCATCTCCTCACTTCCATCTTTACTCCGTCTGTAACTTCTAAAGCAGTGTTCCCCAACCAGTGTGCCCTGGGCATGCTGGGAGTTGTAGATTTGCTACTGCTGGAGGCACACTGTTTGGAAAACACTGGTTTAGAGGAGAATCAATGCAGAGGGTATCCCAGGGTGAATGAGATGGACACAGGCAGGGGAGGGTGATGAATGGCGGGGCAGGCTGGGGTGATAGCTGGAGAGCTAGTGCTGATGTAGCCAGGCCTGGATGGTGAGGAGATATAGCACGGCCACGGGAGAAGGATTAATATGATAATGTAACCGGTACAGAGGAGCCCTGAGCAGGGGCCAATCCAGAGCCTAGTCTCGGGAGGGGCACTATCAGAGTATTTTGTGTTGGTGGACAGAAAAAGTTGTATATCCTGTATTCCCATATATATAATAATGCAACACATTTAGTGCCCCCACAATGGCCCATATAAAATAATGTCCTACTATATAAAATATTTTTTCTCAAACTGTCCCATATAAACTTTACGATAAAAGAATACACCTTGAAAAGTGTATACATAAATAATGCTCCCCTTGCCCCGCTCCCTCACACCAACTAGTACGTATGGTCCCCCTTTTCTTCCTTATTGAACCATATTTCCCCCCCTGATACAAATGGTGCCCCCCAAAGTGACTCATAATATTGATGACCAACATTTTCATAGTCTGCTCTGGGTCCCCATAGGCTCCCAGTCTCTAAGAGAAAGTAAGATATCATAAGGCATCTGTGTTTCCAGCTTCCTCTTCCTTTGCGCTGCTTTGCCAGGCTGTGCCTGGGCTCCATCACTCTGTGACCATCCTGATGCCATATGTCTACACAGCCCATCCCCGCTCGAGGGTTGGTGTCACCCGATGTGGCAAAAAAAGGTGTCACCCCATACCCCTTCTTCCCTGGAAGTAATTTTTGGTGTCACCCCCATACCCCTTCTTCCCTGAAAGTCATTTTTTAGCCTATTGTGATGCCTGCGGTGTAGCACTTTGCAGAAAATAATTTCCAGTATGATAATCAAATATACCAGTTGTCACAGAATGGGAAGGTGCAGAAGAATTTTTTACCTTTTAAAACTACAGCTCCCAGTATGACCTAAGCAGGTTATGCTGGGAGTTGTAGTTTCACTCATCATAACTGTAGAACTTACAAGTGACTACAGCTCTGATGGGACATAGTGAGGAGAATACACAATGATATCAGTGACCACATGTAACGTCTTCTCTATAGTCTTCCCTTATCTAATTCAGATGGTACATACCGCTGTGACTTTGTCAGCTAAATCTTCTTTCTGCAGAAAATGACGCCCAGATGGCTCCTTAATTTGTCAGTGAATTCTGATCCTCTAAATGAAAACAATAATTATTATCATAAAGCTAAACACTGCGCTCTCTGAATATAACACTACCACACACTGTGCTCTCTGAATATAATACTACCACACACTGTACCCACTGAATATAATACTACCACACACTGTGCTCTCTGAATTTAACAATACCACACACTGTGCTCTCTGAATATAATACTACCACACACTGCGCTCTCTGAATATAACACTACCACACACTGTGCTCTCTGAATATAACAATACCACACACTGTGCTCTCTGAATATAATACTACCACACACTGCGCTCTCTGAATATAATACTACCACACACTGTACCCACTGAATATAATACTAGCACATACTGCGCTCTCTGAATATAATACTACCACACACTGTGCTCTCTGAATACAAAAGTGTAATGTCTTGTGGCCCATAAATATCGTAGCACCCAAGAAATTCCTTCATAATATACACCATACCTCTAAAATGCAAAACATTCTGTGCCCATCACAAATAGTAATAATGCCCAATCTTGTCCCCCACATATAATAATTATGACCCGTCCTGCACCCCCCACATAATATTGTCTGTCCTGTTTCCCCGAGATAATAATAATGCCATCTGTCCTGTGCCACTCACATATAATGCCCCCATCATGCTCCCTTTACATATAATGCCCTCTGTGCTGTGTCCCATACATATAATGCCCCCATCATGTTCCCCTCCCATATAATGCCCCCAGTGCTGTGCCCCTAACATATAATGCCCCCATCATGCTCCCCTAACATATAATGCCCCCAGTGCTGTGCCCCTAACATATAATGCCCCCATCATGCTCCCCTAACATATAATGCCCCCAGTGCTGTGCCCCATTATGGGGCACAGCACAGGGGGCACTATATGTGAGGGGAACATGATGCAAGCATTATATGTAAGGGGCACAGCACATGGGGCATTATATGTGAGGGTCACATTACAGGGAGCATTATATGTTGGGGCACAGGACAGGAGCATTATATGTGAAGGGCATATGATGAGAGCGTTATATGAGGGGCACAGCCAGGGGCATTATATGTTAGGGGAGCATGACGGGGACATTATATATAAGGGCAACAGCACAGGGGGCATTATATGTGAGGGGCACATGATGAGAGGATATGTGAGGGACACAGCACAGGGGGCATTATATGTTAAGCCAGCATGATGGCGGCATCTTATGTATGGGGCCCCCATACATATAATGCCCCCATCATGCTCCCCTAACATTTAATGACCCCTGTGCCCCTGATATAATACTCTCATCATGTGCCCCTCACATATTATACCCCCTGTGCTGTTGCCCTTACATAAAATGCCCCCTGTGATGTGATTCTCACATATAATGCCCCCTGTTCAGCCCCAAATGGGCATTATACGTAATGGGCACAATATATGTGAGGGGCACAGCACAGGGGGCATTATATGTGAGAGACTCTGTCATGTGCTCTTCACATATAATGTCCCCTGTCATAGGCCCCTCACATTAAATGTCTCCTTTCATGTGCTCCCTAAGTTATTACATTGCCACCTGAACCCAGTAAATATAAAATTGCCCCGTTGCCCCCCACCCCCCTGGATCCGCCACTGGCCCTGAGCCCCACCTGCCTCTTACCTCTGCCAGTACACAGGTCCCCAGCAACAGTAGGAGGCCCGGGATGGCCCCGCTGCTGCATAGGCTCCTCATGGTATCTCTGCTGGGTCCCAGGGTGCATGGAGCCGGAAGCCAGAGCACTGACAACCAGAGCTCCGCCCACAGGCTGAGACCAATGTGAGAGGGGGTGTCGGTCTGCAGGAAAAACCGCGGTGACGCTTTAGCCGCAGCGCATAGGCAATGCCGGCCCTGAGCCCCAGGAATGTAGTAAGTAAAAAAAAAAATAATAATCAAAGGCCCTGACATTCGGGGCACCAGAGCTTAGCATTCGGGGCAGGGGCCCCGAATGATTTGACCTAGTGATGCCCCTGGGCTTCATGTTTAGGTCCCTGCCCGCTAACATAAATTGGACCCTGTTTAAAAATTTATAAAATGTTGTTTTAAAAAAGATAAATTTCGTTAAATACAATTTTTTCCATCCCTACTGTATGTTTTTTTTTTTCAATAGTACCCTACAAAATTTAAATGTGTACTCCACCCCTAGACATCTTATCCCCTATCCAAAGGATAGGGGATAAGATGTCTGATCGCAGGGGTCCTGCCGCTGGGAACCCTCCACAATCTCTCCTGCAGCACCCCGTGTCATCTGCTGCACACAGCGAACTTCGCTCAGTGCCTGATGGGCGATACAGGGGCTGGAGTATCGTGATGTCACGGCCCCACCCCCACATGACTTCATGCTCCGCCCCCTCAATACGAGTCTATGGGAGTGGGCGTGACGCCAACAAGCCACCTACCATAGACTTGCATTGAGGGGGCAGGGTATGACGGGTCATTAAGGGGTTAGTTGTTTTTTTCTTTTTTAAAAGCCTCTGAAAGTTAAAAGAAACATTTTGATTCGTTGCCATGGTTAACTGCTCTACTTTTCCTGTGGAATCCCTTTTGCCCGGTCGGTGACATGGACTTGGGAACACAAGACGCATGTGCGAACCATTGTGACATCAGCTGGTCCCCAGCATCCCTGTGAAACATCGTGAGAGCGCAGGAACTACAGACATAAGACCTGAGCTCTTAGTTTGTTTACAAGTGGAGACAGTGTGGTGAAGAGATGATGGGGGCGTACACTTGATACTAGAAGTTATCGGGTGAGTCACAACCCACTTTAGAATGAAATATGAATACACCAGAAGATATTGTGATGTATTTGAAGATCGGAATATGGATATGTATTGGACACAATGTATCACTTATCACTAGTTGTTTTTTGTTTGATAATGTATACCACACTGTGCATTATTATATCTATTAATGTCTGTTTACATGACTATATTATGCAAATTGAAGTCACTGATGTCACTGACAAGCATCATATAAAAGGAAGTGATGTAGGATGTGTAATTGGCTTGAGAAAGGTCTCATTGTGAAGACCAAAACGTAGCTCTGTAACTTGATGGGTGAATAAACCCTGTTATTATTTGCTACCTTGGAGTGCCGCTTCTTCTTCTATTGGATTTAAAGTTCATGGGACATCGAGTCCTGTCCTCAGCAGCAGAGCACCCACTTGGACCTGGAGTCCTGAACACAGTGCCGGTTCCTTCCCAGACATCTTGCTAGATAGACAAAAAGACAACAGGATGCGCTCTGTAGTGTAATACCTTCAGTCAAGAAGCACTAACGCACAATGTGAACTGTGCTTACCAGATAATGTTGTACTCGATCCAAGTACAACAATGGATAAAGGTGATAAGGATAGAGGTCTCTGTAGCTGCTCCAGGCTCACATGAACACGATAGCTAAAAATCTCCTCCAACAACCAGCAGGATAAAATCAAGCGCTGAGACCAGGATAAAATGAGGGATATTTATTACCCACAATGCAACGCGTTTCGCGGGAGTTCCACTTCTTCAGGCCTGAAGAAGCGGAACTCCTGCAAAACGCATTGCATTGTGGGTAATAAATATCCCTCATTTTATCCTGGTCTCAGCGCTTGATTTTATCCTGATGGTTGTTGGAGGAGATTTTTATCTATCATCTTACTAGATAGACAGATAGAGCTTTTGATTGTGGTAATATTTTACTAGCATTTGAAACACTTACCTTTGACTCTGTGTTGTTCTTATGATGCCGAGATTCAGGTGACATGTGCAAAGATTTTTGTCTTTATGACCTGAAGGTGTGGGTCACATGCCCAAATGTGTTGTATTTGTATTCCAAAATAAAAGCTAATTTTCTGGAATATATACATTTAAAGTTCAAACAGAAAGTCTTCAGACCCTTTCACTTTTTTGATATTTTGTTGTGTTGTGGCCTTTTGCCATAATAAAAAAAAAAGTCCCCCCATTATGCACTCAACACCCAATAATGAGAAAATGAAAAAAGAATTCAGACATTTTTGCTAATTTATTTAAAAAAAATTTTTTTGCATGGACATAAGTATTCAGACCTCTTGTTATGACACTGAAATTAAGTTCTTCCCATTTCTCTTGATCATCTCTGAGATGTTTCTACACCTTGATTGGAGTCACCTGTGGTCAATTCAGTTGATTGGACATAATTTGAAAAAGACACAGCCCTGTCTATATAAGGTCTCACAGCTGACAATGTATATTAGAGCAAAAACCAAGAAAGAACTGCCTGTAGAGCTCAAAGACAGGATTGTGTGGAGGCTCAGATCTTGAGAAGGGTACAAAAGAATTCTGCTGCACTGAAAGTTTCCAAGAGCACAGTGGCCTCCATAATTCATAAAGGGAAGAAGTTTGGAACAACTAGGACTCTTCCAAGAGCCGGCCGCCCCAGGCCTTGGTAAGAGAAACGACCAAGAACCTAATGGTCAGTTTGGCTGAGCTCTGAAGATCCTATGTGCAGGTGGAAGAAACTTTCAAAAGGTCAGCCATCACTTTTTTATACGTAGGCTGGTAGATAAATATAATATTACAAGTTATGAATACTAGATATATGGAGATATAACAACCCAGGGATTCATTCCTATTTATAGGGCCATAAGCATCTGCCTTTTTTTTGCCTTACAGTGGATCAACACAGTAGGCTTTTAGGTTGAACTTAATGGACTCTTGTCTAGTGTTGCTCGCGAATATTCGCAATACGAATTTTATTCGCGAATATCGCATATTCGCGAATATTCGCGAATATAGCGCTATATATTCGTAATTACGAATATTCGGTTTTTTTTTCACAGCACACATCACAGTGATCATCCCTCTCTGCTTCCAGCTTGTGTGGTGTAAAGAAGGCTCTAATACTACTGTGTGAGACTGGTGTGCGCATTTTCGTCTATGCGAAAATTTGCATATGTGAATTTTTGTGTATGCTAATTTTGTATATGCTAATTTTCGCATATGTTAATTTTCGCGTATGCGAAAATAAAGCGAGAATATTACGACTATGCGAATATTCGCGAATATATGACGAATATTCGTCCATATATTCGCGAATATTCGCGAATTCGAATATGGCCTATGCCGCTCAACACTACTCTTGTCATGTCAGGAGGTAACCAGGCACTGCTTATCGCCTACCCAATACCATCCCCACAGTGAAGCAGCATACTGGTGGTTTGGAAGCTAGGACATGGAGATTGGTCAGAGTTGAGGAAAAGCTGAATGAAGCAAACCTGATCCGGAGTGCTCTGGTCCTCAAACTGGTCAAAGGTTCACTATGCAACAAGGTTTAGCGTGTCGGAGGACTGGTGGGTAACTGGGGTGGTACATCAACATTATAGGTGTTAATATATAGGCTTTACACGCTGTTTACATATGTGGATCTTTTGTTGGCTGTTTTTTCTCTGTATTTTTTTTTCATGCCTTGCACTTTATATTTAGGGTATAGCTGACACTGTTAGGTACTTTGTACTAATTTATTAGCACTTTTTCACCCTATGTATGAATTAGTTGTTACTCTTTGTGCAATTGTTATTTTTGGCCAAGCATCTACCACCAATTTACACTGTGTGAACTGCTATCAATTATAGCCAGGTGTATTTCCACCCCAGTATTTGTCTTTTGCTAAGTTTGTGTATATTTTTATGTGATGTTATCATGTATATCATGTACATTATTTAATAAAGATTGTGATCATTTAATATTTTTATGCAAAAGAGAATCTCTTTTTAGGAAAAGATCAAACCCAAGAAGACTGGAGGCTGTAATCGCTGCTTCAACTACCGTAAGTACTAAGTTTTATTTCAGCACAAGGCGCAAGATTACAAAATAGGTAAAAAGTAAAATGGTCTAAAGTACTTAAAGGGGTACTCCGGTCCTAAGAAATCTTATCCCCATCCAGAGGATAGGGGATAAGATGTCTGACCGCAGGGGTCCCGCCGCTGGGGACCCCCGCCATCTTGCATTCGGCAACCACCTCTTTGAGCAGCACGCCGTACTGCCAGCTCGCAAACTGCCGCGTGCTGACCACAGGGCCCAAGTATAGTGACGTCACGCCCCGCCCCCGCTATGCAAATCTATGGGAGGGGTGCTCTTCACAGATGAAAGCAGGTTCACACTGAGCACATGTGACAGATGTGAGTCTGGAGACGCCGTGGAGAACGTTCTGCTGCCTGCAACATCCTCCAACATGACCGCTTTGGCGGTGGGTCAGTAATGGTGTGGGGTGGCATTTCTTTGGGGGGCCGCACAGCCCTCCATGTGCTTGTCAGTGGTAGCCTGACTGCCACTAGGTACAGAGATGAGATACTCAGACCCCTTGTGAGACCATATGCTGGTGCAGTTGGCCCTGGGTTCCTCCTAATGCAAGACAATGCTAGACCTCATGTGGTTGGAGTATGTCAGCAGTTCCTGCAAGAGGAAGGCATTGATGCTATGGACAGGCCCACCTGTTCCCCACACCTGAATCCGATTGAGCACATCTAGGACATCTTGTCTCGCTCCATCCACCAGCGTTGCACCACAGACTGTCCAGGAGTTGGCAGATGCTTTAGTCCAGGTCTGGGAGGACATCCCTCAGAAAACCATCCACCACCTCATCAGGAGCATGCCCAGGTGTTGTAGGGAGGTCATACGGGCACATGGAGGCCACACACACTACAGAGCCTTATTTTGACTTGTTTTAAGGACATTACATGAAAGTTGGATCAGCCTGTAGAGTGGTTTCCCACTTTGATTTTGAGTGTGACTCCATATCCAGACCTCCATGGGTTGATAAATTTGATTTCCATTGATAATTTTTGTGTGATTTTGTTGTCAGCACATTCAACTATGTAAAGACGAAAGTATTTCATACGATTAGTTCATTCATTCAGATCTAGGATGTGTTATCTTAGTGTTCCCTTTATTTTTTTTGAGCAGTTTGTTTTTCCCAGACAAAGCCTAGTCTGATAACTGTGCATATGGCACCTTTCTATGTTAGACAGATTGCTGGATACACTCTAAATGCTCTTTTACTGCCAGTAGCAATTCTTTTCTTCTAATGACCTGCTGGAGACTTACCTCTAACCTTAATCCAGTCCATTGCCCTTTAAAAAGGATTCAGAACTGTCACATAATCCTTCACTAACTCATCACATATGCATGTGTTGCTCCAACCTCTCCCATGCTGAGGGACTTAAATATAGATCAATTTCTGGTCTTGCAGCTGTTTTTATGGTTCACCAGTCAGTGTCTGCACACAAATGTAAAGTGACATGATATGAATAATTAATTATAACTCTTGTACCATTTTCAGTGTAAGAATAGGATTTTCCCAAATACAAAGAAGATATCTATTATAATGGAATTTCTACTAGATTTTGTTTTATCTGTTCTTTAGCCCCTTAGTGACGAAGTCAATTTGGGCCTTTCTGCTCAAACTATTTTTTATTGTTGCATTCTAATACCTATAGCTTTATTACTTTTTGGCAGTATGGCCACATAAGGGCTTGTTTTTTGTGACAAATTGTATTTTTTAATAGATCCATTATGGGTTCCATATAATTTATTGATTGAATTGTATTCATTTTTTTGTTTGAGCGGATAATTAAAAAACTTTGATTTTACCTTTTTTTTTTTTGGTGTTTCAAATGTAAACCATTTACCGTTCGGTAAAATAACAGAATTTTTTTTTACGGTTACAGCAATACCAAATTTATACAGTTTTTTTTTTTATTTAGTTTTAGTTGTTTGGCACAATAGAAACACTAATTATAAAAGAAAAAAGAAAAGTGTTGCTACATTTCAAGACCCATAACTTTTTTTTATTTATTTTTCTTGATTAAGCTTGTTGGGGGGCTTTATTTAAACACTTGTAGTTTTTACTGGTACCATTTTCATCTTTGGGAGGCAGATTAGCATAATTTAGCATATTTTTTTTTTTTTACACTGTTCACCGTTTGGGATAATGATATATTTTAATAGTTTGGGTTGGTAGGGATGTGGAGATACAAAATATATATAGTTTTTTTTTTATTCTTTTATGTTTTACACTAAAATGTATTTTTTATGTGGAATGTATACATTTTTATGTGGACATTATTTTTTAACTAGTCCCACTAGGGAACTTTTACCAGCGATCTTCTGATTGCTTTCATAATTCACTGCACTTCTACTGTGTTATGCTGACAGGCAATATATACAGCCATGCCTCTGGCGCAGCTGTATATAGGCTTATCTATGGCAGGCCTGAGGTCCTTCAGAAAGCCCCCAGCTGCCATGGAGACCTGTATATGGAGACCTGTCATAATCTTTTCGGAGACACCTTCAGTACCAGTACATGCCAGGGGTCGTGCTTTGATGGCGATATGTAATGGGTTGACCTGCCAAGAACAGAGGTTTCTCTGCTCCTGACAGTTGGCATGGGATCCCTGCTAAAATTCTGACAGCCAGGCTCCCACTATACAGACACCGGGTGATGCACTGATACAAAACCAGAGGTAGGTCCTACTATGCCTCGTGTTTGAAATGGAGATGCAGAGAAATAACTATTTGCAGAGAAAAGTATATTCAACTAGTTTTATAAGGCTGCTTTCACACTACAAAATTTATCCATTTTTAAGATCCGTTCAATGTTCCTCTATAAAAATAAAAAAAACTGAAAATCGGCCATTAAACGGCCGTTACAAAACTCCATACGGCCGTTAGAAAATCCCATTATAGTCTATAGGATTTTTACATTATCCGTTTTAACCCGTTATTAACCTGTTAAGGACCCATGACGTACTGGTACATCATGAGTCCGCTCCCGTTCTATAACGCGGCAGCAAGAGGAAGTGTGTTTTTACGCACGAAACGTCACGTCACGTCCCGCACACCTACCTCCTCTCCCACACCCCCTGGCCTGTCTGTGTTCCTGTGATTTTATGGAGAAATAAAGAAGTTTTGTACTGGTGAGTGCCGTTATTCATCTTTCTTCTGTATTATTGTCATATGGATTTTTAGGTGCATAATTGAAAGAGTTTGATTTTTTAAAAGGTAAGGAGGAAAAAACGGAAAAACTCTGGGTCCTTAAGGGGATAATAATGGACGTCATTTTGTGACGGGTGAATGAACGGAAGAAATAGTGCATGCACTAATTCTCCTGTTACCATCTTCCATCATAAAATAGCGTCCGTTATTTATAACGGGTTAAAACGGATAAAGTAAAAATCCCCTAGACTATAATGGGATTTTCTAACGGCCGTTTAACGGACGATTTTCAGTTGTTTTTTTATATAATGGAACATTGAACGGATCTTTAAAAACGGATACATTTTATAGTGTGAAAGCAGTGTGAAATAGGCACTGTCATGAAATCAAAAAATTGATATGTTGTAGTACAACATATCTCTAATATACTTTAATTAAAAAAAGTGATTTTAAACCAGTTTAAAATCACTTTTAAATTCGGCCACTAGGGGTCACCCTCCTAGTGGCCGAATGCATTCGGCAGTGAGGTCACTACAGAATTTCGACTCATTTAAGCCTAGCATCGAGTTGAAATTCAGTCACTGCGGTGCTCGCTCCCGCCTGTCAATCAAACAGGCGAGAGCGAGCATGCCGATAGCTGGGGCTGCGTGCATTGGCCAGCTCCACTGGCCCCGCCCGTTACCCTGTCCGGAGGCAGCACGTGCACTCATTGCTGCGCTGATCCTCCGGATGGGTAAGTCTGATCTGAGGTCTTATACTTTACAAATTACTTTCTTCTTGTAGTTTTGGGCGGGTGATCTAGGGGTGATGGAGTTGGGGAGTTTGGGGAGCGGAATGTCTTTTTCGGGCGGTCGGAGGGAGGGGGTGTTGCACGGCGGGGTCTGGGCGTGACAGAGTTGCGGAGTTTGGGGAAGCGGAATGTCTTTTTCGGGCGGTCGTAGGGAGAAGGGTGGGGGGTGTTGCGCGGCGGGGCCTGGGGGAGCGGGATGTGTGGCAGCTGCGGCTGAGACTGTTTTCACCACAGGGTGCCTACAGTTGTTTCCACACTACAACTCCCAGCATGCCCTGACAGCCAATAGATGTCAGGGCAAGCTGGGAGTTGTAGTGGTGAAACAGCTGGAGGCACCCTGTATAGTTGAACTAAGGGCGGAAGTCGGACCCCCCAGCAGGCATCAGTGACGTCACGCTACCAGGCAGACAAAAAAGCTATTTTAATACAGTAAAAAAAAAAAATGTAAAGGCAGGGAGGGGGTTAGGGATAGATGGGCAATAGGCAGGGACAGTAAGAAAAAAAAAAAAAAAAGGGATGGTGGGAGCTACCCTTTAAAGGTCTGCAGTCAAGTGAAGATCCAAGATGGACATTAACACTAAAGATGTCTTATTAATGGTTTGCAATTGGATTCATTATTGTTTGTTCGCTGGAAATTCAGGATAGATCCCAAAATTAATTAGAACCGCAGACCCCTAACCTCTTTTAGAACACCCCAGAACATTCCTCTAAGATTAAAGGGGTACAACACTGCTCAGCATATGGAACAAACTGTTCCGAACGCTGGAGCCAGCATCGGGAGCTTTTGATGTCATTGCTCCCCCCCCCCCCTCATGACGTCACACCCAGCCCCTCAATGCAAGTCTATGGGAGGGGGCGTGAACGCCCCCTCCCATAGACTTGCATTGAGGGGCTGGGTGTGACGTCATGAGGGGGGGGCAATGGCATCACAAGCTCCCGGCGCTGACTCCAGCATTCGGAACAGTTTGTTCCAAACGCTGAGCAGCGGAGTACCCCTTTAATTCAGACCCCAAAAGAACCTATCCCAGACCATCCCCTTTAAATACACAGACTCAAGACAGACACCTAACCGGAATCAGACTCCACTCTAGGAAGGGCATTTATCAAAACTGAACTTGCTTTTAGTTCAGTTTAGATGAAAAAGTTGTGGGGAAAGTTTTTAATTGGCGCACAGACTTTGATAAATGCCCACTGAACTGCTTTGGTTAAATGTCGCAGAGCAATTGCGGGCCGTGTGACAATTGTATAAAAAGTTGCACGGACCTTAATACAATTGTCGCATGGAGTGATATAGGGCAGAGTTGAATTGCCCTGGGAATTCTTCTATATCTAGTCTGTGCAACTTTTTTGCGACTTTTCGCAGAAAAGTCGCACATGATAAATTAGTGACCTTTGCACATAGTAATCTAATTCAGATCAATTCATGGTCAGAAAAATTAAACAGTGTAAATAAAATGATTAAAGGGGTACTCCGGCGCTAAGACATCTTATCCCCTATCCAAAGGATAGGGGATAAGATGCTTGATCGCTGGAGACCCCCGTGATCTTGCACGCAGCACCCCGTTACAATCAGTCCCCGAAGCATGTTCGCTCCAAGTCTGATTACTGGCAATCACAGGGGCCGGAGTGTTGTGATGTCACGCCGCCGCCGCCGCCCCCCCCCCATGTGACATCACGCTCAGCCCCCTCAATGCAAGCCTATGGGAGGGGGTGTGACAATGTTCCGGCCCCTGTGATTGCCAGCAATTAGACCTGGAGCGAACGTGCTCCGGAGACTGATTGTAACGGAGTGCTACGTGCAAGATCACGGGGTTCCCCAGCGATCAGGCATCTTAGCGCCGGAGTACCCCTTTAAAGGGGTATTCCAGGATTTTTTTTTTTTATTTGACTATGCAAAAGGGGCTGTAAAGTTAGTGTAGTTTATAACAGTGTCTTTACCTGTGTGTGATGGTTTTCTCACAATTCTGTGATTTTCACTCCAATATAAATTTTTTACCAGCATACAAAAAGACTGTTGTCTCAGATTTTTTCCAGGTGCAATGCGGTCGAGACCTGACTCACTAGTCAGCAGATGACAGGGAGCCTGACTGCTTTAATAGGTGGAGGGATCGCTTTGGTGGGAGAGAGATCAATCTGCAACTAATCCAACAGCTATAGGCACCCTGATTGAAAACCACAGGTTTTTTTGAATGGCTGCAGCTCATTTATGTTTCAATGGGTGGGGTGGCTGACATGTGGGAGGGAGGAAAAAGGAATTATGGGATTTGTAGTAAAACAACAAAAAGAACTGAAACAGGAAATACCAGTTCACAAAAAGCTAGCCACAATGTTCTGGTAATCTCACAACATAGCCATTTAGCCCCAAGACAAGCGCAGATCCTTCCTAAGCATGTCCATTACTGCCTGCCAGGTACGTACTAAAATCACCTTATGGTGGATAACCCCTTTAAGTAACCTCAATCTGTCATGTGAACAGCTTGGGAGCCTGCAAAGGCATTATCCAACATTAACCCTTCAGATGCCACAAAGTCAACTTTTGCAAGTCAGATAGTGGGGTTGTTCTGGACCTGCAAAAGTTGACTTTGTGGCATCTGAAGAGTTAAAGGGGTTATCCACCATAAGGTGATTATGACTGCTGCTGATCGCGTCATGTTAGGCCAAGTCTCTGGCTATGAGAATGCCAGCCAGTTTACATCTATCTTGCTGCCAGATCCTTGTGAAAGGGACCTTTTAACCTCTTCAGGACGCAGGGCGTATGCATACGCCCTGCACTCTGAGTCCTTACGGATGCAGGGCGTACAGGTACACCCGTGGGAATTTCGGTCCCCGCCGCTAGCCGGTCAGGGACGGGACCAGGACGCCTGCTGAAATCATTCAGCAGGCATCCCGCCACATCGCCGAGGGGGGTCCCGAGATCCCCCACCCCATATCGGCAATGACCACAAATCGCTGGTCTGAATTGACGATTCCGGGTCATAGGGTCTACAGTGACCTGGAAAATAAGGGGGAACGGTCCTCCTGAAGGGATAGGAGTGAGGTGGCAGGGGTGCCACTCCTCCTATCCCTGCGATTGGTCAGAAGCGACCAACCAATCGCAGAAGGGGGGGCGGGTTAAAGTTCAGTTCCCCAGCTCTGCCCACCCATGGGTGTCCGGGCAGAGCGGGGGAATGGTGAAGCTCACCCAATCCAGGTGGCAGAGGCGCAGAACTTGAGCAGCGGAGATCTGGGTAAATGGCATGGAGGACCACAGTTAAGAGTCTCTAAGCTGTGACCATTCAGATCTTGCAAAACTACAAATCCGAGCATGCCCAGACAGCAAACTGCTGTGTGGGCATGCTGGGATTTGTAGTTTTGCAACATCTGGAGGGCCAGAGGTTGGAGATCACTGTGCAGTGGTCTCTAAACTGTGCCCCTCCAGATGTTGCATAACTACAACTCCCAGCATGCACGAACAGCTAACTGCTGTCTCAGCATGCTGGGAGTATTAGTTGTGTGCCCCCAGCTGTTGAATAACTACCTCCCCTGTGTTCATGCTGGGAGTTGTAAACTCAGTAACTACAACTCCCAGCATGAACTGTAAGTGCATGCTGGGAGTTGTAGTTTTGCAACAGCAAGAGGCACACAGGTGAGGAAACTAACAAACTCAGTAACTACAACTCCCAGCACACACTTTCCTCACCAGTGTGCCTCCAGCTGTGGCAAAACTACAACTCCCAGCATGCACGCTGTCAGCCCATGCTGAGAGTTGTAGTTTTGCAACAGCTGGAAAGGTTTTTGCACCCGCCCATGTGAATGTACGGGGTACATTCACACGGTCAGGTTTACAGTGAGTTTGCTGCTGCAAGTTTGAGCTGCGGCAACTAGGTTAAGATGGTTATTATAAAGGCGATGTCATCTGACACAGCACTCCGTAACTCCGTCACTTAGTCAGATAAGCCTTATATAGCATATGGGGTTATTGTGCCGATGAAAAACAAATGATAGCCCCACTACAGATGAGATACCACGAGACTGCAGAATACAGCGCTAGCCATGAATCCTGAATATCAGTGTAACCAGAAAACCCCCATTACACCATCTCCTCCATTCTTCACAGTGAGAACCACATATGTAGAAACAATCCACTCACCTTTTCCCAGTGTAACAAAGAACGAGCAGTTGAAACCATAAATTTTGACTGATGGGACCAAAGTAGATTTCCACTCCTCTGTTCATTCTCTCTTTGCTGGTCCAATTCTCTTGTTGTTCCTTAGAAGTGGCTTCTTTGCCGTAACCATAAAAGCTTGATACTCAGAATAGTTGATGTAGAAATGTGGCAGATACTTGACATTCTTTTTAAAGCATTTATGTATGCTCTGACCGAAGGTGCTGTTTATGTGGGGATTCTGAAGCTGGCTCACACGTCTACTAACTGCATGGCTTTTGGTGTTGAAACTGCAATTTCCGCATCAAAAATCAGCTTTAAAAGGGCTACTCCGTCCCAGACATCTTATCCCCTAGGATAGGGGATAAGATGTCTGATTGTGAGGGTCCTGCTGCTCGGAACACCCACAATCTCTGCAGTGCCACTCCACCGTCATCACTACAGAGAAAACTGGCTCTGTGCATAATGACAGGGCAATGCAGGGGACTGAGCATCGTGGCACCTCACCCCCATGACATCATGCCCCGCCCACTCAATACAATTCTATGGGAGGGGCATGTCAACCTCACAATGCGCCATCAGCTGCATTACCCCGTCATCATGCACAGAGCAGGTTTGCTCTGTAGTGATGACCTTGGGGTGGCACTGCAGAGATCGTGGGGGTCCCCAGCGCTCTGACATCTTATCTCCTAACCTTTGGATAGCAGATAAGATGTCTGGGGCGGAGTACCCCTTTAAAGGGGTAGTCCAGTGGTGAAAAACTTATCCCCTATCCTTGGGATAGGGGATAAGTTTGAGATCGCGGGGGGGTCCGACCGCTGGGGCCCCCTGCGATCTCTCTGTACGGGGCCCCGGCTCTCCGCTGAGATAGCGGGTGTCGACCCCCGCACGAGGCGGCGGCCGACACTCCCCCTCAATACATCTCTATGGCAGAGCCGGAGATTGCCGAAGGCAGCGCTTCGGCTCTGCCATAGAGTTGTATTGAGGGGGCGTGTCGGCCGCCGCCTCGTGCGGAGGTCGACACGCCCCCTTCCCGCGGGCTGTCGGGGCTCCGTACAGGAGATCGCAGGGGGCCCCAGCGGTCGGACCCCCCGCGATCTGCAACTTATCCCCTATCCTTAGGATAGGGGATAAGTTGCTCACCACTGAATCACCACTGGACTACTCCTTTAATGAAATATGCAGAAGATAGAGCACAGACCCTTAAGAAAAAAAAAACACACAACTAAAAAGAAAAAGTAAATCCAGTTTACTGTGCAGGCTCCCATTTTAAACAGGACTCCCCACTATACTAAGGCAAAATTGATGTTTCTATCACGAGTCTCTATACCTCTCTTCATACATTCCATAACTTTATTAGCCTTGGAAGACACGGCCTGGCACTTGTGACAAGTGTTAAGTGGCTCATACCCACAGAAGCCCCAGGTCCGTTTTGATAGAAGTCTAACCCAAAAGTTCCATTAGGGTACGTTCAGACGAGCGGCTTTTCCGCGCATATTTAGCTGCGGATCCGCCGTTGAAGGACCTCTATATGCTGCCTTTACATGTGCCTGCACAGAGCAGCAATACGCCACTACAAGCAGACACTGCGATGTGCGAGTCCTATCACTAAACCAGTTGCTAACCCAGCTACATTTATCCTCCCTAGTCCCAGCATCCTTATTTAATGTACTAATCCTTTGTGTGGCACAGAAACAAAAGCCTTAGAAAAGTCCAGATATACAACATCCACAGCTTCACCCTGATCAAATCTATAACTTACCTCCTCATAGAAGCTGATTAGATAAATCTGACAGGATTGATCCTGCATAAATCCATGTTGGTGCTGTGTTAGGTTATTTTTATTAAGATATACAAGACTAGCTTCTCATAAGCTAGATTCTGCATCAGAGTACTCCTTTAAATTTGTATAATCCACAACAAATCTGTAGAGAACAATACACAACAAATCCACCAGGGCTGCAACAATTCACCGATTAAAATATATATTTCCATTAAAGATTCACCTGTTGAGGGTATGACTTTGTACGACAATTTTAATGCTTGCTTTTTAGCCCCTCAGTCTTCCCGAGTGTGCCCCTATGTCTCCCATTAACCTCCAGGGCCTTTTTGAAGATGCTGCAGGTCTGCAACATCTGCCTACCTGTAGCACCTTCTATTACTGCAGGACCCCCCCCCCCCCCCCCCCCCCCCCCCCCCCCCCTATCCAGCCAGAAGCTTCACACTTCACCCTGTGCAGTGACAGCTCTTCTTGGGACAGGAGGATGGCAATCATGAGCTCTAAACTGCTCCTTTACCCCTGCAACTAGACTCATCGGTTAACCCTTTAGATGATGTCCTCTTTTCTCCAATTAACCCTTTAGTTGCAGTCCCTTCGCTCTTACCTTTCTCCTGTTAACGCTTCCCTGGTCCCCCAAGCCCATTTTTTTTTTTTTTTTTTTTTAAAGCTGATCAAACTAATCGGCCAACTAATTAATTTTAGAAATAATTGTTGGATGCAGCCCTAAAATCCACATGCCTGGATCAATGTGTATTTTAGCTGCATATGTTGTTGCAGAAATGCTATGCCTAGAAAAATCTAATTCAGTCAGAATATTTGTGACTCAGTATAGATTTGTTCCATCCCTGCTCCTGTAGTGGTTTGGAGGTAAGGCTGTGTTCACAGTCAAGTCCTCCCTTTATTTCTTATCTGTTTCTGGCTTTGCATTCAATTGCAGTTACAGCTTCCACTCATTTGCTGGGCTGGGGGCTCTGCCAAGCTTCTCAGTGTACTGTACACGTCAAATTGGGATCCAAAATTAATATGGTTTACTCCTTTATAGCAAGGAACTTTCTTCAGCAGAAATGCTGCCGATTTACAGCAATGTGTGGCTGTACTCTAAGGTTGAATTCACCCATGGCAGATAATACTGTAGAAATGTTTGCAACTGCCCATTCTATCAGAATGGGACTAGCACAAACCCCAACACTGTTGCATGTGAATTCCCCCTAAATGTTATATACAGAGCACAAATAAACTTCAGCACCAAAACATTCCTGAATTTGTTTTGATCAGGACCAACACATCAGGAAAGGTAGACAAACTTTTTCGGCAAGCAAAGTGTTTCACTGCACATGGGCAGCTTCCTCAGGCATCCTAAATGTTACATAGTTACAATGCTAATATGACAAATGACTCAACAAAACTTGAAATCAAAAACATAAAACGTTTAATTGCATGTTTGAAAAATACAACAGGCGCGCTTTAAAACTAATACGGAATAAGCGACTAGCAAGTGTTACATGGAAGATTCAGCTAGCACTACGATTATATATGAATCGCAAAATGTAATATCTACATCTGAAAATATAGAAGTTTGTGGTTAGAATAAATCATACACATGTGGCTCCTGCTGCAGATGGCCTGTTTGGTCTCATGTTTTCAAACATTTCATGCTATATAAAGGTAGCATCAGCTTGTCCTATATGGAGTTTTGATAAAAATTAAACTATGGATACAAAGGTCATTGAAGTTAAGGGTCACAGGGCTGCCCAAGCCATCTAACCCCCCCGGTTTGACTGTCAACTTCCTAAAAAGGTGTTTAACAATACTGATCGACTATCCTTACAATAGGGCAGCAATATTGGTGGGGATTCCCAACTCTTGGCACTCAGCTGTTTGAAAGGGACAAAGCTGCAATAATCTGCTTAACTGCAAAGAGTGTGCAGGAGTACAGCCGGGTGCAGAGTCTGCTCCCTCCCCAATCTATTCCTTAGGATAGACCAAATATTTTTACTCAGAATGCCCAGTTAAACAGTTGACCAAAAGGTGTATGTTATCCCATGTACATCCAATCCTACACGGGAACAGGGAACACTACAAGCCAAGTTTTCTCTGTTTTAGGAGACCTATAAAGGATTCTATTTAAAGGCAGAGCTGGAATTGAAAACTTCTCTAGAAAGCCTTAAAGCCATTTCTTTAATGTCTGGAACAGAGGACATCTTGCAGAAGACATGGATTAAAAAAAAAAAAAAAAAAGTAATAATAATAATTTTGGTCAAGTATTAGTTGCCCTAACAAGCAATCTTATCTCCTAAAATGTGAGTTGTTACCAAAAGGAACAGTGACTGAATACTTGAGGGACATGGTTTAACAGTTATTACAAAGACACCCACCCTATATATCTAAGGAACCAAAGGGATGCTGTTACATACGGCGCTGATAGCCAGGTACTTGTGCCGCTCTCAGATAATCATATTGAGCAGCATACTGAGAGTACTCAGGTTGTGTCTCGGCTGTGCGACGAAAATCCATGTGCGACTTGGGCGGCGATCGACGGAAGGGATCCTGCGGCTTCTGTGTTAAACGGCGATAATCGGATAGTTCAGAGTAACGGCGGTCAGGGGCGAGCCTGCGGTCGAAACAAAAGGAATTTTTAATGCTAGAGAAAGAATATGACAAAGGCAATGTAAGCTACACAAGACGAAACTACAAAAACTTCTACACATTAAAAGTGGAAATTAAGAACTCTATATCAGATTAAATATATCTAACTAAGTATAATATATGTCAGTTCCCTCCTGAAAAACACTCGAGAGAAATGGCACTTCTATCTTGGAGAACCCTCTCTGGTCCTGACTAAGTGACATCGGGGTTAGATCAACGCAGAAGACAATAGATTATAAGGCATCTGCAAACCCTTAATCCCTGCTATGAGTTGTTTTACGGCGAACTAGTGATCATGGTTGTTACCCATTTTGCCTGGAAACTAAATCTTCATTAAAAAAAAAAAATTTTTAAATGCTGGCACTGGGTGGTCAGGTACTTACATTTCTGCTAAATGTCAAAAAAATTTTTAAAAAAATTAAAAATAAAAAAGTCCTGCTTTACCAGAATGCCATTTGTGGCTGCACTTGAGCGCAGGAAAAAAATAAAAAAAAATAAAAAAATAAATAAATACAAATTTAAAGTTGGTGCTTATCGGTTTCTAATCATATCTGTATTTTGCAAAGTTCAGCCATCTCCCTTTACACACAGAAGTCTATGATAAAATTCTCTTTAGATACAGGCAGTACCGGGGAACATTACCTGACACTTCAGAGAAAAGAAAATCAAAAAGTGAAAAAAAAAACCCGGGTTTTATGTATACTGTCTACATTCAGCAGGCAGGTGCTTCCTTCTACCACCTTGATGCTGCTGCTGAGTGACATGCAGGGCCAGGCTTAGCCATCCTCAGCAGCAAAGGGGGGGGGGGGTTCAATGCTCCTCATTCTTAACTTTTGCCTGGCAAAGGAGTGCTCAAAGTCTATGTGCAATGTTTTTCACTGGAATGAAGCTATTATTCAATACCTTAAAAGGTAATCTGTCATAAGGGTCATCCACACTAACTTGTTGGTACAGGCTTGTAGCCCGAGTGTCACTGATGAAAAGGATACTTACAATAGGCCGATCTGTGGCCCCTTATCCCGCTTATTTGGGTGGCAGGCTTAGTGCACGGGTAGTCCTCCAGGAGTACGCCGACGTCATAGCTGCAGCTTCCTCACTCAGCCCGGCTTAGAGCAGGCTTGAAGAAACCGCAGCCATGAAGCGTCAGAGTGCTCCTGAAGCACCGCCCGTGTCCAAACCAATTAGTGCGGGTGACTGATGGCAGATTCCCTTTACCTCTGGAAATAACTTAATATGGTGTAACCTTCTACTGATCTGATAAGGTTTATGTATGCAAACACAGAGGACTTCACAGACTAAAGATTTGCCCTTGACTGATAATAGAGTCGCACCTTGGAAGAGAGAGGAGTGTAAAGCATGTGCGCTGCCACTTCATTCATTGTCTATGGGGCAGCCAGAGATGACCAAGTACAGCTCTCCATCATCTTTGGCGGCTTCTAAGTCAATTAATGGAGCCACAGCGCATATGCACGTCTGTTATCAAGATTGTGCAGGCTCCCAGTTAGACTCCCCACAATCTGACACCTATCCATTCTATGGATGGAGATATTTGTTGCATTACTCCAACTCTACCAACAGGAGTACAATCCTGACTACTGGAAAGGAACATAAAGTGTAAAGCCAGTTTTAATGTGAACCCCAGCCTACAGCAGTTTTTTGCTGCCTCCTGACTTTTGTAGCTGGCTTTTCAACCTGGCAAATATTTGTCTAGGCCCAGCAACTAAAACTAATTGCAGATTCCCTACTATGAGAAAAAGGGGCACATTTGTGTTAAAGACGATGTGAACTGTTACTTAACATAGCATATAGGGATGAGCGAACTTACAGTAAATTTGATTTGTCACAAACTTCTCGGCTCGGCAGTTGATTACTTATCCTGCATAAATTAGTTCATCTTTCAGGTGCTCCGGTGGGCTGGAAAAGGTTGATAGGAGAGTCTCTTAGGACTGTATCCACCTTTTCCAGCCCACCGGAGCACCTGAAAGATGAACTAATTTATGCAGGATCAACTGCCGAGCCGAGAAGTTCGTGACGAATCGAATTTACTGTAAGTTCACTCATCTCTAATAGCATAGCTAACTTATGGGGCACATATATTTTTAAGCTACTTACCTTTTATAAGCATCAGTTGTTTTCTTGAAGCTATCGGTAGCGGAGCTTCGTGGCGGTGAGAGACAGGTGCGTTCATACATGAGCGCATCATTCGTAGCCGAGAGGGATGAATAAGCAGCCTGTGTTCCTATGCCTGAGATTTGGGAGGCATCATAGGCGGTATTCTGTGGCTGACGATATGCGCTAGCCATGCCTGACGCCGCCGCATAGGGAGTAGCGGTAGACATTGATCCATAAGGGTTGGCAGGTGTCTGTGCAGTGTAGGACGACGCCATTGAGGGAATCTGTGTAGAATATCCTGAAGTTAGAGCCTGTCCTTGTGGGCGATAAGCTGCAGTTGCCTGGGAATAAGAGGATTCTACACCATATGCCGTGGCCTGGCTCTCATAGCCTGTCTGATTTCCAGTAGCAGGGGTTCGGTTCGCATAAGCAGAAGTTAACGCGGACGTCTGGCTACCAAAGGCAGATGACAATGACGGAGTTGTCTGACCCCCATAGGCGGATGACAATGAGTTATAGTCTGATGTTGGAGAACGATATTTTGATGCAAGTGCAGCTGAGGTCATTGCCCCCTCATAGTATGATCTTGTGGGTGACCTCCGCAGGGGACTCCTGTCTCGCGAATAGTACATTGGGGAAGGTGGACGCACTCTGCTCTCATAAGAATCATACCGCGCAGAATCTCCCCCATAGCGATCATATTGCGATTTCAGTGCATAGGATGCATAAGCCGCTTCGGTTGCTCTCCTGCGATTATATGTTTCAGAGCGACCCTGGGGTGCATCTCGGTATTCATGGGATCGACGGGAGCGACTGCTATGAGAGCTACCATTACTGCCCATAGGCCTATGAGCTTTATTGGACATCTCCACATTAATCCGTTTGCCTCTTATTTCTCTGCCATTCAATTTGTCGATAGCTTCCCTAGCGTCGCTTTCTCTTTCCATGTGAACGAACGCATAGTCTGATGAAGTAGCATACAAGGAGAGGAAAAAAAATATGTTATACATCTTTCAGAATTTGTTAAAACACCTATAACGTATAAATTTGCAATTGTATGGCAAAGGCCTCATATTAAGAGAGATGTTAAGAAAACCAAATAAATGCAAAGCCACCGTTTTATTACAAACGCTTTTTCCCCAAAAACACTTCTCGGATCCACAGGTATTGGACCCGTAAATTGTGTCGCGACACACGTGCCCAGTCACAGCTCCATGGGATCCCTGTTTTCATGACTGGTGTGGGGGGTGCGCAATCAGATTGGTCATTTCACTGAATAGGTAATAGGCTGTAAGTACAGTTTGGGGGGGGGGGGGGGCGCGGAGAAATCGCTTTAATGTGAACAAATCTCTAAGCTTCAAATTAATCAAGTAGTCAGTATTTATTATCCTACTTTCTATTGCAGCAAATGTAGCATAGGCTGAGAAAACCACCATGGCTAGAGACTGAAGGCAAGGTTTACTTCACTGGAAATTAGACTTTAGCTCTGTTCACATTTGTCTCAGAGGATCCCACAAACCGGACTTAAAAGGGGTACTCACCTGGAATATTTATTTATTTAGATTTAAAAAAATGTTTCTCTTTTAAATAAAGCCAGAAAGTAAAAACAGATTTGTAAATTACTTCTGTTAGAAAATCTAAGTCAGCTGCTGTATTCTCCACAGGAAGTTATTTCCTTTCTGTCTGACCATAGTACTCTCTGCTGACACCTTTGTCCATTTGAGGAACTGTCCAGAGCAGGATAGGTTTGCTATGGGTATTTGCTTCTACTCTGGACAGAGGTGTTAGCAGAGATCACTGTGGTAAGACTGAAAGGTAATTCAAAGAACTTCCTGTGGAACATATAGCAGCTGATAAGTACTGGAAGGATTAAGATTTTTAAATAGAAGAGTAATTAAATCTTTAACTCTCTGGCACCAGTTGATTTAAGAATAAAAAGAAAAAAAAAAAGTGTGTGTATATATGTATATATATATATATATATATATATATATATATATATTCTAAAAATCATTTTCCAGGGGATTACCCCTTTAAGGTTTTAATTTGACAGACTTGTCGCAAACCAATGGGATATTTTTTTTTGTGTTATATTGATTAAATAATGGGTCTGTTAGATTATTTTCAGTACAATATACTATTCTTCTTGTCAGTAGGAAGAAACTAACAAGTGTGGACAAAAAGGCTAAGCACAAATGGGAAACTTGAGAGCCCTAGGTCCCTGCCATGTATGACTGGCATAAAAGAAAAAAAAAAGAAAAAATCTTCATAGAAGATCAAAAAGCTAAAATGAAGACTCAGTGAGACTTCAATCAGCATCAGAGATTATAATCAAAGTAAACCTTTGAAACCTTTACGCAGCGCATCCGCATGTGGAACAATGGAAGTGTATTAAAAACAGCAGTAACAGACAAAAATTCATGAAGGCGATGAGGAAAAAAACTCTTTAAAAAGATCCACAACTTTTATTTTGTTGGTTTCGCTGTGCAAGTGCTGCACAGTAAATAATCAGTCCCGGGAGTGTGTTCGCTCTGTGTCTGATTACTGGCGATCACGGGGGCCGGAGCATTGTGACGTCACGGCCCCGAGTGACATCACGCTCCGCCCCCTCAATGCAAGCCTATGGGAGGGGGTGTGACATCTGTCATGCCCCCTCCCATAGGCTTGCATTGAGGGGGCGGAGCGTGACGTCCCAATGCTCTGGCCCCCGTGATCGCCAGTAATCAGTAGGGATGTAAGGAAAAATAAAAATAAATAAAAAAACGATTCTCGCGATAATTGCGATTTTCTCATTTGCCGATACTGAATCGATTCAAAATATTTTTGAATCGATTCTTTTAGGTATGTGGAATTTTTATCTCCTGACGCTCGGAACAGCATGTCCTGGGCATCAGGAGATAAAAGTTCCACATTTGTGGAGCCGGGCAGGCCGGATCTGACACGGTGGCGCTCTGGGTGTATGGAGCGGGCTCCGACTCGTGCCCGCTCCGTACTCTGTGACCCCCGGCTGATCTCAGTAGCCGGGGGCCGCCGCTAATAGCCAGCATGCGGCGATCGTCGCGGCTGGCTATTAAAGGAGTAGTCCGGTGCACACTTTTCTCATTTTATCCCGTCCGGGCTGCAAAATAAAAGAAAACACACTTTATCTTACCTGCCAACGAGCCCCCGGAGCTCCGGTACAGGTGTTCGGTCCCCGGGCTGTATTCTTCTTACTTCCTGTTAGCCCAGCACGTCACACGGAGCTTCAGCCTATCACCGGCCGCAGCGATGTCCCGCCTCGGCTGGTGATAGGCTGAAGCTCCGTGTGATGTGCTGGGCTAACAGGAAGAAGAATACAGCCCAGGGACCGAACACCTGTACCGGAGCTCCGGGGGCTTGTTGGCAGGTAAGATAAAGTGCGTTTTCTTTTATTTTGCAGCCCGGACGGGATAAAATGAGAAAAGTGTGCACTGGATTACTAGATCGCCGCTGTCAAAGCTGACAGCGGCGTCTATTGGGATCTATGAATGCTCCCAGGTGGGCGATGTATCGGGATATATCGTCACCTAGACGGTATCGCGATATATCGGGATATATCGAACCGCCACACTGGTATCGCGATTCGAATCATATCGCCAAATTCTTGGCGATTCACACCCCTAGTAATCAGACCTGGAGCGAACATGCTCCGGGGACTGATTATAACTGGGTGCTGCGTGCAAGATCACGGGGGTCCCCAGCGGAGGGACCACCGCGATCAGGCATCTTACCCCCTATCCTTTGGATAGGGGATAAGATGTCATAGCTCCGGAGCACCCCTTTAACTTCTTGAAGTAGTCAAATGGTTAACAATGGCCGCCACACCCAATCTATATATATCTTTATGGAGATGGCTGCCCTTGCTGGGGAGGGGGTGTGATGCGCCGCTCCAGGGGAGAGCCAGGGCTCCTTACAGATTACAGGATGCCCTAGTGCAGGATCCCCCAGCAATCTAAAACTTATCCCTTATCCTGCAGATAGGGGGTAAGTTTTTATCCATGAGATCTCTCTAAAAGGGGTCTAGCACAAGATTTAAAAAAAAAAATAAAAATTTATGAAAAAAATATGTTAAACTAGCATATTGGTGTAGACCTGACGGGAGAGAATGTGATTGCAGGGGTCTCAGCAGTCGGACTGCACAGGATCGGACAGAACTGGCTGATCCACAGGGGTTCCCACCAAATCACAAGAACAGAGGATAAATGTGCCCTGGGTGAATAGAGCGGCAGCGCACAAGCTTGAACTTTGCTCTGTTTACCGTTTAGGAGCTTTCCAAACATTGCCAAGCGCTGAACTGCAGCTAATCATTATTTGAATAATTGCTGGGGTGTGGAAATTTTATAAAAAAAAACTACTTGTCCACGGGACTAAAATGGAGCAAAATCTACTTGTCCCTCAAGATGATCCACTTGTCAGGGCCAATTTTCGCTTTTACGCTCCGATTTTTTCCTCCTCGCCCTATCATAACCATAACTACCTACTATAATGACACCTTTTAATTTTTCAATAACATTCTCTGAACAAAAAATAAATAAATAAAAAATATATATATAAAAAAATTTTAATTGCCCTTTTTTAACCCTTGTAGCTTTATTTTTTTCCACATACCAGGCTGTATGAGGGCTCATTTTTTGCGCCATAATCTGTTTTTGTATCGGTTCCATTTTGGTATTGATCTGACTTTTTAATCGCTTTTTAACTTTTTTTTCTGGGATATTATAAAAATTGCAAATCTGTGTTTTTTTTTTTTTTTTTTTACATTTACCGTACGGGATACATAATGTTATATTTTAATAGGTTGTACAATTACGCACAAAGCGATACCAAATGTTTATTTTTATTGTGTTTACGTGTTTTTATATAGGAAAAGGGGGGTGATTTGAACTTTTAACATGGAAGGGGTTGAAGGAGAACTACGGGATTGAACATTTTATCCCCTATCCTAAGGATAGGTGATAAGTTTCAGATTGCGGGGGGACCGACCGCTGGGGCCCCCCACGATCTCCCGTACGGGGCTGCGGCTCTCTGCATAGAGAGCGTGTGTCGACCACCGCACGAGGCGGCAGCTGACACGCGCCCTCCATTTACTGCTATGGGAGAGCCGAAGCGCTGCCTTCGGCAATTTCCGGCTCTCCCATAGCAGTGTATGGAGGGGGCGTGTCAGCCGCTGCTTCGTGCGGTGGTCAACATGCCCTCTCTAACCAGAGAGCCGCGGCCCCATACGGGAGATCGCGGGGGCCCCCAGCGGTCTGACCCCCCGCAATCTGAAACTTATCCCCTATCCTTAGGATAGGGGATACATTTTTTTCAATCCTGTAGTTCTCCTTTAATGCAGCGGTCTTCAAACTGTGGCCCTCCAGATGTTGCAAAACTACAACTCCCAGCATGCTCGGACAGCCAACAGCTGTCCTGGCATGCTGGGAATTGTAGTTTTGTAACATCTGGAGGGCTACAGTTTGAAGACCACTGGGTTAATGTGTGTCTTTCAAACTTTTATTAAAACTTTCTTTTTTTCTTTTAAACTTTATTTAAGTTTTCAGATAACAACAACATATAGTCTCCAACACGGAGAGAAAGTGTAAAACAACAAGGTCCGTCTGGTATGCAATGCACATATATAAAAAAAAAAAAAATTTTAAACACTTTATTACACTTATATGAGGAATCAGATTCCTCATACAGATTAATAGATTCTATTGAACTCTATTAATCTGTGAGCTCTGATCCATTGATAAAGTCTGGTCCAGCCAGGATCTATCAATGACAGAGCCGGGACAGGAGGAAGCAGAGGTAAGCCCTCCGGCTACCTCTATAGTGGATTTCCCCCCCGCTATCGCGCTGCGGGGGGGGGGGGGGCAATCCACCCCACTAGCCCACCAGGGAGCATTCACATCTCCCTTTAGACGCAGCTGTCAGCTTTGACAGCAGCGATCTAAAGGGTTAATAGCCAGCCGCGGCGATCGCCGCATGCTGGCTATTAGAGGTGGCCCCCGGCTACTGAGAACAGCCGGGGGCAGCAGGGTATGGAGCGGGCACGAGTCCAGAGCCCGCTCCATACTCCCCTGTGAGCGCCGCAAGCATCTCCCCGTGCAGACGCGCCTCCTCCCCTCAGCTCTCCGAAGCTACAGCTGGGGGGAGTGAAGGCAGAGGACGCAGGTCTGCACAGGGAGCAAGAAGCCATGCACCTCATCTCCCCCCGCACGTCTGCAGAGCAGGGGAGAGAAGACAAATACACAGCTTCTCATCTCCCCTGCTCTGCTTTGGAAGACATGTTTTTATAGCCGGGGGCTGCAGAGTATGGAGTGGGCAGGAGTCGGGTGGCCGCTCCCTACAGTCTGCAGAGGTCCGCCGCGCTTGTCAGGTCCGGCCCTGCTTGCCCGAAGACGGGCTAAGGGCCGGACAAATTCACCTGCCCGGCACCCAAAACTGCTTGTCCCGGGCGATAGGAATTCCACATCCCTGAATCGATTAGTTGTTAATTTCATCAACAGTTCCCCCCGCAGCAATATCCAATATGTAAAAAAAAATGTGTTTTTTCTTGCCATTTTGTATACAATAGGAAAATTGGGCTATTGTATTTTGGGAGGGGCTTATTTTAATTAAACTAGTCTGTACACTCCTATTACACACCAGAATTTGTGCACACTGCAGAGAGCATTGCGTCGTAGTGTCTGTAGTACTGACTGTACTACAGACACTAGGGTGCAATGCTCTGCACATACCCCCCCCCCATGTGTATAGAAGTGCACTGCAAACTGCTATACACAAGAGGGAATTTGCGCTCTGCCCACCCCAGTGCAGTGTTTCCCAACCAGGGTGCCTCCAGATGTTGCAAAACTACAACTCCCAGCATGCTTGGACAGCCAGAGGTTGTAGTTTAGCAACAACTGGAAGCACCCTGGTTGGGAAACACTGCCCTAGTGTCTGTAGAAGACACTAGGGTTCAATGCTCTGCACATTCCCATGTGTATGACAGTGTGAAAGGCAATGCGGCAGTAACTGTAGCAGCATGAGCCCTAAGGGTACATTATACAGCTGACAACTGACCTAACGGCAGCAGGCGATGCAGGAATAGTACAGGGGAGGTCCTCCAGTGCTGAGGCCCCATAAAATGGAGGCACAACGTAGTGCATCCACAGGCGGCGGTGGCGAGAGCAGAGCACCAGCACATGATAGGTGAGGTCAGCGGAGGATGGGAATGAAAGTGAGGGCTCCTCATTCAAGGACTTCACTTAGAGGCTGCGGCAGTGCAGGATTTGAAGGACCCACAGGCATAACACCTGCACACCCGCTCTCGCCCGCAGCAGCCTCGTGACTGCCGTCGCCCGCATGTTCCCTTTCCAACAATTATTCAATAACAGGATTCAACGACAGCGAATGCCATTATCGATAAAAGACGAATAATCGTTGCAGCGATACCCGTATACAATGAATGAAGCTGTAGCCAAGCATGTGTGCTGCCCCTACATTCACTTACAGGACAGTCTACCTTATGATTGTGGGGGACCCAGCCATAGGACCCCATGCAATGACTAGAATGCGGAAGACTCTCCCCGATCGATCACGGCACTCACTAAGTCCGCGTTTCCCAACTAGGGTGCTCCCAGCTGTTGCAAAACTACGTCTCCCAGCATGCCCGGACAGCCGAAGGCTGTCCGGGCATGCTGAGAGAAGTAGTTTTGCAACAGCTGGAGGCACCCTGGTTGGGAAACACTGCACTAAGTATTTAGGAACTAGAATACTCCTTTACACTTAACCCATATTACGCACGTGGAATAATAAGGATCCGTCACGTAGTGCACACGTAGTACGGCAGGAATCAGGTGAAGACAAATCTACACATCATCGTCGTGATTCACCGCACGATCTGACTGGAGACGGATGATAAGTCGATGTGGAAAGTATTAAAGAGATTTGCTAACGATAAGGACGCCATCTTTACGATGTTAAACGAATATCATTAATGGACGAGAGATGATAGACGCCCCACCCCTCCTCACTATGGGGGCCGTGTATAGTTCTAGCTTCCTACGGAACAAAGGGCCGACACTAGAAGGATAGAAACAAGGGATCGACCGATATTGATTTTTTAGGGCCGATACCGATAATCTATGACCTTTCAGGCCGATAGCCGATAACTTATACCGATATTCCGGTATAAGTTATCGGCTAATTCCCTCCCCACGCAGAAGCTGCTGCAGATCAACGATTTAATGCAGGCGCTTTTGCGGGGCCAGAGACTGCTGCCCGCTTCTCCCCCCCTGCCTGTCCTGGGGTCCTCCCTAGTCAAACCACCACCGCCCCATTGCCTCCCCGGTTTTATAATTACGTGTTCCACGGGGTCCGCGCTACTTCTGGCTCCGGCAGCCCTCCGAGCTGTCACTGTGCGCACTGAAGGTGACGTCGCGTTGCGAACGTCACTCGTCATTGCGCTGCACAGCGCGCAGGATGTCACAGGAGCCAGAAGTAGCGCGGACCCCGGGAACAGGTAATTATAAACCGGGGAGGCAATGTGGCAGTGGCGGTCTCCGGCCGGGGAGGCGGGGCATTATCGGCAAGGTAATTGCCGATACAGATAATGTCCAAAATTGTGAATATCGGACAAATCTATAATCGGTCGATCCCTAGTATAAACCTGTATAGACGTAGAAAAAGGCGCTTCGTGCGTTACCCTTGGCTACAGAGGGAGGGCCGAAGACTATCGGGTGGCCGTATATAAAATACAGCCTCAGTATGAGGTACAAAGGACACTGTGCAGGCCCAAGGCCCCTGGAGTTAACCAGAGGAAACCCTGATGTGGAGCTCAATAAACAATGGAAAAAATGACCCTGACTGAGGTGCGCAGGTATCCAGGAGAAAATCTCCCAACCTGCTGGAGGATGTGAGGTAAAAAGGTCTTGTTTATTAATTAGACCCAAAAAAATCAAGTAAAAACAATAACGCGTTTCAGGGTGATTGATCAGGTGCACCTCAATCTGGAGGGGCTGCTACACCCCAAAACGCGTAATTGTCTTTACTTCACATCCTCCACCTGGTCGGGAGATTGTCTCCTGGATCCCTCCGCGCCTCTGTCAAGGTCCTTTTTACCATCGTCTATTGAAGTAGAAGCTGAGGACACATCCCTACACTACACACAGGGCGGACGCGCTCACAGCCGCCATCTTAGCTCCTTCCTGTCCGCCATTACCTTTCACCACATCGCACTCGATCACCTTCCCGTAGGCCTCGAACATGGTTCGCAGATCGGAGGCGTCGCAGTCGGTGCCGACGTTGCCTACGAAGATCTTCCAGGTGTTTTGGGGCCGAGGCTTAGACAACTCGACCACCATTTTCTTGCCGTGGAGCTCCCGGCCGTTGAGCTCCTCGATCGCTTTGTTCGCGCGGTCCGCCCCCCTCATGTGAACGAACGCGTACTGCTTCATGACGGCGCAGCTCACCACCGTGCCGTGCTTCTCGAAGAGCTCGCTCAGCTCCTGCTGCGTGGTCCGGTCGTCCACGTTACCGACGAAAATCTTCAAAGTGTCCCTCATGGTTGCCGATTATAAAGGGTGACGAGAACGAGGCGGCCTGATGTGCTCTCAGCGCGACGACGTCAGGACTGCAGGGGCTTGCGTCGTGTATTATCGCGAGGTTTGAGTCCCCACTTCCGGTTCTGCGGCCCGGAGGTCACGTGACGAGTGACAACACAATACGCTACACAATACAATACTACTGTTAATTAGTAGTCGCCATGACAACGTAAATTCAAATATGCGTAGATTTAAATAGACGGCAACTGTTTCTAAACATTGTGTCTTCAGCTGTTGCAAAATTACAAATCCCAGCATGCCTAGACAGCCTTTGGCTGGGAGTTGTAGTTTTGCAACAGCTGGAGGCACATTGTTTGGAAAACACTGCTACACTTGTTAACCCATTCCCTGCCATTTCCCATTGTCCTAAGCCAAGAGACAATTCTTTTTTTTATCTTCCTGTTCTCTAACGGCCATTAACCTATGTATTAATTTCCTTAAAAAAAAAAAAAAAACGCAGTGTAGCATTATTTTTCTTGCCGGTTTTCCTGCACGTCTATCATTTGTGTTCAGGGCTTCTCACTCGTGCTCGTGGTTACCGCAATACATACGTACCTGTATGGAAAACATTACACTAAACCTAACGGTCAGATTTGTGCCCAATGACAGCGACGGAGGGCATGCCTTTAGTGGGCATACCCTGTACAGTGGTCCCTCAACATACGATGGTAATCCGCTCCAAATGGACCATCGTTTGTTGAAACCATCGTATGTTGAGGGATCTGTGCAGCGTATAGTATAGGACAGTGGTCTACAACCTGCGGACCTCCAGATGTTGCAAAACTACAACGTTGGCGGTGGGCATGCTGGGAGTTGTAGTTTTGCAACATCTGGAGGTCCGCAGGTTGAAGACCACTGGTATTGGAGGTTATACTCACCTGTCCCCGCCGCTCCGGACCGTCACCGCTCGTCACCACTGCCCTGAATGTCGCCTTCCATCGCTGTCGCCACGTCCCCAGTGTCCCCGATGCTCCGGCAAGGCCTCTGCTTCCCCGGCATCCTTGCTCTCTGTCGCCGCCATCGGGGTCTCGGACTGCTATACCTTCCTGCAGTCAGGAGCCCCGATCCTCCAAAGGTCCCCCTCTTCCAGCGCTGACTTACGCTTTGAGGTGGGCCCGCCGGCTAGATTTAAATATTCATAAGCGCCAGTCACTTGAGCACTCACATGACCGGCTCTAATGAATACCGTATTTATCGGCGTATAACACGCACTTTTTAGGCTAAAATTTTTAGCCTAAAGTCTGTGTGCGTGTTATACGCCGATACACCCCCAGGAAAGGCAGGGGGAGAGAGGCCGTCGCTGCCAGCTTCTCTCCCCCTGCCTTTCCTGGGGTCTAGAGCGCTGCTGTCGGCCCTTTTCACCCCCTGGTTATCGGCGCCGCTGCTCGGGTCGGGTCCGCGCTGCTCCAGGCCTCCGTCGTGCGTCCCCGGCGTCATTGCTATGTGCTGAACGGCGCGGCGCATGACGTCAGAGCGCCGCGCCGCGCATAGCAACGATGCTGGGGACGCACGACGGAGGCCTGGAGCAGCGCGGACCCGACTCAGGTAATTATGCCACCAGGGATGGGGGGAGGCAACGGGGCAGCGGCGCCGGCAATGGGTGCCGCTGCCCCTTCTCTCCCCCTGGCTGTTGGCGCCGCTTCTCTCCCCCTGGCTATCGGCGCCGGCACCGATAGTCAGGGGGACAGAACGGGCAGCGGCACCGATAACCAGGGGGTGAAAAGGGCCGACAGCAGCGCTCTAGACCCCAGGAAAGGCAGGGGGAGAGAAGCGGGCAGCGACGGCCTCTCCCCCTGCCTTTCCTGGGGGTGTATCGGGGTATACACGCGCACACACGCACCCTCATTTTATCATGGATATTTGGGTAAAAAACTTTTTTTACCCAAATATCCTTGGTAAAATGAGGGTGCGTGTTATAGGCCGGTGCGTGGTATACCCCGATAAATACGGTATTTAAATCCAGCTCAAAGCGCAAGTCAGTGCTGGAAGAGGACCTTTGGAGGATCAGGGATCCGGACTGCAGGTAGGTATAGCTGTCCGAGACCCCATATCGGGCTCCTGTTCACCTGCACTATAATCCGATGTATCAGTTTATAGGGGGAGATTTATCAAGAAATATCTATTTTAGATAAAATTTCCACCTTTTTTTTGTCTATACTTTGACTAGCGTGCGCCTTATTCATTAGTAATGCGCAGCGTAATGATGAATAAGGTGCAGCTCTCCTTTAGCGTGAAAAGTTGCCTAACGTACACCTTTTCTAAAAAAAGAGTCAGACCAACAACCAGAGGCCTGGGTTCTCAACCTAAGGTACATGTACTCATAGGGGTACGCCATGGGTTGAGCGTTGGTATGCGAAAGTGCTGACAAATACTGGCCATGCACTGGCAAGTACTTGTCAGCGCATAGCCGGGCAAACCTCCAGCTGTTGCAAAACTACAATTCTCAGCATGCAGTGACAGAAGGGCATGCTGGGACTTGTAGTTATGCAACAGCTGGAGGCACACTACTATAAATAGCATGCCCTTTGACTGTCCGTGCATGCTGGGGGCTGTAGTTATGCAACAGCTGGAGGCACACTGGTTGCAAAACACAGAGTTTGTTACATAACTCAGTGTTTCCCAACCTGTGTGCCTCCAGCTGTTGCAAAACTAAAACTCCCAGCATGCATGGTCTGTCAGTGCATGCTGGGAGTTATAGTTTTGCAACAGCTGGAGGCACACGGGTTGGGAAACACTGAGTTAGAAAACAGATGTTTCCCAGACAGTGTGCCTCCAGTTGTTGCAAAACTACAACTCCCAGCATGCCCAGACAGCTGAAAGGGCATGCTGGGAGTTGTAGTTTTGCAACAACTGGAGGAGAACAGATTGGGGACCACTGTGTAGTGGTCTCCAAACTGTGGCCCTCCAGATGTTGCAAAACTTCAACTCCAAGCATGCCCAGACTACCTAGGCATGCTGGGAGTTGTAGTTCGGTAACATCTGCAGGGCCAGATGTTACAGAACTACAACTCCCAGCATGCCTGAACTGTCTGGGCATGCTGAGAGTTCTAGTTTCGCAAAATCTGGAAGAGCACAGATTGGAGACCACTGCACAGTGGACTCCAAACTGTGGCCTTCCAGTTGTTGCAAAACTACAACTCCCAGCATGTACAAAGGCTGTCTGGCCATGCTGGGAGTTGTAGTTTTGAAACTCCTAGAAGCAGCAGAGAAGATTAGTGACGATCCCCCCGCAGCTCTCAGGGTCCTCTTCACCCGCTCTGCCCGACGTCTAGCGGAGGGCAGAGCGGGGGATCTGAACTTTCACCCCGCGTCAGCTGAGACACTGTGATTGGTCCACAGGGACCAATCACAGTGATCGCTGACCAGGACCATCAGACATTATCGATTTGGCCGATATTATCAGCCGATATTCACGATTTTGGACATTATCGGTATCGGCAATTACCTTGCCGATATGCCGATAGCGTCCCGCCCCGCCTACCCGGCCAGAGACCGCCGCGGCTGCTGCCCCATTGCCTCCCCCATCCCCGGTTTTATAATTTCCTGTTCCCGGGATCCGCGCTACTTCTGGCTCCTGCGCCCTGAACAGCACAATGACAAGTGACGTCCTCAGCGTAACGTCATCGTCAGTGCGCACAGTAACAGCTCAGGACACCACCGGAGCCAGAAGTAGCGCAGACCCCGGGAACAGGTAATTATAAAACCGGGGATGGGGGAGGCAATGAGGCAGCGGTGGTGGTTGGACTAGGGAGGACTCTAGGACAGGCAGGGGGAGAGAAGCGGGTGGCAGCGGCGGTCTCTGGCCCGGCAAAAGTCGCTGCAGTTCATTGATTTAAAGCGCCCGCTTTAAATCATTGATCTGCAGCGGCTTCTGCGGGGGGGGGGGATAGCCGATGACTTATACCGGAATATCAGTATTAGTTATCGGCCTGAAACGTCACAGATTATCGATATCGGCCCTAAAAAAATCAATATCAGTTGATCCCTAGTCCTGGGTGGGCTAGCAGAAGTTGTCCCCCGCTGGTAACAGCAGGACTTCTGCCAGTTAACCCGTGCTATAAATACGTGACCACTGCATGGTCAAAAAGAAAAAGTTCTACAGGTAGGCAAAAAGAGTAAAACTGTCTATATCAAAAAGGCGCAAAAAAAGTCTCAAAATATGCTGCTTGCGCCTGAACTGCGCCTGAACATAGACAAAAAAAAGGCTCTAAAAGCAATGATAAATCTCCCCCATAGTGTGGGTGAACAGGTGACTGTTTTCCTTTAACCCCAAGCGTTCTTCTGATTTTGTACTTTAGTTTTTTCCTCCTTACCTTTTAAAAATCATAACCCTTTCAATTTTGCAGCGGTTCTGACATAAACACACAAAAAAAAAAATACCTACATGTGACCCCATTTTGGTTACTACACCCCTCACGGAACGTAACAAGGAATATAGTAAACCTTAACACCCCACAGGTGTTTGACGAACTTTCATTAAAGTTGGATGGGAAAATGAAAAAAAAAATGCTAGTGTTACCCTAAATGTTTCATTTTCACTAGGGAAAATAGGAAAAAAGCCCCCCAAAATTTGTAACCCAATTTCTTCTAAGAACATACCCCATATTTGCATGTAATGTGCTCTGCGGGCGAACTACAATGCACAGAAGAGCAGGAGCACCATTGGTATTTTGGAGAGAAAATTTGTCCGGAATTGAAGGCCACGTGTGTTAACAAAGCCCCCATGGTGCCAGAACAATGGACCCCCCCCCCACATGTGACCTCATTTTGGAAACTACACCCCTCACGGAATGTTATAAGGGGTACAGTGAGCATTTACACCCCACAGGTGTCTGACAGATTTTTGGAACAGTGGTTCGTGAAAATGAAAAATGTAATCCAAAGATCTGACAAACGCCAGTGGGGTGTAAATGCTCACTGCACCCCTTATTAAATTCTGTGAGGGGTGAAGTTTCCAAAATGGGGTCACATGTGGGTGGGTCCACTGTTCTTGCACCACGGGGAATTGTAAACGCACATGCCCCTCGACTTCTATTCCAAACAAATTCTCTCTCCTAAAGCTCAATGGCGCTCATATTCTGAGCATTGTAGTGCGCCAGCAGAGCACTTGACGTCCACACATGGGGTATTTCCATACTCAGAAGAAATGGGGTTACACATTTTGGGGGGGCATTTTCTCATATTACCCATTGTAAAAATGTAAAATTTGAGGGGTGTAGTTTCCAAAATAGTATGCCATGTGTTTTTTGTTTTATTTGCTGTTCTGGCACAATAGGGGCTTCCTAAATGTGACATGCCCCCCAAAAACCATTTCAGCAAAATTCACTCTCCAAAATCCCATTGTCGCTCCTTCCCTTCTGATCCCTCTACTGTGCCCGCCGAACACTTCACATACACATTTGAAGTATTTCCTTACTCGAGAGAAATTGGGTTACAAATTTTAGGGGGCTTTTTTTCCTATTACCTCTTGTAAATTTCAAAAACTGGGTCTACAAGAGTGTAAAAAAATGGAGACTAATATGAAGGCCCTTCAAATTCACTTCAAAACTGAACTGGTCCCTAAAAATTCCGATTTTGAAATTTTTTAGAACTTTTTTAGAATTTTTTGAACTTTGAAGCCCTCTGATGTCTTCCAAAAGTAAAAACATGTCAACTTTATGATGCAAACATAAAGTAGACATATTGTATGTGTGAATCAATATATAATTTATTTGGAATGTCTATTTTCCTTACAAGCAGAGAGCTTCAAAGTTGGAAAAATGCAAAATTTTCTATTTTTTCATAAAATTTTGGACAAAAAAGTATTGACAAAAATTTACCACTAACATAAAGTAGAATATGTCACAAAAAAACAATCTCAGAATCAGAATGAAAAGTAAAAGCATCTCAGAGTTATTAATGCATAAAGTGACAGTGGTCAGATTTGCAAAAAACGCTCTGGTCCTTAAGGTGAAAATGGGCTTGGTCCTTAAGGGGTTAAGGACCAAGCCCATTTTGACCTTAAAAGGGGTATTCCAGGCCAAAATTTTTTTTTTATATATCAACTGGCTCCGGAAAGTTAAACAGATTTGTAAATTACTTAAGATAAAAAAAATCTTAATCCTTCCAATAGTTATTACCTTCTGAAGTTGAGTTGTTGTTTTCTGTCTAACTGCTCTCTGATGACTCACGTCCCGGGAGCTGTGCAGTTCCTATGGGGATATTCTCCCGTCATGCACAGCTCCCGGGACGTGACATCATCATTGAGCATTTAGACAGAAAACTTCAGAAGCTAATAACTATTGGAAGGATTAATATTTTTTTAATAGAAGTAATTTACAAATCTGTTTAACTTTCCGGAGCCAGTTGATATATATAAAAAAAGGTTTTGCCTGGAACACCCCTTTAAGGACCAGGCCAATTTTATTTTTGCCTTTTCGTTTTTTCCTCCTCGTTTTCTAAAAATCTTAATTCTTTTATATTTTCATCCACAGACCTGTATGAGGGTTTGTTTTTTTTGCGCAACCAGTTGTCCTGCATAATGACATCACTCATTTTATCATAAAATGTATGGCACAACCAAAAAATTACTATTTGTGTGGGGAAATTAAAAAGAAAACAGCAATTTTGCTAATTTTGGGAGGTTTCATTTTCATGCCGTACTATTTACGGTAAAAATGACATGTGTTCTTTATTTTGTGGGTCAATACAAGTAAAATGATACCCGTGATTACATACTTTTCTATTATTGTTGCGCTTATAAAAAAAAAATCGCAAACTTTTTAACCAAATTAGTAGGTTTAAAATCCTTCTATTTTGACCTATAACTTTTTAATTTTTCCGTATAAGCAGCGGTATGAGGGCTCATTTTTTGCACCATGATCTGTAATTTTTATTGATACCACATTTGTGTATATAAAACTTGTATACATTTTTTTTATAATTTTTTTTTAATAAAATGTGACAAAAAAGCAGCTATTTTCCACTTTTATCATTTTTTTACGTTCACGTCGTTCACCGTAGGGGATCAATAACATTATATTTACATTTATTTTTTTGTTTTATTTTTTTACACTTTGTGGAGGTAAAATGGGGAAAAAACATTTTTATTGGGGGGAGGGGATTTTTTTTTACTTTTATTTTTACACTTAAATAGTCCCCATAGGTGACTATTCATAGCAATCCTTTGATTGCTAATACTGTTCAGTGCTGTGCATAGGGAATAGCACTGATCAGCATTATCGGTCATCTTCTGCTCTGGTCTGCTCAATCTCAGACTAGAGCAGAAGACCCGTGGAAGGCGGCGGAGACAGGTGAGGGGACCTCCGTGTACCGTCCTGGCAGCGCTGCGGGCAATCCGATCATCCATATTTCTGACCGCACTGCCGCAGATGCTGCGATTTGTATTGATCACGGCATCTGAGGTGTTAATGGCAGTCGGCCATTACCGGCGGGTCCCTGGATGCAATCAGCAGCCGGGACCAGCCGCGCATGATCCGAGCATCGCTCCGATGCTCAAGGTCATGTTCAGGGCGTAAATATACATCCTGGTGCGCTAAGTAAACAGCACAGGTGGAAATAGTGTGCAAAGGGCCTAAGAATTAGCTGACACTTTCTGTTCTGTAGAAATCACTTCTCAGCAGTCTGTTCATTATCATCACAGGCAGGATTATTATGAAAAATCACACTGGTATACAGATAGCACAGATAATAGGCGATGGTTTCACCCTCTGCTGGCTGCTGTAAAGTTAATTTGTATCAGTAAGACCAGGTAGAGGTGATAGATCAAATCTAGGTCTATGCAGATAATACAGTACGGTTTATTAAAAAAAAAAAAAAAAAAAAAAAAAACAGCTCTGACCACAATAATATATGTTGAGAACTTACAAAAGCAGTAGATGATCCGGACGGACGATTAAGTAGTCTCTGAAGCAAGAATATTTTATTGGTATATAGAAGGTCGACGAGTCTCGACAGCATTGCCACTTTCTTTCTCATGTCCAGGGCCCCTAAAGGACTAGAGGAAGAAAGTGGCATTGCTTTTAAAATACGTCGTCTGGGTCATGGTGGATGTCGGCAGCCCCTGCACACTGTGATCATATATCGATCTATGCGAGCTTTATGGTGTTGTGCCCTAATCACATCACCATTACGTGAGCACCTCACTTGGCATCATTGTGGCCACAGGTTGTATCTCGAGTAACGGCATAAAGTGCACCTTGTTTCTTTTATCTTCCTACATGTCTAGAACGTAAACAGGTTTATGTAACTCGATTAAAGTCAATGGGAGTTATGCAAAAATCTACTTAAAATATTTTTTGCCTGTTTTTGACTTTCCAATCAACTCTGGCTGCCACAAGCAGGCCATAGGGGGCTGAGAGGGCCTTGATCTCAGGCATTCCTTAGATATTTATGGCATATATTGTGGATATGCTAAAAAAAAAAAAAAAAAAAAAAAAATGTCAAGATGAGAATACCCCTTTATTGAAAAAATAATTTTTAATCTATTAGGATTTAAAAACAGAAGCAGATTTGCCCTAACATTTACAAAAAAAAAAAGATGAAGAAATATATATAAATATAAACAGTTAAAATTTCCTAAAAATTTTCTTTCTAAACGATTAAAAAACCCAAAATGTTAAATTATAAATGTTTATTATACACATTTTCTGCACAGCATGTATTATAATCTCAAATATCAAAGACTTCTTATAAATTTAAATATCCAAATCATTAAAAAAAAACAAAAAAACACATTACATTATAAATCATTTTCTGGACAACATGTTTTATAATCTCAAATACCACAGACTCCTTAGCAATGACCGAATCAGTAGCAGATCAGTGTTATAGGCTATATAATGACAAATTGAACAGATTTTTGCGTCCATAGTCTGACCGCTGTCTAAGGACCTAAAGTGACAGCTGCCATTTCGGGTGCTGAGACATGCGGTCAGACTGGGGCACAGAAATAATGTATCACTGGAATGTGGACCCAGCTGATTCAATACTTTTTATGATACACATTTTAAGCAATGGATTTACCAGGAAATAAATAATGTTCAGTACAACTTTATATTCTAAAATTCCATTAGATTTATAGGTAATTCAATTGGTCCAATTTGCCTAGTAGACTTTTAAAGTGAGCTGAAGAGTGGCATTCTTCTGAGGCACAGATGTCACCAAAAGCTAGAGAAGCTGGTGGGAGTAGTTGTGTAATGTCTGCCATATCTTTTAAATCCTGGTTTGTAAAGAGTGCAGGCACTATATAGCTAGATAATTCCAGTAAGCAAGACAAGTCCACTATCCCTACAAGTGTGCATAGGTAGGGTGCCCTTTTTTTCGTTCTGGGCCAGCTATAGGAAAGTCTCTTTCTTCCCATATGGTTATGCCGTCACAAGAACAAATTTGTTTTGCGTTCTCAAAAAGGCCAGCAGAGCGGGCAATGATTCCACAAGCCAACCTATGAAAGAGGATTGTGCAAAGGATAAAAAGAAACAATTATAAACAAAACAAAGACAACACAGTGTTTATTCACAGTGCATTTTTAGTGTTCAGCGTATTGGCCGGGAAATATTTCTACTACATCCATCAAACATTTCCATATCCTCTATCCAAAGGATAGGGGTTAACATGTATGATCATGGGAGGGGGTCCGACCGCAGGGACCCACCGTGATCTCCGGGCCAGCACTCTGGAGTTACGGTCATGAAAGCCTGGGGCTTCCGTGATCGTGGCGTCACACTACGCCCCCTCCATTAATGTCTATGGGAGGGGTCATGATGGTTAGTACACAGCTGTCATGCCTGCTCCCATAGACATGAATGGAGGGGACGTGGCGGCAGTGATCGCCAGTCATCCGGCATGGAGCGAAGTTGGGGTGAAATAGTGGACCTTGTTAAAGGAGGTCAGTCTGAAAATGAAAGAGTGCATCTGTGAGCAGGTAGATGTGGTTGGCATACTCAAAAGATCTTCCCATGGGGTATCAGAGGCGATGCCCTGATAAAGTCTTTTGGCCTAGGTAAAGCATGTCTTGCTAATCCAGGTGGATAAGAAGGATGGGTCCAGAGCAGAACCCACAGCCACAAAAACAGCCTTGGAAAAGGCATCAAGCTTTCCGTCCACCAGGTAACTAAGAGAAACACCACCTGCTAAGGGAAGGATGGTACTCTTGGAAAGTCTGGATGTTGAGGATCAGCTGATCTGGGACATGTGCTGATTGAGGCGCTTCCACTCCCTAGCAAGCAGGTCCTTAAAGTCTGCATCCTGCAGAGGGCATCTGTGTGGTTAGCAACTGCCAGAGGGAGGGGAACCTCACAGACAGACCGGCTCCAGTGAGAAGGAGGAACAATAGGGGCGCAGCACTACAGGGGCCAGAAAGAGAGAGACAAAAACACCCCAATATCTTTAGGTGCACACTCCAACTGCGTATAGAGTTGGTAGGGAAATGGGAGACTGGTGTCAGGGAATGCAGATATAGTAAAACCTATTTCCTGGCACCCTAACAGGGGGTTTATCTAGTGTGGCAGCACACGCTGATGACCCTCCTGGTAACCGAAAAGGGAAAAGAAAATAAATAAAAACCAGTTAGCCTTGTGTGGATAGCAGGTCTACAGTATGCCTAGGTGGAGCCAACACTTTCATCTGTCTAGTGTCACCTCTAGCAGCAGGGGCCTATACACACGGTGCTGTATCCCCAATGCACAAGAAAAAGGTTCTTTTGGCATTCGGCATCTAGACATACCAAAAGAAAAAAAAAAGTACTGTATATTGGTGGTTTACAGTAGACATTTGCTCTTGTTTGTCATACAGTTACACATGTCGGAGGCATCAATTTTTTTTTAAATTTTTTTTTTTAAACACATCGGTGGTATTTCCTGATGTAGGGGCAAAACACAATGTGAATGGAGACTTAGCTCATTATATGCTAATTATTAAGTAAATACAAATTCCTGTCTCAACACAAACATCTTTACAAAATTTGCAAAAAAGTTACATTGCATAACAGGAATCAAATGCCTTGAAAAACAGGTGTAACCCCTATTTATCACCTGAAAGCAGACAACCTGGAGAATGCAAATCCTTCCCTGCAGTTTACATTCATTGACCACCTTTATGCAAATAACTGGCAAACAAAGGTGTGTAAAGTTTGCCCCAGTTGTTTGCACTTTTATGCAACTTTGCACGATACAAAATTAGGTAAGATTGTGCTACATTTAATGGATTCCCACACACTGCAGTAAAAATGTATATAACCCAGTAAATGTTTTTATACTGTATTGTTTTTGTCTAAGTAATTCCGGACTGTAAACCTAAACTCTGATGTATACAGATTAAAGTGAGGCCGAAGTGACAATCTTTTGGCTCCCATCGGGTAATAGGGGTATATTTATACATATACTATATACGCTGGAGCTTTTTTTTTTTTATTTTTTTTTTACAGCATATGGAAAACAAACAGTGCTAAAAGGAACCTAAAAATGTAATTAACAAATAAAATAATTTTAAAACGTTGAAACTTTTTTAAAATCTTCCTATTTCCCAGAAAAGAAATGTAAGTTAAAGGTACTTCAGTACTTTAAAACCTATCCGACCGCTGAAATTCCCCTGTCCCCCTGACCCTGAGCTCTGCAGGCAGTTCTTTCCACCTTGTGACTTCCTTTTTGCTCAGATGTGTACGGTCATCTAAGGCTGCATTCACATTACATTCAGCTGGGAAATTTCAAAACTGGGAGCTCCAGTGTCTTAGCCGGACCGGCGTCGAAACCCATTCACTTTAATGAGCCGACCAGAGTCATATAGTGATTCTGGTCTGCTCATTTTTGTCCCGTATCCAGTTTTGTGACCGGACTTAAAACTGTGGTATACCACGGTTTTAGGTCCAGTCGTAAAACCGGATACAGGGCAAAAATTTTCCGACCACTATGGGTTTTGGCGCCGGTCTGGCTGGGATACGGGAGCCGTCATCAAGCAAATGTAATGTGAATGCAGCCTTAGATACGTTATACAGACAGTCTTTCCAAATCATGTCCAACCATCTGAATTTACCACAGGTGACTTCATTCACAGAGTAGAAACATCTCAGAGATGATCAAGAGAAATTGGAGCCCCCAGAGCTAACATTCAAGTGTCAGAGAAAAGGGTGTGAATACTTATATCCATGTAAAATTCTAACAAATTTGGAAAGATTTATTAAATTCTTCTTATTCTCTGAGGCCAGTGATTGGCTGTAGCATCACATGTACGTAATGTTATTGTAAAAATCCCGGGAAACCCATTTAATTGCGTCTGTACTGTGAAAAAACTTCAGGCAGTATTTCTGTGCTATGGGTTCATAGTGCACATGGTCTATGACTTCACAGCAATTTTTTATCCCTCTCCTGTAATATCAGATGTCCATATACTTTTTTCTTTGGCGATATCTCTGTGTGCATAATTCCTATACAGTGACACACCTAGTAGTCTTCTAACAGACCAAGCATAATGCTCAAACACAAGGCCAGAGTTAAAGGTGTCTTCTCTTAAAGGGGTTATCCAGGAACAAACTTTTTTTATATATATCAACTGGCTCCGGAAAGTTAAACAGATTTGTAAATTACTTCTATTAAAAAATCTTAATCCTTCCAATAGTTATTAGCTTCTGAAGTTTTCTGTCTAACTGCTCAATGATGATGTCACGTCCCGGGAGCTGTGCATGATGGGAAAATATCCCTATAGGAACTGCACAGCTCCCGGGACGTGAGTCATCAGAAAATAGTTAGACAGAAAACAGCAACTCAGCTTCAGAAGCTAATAACTATTGGAAGGATTAAGATTTTTTAATAGAAGTAATTTACAAATCTGTTAACTTTCCGGAGCCAGTTGATATATAAAAAAAAAGTTTTTGCCTGGAATACCCCTTTAAGTAGCTTTGCATCCCCTCCTAGTACCCAAATATTGCACAGAGAGGCTTTCCCTGCTGCTGCCTACATTCCCCACACTGATCATAAGAAACAGAAACATTAGACATAAAAAGTAAAAAAAAAAATAAAGAGTAAAATACGCATTGGAAAACACCTACACAGTATAGTGTGAAACCTCTTACCCTTTGCCTGAGTTGCCTGTAACTTTAGATAAATGGTGAGATCCACGTCCAAGGTCATCTTCTCCTTCGTCCACAACTAAAGAACGACCTATGATGTTCCATACCTTTAAAAGAATGACATAACATGAGTTAAATGGAGAAGAGTGGTCCAAAAAAGAAGCTGCTCCAGCAGTTTCCAGGGTAGAAAATGCGGATGATATCCGTGGCGCCTTGAGGGTATTTTGCAATAAAACAAGTGTCCTATGTTTTGGGCTACTTGTTTATTCAATATAATGACATGACATAAAATAAAATAGGGGAGCAACGCGTTTCGCAGGGTGACCCCGGCTTCGTCAGGCTGATGAAGTGGGGGTCACCCTGCGAAACGCGTTGCTCCCCTATTTTACTTTATGTCATTATATTGAATAATCAAGTAGCCCAAAAATATAGGACACTTGTTTTATTGCAACATACCCTCAAGGCGCCACGGATATCATCCGCATTTTCTACCCTGGAAACTCCTGGAGCAGCTTCCTTTTGGGACCACTCTCCTCCATTGCCTAGACCGACACAGCTGATGATCGGGTTCGGATGTAAGGCAGCCAGGGGACCTTGGGTGAACTATTACACTCCATCCATGCACTAAACAGTGTTGTGCCTGCAGCACAACACGAAGAGGTGAGTGCGATACCATCCTCCACCTATACCCGCAGTTGTTATAATCATCACTGCCACCTTTTTTTGCAAATATATGTGTGTATGTATACAGTGGTCCCTCAACATACAATGGTAATCCGTTCCAAATGAACCATCGTTTGTTGAAACCATCGTATGTTGAGGGTTTCGTGCAATGAAAAGTATAGGACAGTGGTCTACAACCTGCGTACCTCCAGATGTTGCAAAACTACAACACCCAGCATGCCCGTACAGCCAACGGCTGTCCGGGCATGCTGGGAGTTGTAGTTTTGCAACATTTGGCGGTCCGCAGGTTGAAGACCACTGGTATTGGAGGTTATACTAATGTGTCCCCGCCGCTCCGGACCGTCACCGCTTCCCTGGATGTCGCCTTCCATCGCTGTCGCCGCGTCCCCGGGGTGTTCCCGACGCTCCAGCAAGGCCTCCGCTTCCCCGGCATCCTCGCTCTCACGTCGCCGCCATCACGTCGCTACGCATGCCGCTCCGCATGCCGCTCCTATTGGATGACAGGACGGCGTGATGATGACAATGGAGAGCGCTGACGATGCAGGGGATCCCGAAAAGGATGCTCCGGAGCCCCGAGGATCATCAGTGGAGCACACGGGGCCCCGTAAACGGCTATCCGGTGGCAGCTGAAGCAGTCAGCGCAGCCGGATAGCCGTTTATGCGATGGCCCCGACATACAAAAGCATCGTATGTTGATGCTGCCTTCAACATGTGATGGCCTCTGAGACGCCATCGTATGGTGAAATGATCGTATGTCGGGGCCATCGTAGGTCGGGGGGTCACTGTATCTGTTTAGGTGGATATATATACCTTCACACATATATATTTTTGGATAATTTGTTCTGACCACCATTTACGGCACTTAGCGCCATTGTGCTTTCTGTTCCCATTTTTCCATATAACATGAGTTAAAGAAATACAATTACTGATAGATAAAAACTTATGTTAAAAATATATATAGGGGGAGATTTTTCAAAACCAGTGTAGAGGAAGAGTGGTGCAGTTGCCCACAGCAACCAATCAGATTGCTTCTTTCATTTTTAAAAAGCCCTGATTGGTTGCTATGGGCAACTGGTCAACTTTTCCTCTGAACAAGTTTTGATAAATCTCCCCCATAATATTTATGAAATTGCTGTAACTGTAATAATGGCTACAATAATGACACCCACAAGGAAAGATGATGGTATCACAGGGGCATATTATCATATAGTAAGTAGAATAATTGCTGGGTAATTGTACAAAAACAAAGCATCAAAAATAAATCAATGGGGCAGAAAAAACACCCCTATATAAACAAACACATAACCTCTGTAGTAAATACTGATAATATAAGCCAACCAGGAAGGCACAAACCCTGGCGCATGTATCTTAAACCTTCTTGGGGTCAACTTATTTCTAGGGCTGTGGGACAAGGACCTATTATTGTACGATTGTACGAATGGTTCCCCTGAATGAAGGTGCTTCTCCCGATGGATTAATTGATATATTTTATTGCATCAGGCCAGATGAAGATACTAGTTCATGATCGAAACGCGTTGCAATAAAATATCTCAACTAATCCATCGAGAAAAGAGCCTTCATTCAGGGGAACCATTTTCATTGTATCGTACCGTGTCTCTACCAGACTGGCTGACGTCATTCCCGGGTGTTCCCCTTGGTGGCTAACCTGCACCATTCCTTCCAGACGCTACATAGTACGTGTTGTGCCCTCAGCGCAACACCTAAGGATAAGAACCCCAAGTTTTTTACAATTATCAGCGAACCGTAGTGGTCCTCACTAGGGGCGCACCGTTGTGCTTTTTTCTTTTGTCTATAAAAGGACCTATCATTGCCAGTTTAAGATGTCTCAATGTCCTATATGGACCATGGTACATTGATGACATCTAGGGTTATGACCAAGTTTGGAAACTGACACAGATTTTGGTTTTCACAAATTTTTCTGCTTCAGTTTCTATATAACTCTTTAACATATAAGAATATTTTAGATACCCATTTAAAATAGAAATCTTGATCAAAAGTTTAGTTCGGCGCTGCTTCGTGACACGATAGTCGCTTGAAAGGAGGTGCGTAAGGTGTCTGGCCTCCCGTTCCTCCTGTCCAAGCGGATGCTTGACCATCCAGAATTCCCTCAGGGTAAATCCTCCTCCTGGCTGCGGTTATGGATCACGTAAGGAATTACGTAAGTGGGGAGACTAATGCATAGTGAAGATCGCAGATGGCTTACACCAAGGGATGCAAAGTGATGAGGAGAGGGGGGGTGCAAAGTGATAAGGAGAGGGGGGCTACAAAGTGATGAGGAGAGGGGGGTTGCAAAGTGATGAGGGGAGGGGGCGGTTTGCAAAGTGATGAGGGGAGGGGGGCGGTTTGCAAAGTGATGAGGAGAGGGGGGGGTGCAAAGTGATAAGGAGAGGGGGGGTGCAAAGTGATAAGGAGAGGGGGAGGGGTTTGCAAAGTGATGAGGAGAGGGGGGGTGCAAAGTGATAAGGAGAGGGGGGTACAAAGTGATGAGGGGAGGGGGGGCGGTTTGCAAAGTGATGAGGGGAGGGGGGTCGCAAATTGATGAGGGGAGGGGTTTGCAAAGTGATGAGGGGAGGGGGGGTTTGCAAAGTGATTGATGAGGAGAGGGGGGTGTAAAGTGATGAGGAGAGGGGGGTGCAAAGTGATGAGGATAGGGGGGTCCAAAGTGATGAGGAGGGGGGGTACAAAGTGATGAGGAGAGGGGGGGTACAAAGTGATGAGGGGAGGGGGGGGTGCAAAGTGATGAAGTGAAGGGGGGTGCAAAGTGATGATGATGGGGGTGCAAAGTGATGATGATGGGGGTGAAAGTGATGATGGGGGTGCAAGTGATGATGATGGGTGCAAATGAAGGGGGTAGTGGTGCAAGTGATGAAGGGGTACAAGTGACGGGGGGGAGAGGGAGGTGCAGGTGACGGGGAGGGAGGTGCAGGTGACGGGGAGGGGGTGCAGGTGAAGGTGAGGGGAGGGGGATGCAGGTGACGGGGAAGGGTCGGGTGAAGGTGAGGGGAGGGGGATGCAGGTGACGAGGGAAGGGGGGTGCAGGTGACAGGGAGGGAAACGATGATTTGGATGTGAAGGAGCACTGGCTACTTCCCTACCTGGCTACCTACACAATTACCTGCCTGGCTACCTACCTTATTATTTTTCCTGGTTACATACCCACCTGGCTACCTACCTACATAGCTACCTACCTACATAAAAAAATAGAAGGTAGCAGCACACCGTTTGTGATCAATAGAGGTGGGTGCAATCATTAAGGATCCCAGGTCACAGGATTCCAGGCAGGTAATATATCAAAAGAATACTGCAGCACTCCAAGGCGTCGGTGAAAAACGTGAGTGGCGTTTATTCCATCATAGTCATAGTGGCAACGTCTCAGCTACGTGCAAGCAGCCTTTTTCAAGCTTGAAAAAGGTGTATCAGCTAGCTTTCAACTGTGTGAGCAGAACATCTGTGAGATTCAGACAAGATCCTGACAGCTTGCAGCTTCTTCAGATAAGGAGCATTTTCAGCACATTGACAAGCAGTAAAAAGTACTAAATTATTATTTGTTTGCAAAATTATTTCTCTATGGTCATTTTATGAACTTTTTTCTTGTGTATCTTCACCATATAGAGGTGGTTTTGGCTGTATTACAGTCATATAAAAAGCATGCACTTTGGGCACACAGATTTTCAAATGTAAAAATATATGTGCAGGCCTCCTGACAAGGGAGAGGAAGGGGGAGAAAAAGAGCAAATTCCCACTGCTCTAGAAGAAATGCCCCCAGGTTTAAAGGGGTACTCCAGCCCTGAGACATCTTATCCCCTATCCTTTGGATAGGGGATAAAATGTCTCACCGCAGGGGTCCCGCCGCTATCTTGTATTCGCCACCCACCTGTTTGAGCTGCACGCCGCTGTGCCAGCACACAAACAGCTGGGTTGTGACCACGGGGCCGGGGTATCGCGACGTCACGACTCCGCCTCCCGTGTGACGTCACCCCCTGCCCCGCATATGCAAGTCTATGGGAGGGGGCAAGACCACAGTGTTGGAGCAATCTAAAGGTATTTTACAGGTACAATCACGTTTATTATCATGTTTACAGGTCTTAGGGCATATATGGACACTGACGAGCATTTGGGTAAATTTTATGCCAAATGAGAGTAACGCTTTAAGGAACTTTCTGCAGTACATTTCCTCCGATTAGGCGCCTCAATTTAACACTTTCCCCCCCTAGATCAGCACCAAGTCCTCTACAAGCATATAGGGGGACATTTATCAAAACATGTGCAGAGGAAAAGTTGCCTAGTTGCCCATAACAACCAATCAGATCGCTTCTTTCATTTTGCAGAGGTCTTGTGAAAAATATAAGAAGTGATCTGATTGGTTGCTATGGGCAACTGGGCAACATTTCCTCTGCACAGGTTTTGATAACTCTCCCCCATAGACTCTATCGGGGACATTTATCATCATTGTTTTAGTAAGAGAGTTCTGTAGGCACTTTGGTTTTTGCATATGTGTGACATATTTATCATATCACAGGGGGTTGATAAATTTGGCTAACATAAGCAAAACCCAGTAAATTACTTTAGAATGCAATTTTTATATCACACATAAGCAAAAAACAATAAATAACTTCAGAACACCACTGGGAAACACCACCTCCTCTCCCCTGTGTTTATTAAAAGTTTTTACTACTTTTTTTCCCCCTTAAATGTACTAAACTATTTTTTGTGGATTTTTTTCTTCTCATTTCAGATCCATGTATGCAGAGGACCTCTTTGTCTTCAGTTGACTACGATGACCGTGTTTTTTTTTTTTTAATTAATAAAATGCTTAAAGAGGGCTTGCAGTAGGATTTTTTTGGGAATAATTATAATTTTTTTTATAAACACGTTTTTTGATTAAATTTACTTTACATTCTTAGTAGTGGCAGCACTACTTCTGTCGAGGGAGATGAGTGGTGGCCGGGGTGCGATAAGTGGTGGCAGGGTGAGATGTGCGGCGGCAGGGGCCCCGACTCCTTTATGCAGCTGTGATTTCATATTTCCCGGTGGGAAATATGAAATACCGCTCTCCAAAGCAAGTTTTGTAAGCCAGGTCCGGGCTGGCTTACATTTACGCTGCTTTGGAGGCTGTTGTGACTTTTTGTGTGACTTTCGCACTTTATAAACCCCTGACAAAGTGAAAACTGAAATTTGCTTTGGTAAGCAAAAAATTGCACAAAAAATTGCTCAGGCGCACTTCAGGATGGCCTATCAATATCTGCTCAGTGTGGAGTCCGACACCCAGCACCCCCATATACAGAGAACAGAACTGGAAGAAGATGGGTACATAAATTGTGTAGTGGCCATGCTGGGTTACTGTAGCCATTCACTTCAGGGTAAGATGAGCTGCACTAATCCAACATAAAACATAAAAAAATTGTATGCAGAAGTCTAATTCTTGCTCCATTCTCTCTGTACGTGTGCGCCACAGACCTGGAACTGCTGGATTGGCAATGGTGTCAGGTGTTGGACCCCTTCAGATCAAATATCTAAATATAAAGTAATTTGGAACTTTTACTTAGAAAACCCATTTAGGGTAGGGTCACATGTGCCATCAACGGGTAGCAAAATACACAGCCCATTTTGCTACCCATTGACTTTAATGGGAAGGAAAATATGCAGCAGCATATACAAAGCAAAATACAGCAGATGTGACCCTACCCTAAGGGTGTACTCATAGGATGCTGAAGATTTGAAGCTACCGATTTCAATGTAAATTTAATGAATAAATACAGCTTCAAATTTGCAGCATCAAATATGCGCAGGGTCTCAGGCAAAGCTGCTTTGGCTTTCCACTGTGGAAATGTTTTTTTGCTAACAAAGACAGCCTTTAGAGAACAGTGGTCTTGTTGTGCACAGAAACTCATTTTATGAGGGCAGTTTAGAAAATAGGGGTCCATTTACAAAGCAAAATTTTCAAGCAGAATCCGGTGGAAAAATTCAGCTCTGAAAATCCATCACAGCAGCCGCCCATTGTTTTCAATTGGATTGTGCTACCCCATGCACACAGCAAAATTTCCACAGTGGAAAAACATCTGCCACTGAAATTTTAATTCCGAACATATTAATCCCCTCTTGGAAATCCATTCGGAAATGCATTGCCAAGCTGTCCTACCGCCATTGACGCTTGCCGTGCGCAGAATGTCCATCTGGAATTTTCCCAGGCAGATATTCCGCCACGTGAATATCAGTTCACTGATAGCTTCAGTTTCTCACCTTTACCCGGTTATTTTCAAATCTAAATGTTGCTCGACCTTCATCACTAGCCGAGATGTTTCCCAGGTCACCAACATGCTATAAAAAAAAAGGGAAAAAGAATGTTGAAATATTCTAAGTGGAACCCACAGATATCCATGTTTTACTATTCCAGATTAACAAGCCGATTTAACCAACAACCAGAACAGGGAAAGCCACAGCAGATAGGTCATGTTGATAGAAATATAGAATGTGTCAGCAGAACCATTTGGCTTATCTAGTCTGCCAAATGTTATGAATACTGCGAATAGTCCCTGGCCATATCTTATATGAAGGATAGCCTTATACCTATCCCATGCATGCTTAAACTCCTTGGGGGGAATTTTTTATTGCACAATTCAATTTTTTGTGAGTTTTTTGTGTGCAATGTTTGATGGAACTCTAAATCACGGTGTACGTACGGTAGAGCTGATTAAGTGGTGGACATCGATTTATCAACTGCGTCTTTTCGCTTTACACGTACAAATTTTGCGCGAGTCCTGATTTTATTGCGCCATCAAGGAGGACATTTAAAATGTTATAAGAATAAGTCCAGCAATGTGTAATATGTATTTGGATTAGACTCCAATCTGTATAGACTGTAGATCTGAAAAACTGTGTAAAATTCAAACTTGCTGTTCTTGATGAGAGCAGGAGATTGCACCTGTGTAGTGTAACCATGGTGACCACACAGCTGAGAATACCACTGTATGTGCAGGGAGGGAGAAGGCGGTACAGCTGTTAGTTCTTTATATATGTGTATATGTATATGCAGCAGAGCTGAGTGTGTGATCATGTGTATGCAGCAGAGCTGATTGTGTATATGCAGCAGAGTTGGGTTTGTGATTTTCTATATGCAGCAGAGCTGAATGTGTGACTATGTATGCAGCAGAGCTGAGTGTGGGATTGTGTATATGCAGCAGAGCTGAGTGTGTGATTGTGTATATGCAGCAGAGCTGAGTGTGTGATTGTTATATGCAGCAGAGCTGAGTGTGTGATTATGTATATGCATCAGAGCTGAGTGTGTGACTATGTGTATGCAGCAGAGCTGTGTGTGTATAATTGTGTGTATGCAGCAGAGCTGAGTGTGATCATGTGTATGCAGAAGAGCTGAGTGTGTGCATGGTCATGCATACACATAATCACACATTCAGCTCTGCTCCATACACATGCCGCACACTAATTTCTGCTACATGTACATGATCACACACTCAGATCTGGTACATGTACACAGTGTTTACCAACCAGGGTGCCTCCAGCTACTGCATCTCCACCGTCTATTATTTTAGTCAACCAATCAAAAAAATAATAATAATAATTAAGATTACGTTGACATCTCCCTGAAGTTGTTTTCAATCCATGTGATTTAGAGGTTTTACAATCCTATCCTTTAGTAGGGTTTCCGTTAATTTCTTCACTATTGATGTTAGAATAAACATGTCAAGTTGCTCTTAACCCGGCTGTGGCCTGAATGCCAGAGTGAGCGGACGCGTCCCATAAGAGCTCCAGCTGCTCTTGCCTGTTTAACCCTGGTATACTTACCCTGCACGGCCGGTCTTCCTCAGGCTGGTGTCTACAGGGCGGTGGGAACCTCCCGTCCAGTCTCTGGTCCGGTCTGGGCGGATGTCGAAGGAGCGGGTAGAGTCCAGCTTCTGCGGCCTGTGGAGTCCTGATGCCGATCGAAGCAGTGCTGTGGAGATCCGGTGCGGCGGCTGGTCTGGTGGTGATGTCCTGCTTGTCCCGGACTGCTGCAGTGAGAGGGGTGGTGCGGTTCCTCCTGGGCTTGCGGATCCTGGGTCTTCGGCTATTCCCTTACGGGTGCCATCTTAGTCATTCGTGGGCGGAGCCTCTGGGGGGTTGCCGTGGTTGCTGCAGCTGGCGGCTGCTGAGGAGGTGACGTGCTGCCTATGCTGACAACTCCGGCTGGTAGCTGCTATTGCTGGGGACGGAGTGGCTGCGGTCCCTGTCTGCTTCAAATAGGGTTTTTGCCTGTGGACCCTCTCTCGTCATCATTCTCAGGTTGCCTGCTGCTGCACCGCTTATACCGAGCGGTGCTACACTGAAGTTCTCCTTTGCATGCTCGGAGAGCGTTGTTTTGACTGTCAGCTGCCTTGCCATCTGTGAGTGCCCTCAGAGAGACCTCTGTGATTGCTTGGACTTGTGTTGCCTTGCCGATTTGCTGAGGACTGCTATATATTCCTTTAGGGGAGACCGGTGTTCCTGGGATTATAACACTAGTGCCATTCTACCTGCTCTCAGTGTGCCCTGCTAGCCATGGGTGGCCCCCATAGTAGTCACAGAAATAAGAAATCCAAACTGAATGCTGAGGCCTCTCGGCCGACCTCTGATGAGGCTTCCTCTGATGATGGGTCTTCCCGTTCCTGTGGCCCTTCTCACCGGGATCCTGGTGCTCAGACCCTGCTTGCTACTAAAGTATCTGTGCAGGCGGCAAAAGCGCTGAGCCAATTCTCTAGACCACTGGACCGGCCTAGGGGTGACTCTCCTGATCCAACTCTGTCATTATTTGAGGGTTCTACGACTACTCCGCAGCGATTGTCTCCTGAAAGACCTGTCTATGATGCTGCTGCTCTGGACCATTGGTTCTCCGAACTTTTGACTGCCTTTACATCCTGTCAATCCATAATGGTGACTAAAGTAGATTAACGGTGGCAAGAATTTGTTATTCTGTGACATGAGACCCAGAAGATACGTGAGCGCACTGAGGAGGTGGAGCATAGGGTCTCTGCAGTGGAGGATACTCTCCATCCTTTGCCGGACAGAGTTGATTCACTACAGTGCCAGATGACAGGAGTTCTGAGCCGCATGGATGATATGGAGAACAGCCTGTGGTGCAACAACATGGCTGAAGGAGATTCTTCCGGTGGACACCTTCTCTCCTTATTTCTCAGTTGAACGGGCTCAGAGTCCCAGCTAAACCCCCTCCTCCTGGGGGTCCCCTAGATCCCTTTCTGGCCAAACTCCTGCACTTCAAGGACAGAGATGCTATTCTACGTGCAGTGTGAATTATGGGAGAGGTCATTTGTGAGGGGAGCAGAGTATCCTATCCTGACTTTTCTGTGGAGTTACGCAAGCAGCAGGTGCAGTTTACCGAGGTCCGGTGCAAGTTGCGTGCCAAGTGCTACCGCTACTCAGCGCTTTATCCTGCTCGCCTGAGAGTGGTGGATGGAACATTCACTCAGTTTTTAACCTCCCCGACTGAGGCTCTTCATTGGGTGGATGCAGCCCCTCCTGTCAGACCTCCAGACTGAACTGTCATGGACTGTCCTGTTCTTGGCTGTTCTCCCCTATTGTTCTTTAGGTAGTGGTGAGAAAGTTAGCATTCCTTAGGGTCTCCATAGGTTTCAGTTCCCTAGGGTATCCCTGGGCAGTTTTCTTAGTTACCGACCATTTTAGTATGGGGTGGGGTAGCGGGAAGGTTCTAGTAAGAGTAGCTTTTTCAGGTTACTTGGCGTTCCTTTGACGCCCAGTAGTAGTTGTATTTGGGATATAGATCTGCACAATGTTAGGGCGTAGATGTTTTACTATGTCCCGCTTAATGTTAGACAGGGAATACATGGGATTGTTCTGTTTATGCTTTGTTGCATTTGTTTATGTGTTTTGTGTTTGTGCCCTGTCTGTCTTTATGTTGAATGTGTGTGGTGTGTGTGGTCCCTTGGCTCTTTCCTTCCTCGTCCCGGTCCGCCTTTGCTTCTTCCTGTTGTTGCATATGGTTGTATGTCGTGATGGGGACTCTAAAGGTTGTTAGCTGGAATGTGCTGGGGCTTAACTCAAAGTTCAAGAGGGCCTTATGTCTAGACTTTGTGAAACACCAGTCTCCTCACATTATCTGCTTGCATTTTATTATTATTACGGACCAGAAGGTACTTGCCCTGAAGAGGGCATGGATAGCGAAGGGCTATCATGCCTCCTTTTCTAGTTATGCCAGAGGTGTCTCTGTTTTAATTACTAAGTCCTTACCTTTCCCAAGTAGCATGTGACCACTTTGGGAGGGTTGTGATACTACTCTGCTCTATGGGCTCTTTCTCATTTGTTCTTGTCTCCATTTATGTGCCTCCTCCTTTACAGGTCTCTGTGTTGGAGTCGATTACTAACAAACTATTTTCTTTTCCTTCCGAACCTGTCCTATTTGTAGGAGATTTCAACATTGTTCTTGATCCTCTACTCGATTGCACCACTGCTGCTGACCCAGGCACCACCTCTCTTAATACCTGGTGCAAGGCGTTGAGCTTGACCGACCTCTTGAGGTGGAAGTACCCGAATGCATCTGCCTTTTCTTTCTACTCTGCAGCCCATAGGTCCTTGTCTCGCATAGATTTTGCTCTGGCATCCGAGGATTTCCTTCAGGCAGTAAGAATAGTTTCCTACACCACTAGGGGGATCTCAGATTACTTGCTATATTGGTAGTTCTCAATCTAGGCCCTAGTCCCCCTTCCCGTATTTGGCGCATGCACCCTGGCTGGCTGCAGGCTGAGGCGGTATAGGGGCTGCCCATACTGAGTACTTGGAGCATAATGCTACTTATCCTGATCCATTAGTTTAATGGGAAGCATACAAGGCCACGATCAGGGGTGCTTTTATAGCGGGTGTAGCGAGTCAAAGGAAAATCAGGTCAGCCATGGAGAACAGGTTGTTGCAGGAAGTCAGTGCTTTAGAGGCGGCATATATTAGGGATCCTTCTCCTGATCATGAGAGGGCGTGGGCCAAGGCTCAGAGGTCTACTCTGGTTGTCAAGAAGGATAGGTTTCAATTGTATTAGCTGGATAAGCAAGCGGCCCTTTATGCGTTTGGGGATAAGAATGGGAAGCTGTTGGCCTACTTGGCGAGGGCTAGTCGCCCTGCTGTCTCTATCCCTTGTATTAGGGGCAGGTGTGGTGACCCTCTGTCTTCAGGGATTTTTACTCCTCCCTGTATTCTGCTCCTTCTAGGCCCTGTCAGAGGGAAATTCTCTGATTTCTACAAGAGCTGTTCCTTTCCTAGCTTAGTCGGGCTCATGCAGAGGCATTGGATGCTCCTTTTACGGTTGAGGAGGTGGAACAGGCTATTCAGGATCTTCCTCACGGGAAGACTCCGGGTTTAGATGGGATGGTAGGCGACTGGTATAGGATGAATGAGGAGCGACTGGCCCCTATACTCCTTAAACTGTTTCACTCGATAGCTGTTGCAGATTCCCTTCCAGACTCTATAAGTGAGGTGTTGACTGTGGTGCTTCCCAAGCCTGGAAAGGACCTGTTGCTGCCTGATTCTTATAGACCTATTTCCCTTTTGAATGTTGATATTAAGATATTGGCTAGAGTGTTGGCTACTCGCCTATATGGGGTCATTAACTCTATTATTCATCCTGACCAAACTGGGTTTATGCCGGGTAGAGCTACTGATGTTAATGTGAAGCGCCTGCAGATTAACATCGCAGTGGTGGGGGAGGGCTTTCCTACTGGAGTGGTGGTTAGTCTGGACATTTTTAAGGCCTTTGTCGGTCCTGTGTCTCTATCTATGGGAGGTCCTGGGTGCGTTTGGGTTTGGACCCCGATTCTGTGCCTGGGTTCGCTTGTTATAAGATAGCCCCAGGGCTCGCATTCACACTAACTTGGATGTTTCTGCTTCCTCCTGGGTCATGGGACGAGGTAGGGGTGCCTGCTATCTCCCTTTTTGTGCTGGCAGTTGAGCCATTGGCGGTGGCCATCTGTAAAGATCCCACTATCTGTGGTATTCCCAGGGGGTCTGTTGTAGAGAAGGTTTCCCTTTATGTGGATGACACACTGGTGTATTTAGTGGATGCAGGGGGTTCTCTAGTGTTTCTTATCGACCCACTTTACCAGTTTTGTTCGATTTCAGGCTTGCAGGTCAACTGGGCCAAGTCCTCTCTAATGGCACTCTCGCCTGGAGTCCCCCTCCCCTCCTCAATTCCAGCAGGGGTGCAAGTGGTCCCCCATTTTAGATGCCTTGGGGTGGTGGTTACTGCATCCCAGGAGGAATATCTTTCCCTGAATTTGGAGCCACTCTTGTGCTCCACTGTGGAGCAGTTGACTGCCTGGTCCTCACTCCCTCTCTCTCTGGCCAGAAGGATCAATATATTTAAAATGATTTACCTTCTTAAATTCCTTTATCTTTTCATTTGGCTCCCGTGATCCCCCTAGGAAATATTTTAGTAAACTGTGTGATGCTCGGGGATCCTTCTACTGGCAGGGAATGCCTCGCAGACTTGGTCGGGCTCTTCTCCAGGCTCCTAAACCACATGGCCTAGCTGCTCCTGATGTATTTAACTATTTTCTTGCCTTTCAACTGGTCTATGCAGCGTGGTGGATCGACCTGGATCTGTCGAACTTGGCAACTGCCTTGGCTGGAGCGCTCATGGGTTCCTATGAAGTTCTCACTAGCTCGCTCTACAGGTATCACTCTCATTCTTCCTTTCCTATTCCCCTACAAACTATAGCTAAAGTGTGGTCCGTGGTGTCGAGCAAATTCCTGCAGCCTCTAGTATCTCCTAGAGCACCCTTGTGGGGGAATGTACATTTACTCACCTGCATGGGTTACAGGAGGCCGGATTCTGGGGTTCTCATGGAATTAAGTTTGTGATCCATTTGTTCGGGGAGGATCAGGTATTCTTATCCTTTTTGGACATGAAGGAATGTTATGGCATCCCTGGAAATGCCTTTTATAGGTATCTTCAGCTGAGGCATGCGGTTCAGGAGCAATTTGGCTCCCTGACATTTACTCCTGTGTTTTCTGATGTGGAGCTTCTCCTGGGCACCACGGATCTTTATAAACCCCTTACTCAGTCCTATGGTCTCCTCCGGGGGAGGGGGGGGGGATTTGCGTTTACCGGGATGTGTGTTTGCGTGAGTGTGCGTTTGCCTATAGGTGTTAGCCTGCTTCAGTTGGGTCCCAGATGCGCCTTTCCTTCCAGCTGGTGAATATTTTTGCATACCTTGCATCTTTGTTATTGTGATGGAGTAAGTCTGTGGACCTACAGAGGCGATTGTTTTATGTTTCACCTTGTTGGTGATGTTTGTTAAACTGCAAAACTAAATAAATACAAATAAAAATAAAATAAAAAAGAGTTGCCGTTAACCCACAGCTAGGAACTTATCTCCAATGGTAAAGTCAAAATGCCAGATCATTCTATCCCCGAACATCTGGGGTAAGAGGGTAGTTGGGCAGTGATTTAGATCCCACTAATATCAGTACAGGCCCCTTAAAGATAGTTCTAAATAATAATCAGAAAATATACTTACACTATCTGCTTGTCCTGGACTCCCATGTGAATTACCTTCAGGATTGTAATGTCCACCACATCTGTTTCAAAATATGTTTATATCAGATGAGTGTTCTCAATGGTTGGCTTTCCCAATAAGGTAAAATTATATTATAAAAACATGAATACCACTGTGAATGGCAAGTAAAGGAGGTTAAAGGGGTACTCCGCACCCCTAGATATCTTATCCCCTATCCAAAGGAAGACCGTGACGTCACGACTCCGCCCCGTGTGACGTCACGCCCCGCCCCCTCACTGCAAGTCTATGGGAGGGGGCGTGACGGACCTCCCAAAGACTTGCGTTGAGGGGGCGGGGCATGACATCACACGGGGTGGAGTCGTGATGTCACACTCTTCCGCCATTGTGGTCAGGATCCGAAGCCACAAGCAATGCCGGTGTGAGCTGGAAGCCGTACAGGAGAGTGCTGCAGCCGAGATCCCGGTGGTCCCAGGCAGCAGGACCCCGGCGATCTGACATCTTATCCCCTATCCTTTGGATAGGAGATAAGATGTCTAGGGGTGCGGAGTACCCCTTTAACTCTGGTACAATCATTAGTTGTTACACGCTACCACAGACCAACTGAGCATTTATTACCGATACATTTTTACTTAAAGCACTTTCATACAGGTGAAACAATGAATTCATAAATGTAAGTAATGCCTTCCCACTAAAATACTATTTCTTAAAGATTTTATTCTAAGATGCAAAGCTATCCCCTATCCATAGGATAGAGGAATAACTAGCTGATCATTGGGGCTCAGACTGCTGGGACCTCCCACAGATCCTGAGGACAATTTACTCCCTAACAAATTGAGCAGCAGCCTGCATGTATTGTCAGTGCTTCATTCATTCCCTATGGGGCTTCTATACATTGCCAAGGGCTGAGCTCAGCAATGTTCTGAAGCCCCACAGAAAAAGAATGGAGCGCTGACCACACTAGTGTACAGCAGTTGTACTCGTTCAGGGACAGTTGTCCTCTCTTTTCGGAATCTGTGGGAAGTCCCAACAGTTGGCCCCCACCAATCAGCTAGTAATGCCCTTTCCTATGGCTAGAGGATAACTGCATCTTGGCATGACTTCTTTTAGAACACAATATTACATCTCATTTATTAAACAAGAAATTACCTCTCACATCCCATTGAGAGATCACCGAATTCATTAATATGAATACCATGAAGTCCAGGACTCAGCCCATCCACAGTTCCATCAATAATACAGGTGTTCTCTGAAACTTGAAGAAAACGAACAACACCCTGTAGTGATCCCGCTCCTGCCAACATAGCTACAGCTGCTCCTAGGTTCTCTGAAATGACAGCATGGATTATACATTTAATGGTAAAGATAGTATGGTATATAACATGGAAAGTAAACATCTAACAAGTTGTGATTTAGATATAAGAAGTCATTTGGAATGGATTTCCACCCATATGTTATATTTATCTGTATTAAAGAAATCTGCAGAGGACAATATTCGTCACACCTGCCCTTACCCAAAAAGGGGTCACATGGTAAGCGCAAAGCACACAGATCTGACATCATACAAGCTCAATTTGTGTACATTGCTCAAATAAAGGGAACACTTAAACAACACAATGTAACTCCAAGTCAATGAGACTTCTGTGAAATCACACTGTCCACTTAGGAAGAACACTGATTGACAATCAATTTCACATGCTGTTGTGCAAATGGAATAGACAACAGGTGGAAATTATAGGCAATTAGCAAGACACCCCCAAAAAGGAGTGGTTCTGCAAGTGGTGACTACAGACCACTTCTCAGTTCCTATGCTTCCTGGCTGATGTTTTTGTCACTTTTTAATGCTGGCGGTGCTTTCACTCTAGTGGTAGCATGAGATGGAGTCTACAACCCACACAAGTGGCTCAGGTAGTGCAGCTCATCTAGGATGGCACATCAATGCGAGCTGTGGCACATTAGACACATCTCTAGCGCCAGCTCTCTAAGATTTAAAGGGCCAGTGCACCAATGATTGGTGCCTGGCCCAATCAGTCTAAATAGCCTCCACCTGCTCCCTGCTCATATAACCTCACTTCCCCTTCACTTCCTTGCCAGATCTTGTTGCCTTGTGCCAGAGAAAGCGTGTATAGTGTTTGCCTTACCAGTGTTCCTGACCTCTTGCTATCGCCATTGACTACGAACCTTGCCGCCTGCCCTGACCTTCTGCTACGTCTGACCTTGCCTCTGTCTAGTCCTTCTGTCCCACGCCTTCTCAGCAGTCAGCGAGGTTGAGCCGTTGCCGGTGGATACGACCTGGTTGCTACCGCCGCAGCAAGACCATCCCGCTTTGCGGCGGGCTCTGGTGAATACCAGTAGCAACCTAGAACCGGTCCACAGACACGGTCCACGCCAATCCCTCGCTGACACAGAGGATCCACATCCAGCCTGCCGAATCCTAACAACTATATACAAAATTACAAAAAATGGAGAGGCTCCTGTGGGAAGGTTTGCAAAGTGACCCGAGCTGCCCAATCTGGCACCTGTACCTAAGGTGTCTGAAAAAGACTACTAAATGATAAGAAATATTGAGGCTCAAGGTCGTTAGATAATGTACAGACTTGTTTATTAAATGATGGTAAATATCAAACTGATAGATCTGGGATCACAGGGCCCTTGTGAATCCACAGGTTCAGAGTGATTATTTGGTTAAGATAATAAAGGTATTAAAATATAATATAATATAATATATATATATATATATATATATATATATATATTAACACAAGACCACTGTAGATATAATAAATAAATAAATAGCTTATACTCAATGATACTTTATAATTCAATCAAAACAGCTATTCACTGTAAAGCTGCCAATAAATGTTCATTGAAGCGCTGTAGCAGTCAAAAGAAATGTCTGTATTACTATATGCCAATAGGATCAAAGTTCCTCGCAATGAAATAATTCCTCACAATGTAATAATTGTGATGATTATGTGTCCATATACCAAAAGGTGGCGATCAGAATAGTCTCTGGATTCTGTCCCTTTTTAGTGCAGTACCGCTGATTTAAAAAATAAATGCCGGCAATTGATCAAACTATGCGCATAGTATAAAATATAGAAAACGCTCACCAGTCCGGATGCAGATTGTAGATAGTATATTTACCACTTTAGTTACTGGAAACGATGTTCCGTGGCCGTCCCGTGCCCGCTCTCCGGCCGGAGAGCGTACCGCTGGAGTCTCGGCCGACTCCTATTGACGCGGGGCTTCAGGATGGTGGGCAGTGTTCTCGGGGGCTAATTATATAATTAGCTGCTGAAGAAAGGACCTAGTGGGTCCTGAAACGCGTCCAGCGACCCCCCTTAGAGAATTGAGAGACCACCTGTACCATTACTATTATCTGCATCTCATCACTTCGCAGAGACCTGTCAAACAGCCTGTGAGCACGCGGCCTGTGAACACGAGCGCGCTCTGTAACCACGAGGACGCCACTGAGATTACCTGCTTGTGGAAGCACCGCAGCCCCCGAGAACACTGCCCACCATACTGAAGCCCCGCGTCAATAGGAGTCGGCCGAGACTCCAGCGGTACGCTCTCCAGGCGGACAGCGGGCACGGGACGGCCACGGAACATCGTTTCCAGTAACTCAAAAGTGGTAAATATACTATCTACAATCTGCATCCGGACTGGTGAGCGTTTTCTATATTTTAAACTATGCGCATAGTTTGATGATTGCCGGCATTTATTTTTTAAATCAGCGATACTGCACTAAAAAGGGACAGAATCCAGAGACTATTCTGATCGCTACCTTTTGGTATATGGACACATAATCATCACAATTATTACATTGTGAGGAATTATTTCATTGCGAGGAACTGTGATCCTATTGGCATATAGTAATACAGACATTTCTTTTAACTGCTACAGCGCTTCAATGAACATTTATTGGCAGCTTTACAGTGAATAGCTGTTTTGATTGAATTATAAAGTATCATCGAGTATAAGCTACTTATTTATTTATTTATTATATCTACAGTGGTCTTGTTATATATATATATATATAAATATATATATTATATTTTAATACCTTTGTTATCTTAACCAAATAATCACTCTGAACCTGTGGATTCACAAGGGCCCTGTGATCCCAGATCTATCAGTTTGATATTTACCATCATTTAATAAACAAGTGTGTACATTTTCTAGCGACCTTGAGCCTCAATATTTCTTATCATTATATACAAAATTAGCCAGTCAGATAACCCGCATACGAAGGCAGAATAAAAATTAAAATTATATTGCCAAATTGCAGTGTTCTGACCCCTATAACTTTTTTTTTCATACTGTTTTTTTTGCACCATGAGTTGTAATTAACAGTACCACTATTGTGTAGTTACGGCTTTTTGATTACTTTGTTGTCTGTTGTGTTCTTACCAGTTTTGTGCAAAAAAAAAAAAAAAGCCGCCGAACGAACCCTGAAGGGGTTGGAGCACAACAGGAGTGCACTTAGCATTACAAGTTACCGTATTTGCCTTCTCCACATTTTCAATGTTCGCTCCCTCTGCTGGTCAATAATGGGAAATATGAAAAAAAAAAAAAATTTTCATATTTCCTTAAAGAAGAATAAAAAAATATTTCAAAAATATATAAAAAATTTGAAAAATGTATATCATATCTAAAAAGAAAAAAAAACAATACATTTAGGTGACACATTTCCTTTAAGTGGCTAATGATACAGGTAAAGTTATTCAATGCCCAAAATGTCAACACACGTGATCTAACGTTTCCCATTCCTTTCAGCACAGCTCTCCGTCCTGTACTCTCCAGCAGCTTCTGCACCTCCGATGCCGGCAATGTTGTCTCCACCACAACAGATTCAGATTCTAGGCTGACATCTACATTCTGTACACCTGTCCAGGGAACAAGTTGGAAAATAAAATAACCATGCATTTATATGGGCACCCTTAGGTGTCATGACAGATGTTAACAGAACCTAACTTCATATTTTATTCTTTTATTAATACGTTCGTATACTAGTATGTTGAGGCCAAAATCCAAATAAGTGCAGGTGCTGCGAATTTGCTTTCGATGTGCTATGGATCTGCAGCTAAATCCTTAAGGGTCAGTTCACACATGCGTATTTTCTGCTGCAGATCTGCTTCAGCAGATTTTGATGGCCATTGAAGTCAATGGACAGCAAAATCTGCAGCAGCAAATCCGCAGCAGAAATATGCACGTGTGAACTGACCCAAAGGTTTTTTTCGCTGAGTATCTACTGTGGAAAATCCGCAGGGGATTTTTTTTACCATTGACTTCAACGGGTCAGCAGAAAATCCGTAATAGGCAGATTTGCAGATTTTCCTTTGTACCCATTGAAGTCAATAGTAGCAAAATCTGCTGTGGATTATCCGCAGCAGATACGCAGTGGAAAATCCGCAGGTAATCCGCCCGTGTGAACATACCCTAACTTTGGATTTAAAATACATTTTTTTTTAACATACAGGAATAGGGACTCCTATTTATCCCCGGAATACCTGATCTTTTGCAGTACTGAGCGGTATAGCATACAGTACTGTATGCATCGCTGCTCAAACATCCTAAGTGAGAACACCTGGCCCAGAGAATGTAAAGTAGTGAGGAAGGGAGTCTAGGGAAAAACAGGCGCCCAGGGTTATCCAGCCCATCTCACCTCCGTTGTTGCTGCAAAAGGGCACTTAAGTGGTAATAAATAAGACATGGGCTGGATTTACCTGGGCTATTATCATGCTGACAAGCACCCCCAGGCAAAATAGTACTGGGCCCCACCATGCACAGTAGTAATTCCTGTGCTGGATCACAGAACGCTTTATTTTTGGCTCCCTGTTGATTATTTCATACTGGCTATTTCATACTGGCTACCAGGGTACCTCCAGCTGTTGCAAAACAACAACTCCCAGCATTCCCTGACAGCCAAAGGCTATCCGGGCATGCTGGGAGTTGTAGTTTTGCAACAGTGTGAGGCACACTGGTTGGGAAACACTGATGTAGACTAAGGCGAACCATAAGAACAACACTTATCTTAAGCTAGTACATTTTATTACCTTTGACATCCTGTAAGGCGCTCTTCACTGCAAGGACACATTTCTTACAGGTCATCTGGACTGCAAACTCCAGCTAGCATAAATAAGAAAAAAAGATGAATGTGAGAAAAGAAATAGTAAATTGAGGTATTGAGACACTTGTACCTGCAGGATTGTTTATGCAAAGAAGGAGAGGTCAGTGAAACCTTGTGGAAAGCCCCGATTCCTGACTGAAATTACAAATATGAATATCCCCTCAATGATGTTTGCCTCATGTTCCTCCTGAAGATGGTGCTAATTCTGTGAAACATGTAGAGGGGGCAAAATAAGTGATGGTTAGCCTTAATAGGATAACCTAATTTATGGGAGGAGTCTGGAGGCACATTTATACTCACACCCAGGGGCAGGGGGATGTCTGACGGCTTCGTTCCTGGGCGCCTCAGCACTTCCGGTCAGCTGATCTTGCTTCTTCCGGCGGCGGTAGGTAGGAGCGCAGTCTATCTGCGCCATGGTTTTGTTCCTTTCCGTCTCCTCTCCCTGTGGGTCACGTGGCTGGCTGGGGCCGGGACACCCAGCGCCGTCACGGACCTTCTGCATGTGGGGGGTAGAGTATGACGGAGCCCCGGCAGCCTCCCCGCACCGCTCAGCTAGCGGATGGGAGCGAGCTGCACGTTAACCGTTGCCAGGCAACCGCAAGTCGGGCTGTGCCCTCGTCACAACATACAGTTGTTTGGATAGGCAGGGTTATGTGGGGGTCCAAGTTGTGTGGGGGGGGTCTAGAGTTATGCGGGGGTTTGATAGGGATATGTGGGGGTATGAGGTCTTATAAAGCAGCCATAAGGATAGGAGTATGTCACAGCAGCTGTTGGTATTGGTAATAGGGCACTCCCTAGTTCATCCTGGGTGGTCTTAGTAGCTGCAGTGGTCATGGCAGCTGTTCTTGGGGGTACCCCAACATTTAGGGGCCAGATACAAGCTAAAGAGATTTGGGGTTCCGTTGGTACAGGGGCAGCATAATACCAGTGATTTGATTACCCAGACATCAACATTTACTTGTGTATGTATTATTTCTTACTGGATCAGATGTAATTTTACATGTCATGCTGGTTGTGTACATTCTTGCCTCTTTTCCTCCTGCAGGTCCCTATCTCCTCCCATCACGTCTGAGGGTCATTTATCTTACTGCAATTTCCTCCATTATGTATGTATTTGTTCAGGTTACGATTTACCTTGCTCTTTCTGTATTATATCATTGGTATCCACTATTCTTTATGTCATTACAGTGGGAATTACGTTTTATTTCGAATCCACGGTCCCTGCGATTACTCTACCTTTGTCAGTTCTGTGTATGTATTTATTTTGGTCAGGGGGTTTCGTCTCTTGGTTCGTTATTTATGCTTCTAGTGATTCATGGTTGTTTTCCCAGACAGATTATCTTCAGGTCCATCTCGCTTCCTTACGTTCTGAATCAGGTATTTTTGCTAGGAGGTTGTAGGATGGCTGTGGTTCACCTTGTGCTCATATAGTGGAGTCAATTGGGCTATTATCTTTTCACAGTTCTACAAGCTATTTGTCGTGAGTATCACAGCTTCTTTAGGGTGATTCCTTATTGCCGTATATCACCCCTGTGGTTTGGAGCAAATTCATTCTCTTATCGTTTCTCTGAGAGGTTGGTTTGCCGGGTCAAACCTTGACGCCTCACGTTATATGGGTAGTTTATATTAAGGTTAGTGGGTGGGACTAGGGGGGGGGGGGGGGGAGCCAGTAGAGGTGGGTTGCCCTCGTCAATCCTCGTGCCTCGTACTCTGGCTTAGCTAGTTCACTTGTCTTGTCTGGTCACCTTCTAGAGGCAGACTGCTTGTCCTCAGTGGAGGATTTATCCGATCGGAGTTGCGTATGGAAAGTTCTCAAATACCGATTAATATATGGATTTGTCTGCACCTCATTCTTGCAGCACACCTAGCGTCAATTCCCTTATACCATCTGAGGAAGTCACGTTAAAGTATACATCAGTGGACACAGCAATACAGCGGATTTTGCAGTTAGGGGCAGGTACATGGCTGTTGAAAGCCGACATTTCAGACGCCTTTAAGCTGTTGCCTATACGACCTGATCTCTGGCCTTGGCATGGCATTAAATGTAACGGGCAATATTATTTTGCAACCCGCCTGACCTTTGGGGCCAAAAGCAGCCCGTGGTTATTCGACTCATTCGCTACAGCTCTTGAATGGATCCTAGTCAACCACTGGTCATGTGAGAACGTTCTGCATTATTTAGACGACTTTCTGCTGTTGGAAGCCCCTGCCCGTGAGCCCAGGGATTTGGGGACTCTTCTATCGGTTTCCGGAACCTCAACATTCCGGTGGCAGATAGGAAGGTTGAAGGGCCATCATCCTCCATCACCTTTTTGGGCATCATCCTTGACACCATAAGATTGGAGTCCAGCCTACTTCAGGACAAGCTGGATAGAATTCGTTCAGTCCTACACAGTTTCTCTCATACCATGGTGACTAATCGACAGCAGCTCCAGAGTCTGTTGAGAATGCTAAATTTCTCTGTAAGAATTATGCCTCAAGGGCGAGCATTCGTCTCCAGACTTCTGGCCCTGTTGCCTTCTGCCCCTGATCCCGACTCCCCGGTGGTACTTGATCAAGCAGCCCGGGCAGACTTGATCATGTGGGATCACTATTTGTCAAACTGGAATGGGATTGTCATGTTTATCCCGAAGGCTGATGAGTTCTCTCCTATTGTAATATCTGACGCCGCAGCTTCAGGTGGCTATGCAGCCATTTTCAAGTCTCAATGGTTATGGGGGGCTTGGCCTCCAGAAACCCTCCAATGGCCAGAGTTCTCTACCACCTCAGCCCTGCTGGAAATTGTTCCTATAGTGGCGGCTGCACTGACCTGGGGTCATCTCTGGTGAGTTTAAACAGCTGTTTTCTTTACGGACAATACTGCCAATAGGGACATCATCTGTAAGGGTAGATCCAAATTATTCAGCATCATGTCTTTTCTGAGGAAACTGACTCACACCGCTTTAATTGGTAAATTTCACATTGAATGTGTGCATATCGAGGGGAAAAAAAAGAATCTAGCAGCTGATGCCTTGTCACGCTTTGACTTCCAGGCTTTCCGGCAACTCATGCCAGAAGCGGACCAGATGGCCACTACGCCACCTCCTTTCAACACTCTGATGCTGGATTGAGTGTTCTGCATGCAGGAGCAATTAATCTGATTAATCAGTCCCTTGCCAAGACTACAGCTAGATCTTATGGGACAGCTTGGAGGGCTTTTCTCAGATTCCAGCAATTACACCTTTCTCCTTCCACCTTTCAATATTCAATATATCCTATCCTTCATATACTTTTGCCACACTTCTCTAAAACTGTCACATAACTCCATCCGTTTGTACTTGGCTGGGATTCAACATTTCCATTCACTCAGTCATCCCAGTTCCCCGTCTATCATCAGTTCTCATGCCGTAAAAGCAGCCTTGAAGGGCATTCTGAAGTCTGGGAAACCAAGACCTGCGGCCAGGGCACCGCTGTCAGTGACTACCTTCCAGCAGATCAGCATCATTCTTGACAATAACCCATTTGGTCCTGGTGGAAGTCCAGTGATCAAGGCCGCCATGTATTTAAGTTTCTACGGGTTACTCCGGCCAGGAGAGTTTACCAGAACCACTTATGGGTCAGATTTTCTCCTTATTAGACGCTTGGTTCCCACAGACTCAGGATACCAGCTTCTGTTAGACCACTCAAAAACCCAACAAGTCACTCAAGCTCGGGTAGAATATTTCCCTACAAATAACCCAAGGTGCCTCGTGAGTGTGCTGCGTCAATTACTAGGATCACTTAGGGGTCAAGCCCCGGAATCACCTTTACTCCCTTTTCCTAAACTGGCGCTTACTACTAAAGATTTTATCAAACACATTAGAATCTTGGCACGTAATTCCGGCATCGACCCGGAAACCATAACTGGTCATTCATTTAGAATAGGGGCTGCTTCATCGGCCTCAAGGCACGGGGTTCCTTTTCACATAATCAAAAGACTGGGACGGTGGAATTCACCTTGTTACCAACTGTATATCCCTAACCCACAAACTGAAATTGCCCGAGCCTTCAATGTGTTGGCTAATGTATAAAATGTCATTGTTACTTGCAATAAACTTCCTTTTCCTGCAAGTTGGTGTTTTGCCCACTTCTTACTTCAGGCTAACCTATTCGGCCGGGAGGGCACACACCAGGCCTATGTTATAGTTAGGGTAAACCATACACGCTTCCTGGTAAGAATCCGACCATAATTGGTTTTAAGACACCGTCCCTATGTTTGTGCTTACACCGGGGGTACTGCAGACTCCTGTGTACATCCTGTGTGTACACCTATAAAAGGGAAAGATATCTCTAGGAACAATTACAATTTTGTACTGTATATTAGTACATAGGGACAGTTATATCTTTTAACTCACCTTTTCTGATGTCACCAACACAACTGATATTTCATTTTATATTGAGTTAATAAAAGTTATATTGTAAGAGAAAAGATTATAAGGGCATTTAGTACCCCGGGCCTTTGTGCCCTGGGTTTTTAAGATTAATGTTAATTGGAATCCCTGTCTTCCCCATTGGGCTTTTTTTTGTTATCATGTATTACAACTTGGCTCCATTCACTTCAAAAGGAACTGAGCTGCAGAACCACAGCCAACCTGGAGACAGACAGGGAGAGGTTTTTGAAAGAAATTAGCTCTTTTTTGATTCCTGGATAACCCCTTTAACCTCTTCAGGACATAGGGCGTATGGATACGCCCTGCATCCCGAGTCCTTAAGGACCGAGGGCGTATCCATACGCCCGTGGGAATTCCAGCCCCCACCGCTAGCCGGTTGGGGGCCGGAGCCGGATGCCTGCTGAAATCGTTCAGCAGGCATCCCGGCATATCGCCCAGGGGGGTCATTATGCCCCCCCATGTCGGCGATCACCGCAGATCGCTGGACAATTCAGTCCAGCGATCTGCGGCGATTCCGGGTAAATCGGGTCTCCAGTGACCCGATGACCCGGAATTACTGGCTGTTCAGGGCCGTCTCTGACGGCCCCGAACAGCCAGAGCCTGCAGGGGTGAGGTGGCACTGGTGCCACCTCACGATCGCCCTGATTCGTCGGCCGGATTACCGGCCGACCAATCAGGGCGCCTGCTGCGGGTGTCACTCCCGCACCCGCTCCGCCCCTCTTCTGGAGGACGTGAGCGGGTGCGGGACGTGCACCCCGGGTGCTGGGGACCCCAATCCCCGGCGCCCCTGTTGGGATCGGGGCCCCAGGAGCAGCTGCGGCGGCGGAGACGACGAGGGACTGACCTGCAGCGTCTGGATTGTTGGAGGTGAGTGACAGCCTCCTGCTGTTGCTTAGCAACAGCTCCCAGCATGCAAAAAGGGCATGCTGGGAGCTGTAGTTATGCAACAGCAGGAGGCAGACCACCACAACTCCCAGCATTCCCTTATGGGCATGCTGGGACTTATGGTTTTACAACAGCTGGAGGCACATTCTTTCTATGGAAAAGTGTACCTTCAGCTGTTGTATAACTACAACTCCCAGCTTGCACAAACAGCTAAAGTGCATGCTGGGAGTTGTAGTGGTGCATCTGCTGGTTGCATAACTACAACTCCCAGCATGCCCGTTGGCTGTCGGTGACTGCTGAGAGTTGTAGTTTTGCAACAGCTGAAGGCACTCTGGTTGTGAAACTCAGTTTTTTTTTACCTAACTCAGTGTTTCACGACCGGTGTGCCTCCAGCTGTTGAAAACTACAACTCTCAGCAGTCACCGTACACCATGCACCGTACATGCTGGGAGTTGTAGTTTTGCAACAGCTGGAGGCACACTGGTTGTGAAACACTGAGTTAGGTCACAAACTCAGTGATACATAACCAGTGTGCCTACAGTTGTTGCAAAACTGCAACTCTCAGCAGTCACCGACAGCCAACGGGCATGCTGGGAGTTGTAGTTATGCAACAGCTGGATGTCCCCCCCAATGTGAACGTACAGGGTACACTCACATTGGCGGAGGATTACAGTAAGTATCTGGCTGCAAATTTGAGCTGCGGCAAACTTTCTGCTGCAGCTCAAATTGCCAGCGAGAAACTACTGTGAACCCCCGCCCGTGCGACTGTACCCTAAAAACACTACACTACACTAACACAAAAAATAAAATAAAAAGTAAAAAACACTACATATACACATACCCCTCCCCTACACAGCCCCCCTCCCCTCCCCAATAAAAATGAAAAACGTCTGGTACGCCACTGTTTCCAGAACGGAGCCTCCAGCTGTTGCAAAACAACTCCCAGTATTGTCGGACAGCCGTTGACTGTCCAGGCATGCTGGGAGTTTTGCAACAGCTGGAGGCACCCTGTTTGGGAATCACTGGCGTAGAATACCCCTATGTCCACCCCTATGCAAGTCCCTAATTTAGGCCTCAAATGCGCATTGCGCTCTCACTTTGGAGCCCTGTCGTATTTCAAGGCAACAGTTTAGGGTCACATATGGGGTATCGCCGTACTAGGGAGAAATTGTGTTACAAATTTTGGGGGGGTATTTTCTGCTTTTACCCTTTTTAAAAATGTAAAATTTTTGGGAAAACAAGCATTTTAGGTAAAAAAAAAATTTTTTTTTACATATGCAAAAGTCGTGAAACACCTGTGGGGTATAAAGGTTCACTTAACCCCTTGTTACGTTCCCCGAGGGGTCTAGTTTCCAAAATGGTATGCCATGTGGGTTTTTTTTTGCTGTCCTGGCACCATATGGGCTTCCTAAATGCGGCATGCCCCCAGAGAAAAATTTGCGTTCAAAAAGCCAAATGTGACTCCTTCCCTTCCGAGACCTGTAGTGCGCCAGCAGAGCACTTCTCACCCCCATATGGGGTGTTTTCTGATTCGGGAGAAATTGGGCTTCAAATTTTTAGGGGTATTTTCTGCTATTACCCTTTTTAAAAATAAAATTTTTTTGGGAAAACAAGCATTTTAGGTAAAATTTTTTTTTTTTTTTTACATTTGCAAAAGTCGTGAAACACCTGTGGGGTATTAAGGTTCACTTTATCCCATGTTACATTCCCCGAGGGGTCTAGTTTCCAAAATGGTATGCCATGTGGTTTTTTTTTGCTGTTCTGGCACCATAAGGGCTTCCTAAAGGTAACATGCCCCCCAAAAACCATTTCAGAAAAACGTACTCTCCAAAATCCCCTTGTCGCTCCTTCCCTTCTGAGCCCTCTACTGCGCCCGCCGAACACTTTACATAGACATATGAGGTATGTCCTTACTCGAGAGAAATTGGGCTACAAATACAAGTACAAATTTTGTCCTTTTACCCCTTGTAAAAATTCTAAAATTGGGTCTACAAGAACATGTGAGTGTAAAAAAAGAAGATTGTGAATTTTCTCCTTCACTTTGCTGCTATTCGTGTGAAAGACCTAAAGGGTTAAAACGCTGACTGAATGTCATTTTGAATACTTTGGGGGGTGTAGTGTTTATAATGGGGTCATTTATGGGGTATTTCTAATATGAAGACCCTTCAAATCCACTTCAAACCTGAACTGGTCCCTGAAAAATACTGAGTTTGAAAATTTTGTGAAAAATCGGAAAATTGCTGCTGACCGTTGAAGCCCTCTGGGGTCTTCCAAAAGTAAAAACACGTCAATTTTATGATGCAAACATAAAGTAGACATATTGTATATGTGAAACAAAAAAAAAATGTATTCGTAATATCCATTTTCCTTACAAGCAGAGAGCTTCAAAGTTAGAAAAATGCAAATTTACGGATTTTTCACCAAGAAAGGATGCAAGTATCGACAAAAATTTACCACTATGTTAAAGTAGAATATGTCACTAAAAAACAATCTCTGAATCAGAATGATAACTAAAAGCATTCCAGAGTTATTAATGTTTAAAGTGACAGTGGTCAGATGTGCAAAAAACGCTCCGGTCCTTAAGGCCAAAATGGGCTCCGTCCTGAAGGGGTTAAGGACAAATGGAGTCGGCACTACCAGTCAAATAACTCTTTCAGCATGGCAATTTCTACGGACTCCACAGTACAGTGACCCCCCCGACCTACGATGGCCCCCAACATACGATCATTTCAACATACGATGGCCTCTCAGAGGCCATCGCATGTTGAAGGCAGCATCAACATACGATGCTTTTCTATGTCGGGGCCATCGCATAAACGGCTATCCGGCAGCACAGACTGCTTCAGCTGCCACCGGATAGCCGTTTACGGTGCCCCGTGTGCTCCGGTGATGGTCTCCTACCTGTCCTCGGGGCTCCGGCGCATCCTCTTCGGGATCCCCTTCATCGTCGGCGCACTCCATCGTCGTCATCACGTCGCTGCGCACGGCGTCCCGTCATCCAATAGGAGCGGCGTGCGTAACGACGTGATGGCGGCTGACGAAGAGAGAAGATGCCGGGAAAGCAGAGGCCTTGCCGGAGCGTGGGGGACACCCGGGGACGCGGTGACAGCGATGGAGGGCGACAACCAGGGCAGCGGTGACGGTCCGGAGCGGCGGGGACAGGTGAGTACAACTTCCTCTACCAGTGGTCTTCAACTTGCAGACCTCCAGATGTTGCAAAACTACAACTCCTAGCATGCCCGGACAGCCGTTGGCTGTCCGGGCATGCTGGGTGTTGTAGTTTTGCAACTCTGGAGGTCCGCAGGTTGTAGACCACTGTCGTATACTTTACATTGCACGGATCCCTCAACATTCGATGGTTTCAACAAACGATGGTCCATTTGGGACAGATTACCATCGTATGTTGAGGGACCACTGTATTGCCCACAGCAAATTGTGAGTGTATAATTTATAAACGCTTTATTTCTCTTCACTGGTAATAAACAGGAGACACAGTTCCAACGTTTCACATCATGGGATGCTTTCTCGAGGAATCCTTGGAAAGGCATTACATGCATGATGGGAAAGGTTGGAACTGTGTCTCCTGTTTGTTGCCAGTGAAGAGAAATAAAGCATTTATAGATTCACTAGCTGCCGTGGACAAAACTTCTTGTAATCCAAAAAGTATGTTTAAAATCCCCCTATTCTGACCTCTATAACTTTCTCTTTTTTCCATATACAGGACTTGTATGAGGGCTCATTTTTTTGTGCCATAACCTGTGGTTTTTATTGGTACCACTTTTCCGTATATGTGACTTTTTAATCACTTTTTATTTAACCCCTTAAGGACTCAGGGTTTTTCCGTTTTTTGCACTTTCGTTTTTTCCTCCTTACCTTTTAAAAATCATAACCCTTTCAATTTTCCACCTAAAAATCCATATTATGGCTTATTTTTTGCGCCACCAATTCTACTTTGCAGTGACATTAGTCATTTTACCCAAAAATTCACGACGAAACGGAAAAAAAAAATCATTGTGAGACAAAATCGAAGAAAAAACGCCATTTTGTAACTTTTGGGGGCTTCCGTTTCGACGCAGTGCATATTTCGATAAAAATGACACCCTATCATTATTCTGTAGGTCCATACAGTTAAAATGATACCCTACTTTTATAGGTTTGATTTTGTCGCACTTCTGGAAAAAATCATAACTACATGCAGGAAAATTTATACGTTTTAAAAAAGTCCTCTTCTGACCCCTATAACTTTTTTTATTTTTCCACGTACACTGCGGTATGAGGGCTCATTTTTTGCGCCGTGATCTGAAGTTTTTATTGGTATGATTTTTGTTCTAATCGGACTTTTTGATAACTTTTTATTAATTTTTTAATGGTATAAAAAGTGACCAAAATAAAGAGGCCTGTGGAAAATGAAAGAAGCAATCTGATTGGTTGCTATGGGCAACTGCACCACTCTTCCTCTGCACAGGTTTTGATAAATCTCCCCCATTGAGGTTAGATGAAAAAAGTTGTGGGAAAATGGTGTCTGTGCTTTGATGAATGCCCGCTGAACTGCTCTGGTTAAATGTCGCAGAGCAATGGTGGGTCATGCGACAATTGTATTAAAAGCCGCACGGACCTTAATACAATTGTCACATGGTGAGATATAGGGCAGGGTTGAATTGCCCCGTGATTTCGAATTAGTGACCACTGCACAAAGTGATCTAAATCAGATCATTTCGTGGTCAGAAAAATTAAAAAGTGTAAATGAAATGTTGCAGGAAAAGTCACACGGGACCAGCCTGCTACATTTCCTGCGACAAATTTAGACAAAAAAATCCTGTCTAAACAGCTTGATAAATTGCCTTCACTGTGCCAGTTTTACCACACATTGCAAATCTATAAACAAAACCAAGCAGAAGTTATTTTTTGGGTTCCTCTATACATTTTCTGATAAAATGAAAGGTGTCATTACAAAGTATGTTTGCTCGCACAAGTAAGATGTCTTGGCGCCGGAGTACCCCTTTAAAGAGGAACTCTGGTGGGGAAAAAATGGTTTTAAATCAACTGGTGAAAGAAAGTTAAACAGATTTGTAAATAACTTTTATTTTAAAATCTTAATCCTTCCAGTACTTATCAGTTGCTGCGTACTACAGAGAAATTTGTGAAGTTCTTTACAGCCTGACAACAGTGCTCTCTGCTGACATCTCTGTCCGTGTAAGGGACTGTCCAGAGCAGGAGAGGTTTTCTATGGGGATTTGCTTCTAATCTGTACTGTTCCTGACACGGACAGAGGTGTCAGAAGAGAGCATTGTTGTCAGAGAGAAAAGAATTTCACAAATTTCTCTGTTTTATACAGCAGCTGATAAGTACTGGAAGAATTAAGATTTTTTTTTGATAGTAGTAATTTACAAATCTGTTTAACTTTCTGGCATCAGTTGATTTAAAAAACATTTGTCTTGTACTTGTTACCACCGGAGTTCCCCTTTAAGGCGAAGTTAACACTTTCATTGTGCTCTGACCCCTTCTGGGTCTTATTTATTTATTTTTCTTTGAACAGACCCAGAACAGGTTGGAGCACAACTGATACCACCAGGTCATGACGGATCCTATTGACTTGAATAGTGTCCGTCGTTTATCCGGTATTTTACAGGAGTTTAGCAGAGACATTAAATTGGAAATGCAGGATTTCTCTGCTGAGCTCCAGTCCATCTGACGGACTGACCAACCTCGCAACCATGTACCACAGCACAATGGCGGTGTGAACTAGCCCTGAGGGGTTAAGGCTTAGTTCACACCATGTACGAGGCTGAAGTTGGTTTCTTATTCGGCCAGTTTCTTATAGATGACTATGACAAATAAGGCTCCTGTCACACTATGAGTATCATCCGTTATTAAACATGCATTTTCTGTGTAAAAACAGATTTATAATAACGGATTAAATAACGGATGCTAACACCTGAATAATGTCTGTCAAAATAACGGGCATATTCATCCGTTAAGACCGTTATAACATCCGGCCATTTTAACACCTCTGCCTACAGACTCCCACAGCTGGGACTACTACTACTTCAATCATGGAACAGACTTGTTTCCATGATGGGAGTAGTAGTTCCCCGGCTGCGGGAGTCTGCCGCCGGCCAGCTGCGCTGCTGAAAGATTACTTTTCATTCTTAGCGCTGCGATGGCATATGACTATAGAAGCGCTGTGGGGGCCAGACATTTTGATATATGTCTGATCTCTGCAGCACATCTATATACAGATGCCGCTGCAGCGCTATGAATGACATGTATCCTTTCAGCCACACATCGTGCAGGCCAGATGCGCTGCTGTAGAATACTTTTCATTCATGGCGCTGCCAGGGGCTTATGATTGCGCTGCGGGGGGAACATATATAAATGCACTGGGGGGAGAACATATATAAATGCGCTGCGGGGGGCAAGATATATATAGAAGCTCTGTGGGGGCCTGACATATACCCCCCCCCAGCGATTCCATATATCTTTCCCCATCGCAGCGCTTCAATTTGAAAACCCCGCCGGGAGCCCTGAATGGCTCCTCAGTACCGGCCATACAGGACTCCCGACGGGGGATTTAAAAAAGGAAGTAAATACATCGTAGTACATCGCAACGGAGTGGAGCATGCCACCCGCTCCCGTTTGATAACTTCTAATCGCGGCGTGTCTCAGAAGTGAGACCCAGTGCGATCAATCCCTATGCCCTTGTACTACAACCCTTATCATGGAACAGAGTCTCTTCCATGATGGGGGTTGTAGTACAAACACTAATGTTGCCTGTTCCATCACAACTAACGTCCGTTATTCATGACGGGCTATAACCGTACATAACAGATAATCAAAAAATCCCATAGACTTGAATGGGATTTTTTAACGGACGTTTAACCTCCGTTTTTAAAGCTTTTCTAACGGACGTTTATAATGGATCTTTTAAATTGATGAATTTTATAGTGCGAAAGGGGCCTAAACCTTTTCTCCTCTTATTCCTCTGCAGTAAATCAGTTTTTTTTTTATACATAAATATTAAACATTGTTTGGGAACAATCAGATTTAAAAAAAATTAAAAATCTAGATTGTTTGTGTTTTTACTGAATAAAGAAAAAACAATATTAATCAATGTATGAAAAAATATGCATTTTGAATAAGTAACTGAGGAATTTAAGGGGTTAAACGCCATTGGGCCACTAATCTAAGCGTGGAAATAGAAAGAGTAAGGGCCCCTCCATCATACCAAACTGTATCCAACTGTGGATTGGCAAAAAAACAGGTGCCAAGTTTGCCCACTATATATACACATTTTTTAGTATTTGTATAAGTAACTGAGGAACATAAGCGGTTAAATGCTGTTGGGCCACAAACCTAAGGGTGGAAATAGAAAGAGTAAGGGCCCCTCCATAATACCCAACTGTATCGAGCCTGGCTGAAACTGTGGATTGGCAGGAAAACAAGCACCAACCTTGCCAGCTGTATACATATTCTACATTTTTAATAAGTAACTAAGGAATTTAATGGGTTAACGCTGTTGGGCCACTAACCTAAGGGTAGAAATAGAAAGAGTAAAGGCCCCTCCATAATACCCAACTGTATCCAGCCTGGCCCAAACTGTGGATTGGCAGGAAAACAGGTGCCAACCTTGCCAACTATATACATTTTCTACTAGTGATTTTAAGGGGTTAAACGTAATTGGGTCACTAAAGTGAGGAAAGAAATAAGAAGAGTAATGGCCCCTATGTTATACCCAAAAAGGTAGTTGCCAAAAAATAAGTGCTATTATTTTTTGGTGTGGGGGCATCTTTGTATTGCACAAGGAGAAATTTTCATTGAGTGCTCAAATCTGCCTGCACTGTATATCCCAACACCCCCCATTCCACTTGGGTATGAGCGCGGCTGGGGTATTGCCCGGCCCCCGAAGCCATTTTGTATCGTTACAAAATATCGCTTGTTGTCACCCTCTAAAAGCGACCTTGGTTACTCCTTTGGAAAGGAGAAAAATCTCCATGTCAAGAACTCCATGAGGAACATTTATCAAGGGATTTAGAGGTTTTTTTTTTGCTTAGAAAAGTGGCACATGCGCCTAAGCAATTTTTTGTGCGACTTTTGTGGGTAAGCATAAAGTACCAATCAGCCTTACCTAAGCAATTCTTAGTTTTCACTTTTCTGTGCTTGGGAATTTATCAAGTGCGAAAGTCGCACTAAAGCAAAAAAAAAAAAAAAAAAAAAAAATCGCAAAACCCCTTTAAAAAGTCGCAAGTTTAAGCAAGGTCAGACCTAGCTTAAAAAACTTGCTTTTGAAAGCATTTTTTAAAAGTCGCACAAAAAATTGCAGGACATGCTGGGAGTCGTAGTTGTGCGGGCGACAAGCTTATCACCCGCCCACACATCTCCCTCCCATGCAGCACGACTACATTTCCCAGCATGCCCTTACTGTAAGGAGTTGTAGTTGTGCTGCACAGGTGGGAGATGTGCAGACAGGTGACAATAAATGTACTAACCTATTTTCTGGGGGGGGGGGGTTCTTCTCATTTCAGATCTGTGTATTCTGTGGACTACATTGATGACCAGCGGTTTTCTTTTGGTTCATGTTAATAAAATGGTTAATGAGGGCTTGTGGGGGAGTGTTTTTTTGGAATAGAATTTTTTAACCCCTTAAGGACCAGAGCATTTTTTGCAATTCTGACCACTGTCGCTTTAAACATTAATAACTCTGGAATGCTTTTAGTTATCAATCTGATTCTGAGATAGTTTTTTCGTGACATATTCTACTTTAACATAGTGGTAAATTTTTGTGGTACCTTGCATCCTTTCTTGGTGAAAAATCCCAAAATTTGATGAAAAAAATGAAAATTTAGCATTTTTCTAACTTTGAAGCTCTCTGCTTGTAAGGAAAATGGATATTCAAAATATTTTTTTTTTGGTTCACATATACAATATGTCTACTTTATGTTTGCATCATAAAATTTATGAGTTTTTACTTCTGGAAGACACCAGAGGGCTTCAAAGTTCAGCAGCCATTTTCCAATTTTTCACAAAATTTCAAACTCACTATTTTTCTGTGACCAGTTCAGGTTTGAAGTGGATTTTAAGGGTCTTCATATTAGAAATACCCCATAAATGACCCCATTATAAAAACTACACCCCCCAAAGTATTCAAAATGACATTCAGTAAGTGTTTTAACCCTTTAGGTGTTTCACAGGAATAGCAGCAAAGTGAAGGAGAAAATTCAAAATCTTCATTTTTTTACACTCGCATGTTCTTCTAAAAATTCAAAAATTGGGTCTACAAGGGGTAAAAAGGAGAAAATGTTTACTTGTATTTGAAACCCAATTTTTCTTGAGTAAGCACATACCTCATATGTCTATGTTAATTGTTTGGCGGGCGCAGTAGAGGGCTCAGAAGGGAAGGAGTGACAAATGGTTTTTGGGGGGCATGTCACCTTTAGGAAGCCCCTATGGAGTCACATTTGGCTTTTTGAAAGCAAATTTTGCTCAAAAGGCATGCCGCATTTCGGAAGCCCCTTTGGTGCCTGAACAGTAAAAAAAAAAAAAAAAAAAACACATGGCATACCATTTTGGAAACTAGACCCCTCGGGGAACATAACAAGGGGTAACGTGAACCTTAATACCCCACAGGTGTCTCACGACTTTTGCATATGTAATAAAAAAAATAAAAAAAAATTTTTTTACCTAAAATGCTTAGTTTCCCAAAAAGTTTACATTTTTAGAAAGGGTAATAGCAGAAAATACCCCTCATAATTTGTAACACAATTTGTCCCGCGTACGGCGATACCCCATATGTGACCCTAAACTGTTCCCTTGAAATACGACAGGGCTCCAAAGCGAAAGAGCGCCATGCGTATTTGAGGCCTAAATTAGGGACTTGCATAGGGGTGGACATAGGGGTATTCTACTCCACTGATTCCCAAACAGGGTGCCTCCAGCTGTTGTAAAACTCCCAGCATGCCTGGACAATCAGTGGCTTTCTGGCAATACAGGGAGTATTTGTTTTGCAACAGCTGGAGGTTCCGTTTTGGAAACAGTGGCGTACCAGACGTTTGTCATTTTTATTGGGGAGGGAAGGGGGGCTGTGTGGGGGTATGTGTATATGTAGTGTTTTTTACTTTTTATTTTATTGTGTGTTAGTGTAGTGTAGTGTAGTGTTTTTAGGGTACAGTCACACGGGCGGGGGTTCACAGTAGTTTCTCGCTGGCAGTTTGAGCTGCGGCAGAAAATTTGTCGCAGCTCAAACTTGCAGCCGGATACTTACTGTAAACCTCCGCCCATGTGAGTGTACCCTGTACGTTCACATTGGGGGGAGAAACATCCAGCTGTTGCAAAACTATAACTCCCAGCATGTACGGTCTATCAGTGCATGCTGGGAGTTGTAGTTTTGCAACAGCTGGAGGCACACTGGTTGTGAAACACCGAGTTTGGTAACAAACTCAGTGTTTTGCAACCAGTGTGCCTTCAGCTGTTGCAAAAGCTACAACCCCCTGCATGTACAGACAGTGGAAGGGCATGCTGGGACTTGTAGTTATGCAACAGCTGGAGGCATACTACTTTGGCTGGGGACTGTAGTTATGCAACAGCTGGAGACACACTGGTTTGCTATTTAACTTAGTGTTTCAAAACCAGTGTGCCTTCAGCTGTTGCAAAACTACAACTCTCAGCAGTCACCGACAGCCAACAGTGACGGAGTTGTAGTTATGCAACCAGCAGATGCACCACTTCAACTCCCAGTATGCACTTTAGCTGATTGTGCAAGTTGGGAGTTGTAGTTATACAACAGCTGAAGGTACACTTTTCCATAGAAAAAATGTGCCTCCAGCTGTTGCAAAACTAAGACTCAGGACCCCTGGACAGGCAGGGGGAGAGTAGCGGGTGGCGGCGACGGTCTATGGCACCGCAAAAGCCACTGCAGTGCATTGATTTAAAGCGCCCACTTTAAATCAATGCACTGCAGTGGTGTCGCGGGGGGATAAATAGCCGATAACTTATATACCGATATTCCGGTATAAGTTATCGGCTATCGGCCCTAACCTCCACCGATTATTGGTATCGGCCCTAAAAAAACGATATCGGTCGATCCCTAGTCCTAGCCCACCCGTACGGTGTCCATTTAAGGACATCATAAGTCGTCAGACGTAACTCCGTCCTCCGTCAGGTGAAGCGGCGTCCCGCCTCGGACCAATCGCCGTCAGTCATCAGCCACAAATCTGTCCTCCATCAGTCAACAAAGCGTCCCGCCACCTCCCTCGGGCCAATCACCATCAGTCGTCAGCCGCAACTCCGTCCTCCGTCAGGCAAAAGAGCGTCCCGCCTCCTCCCTCGAACCAATCAACGTCAGTTTTCAGCCGCAACTCCGTCCTCCGTCAGGCAAAACAGCGTCCCACCTCCTCCCTCGAACCAATCGCCCTCAGTCGTCAGCCGCAACTCCATCCTCTGTCAGGCGAAATGGCGTCCCTCCTCCTCCCTCACACCAATCGCTGTCATCCTTCAGCCACAACTCCCTCATCCGAAAGTCCCTCATCCAAAACGCCGTCATGCCTCAGATGATTTTCCCTCAGATGCAACTTCCTGCCGCCGCATAGCAGAGCCGACGCTGCACAGCATGTATAGCAGAGCCAACATTGAATAGCATGTACAGCAGAACCTGTATAGCAGAGAGCCGACACAGACTCGGCTCTGCTACACGGGAGGAAGGTTTTTCGTCTGAGGGATGACAGAGTTTTGGATGAGGGACTTTAGGATGACAAAGGAGGGAGGAGAGAATTGCGGCTGACGCCTGATGGAGATTGTTCCGAGGGAGGAGGCGGGACGCTGTTTTGCCTGACGGAGGACGGAGGTACGGCTGACAACTGACGATGTCCTAAAATGGACACCGTACACAATGGTTATGTCAGGCTGTTGCAGCTTTTTTGGTATCTGGCTGAGAATGAATAAATGGGGAACCCTATGCGTTTTGTTTATTTTCATTTTTTTAAAAAGGTGCCCCATATTTTTATTCTCAGCCAGATACCAACCAAGCAGCAACAGCCTGATGTTACCAGGGTGGGCGAGGACCATTGTTACAGCCCCTCTCTTATAGTCCTCAGTTACTTATTCAAATACCGAAAATGTATATAGTTGGCAAAGTTGGCACTAGGACTGGGCGGTATACCGATTCATACCGAATACCGACATTTTTGTGCTGCACGATATGAATTTAATCCCATACTGCAATACCGGTTGGGCCCCTCCCCCTCGGGAATGAATGAATGAATTAGCCCAGCGCTGTCCCCACATCGGGGAACTAATCACATGTCACCCGCGAGAACTGTTCTGCCCCCCCCCCCCCCAATTATCAGCCTAGCGCTGTCCCCATCGGGGTTAATACTCACATGTCACCCGCATGCACTGCCCTCCTCTTCCTCATGTTTGTTGCGGCCGCCGGCGCCGAGACTCTATATCAGTGGTCTTCAACCTGCGGACATCCAGATGTTGCAAAACTACAACTCTCAGCATGCATGCTCGGAGCTGTAGTTTTGCAACATCTGGAGGTCGGCAGGTTGAAGACCACTGCTCCATACTGTGTGGTATCCCTATACTGTGCTGTATCCCTATACTATGCTGTATCCCTATGCTCGGGCTGCAAAAAATAAACAAAATAAACTTTATCTTACCTCCTGTTGGTCCGGTACCGGCCTCATCTGCTTCCTAGTGAATGGAACGTCGGACAGCCGTCAGCCTATCACCGGTCGCAGCGATGTTACACCTCGGCCGCTGATAGGCTGAGCCCACTGTCATGTAAGAAGCCGCCCAGAGCTCTTTACATGACAGTGGACACAGCCCATCAGCGGCCGAGGCGTAACATCGCTGCGGCCGGTGATAGGCTGACGGCTGTCCGACGTTCCCGTCTCCAGTGTAAGGCTGACGTCGGAACATGAGTGAGTTTATTTTGTTTACCTTGTGTCAGCGCCGGCGGCCGCAACAAACAGCACGAGGAGGGCAGCGCTAGCGGGTGACATGTGAGTATTTACCCCAATGGGGGAAGCTCTGGGCTGATAATTAATTTTGGGGGGGGGGGGGGGGGGGGGGGAGGAGGAGGAAATACCGTTATATACCGTGGTACCGCCGAAAGTTACAAAAATACCGTGATACACACATTTGGTCATACCGCCCAGCCCTAGTTGGCACCTATTTTCGTGCCAATCCACAGTTTGGGCCAGGCTGGATACAGTTGGGTATTATGGAGGGGCCTTTACTCTTCCCACCCTTAGATTAGTGGCCCAATCGCGTTTAACCCCTTAAATTCCTCAGTTACTTATTCAAAATGCAGAAAATGTATACGGCTGGCAAAGTTGGCACCTGTTTTCTTCCCAATCCACAGTTTGGGCCAGGCTGGATACAGTTGGGTATTTCCACCCTTAAGTCAGTGGCCCAACAGTGTTTAACCTTTTAAATTCCTCAGTTACTTATTCAAAATGCATATTTTTTCATCCACTGTTTAATATTGATTTTTTTTTTTTTTTTTAGTAAAATCACCACGTACACCATGTTTATTGACAGCATTTCAACAGCAAGAAAAAGCACCCATATACTGTGACATCCATACATCTCTATGGGTCACGTGTAAACTTTTTTTTTTCTTGCTCTATAAGGTGGACTGTACAGCAATATACAACTCCTGTCTATTAGTGAGCAACAGAGGACACGTGACCAGGGGCTCACGCACCTGACCAGAAGCTGCACCAGTCATAGTTACTGGCAGCGTTCACTCCTACCAAAGATTGCCGTTTATCAAGGTGACAAGTCACGTGGACGCAGTATATACTTCATACCTTCCAAAAGTCTCCGGGGTTCCCCTGTGCATCCATGACGCTTCTGTTTTATTCTCGGTCGAACTTTGACCTGACGGATGTCATCCACTAGAGCCTCTGAAAGGCAGAGGATGACGTCTCCGTTTTTTTTCTTTTCTACTGGCCGGTAAAATCGTGGACCCTGGCAAAACAGTGAACCCGCCTGCGTGTATGACGGGCGGTGACTGAGCAGAAGGCTCATTGCTGTCGGGCGCCCTAATAACGTTCGTAGAAAGTTTTGGTCTCCAAAAAAATGGCCGACAATATGAAGACGTCATTGGTTGGTATTCATGTCTATCTGTAACAGGGCGGTGGGCGTGGCTTCTGACTAGCGCCGATGTGCTTGTTATGTAATTTTTGTTTAGTCAGGATAGATCGTTCTATTTACTGATATATTTACATTTGCGCTGACTATTCATTTACTTCTACCCATTTCTGGCAGAATGAGCGCTAGAAAATCTGGCTTTTCTGTGCAGGTTTCCCACCTGCAGTAAAGGTTAAAAAAGGAGGCATACTCACCTGCCCCGATCTCCCCTGCCGCCATTCTGTCAGCACTACTCTCCACTTCTCCCTGGTTCTGTGATGCCTTAGGAAGTTGTATGGTGGGTTAGTATAATGAGGGTAGTAGTCCTTGATATGTCACATGGCTTGAGTGGTGTTACCAGATCCCTCTGTGACTCTACAATGTCCATTTTTTTTAAAGGATGGGTTTCCCTTACAAAAATCCCAGGAAAAAGACTTCTGATAAAAACACTTCTGTAACCTTAAAGGGGTAGTCCAGTGAAAAACAACTTATGCCCTATTCACAGGATAGTGGATAAGTGTCTGTTCGGGAGATCTGACCACTGAGACCCCCGAGATCTCCTGAATAAGACCCGGTGTGGAAAAGTTAACTGCAAGATGGTAGGGAACTGCGAGATGCATGCATGTTGGCGGTATGACTGCTCCCCCTGGTTGTTCATTGGCTGGGACCCACACACCGTCTAGGGCCAGCTCAACTGCAGAGAACTTTACAGCAAGAGACCCTGGGCAGGAGCCTAGCTTACTACAAGTAAGCAGGGACTAAGGAGAGACCGAGGACTAATACTCTATTCTACTACTGCTTCTACTCCTATTCTGCTGCTACTACTCCTATTCTACTACTACGAATACTCCTATTCTACTACTATTACATAGTTCATAAGGTTGAAAAAAGACCAGAGTCCATCAAGTTCAACCTATATCCCTAATGGGCCCCTACTGAGTTGATCCAGAATAAGGCAAAAAAAAAAACTCATACTAGAGGTAAAAATTCCTTCCCGACTCCAAATATGGCATCAGAAAAAATCCCTGGATCAACGTTCTGTCCCTATAGATCTAATATACATAATCAGCAATGTTATTACTCTCCAAAAATGCATCCAGACCCCTTTTAAATTATTTTACAGAGTTCCCCATGACCACCTCCTCCGGGAGAGAATTCCACAGTCTCACTGCTCTTACAGTAAAGAACCCCCGTCTGTGCTGGTGTAGAAACCTTCTTTCCTCTAAACGTAGAGGATGCCCCCTTGTTATAGATGCAGTCCTGGGTATAAATAGATCATGGGAAAGATCTCTGTACTGTCCCCTGATATATTTATACATAGTTATTAGGTCTCCCCTAAGCCTTTTTTTTTTCTAAATTAAATAACCCTAATTCTGATAATCTTTCTGGGTACTGTAGACCTCCCATTCCCCTTATTACCCTGGCTGCCCGTCTTTGAACCCTCTCCCGCTGCACTATATCTTTCTTGTACACTGGTGCCCAGTACTGTACACAGTATTCTATGTGTGGTCTGACTAGTGATTTGTACAGCGGTAGAATTATTTTGTACTTCTATTCTGCTTCTGCTGCTACTACTACTCCTATTCTACTACTACTCCTATTCTGCTGCTGCTCCTATTCTAATGTTGCTACTACAACTCTTATTCTACTGCTGCTGCTACTACTACTACCCCTATTCTGTTCGTGTTCCACTACTACTCCAACTCTTCCTGTTCTACTACTAGTACTACTCCTATTCTACTATTACTACATTTCGTATTCTACTACTTCTATTAATGTAGCAGAGACAACTGGGCCTTGCTATGTTAAAGTAGGAGAGGAGAGTGCGCCACGCTATAATAAAAAGAGGGGAGTGTCACGATTTGGCTAGCTGGTTGTGGATCCTCTGTGTCAGCGAGGGATTGGCGTAGACCGTGCCGGTGGACCGGTTCTAAGATGCTACTGGTATTCACCAGAGCCCGCCGCAAAGCGGGATGGTCTTGCTGCGGCGGTAGCAACCAGGTCGTATCCACTGGCAACGGCTCAACCTCGCTGACTGCTGAGAAGGCGTGGGACAGAAGCACTAGGCAGAGGCAAGGTCAGACGTAGCAGAAGGTCGGGGCAGGCGGCAAGGTTCGTAGTCAATATGGATAGCAGGAGATCTGGAAACACAGGCTTTGGACAACACTAAACGCTTTAACTGGCACAAGGCAACAAGATCCGGCAAGGAAGTGCAGGGGAAGTGAGGTAATATAGCCAGGGAGCAGGTGGAAGCTAATTAGGCTAATTGGGCCAGGCACCAATCATTGGTGCACTGGCCCTTTAAGTCTCAGAGAGCTGGCGCGCGCGCCCTAGAGAGCGGAGCCGCGCGCGCCAGCACATGAAAGCCGGGGACCGGGACGGGTAAGTGACTTGGGATGCGATTCGCGAGCAGGCGCGTCCCGCTATGCGAATCGCATCCCCGCCGGCAATGTCAGTGCAGCGCTCCCGGTCAGCAGGTCTGACCAGGGCGCTGCAGAGAGATAGACGCCGTGAGCGCTCCGGGGAGGAGCAGGGACCCGGAGCGCTCGGCGTAACAGTACCCCCCCCTTAGTTCTCCCCCTTTTTTTGTCCGGCAACTGCTTCACATGGGACGAGGACACCGGGAGTGATTGTAGGGTTTCCTCAAAGGCAGGCAGTACAGCAGGAGTGGGAATGGGGAGGGCAGAGGGTGAAGCTTGGCACGGGGCAGGGTGTCACCAGGACGGGGGTTATGAGGAGGCACGGCACAGTCCCGATAGGCCTTGGGGAGACCAGGCACAGGAGGAGACACTGAGGCCCGACAGACGGGACTGGGAGCAGAGGAGAGGCATTTCTTATGGCAAGCAGAGCCCCAATTCTTGATCTCCCCGGTGGTCCAGTCAAGGGTGGGAGAATGAAGCTGGAGCCATGGCAGACCGAGGAGGACTTCAGAGGTGCAGTTGGGAAGGACGAAAAAGTCAATCTTTTCGTGATGGGGTCCAATGCACATTAAGAGGGGTTTTGTGCGGTAACGCACGGTGCAATCCAATTTAACTCCGTTGACCGCGGAAATGTAGAGCGGCTTGACGAGACGGGTCACCGGGATGCAGAACTTATTCACCAAAGAATCCAGAATAAAATTCCCAGAGGCACCAGAGTCCAAGCAGGCCACGGCTGAGAGGGAGGAGTTGGCAGAAGGAGAAATCCGCACGGGCATCGTGAGACGTGGAGAAGCAGACTTCGTACCAAGAGACGCCACACCCACGTGAGCTGGGTGCGTGCGTGCGTTTCCTAGACATGGAGGACGAATAGGGCAATCCACCAAGAAATGTTCGGTACTGGCACAGTACAGACAAAGATTTTCTTCCCTACGGCGAGTCCTCTCTTCCTGGTTCAGGCGAGACCGATCCACTTGCATGGCCTCCTCGGCGGGAGGCACAGGCGTAGATTGCAAAGGATACTGTGGGAGAGGTGCCCAGAGATCTAGGTCTTTTTCCTGGCGGAGCTCCTGGTGTCTCTCAGAAAAACGCATTTCAATGCGGGCGGCCAAATGAATAAGTTCTTGCAGGTCTGCAGGAATCTCTCGTGCGGCCAGCACATCCTTGATGTTACTGGATAGGCCTTTTTTAAAGGTCGCGCAGAGAGCCTCGTTATTCCAAGATAATTCGGAAGCGAGAGTACGAAATTGGATGGCGTACTCGCCTACTGAAGAATTACCCTGGACCAGGTTCAGCAGGGCAGTCTCGGCAGAAGAAGCTCGGGCTGGTTCCTCGAAGACACTACGGACTTCAGCGAAGAAGGACTGGACTGTGGCTGTGGCAGGATCATTGTGGTCCCAGAGCGGTGTGGCCCAAGACAAGGCCTTTCCAGAGAGAAGACTCACTACGAACGCCACCTTAGACCGTTCTGAAGGAAATTGGTCTGACAACATCTCCATATGCAGGGAACATTGAGACAAGAAGCCACGGCAGAGTCTAGAGTCCCCATCAAATTTGTCCGGAGGCTAGAAGCGGCCAGGAGTGGAGGAGATGGTTGCTGCTGTAGCAGTGGCAGAAGTTGCTGTAACGTGGCGGTCAGCTGCGACAGCTGCTGTCCTTGTTGGGCAATTTGCTGCGATTGCTGGGCGACCACCGTGGGTAGGTCAGCGAGACTAGGCAGCGGCACCTCAGCGGGATCCATGGCCGGATCTACTGTCACGATTCGGCTAGCTGGTTGTGGATCCTCTGTGTCAGCGAGGGATTGGCGTGGACCGTGCCGGTGGACCGGTTCTAAGATGCTACTGGTATTCACCAGAGCCCGCCGCAAAGCGGGATGGTCTTGCTGCGGCGGTAGCAACCAGGTCGTATCCACTGGCAACGGCTCAACCTCGCTGACTGCTGAGAAGGCGTGGGACAGAAGGACTAGGCAGAGGCAAGGTCAGACGTAGCAGAAGGTCGGGGCAGGCGGCAAGGTTCGTAGTCAATATGGATAGCAGGAGATCTGGAAACACAGACTTTGGACAACACTAAACGCTTTCACTGGCACAAGATCCGGCAAGGAAGTGCAGGGGAAGTGAGGTAATATAGCCAGGGAGCAGGTGGAAGCTAATTAGGCTAATTGGGCCAGGCACCAATCATTGGTGCACTGGCCCTTTAAGTCTCAGAGAGCTGGCGCGCGCGCCATCACATGACAGCCGGGGACCGGGACGGGTAAGTGACTTGGGATGCGATTCGCGAGCGGGCGCGTCCCGCTATGCGAATCGCATCCCCGCCGGCAATGTCAGTGCAGCGCTCCCGGTCAGCGGGTCTGACCGAGGCGCTGCAGAGAGAGAGACGCCGTGAGCGCTCCGGGGAGGAGCAGGGACCCGGAGCGCTCGGCGTAACAGGGAGTGTCAGTGTTTCCCAAACAGGGAACCTCCAACTGTTGCAAAATTACACTCCCAGCCAAAGGCTGTCTGGGAATGCTGGGGTTTTAAGTTTAGCAACAGCTGGAGGCTCCCTGTTAGAAAAATACAGCTTTGTGCACTTTCTGGGTGCTCTCCCCAGGGGACAGTGCCAAAAATATATTAATCCATTTTTTGTTTTTCTTTTCCTCTCGTTTCAGATTCATGTATGCGGAGGACTACTTCATATTCAGTGGACAACGGCGATGACCAGCGTTTGTGGGGAAGTGTTTTTTGTAATAAAAATGTTTTAACTTGTGTTTTATCGACCGCTGCTACGTTCGGTGGTCGACACGCCTCATTCAAGCTGAGAACCAGGGCGCCGTTCGGGAGATCCCTGGGGGCCCCAGCGGAATCCCCGCAATTTAACACTTATCCCCTAGTTGTTACATCCCGGAGTTATCCTTTAAGGAAGGACTTATTTACATTTTAAAATACTTTTTTTTTTTATATATATTTTTTTCTACAGGGGGACTATTTTTCTACAGGGGGCAATCTATTGATTGCTCTTACTGTTCAGTGATATACATAGACAGCACTGATTAGAAGGTAGACCATACAAGAAGATCCCCGGAGCGGCCCATGAGCAGGTGAGCAGAGCTCTGGCTGCCATCTTGACTCATTGTACCCAGTCACGATGCGGGTGGTCCGATGAATCTCATAAAGCACTGATAGTGCTTTAGAAGTGTGATCAGTATTGATCACAGCAATTTAAGGGTTAAAGGAGAAGTATCATGTAAAAAAAAACGTATCCCCTATCCAAAGGATAGGGAATAAGTTTTACATTGCGGGGGGTCCGAGTCCTGGGGCTCCCCGTGATCTCCTGCTTGGACCCCCGGCTCACCTTCACAGCAGGGCGTCAAGGCGGCTCTATGGGAGAGCCGAAAATTGCCGAGCAGCTTTCCCATAGAGCTGTATAGAGGGGGCGTGGCTGCACAATAGACAGTAAACAAACAAATACTGTGAACAGTAATGAGAGGCCTTCCATGAACAAGGAGTAGTAGAAGACCCCAATAACAAGGGGTGAAATACACTGCTCAAAAAAATAAAGGGAACACTTAACCTGTTAAGGTACGCCTTTGCTCCCTGGTACTTAAGGACCAAGGGCGTACCTGTATGCCCGTGGGAATTTCGGTCCCCGCCGGACCGGGTTGACTGCTGATATCGATCAGCAGGCACCCCGCGCAAATGTCCAGGGGGGTCATCAGACCCCCCCCCCCCCATGTCGGCGATCGGCGCAAATCGCAAGTGAGTTCACACTTGCGATTTGCGGCTATCCTGGGTCATATGTGTCTCTGGTGACCCGGAAAATAAGGGGGATCATGGTTGTCCAAGACACCCACGATCCCCCTGAAGGGATAGGAATGAGGTGGCAGGGGTGCCACCCCTCCTATCCCTGCTATTGGTCGTATAGACTCAACGACCAATAGCAGATCGGGGGCAGGGGGGTTAACTTTCGTTTTCCCTGTTCTGCCCACCCACAATAGGCGGGGCAGGACAGGTAAACCAAAGAGGACCGGCAACGAAGTCCACTTACCCTGCGGGCAACGATCTGTGTCAGAGATCAGCGAGCGGCATGTCCTGCGGCTGGTTCCCTGGATCCGAAGGAAGCCGGTAAGTTGCCTAGCAACATCTAGAGGGCTACAGTTTGAGACCACTGTACAGTGGTCTCTACACTGTTGCCCTCCAGATGTTGCAAAACTACAACTCCCAGCATTCCCAGACAGCTGTCATGCTGGGATTTGTAGTTTTGCAACAGCTGGAGAGCTACATTATGGAGATCACTGTGCAGTGAACTGTGGCCCTCAAGATCTTGCAAAACTACAACACCCAGCATGCCCACATAGCAGTTTGCTGTCTGGGCATGCCGGGATTAGTAGTTTTGCAACATCTGGAGGGCCACAGTTTGGAGATCACTGTGCAGTGGTTTCTAAACTGTAGTCCTCCAGATGTTGCAAAACTGCAAATCCCAGCATGCCCAAACAGCAAACAGCTGTCTCGGCATGCATGGAGATGTAGTTGTGTACCTCCAGCTGTTCCATAACTACATCTCCCAGCATGCACTTCGGCGATCAGTACATGCTGGAAGTTGTAGTTTTGCAACAGCTGGAGTCACACTGGTTTGAAAATACTGGGTTAGGTAACAGAACCTAACTAAAGGTTTTCCAACCAGTGTGCCTCCAGCTGTTGCAAAACTACAACTCCCAGCATGCACGGTTTGTCAGTGCATGCTGGGAGTTGTAGGTTTTAAACAGCTGGAGGTTTGCCCCCCTCATGTGAATGTACGGGGTACATTCACACGGGCAGGTTTACAGTAAGTTTCCTGCTTGAAGTATGAGCTGCGGCAAATTTTTTGCCGCAGCGCAAACTCCTAGCGGTAAACTCACTGTAAACCTCCGCAAGTGCGAATATATCCTAAAAACACTACATAACACATAATAAAGGGTAAAACACTACATATACACCCCTTACACTGACCCCCCCCCCCCCCCCAATAAAAATGAAAAACGTATTGTACAGCAGTGTTTCCAATACGGAGCCTCCAGCTGTTCCAAAACAACAACTCCCAGCATGCCTAGACAGTCAGGCAACAGCTGGAGGCACTCTGTTTGGGAATCACTGGCGTAGAATACCCCTATGTCCACCCCTATGCAATCCCTAATTTAGTCCTCAAATGCGCATGGTGCTCTCTCACTTCGGAGCCCTGTCGTATTTCAAGGAAACAGTTTAGTGCCACATATGGGGTATTTCCGTACTCGGGAGAAATTGCACTACAAAGTTTGGGGGGCTTTTTCTCCTTTTACCCCTTATGAAAAGGAAAAGTTGGGGTCTACACCAGCCTGTTAGTGTAAAAAAAAAAAAATTTGCTGGTGTTGTCCTTTACTTTTTATTTTCACAAGAGGTAAAAGGGAAAAAAAGACCCCCAAAATTTGTAACACAATTTCTCCTGAATACAGAAATACCCCATATGTGGGCATAAAATGCTCTGCGGGCACATAACAAGGCTCAGAAGTGAGAGCGCACTATGTACATTTGAGGCCTAAATTGGTGAATTGCACAGGGGTGGCTGATTTTACAGCGGTTCTGACATAAACGCAAAAAAATAAATACCCACATGTGACCCCATTTTGGAAACTACACCCCTCACGGAATGTAACAAGGGGTATAGTGAACTTTTTTTTTTCTCCTTTTTTTTTTTTTTTTTATTAGCAATTTTATTACAATTTCACATACAAAATATCAAAAAACAGAATTAGAGAAGACACTTTAACCTCTTAAGGACCCAGGACGTACGGGGACGTCCCCGCACCCTGGGCTTTAAGGACCCAGGACATCCCCGTACGTCCTGGCGTTTTCCGGTCCCTGCCGCGCGCCGGGCAGAGATCGGAACCAGATGCCTGCTGAAATCCTTCAGCAGGCATCTAGGGCAAACGCCGAGGGGGGCCATGTAGGGAAATCGCCCTTGCGATCTGCGGCGATACCGGACTGATCGGGTCTCTGGGACTCGACCGCCCGGTAATTTTGCATGATCCCGGCTGTCACAGACAGCCAGGACCATGCTAAAGAATAGGAGTTAACTAACCGACCAATCGCAGGGGGCGGTTACTTCCTCCCGCCCTGCCCGGCCCCTTGAAGTCCGGAGATGACGGGAGGAAGACTGGAGGACGCGGCGGGGGACGGGGGAGTGCTGGGGACCGGCCCCGGTACTTACCTAGTCCCTGAAGACCCGGATCCCGGCGATGAAGACAGCGGCGGCGGTGACAGGTGAGTTCCTCTTCAGCCGCGGTCGGGCCCTTTACAGCAATGCACGTCGCCGTAAAGCGACATGCATTGCTGTAATGGGACCCTGTATACTACAACTCCCAGCATGCCCAGACAGCCCTTGGTGTCTGGGCATGCTGGGAGTTGCAGTTTTGAAACTTCTGGAGGTCCACAGTTTTGGGACCACTGTGCCCTTCCAGATGTTGCAAAACTACACATCCTCAGCATGCCCTTACTGTCCAGGCATGCTGGGAGTTGTAGTTCTGTAACATCTGGCCCTTCAGATGTTGCAGAACTACAACTCCCAGCATGCCTGGACAGTTTTGGCATACTGGGAGTTGTAGTTTTGCAACATCAGGAAGGGCACAGATTGGGAACCACTGTATTAGTGGTCTGCAAACTGTAGTCCTCCAGATGTTGCAAAACTACAACTCCAAGCATGCTGGGAGTTGTAGTTCGGCAACATCTGGCTCTAAAGATGTTGCCGAACTACTACTTCCAGCATGCCTGAGAATGTTTGGGAGTGTTGGTTTTGCAACAGCTGGAGGCACACTGGTTGGGAAACATTGTCTGTTTCCTAACTCAGTGTTTCCCAACCCGTGTGCCTCCAGCTGTTGCAAAACTATAACTACCAGCATGCACTGATAGACTGTGCATGCTGGGAGTTGTAGTTTTGCAACAGCTGGAGGTCCCCCCCCCCCCTGTGAATATACAGGGTACATTCACATGGGCAGGGGGCTTACCGTTAGTATCAGGCTGCAAGTTTGCGATGCAGCAAATTTTGCGCGGCAGCTCAAACTCGCAGCGGGAAACTCGCTGTAATCCCCCGCCCGTGCGACTGTACCCTAAAAACACTACACTACACTACCACAAAATAAAAAGTAAAAAACACTACATATACACATACCCCAATACAGCCCCCCTCCCCAATAAAAATGAAAAACGTCTGGTACGCCACTGTTTCCAAAATGGAGCCTCCAGCTGTTGCAAAACAACAACTCCCAGTATTACCGGACAGCCGTTGACTGTCCAAGCATGCTGGGAGTTTTGCAACAGCTGGAGGCACCCTGTTTGGAAATCACTGGCGTAGAATACCCCTATGTCCACCCCTATGCAAATCACTAATTCAGGCCTCAAATGCACATGGCGCTCTCACTTTGGAGCCCTGTCGTATTTCAAGGCAACAGTTTAGGGCCACATATGGGGTATCGCCGTACTCGGCAGAAATTGCCTAACAAATTTTGGGGGTCTTTTTCTTCTTTCACCCCTTATGAAAAGGTGAAGTTGGGGTCTACACCAGCATGTTAGTGTAAAAAAATAAATTTTTTACACTAACATGCTGGTGTTGCCTTATACTTTTCATTTTGACAAGAGGTAAAGGGGAAAAAAGCCCCCCAAAATTTGTAATGCAATTTCTCCCGACTACGGAGATACCCCATATGTGAGCGCGAAGTGCTCTGGGGGCGCACAACAAGGCCCAGAAGGGAGAGTGCACCATGTACATTTGAGGTGATTTGCACAGGGGTGGCTGATTGTTACAGCGGTTTTGACAAACACAAAAAAAACAAAAACCCACATGTGACCCCATTTCGGAAACTACACCCCTCACAGAATGTAATGAGGGGTGCAGTGAGAATTTACACCCCACAGGTGTCTGACAGATCTTTGGAACAGTGGGCTGTGCAAATTAAAAATTTTGTACAGCCCACTGTTCCAAAGATCTGACAGACACCAGTGGGGGGTAAATGCTCACTTTACACCTTGTTACGTTCCTCAAGGGGTCTAGTTTCCAAAATGGTATGCCATGTGTTTTTTTTTTTTTTGCTGTCCTGGCACCATAGGGGCTTCCTAAATGCGACATGCCCCCGAGCAAAATTTGCTCTCAAAAAATGCTCTCAAAAAGCCAAATATGACTCCTTCTCTTCTGAGCATTGTAGTTCACCCATAGTACACTTCAGGTCAACTTATGGGGTACCTCCATACTCAGAAGAGATGGGGTTACAATTTTGGGGGGTATTTTCTGCTATTAACCCTTGCAAAAATTTGAAATTTGGGGGGGAAACACACATTTTAGTGAAATTTAATTTTATTTTTTTTACATATGCAAAAGTCGTGAAACCCTTGTGGGGTATTAAGGCTCACTTTATTCCTTGTTACGTACCTCAAGGGGTCTAGTTTCCAAAATGGTATGCCATGTGTTTTTTTTTTTTTTTTTTGCTGTTCTGGCACCATAGGGGCTTCCTAAATGCAACATGCCCCCAAAAACCATTTAAAAAAAACGTACTCTCCAAAATCCCCTTGTCGCTCCTTCGCTTCTGAGCCCTCTACTGTGCCCGCCGAACACTTTACATAGACATATGAGGTATGTGCTTACTCGAGAGAAATTGGGCTACAAAAATAACAATACATTTTCGCCTTTTACCCCTTGTAAAAATTCAAAAATTGGGTCTACAAGAACATGCGAGTAAAAAATGGAGATTGTGAATTTTCTCCTTCACTTTGCTGCTATTCCTGTGAAACACCTAAAAGGTTAAAACACTGACTGAATGTCATTTTGAATACTTTGGGGGGTACAGTTTTTATAATGGGGTCATTTGTGGGGTATTTCTAATATGAAGACCCTTCAAATCCACTTCAAACCTGAACTGGTCCCTGAAAAATTGTGAGTTTGGAAATTTTGTGAAAAATTGGAAAATTGCTGCTGAACTTTGAAGCCCTCTGGTGTCTTCCAAAAGTAAAAACACATAAATTTTATAATGCAAACATAAAGTAGACATATTGTATATGTGAATAAAAATTTGTTTTTGGGGAATATCCATTTTCCTTACAAGCAGAGAGCTTCAAAGTTAGAAAAATGCAACATTTTCTAATTTTTCATCAAATTTTGGGATTTTTCACCAAGAAAGGATGCAAGGTACCACAAAATGTTACCACTATGTTAAAGTAGAATATGTCAAGAAAAAACAATCTTGGAATCAGAATAATCACTAAAAGCATTCCAGAGTTATTAATGTTTAAAGTGACAGTGGTACAAAAAATGTGCAAAAAATGGCCGGGTGCTAAGGTGTAAAATGGCTGGGTCCTTAAGGGGTTAATTGCTCAACCCTTCCCTCCTCCCACCCGTTGTCAGAAGGGAAAAAAAATAAAAAATAAACCAATGCTACTTAGCCTTCTTACTCTTCCCATACTGCCCAAATTGCTTTATACCTATTTAATCCTCTCCTGGAGTTACCTGTTCTCCATTCCTCATATTTCTTAACTTTAAGAACCAACCTATATCATTCTATTATATTTGGACCCGTATTCTTGAAGAGTCCTCTCAAGATCACTACCTTAGCCAACATAAGGATACGGTTTATTAAGTCTCGCCCTTTTCCATTATTACCCAATTTACCTAATATCACCTCTGTACCCAACCATTCTATCTTGAGATTAACTTTATTCCCAATAGTCTGAAATACCTTAGCCCAAAACTCTTTAATTATTGGGCATGTCCACAATAAGTGAATCAAATCCGCATCTTATGTACCACACTTCGGGCAGTCTGCCTTCTTCCAACAACCTTTTTTATCTTCCAACAATCTTTTTTAGTTGTTGTGGTGAGTAATACAAATGATGAATTATTCTTAATTGTATAATTTGATATCTTTTATTAATTGATAATTTTTTACCGTTGCTAAGAACATCATCCCATACTTCCTTTGTAATTGGACCAAGGACGGTCTCCCCTTTCTTCTTTTTATTTTCTTGAAACTTTACAGGCAGAGTTTTCAAGAGTAATCTATATACAAAATTTAACTTTCTACCCCCTCTATACCTCTATATTCATATAATCTATCACCGCATGTGTAAATATCTTACATTTTTCTTTCTTATTAGTGCATCTATATGCTTCACACAACTGTATATACCAAAATTTATGTTCATTTTTCAAACCGTATTCACTCTTTAGTGTATCAAATTTTTTAATCTCTCCATTTTGAAAAATCTGTGCAACATACTTAATCCCTTTACCTTTCCAAAAATCATTCCCCAACCCTTTATTAAATTGTTCCAATTCTCTATTATCCCAAATCACCGTATTCCCTATACTACCTTCGATTTTGCATCTCTTCTTAACTTCCTGCCACGTTCTCTTAAATAACCCTATAAGTAAAATGTGACCTACTTCTTCCTTCACTGGAAGCCCCCCTTCCACAAATTCAAAAAAATTCTCATAGTAACCTCTATATTCTTTAAATAAATCCGCCCAAAGTGCCTCACTCCACCCTTGTTTAATTTTCTGAAGGTTCCTAGCTAAAAAAAATACAACATAAAATCCGGTAATCCCCCTCCGCCTTCTCCTTCAAGCTGTACCCACCTTGAATATTTCATTTGTACCCTACCTCTTCCCCAAATAAGACTACCCATAAGGGCCTCCAAACCTCGAAACCAATTCCCCAGAATCCAACAAGGGGATGCTCCGGAGACGTATAAAACCTGCGGAAGAACCACCATTTTAATAAGACCCATCCTGTCTGCCACCGAGAGAGAAAGTTTCACCCAAGCGTCAACTTTTTTCCTTAGTTTACTCATCAGCCCTGTTAGATTACATCGTATAAAGGAATAAATTGAGGGTGATAACTTTATTCCTAAGTAATCCAAGTTCTCCCCTTCTGACAGAATCTTCACCCCCACTTCTCCCCTAACGTTACCCGGAACCAGAGGCATTAAGGATGACTTACTCCAGTTGATTTTAAGACCGGAGACCCTCCCAAAATCCTCCACAACTTTAATTGCTTCTGGGACCCCCTCAAACTTTAACACCCCACAGGTGTTTCACGAATATTCATTAAAGTTGGATGGGGGAAAAAAAAAAATGTTTCACTTAAATGCTGGTGTTACCCTAAATTTTTCATTTTCACAAGGGAAAATAGGAAAAAAGCCCCCCAAAATTTGTACGTCAATTTGTACCAGGGACCCATGACGTACCGGTACGACATGGGTCCTTAACAGGTTAAAGGGCCAGTGCACTCATAATTAGTGTTTGCACCTGACTCCACATTATAAATCCCTGCACCTCCCACACTTCCCTGCCGGATTTTCAGTGTCCCTAGCCTAAGATTAAGTGTTCCCTATTGCCTGTTTGTCTTTCCTGTGTATCCAGACCTTCTGCTATGTTACTAGACTCTGCACCTTTGCCGCCTGCCTTGACCTTCTGCTATGTTTGACTACACTACTGCCTTATCCTTCGGTATCTCGCCTTGCCCAGCTACCTGTGTGGTCGAGCTGTGTCGGGGGTAGCGACCTGGGTGTCGCATGCCGCAGCAAGCCCATCCTGCCTTGTGGCGGGCTCTGGTGAAGACCAGCGGCACCTTAGACTCCGCTCCCCGATACGGTTCTAGTCATCAGCCACACAGGTAAGAGGATCCACATCCAGCTCTGTTACAGCAAGATCCGGCCATGGATCCCGTTGGGGTTCCTCTGCCTGATAATCCGGATCTCGCTTCCATCATGGCGTTCCAGTCACAGCAGTTGGTCCAGCAGGCACAGCAGTTGAGCCAGTTATCCGCCATGATGCAGCAGTTGCTAACAGCACAGCAACAACCACCACAACCACAGCCTCCTCCCGCTCTGCTGGCACCTCCTGCTCCTGCAGTCATCTCCGGATCAACACTTCGTTTGTCTCTTCCTGAGAAATATGAGGGGGATCCCAAGTCCTGTTGTGGTTTCGTGACTCAATGCTCTATGCACATTGAACTCATGGCGGATCAGTTTCCTATGGAACGAGCAAAGGTGACCTTCATCCTCAGTCTTTTAACTGGAAGGGCTTTGTCCTGGGCAACTCTGCTTTGGGATCACAGTAATGCTCTCACTACCAATCTCCAGGCGTTCCTGGCGGAATTTCGAGGTGTCTTCAAAGAACCTGCTCGAGCTTCCTCCGCTGAGATGGCATTGCTGAGTCTTAGAGCAACTCCTCTGTGGGCGAGTATGCCATTCGGTTTTGTAGCCTGGTATCAGAGTTAGGAAAGGGAGTCTGCACGACCTCGACACTTCCCTCGACTGGCGCCTTTCTTCCAGCAACCACCGCAGCCTTCTACGATGCCTCCCCCTCTGGAGGCTATGCAGGTGGATCGGTCTCCTGACCCTTCAGGAAAGAACCCGCCTTCGAGCTGAGAATCTGTGCTTATATTGTGCCAGTGCAGACCATTTCCTCAGAGACTGTCCTCTGCGTCCACAGTCACAGGGAAATGCTCGCACCTAGGGTTTGTACAAGAGGCCTCCCTAGGTGTGAATACCTCCTCTCCTCTTGAATTTGAAGGTCCGGCTGTCTCTATCCTCCAAAGAGACTATCTCCATTCTGGCTTTCCTGGACTCTGGTTCTGTAGGAACTTTATCGATGCCTCATTAGTGCATAAGTATCGTCTGCCTGTAACCCGCCTTTTGAAGCCTTTGTACATCTCCTCGGTTAACGGAGAAAATATGGACTGTACTATCTTATTCCGCACAGTACCCTTGTCTATGCAAATTGGAGTTCTGCATAAGGAAAAATTGTTCTTCTATGTATTTCCACATTGTACCTCCACTCTTCTACTAGGCCTTCCCTGGTTACAACTACATGACTCGCATCTTGACTGGAAGACTGGAGAAGTACTTCGCTGGGGAACTTACTGCTATAACAACTGTTTCCATACCCTGCCGTCCAAGTTGGTGTCTCCTTCAACTCCTCTGCCCGGTCTGCCTTCTTTTTTCAGGATTTTGCTGACGTCTTCAGCGAGAAACAGGCTGAAGTTTTACCTCCACATCGTCCTTACGATTGTCCTATCGACTTATTGCCTGGGACCACACCACCTCGGGGCAGAATTTACCCCTTGTCTATTCCAGAAACTCAGGCAATGTCTAATTATATACAAAAAAATCTAAAGTAAGGTTTTATTAGAAAGTCATCCTCTCCTGCTGGAGCCGGATTCTTCTTCGTGGAGAAAAAAGATGGATCCTTGCGACCTTGCATCGACTACCGCGGCCTGAATAAAATTACTGTAAAAAAAAACGCTATCCACTTCGATTGATCTCTGAGTTATTTGATTGTCTACGTGGTGCTAGGATCTTCTCCAAACTCGACCTATGAGGGGCCTATAATTTGATTTGCATTGGTGAAGGGGATGAATGGAAGACTGCGTTCAATACTCGTGATGGATATTTCGAGTATCTTGTCATGCCATTCGGGCTTTGTAATGCTCCAGCAGTCTTCCAGGAGTTTGTCAATGAAATTTTTCGTGACCTTCTTTACTCCTGTGTCTTCTACTTGATCAACATACTCATCTATTTACCCAATGTCAAGTCTCATCGCCTTCCTCTCAGTCAAGTATTACAGCGTCTCCGAGAAAATCATCTCTATGCTAAACTTGAGAAGTGTACCTTTGAAAAAAACAGCCTTCCATTCCTGGGGTATATTGTCACCAGTCAAGGTCTTCAAATGGACCCCAATAAGTTGTCCGCAGTGCTGGATTGGCCACGCCCCACTGGTTTGAAAGCTATTCAGCGCTTCCTAGGCTTTGCCAATTACTATCGACAGTTTATTCCTCAATACTCCACCTAGGTTGCTCCCATCATCTCGTTTACCAAGAAGAATGCTAATCCTAGGGTCTGGACTCCAGAGGCTGAAGAAGCTTTCAAACAGCTAAAGCCCGCCTTCACTTCTGCTCCTGTTTTATCTAGACCCGATACCAGCAAGCCATTTTTCCTAGAAGTAGATGCCTCTTCGGTTGGAGCAGGTGCAGTCTTAAAGCAAAAATCTTCTAAAGGAAAAACTGTAATCTGCGGATTCTTCTCGGAGATCTTCTCCCCTGCGGAGAGAAATCATACTATCAGAGATAGGGAGCTTTTGGCCATAAAGTTGGCCTTAGAAGAATGCCGTCACCTCTTGGAAGGCTCTGTACATCCGCTAACTATCTATTCAGACCACAAGAACTTGCTCTATTTCCAGTCGGCCCATCGCCTCAATTCCCGACAGGCTCGTCGGTCTCCGTTCTTCTCCAGATTTGATTTCTTTATACACTTTCGCCCTGCTGAGAAGAATCTTTGTGCTGATGCTCTGTCCAGATCCTCTGATGTACTAGACCAGGAGTCCCATCCTCAACATATTATTCCTCCTGATCGTCTCATCTCTGCAGCGCCTGCATATCTTCAGCACTTGCCTCCTGGGATGACTTTCGTGCCTCCTTGTTTAAGACTCCAAGTCCTGAAATGGGGTCATTCCTCTCTTCTAGCTGGTCATGCCGGAATACATAAATCCTTACAGCTCATCTCCCGACAGTACTGGTGGCCAACTTTAAAGCAGGATGTTGTTGATTTTGTCCGTGCTTGTTCAATCTGCGCCCGGGACAAAACCCCTCGTGCCAAGCCTGCTGGTCTACTACATCCTTTGCTAGTTCCTGAGCTGCCCTGGACCGACATAGCAATGGACTTTATTACTGACCTTCCTTCTTCTGGCGGCAATATGGTCATCTGGGTTGTTGTTGACCGATTTTCTAAAATGGCTCATTTTGTGCCCTTGCCAGGTTTACCATCTGCACCGCAGCTTGCCAAGCTATTCCCTGGTCATATCTTCCATCTCCATGGATTGCCTACTCATATTGTCTCCGATCAGGGAGTCCAGTTCGTCTCCAAGTTCTGGAGGGCCCTCTGTTCTTGTCTAAAAGTTAAACTGGACTTCTCCTTGGCTTACCACCCTCAATCCAATGGTCAGGTCGAAAGGGTGAATCAGGTCCTGGGGGACTATCTTCGCCATTTTGTCTCTGCTCGCCGAGACAACTGGGCCGATTTACTACCCTGGGCCGAATTCTCTTACAACCATAGAGATTCTGAATCCACTGGGACTTCACCCTTCTTTGTGGTCTATGGGCTTCATCCTCGTCCTCCTCTTCCCCTGTCTTCTTCTTCCTCCGCAGTACCTATGGCTGACGAACTAGTGCGGAATTTCGCCTCCATCTGGCAGAAGACTCGTCACTCCCTTCTTCATGCCACGACCCGTATGAAGTCGCAAGCGGACAGGAAAAGACACCCTCTTTCCGAGTTCTCTCCTGGGGACAAAGTGTGGTAATCCTCCAAATACATCTGCTTTAAGCTATCCTCTTGTTTCTTATTTCTCAAAAGAACATCTCGCCTTCCTCCATCTCTGGTACCTCTGATGTTTTTGCTGTTAAAGAAATCCTAGACTCCAGAGGAAAACGCTTCTTTCTTGTGGATTGGGAATTTGGTCCAGAGGAGAGGTCTTGGGAACCACAGAAAAATATCTTGGACCAGGATCTGCTCAAAAAATGTCTGTACCACAAGAGGAGAGGGAGACCAAAGGGGGGGGGGGGGGGTACTGTTACACACTGTGCTCTGGCCGCAAGCTCCGGCCGTGAGCGCAGTGTCCCTGGGTCCCTGTCTGCCGGCGGGGCTGGGATTCGCATCGTGGGATGCACCCGCATGCGAATCCCAGCCCGTCATTCACCACGCTCCGCTGTCCCTCTGTCTCAGCTCCGGCGCATGCGCCGCCGTCTCCTAGGGGCACGCGTGCGCTGGAGCTCTGGAATTTAAAGGGCCATTGCGCCCTTGATTAGTGTTTGCACCTGACACCACATTATAAATCCCTGCACCTCCCACACTTTCCTGCCGGATCTTCAGTGCCCCTAGCCTAAGATTAAGTGTTCCCTATTGCCTGTTTGTCTTTCCTTTGTATCCAGACCTTCTGCTACGTTACTTGACTATGCACCTTTGCCGCCTGCCTTGATCTTCTGCTACATTTGACTACGCTACTGCCTTATCCTTTGGTACCTCGCCTTGCCCAGCTGCCTGTGTGGTCGAGCAGTGTCGCGGGTAGCGACCTGGGTGTTGCCTGCCGCAGCAAGCCATCCTGGTGAAGACCAGCTGCACCTTAGACTCCACTCCCCGATACGGTTCGAGTCATCAGCCACACAGGTAAGAGGATCCACATCCAGCTCCGTTACACATACTAACTTTTGTGCATTTAGTTTATAATTTTTTAAAGTAATAAAATAAAATAAAACCCATGTAAATTGGGTATCCTTGTAACGGTATGGATCTACAGAATAAAGATAATGTGTCTTTTTTTATTTTACCCCACAACATTTTTATTTTCCATTTCGCCGCAGATTATATTATAAAATAAGTGATGTAATTACAAAGTAATATTGGTGACACAAAAAACATGACCTTATATGGGTCTGTATGTGCAAAATTGAAAGCATGATGATTTTTAGAAGGGGCATTATGATTTTTAGAAGGGAAGGAGGAAAAAACGAAAATGCAAAAACAAAAATTTGCTGCGTCCTTAAGGTGAAAATGGGCTGAGCGGGACCCCCGCGATCTCGGTGCAGCCCCCCAGCATTCTGGGCGCTGAGAGTTGTGATTGGCCGGATGGTGCCAGGCAATCACAACTCTCACATCACAGCCAAGTACAGTGCCGGACGGTAGTGGAGAAGTGTGGCCTACCTCTCCAGATTATACAAGACAATCGCAACAGGTGTCAGGAGTGACACTCGCTGCGATCTGTCTATTAGTGCAAGTACTACAGCTCCCAGCATAGAGCAGAGTGTGCTCCATGTTGGGAGCAGTAGTACCTGTAGTAATGGACAAATCGAAGCGGTTGCGGTCGCAGCGGTCAGGGACAGATTACACCAGTTGCGATCGTCCTTTATATTCCTGAAATGCGGAGTGGCTCTCTGCAGCACTACACATCTCTGATCTTTCCTCCGGCCAGTGATGTGATTGGAAATTCACATCACTGATTCATATATGCCGCTCAGAGTGGTGATTGGCTCGCACCATCCGGCCAATCACTGCTCTGAGCGGCAAATATGACTCAGTGATGTGAATTTCTTTTCATGTCACTGGCCGGCCCCAAGTTCATAGCTAAGATGCGGAGAGTTACAGAGAGCTGCTCCACATCTCAGGAATATAAAGGAGTGTGTCAGGAGTGACACCTGGGGCAATCTGTCCTTAGTGCAGATACTACAGCTTCCAGCATGGAACAATCTGTATAGTATAGTTTGTTATAGTCCCCCGGCTCTGTGTCCCCACTATTATAGACTTCCATATAGTAGGCAGGCTATGCTTTAGTGCTCCACTGCCTCTTCTGGTCTGGGGTCGGGACAGAGGAGCAATGGAGCACTGAAGGCTGACGCGGTGGTAGTTTAGTTACCATCCTGTCCTGGTGATGCTCAGACACTCCAAGGTTCACAGACCACCACACTCTCCTCTGCTACATTCATATAGCACCCCTGGAGTCAGTTGGGCAACCAAGAACTAACATCAGCTCACTCACACATACCCCAAAAAAAGAAAAATATTGACTTTGTATGAAATTGGCCCTAGTGTATGTTTGAGTTAGGAAAATCAGATTTGACATTGTGACAGTCTCTGTACACCGCTGCAGAATATGTTCTATATAAGCAACAATAAGAAATAGAAATATACTGCTCCTATTTTTCTTAATACAGCACCACTCTTGTCAGTGGACTGTGTCTGATATTGCAGCTCAGGATTATTGACTATTGATTGAGCTGCAATACCAAACACAAGCCATGGACATTGGTGGTGCCTGTTTCAGGAAAAAATGAAGTGAAGCCTTGTTTCCCCTAAGGCTGCTGAGAGACACAGACATGGCTGGGGGGGCAACATGAGGGGACTTGGTTGGGGACAATGTGAGTGGACATTGGGGGTTATGTCAAGGAATATGGAGGCAATGTAATGGGGCTTTCTATATGGGGGCACAAAGTGGATACTGTTACTGTGTGGAGCCATACGCATCACTCACTCTTTATTTATGAAGCACACACAGATTCCACAGCACTGTACACTCAAATTGGACCCTGTTTTGAAATGTGGGAGGAAACGCACAAACACAGAGAGAACATAAAAACTCTTTGCAGATGTTGTCCTTGGTGAGATTTGACCCCAGCACTGCAAGGCAATAGTGCTAACCAATGAGCCACCATGCTGTCGTATTATATAGCAGCTGGGATTGTGCAGGAATGTGGAGTCTAAAACGTTTGTCTGGTAGATTCGGTGAACACGAGTCGTGGCTGGAGAATTCTTCATTAAGGCCCGGGCTAGATGAAGAAGAGAGAGAAAAAAACGCCACTCCCAGGACATAGTCCTTTTGGCAAGTTCCTGGGTACTGATGACACAGCAGTGGTGTCCAGCTTCAGTCAGTCATTGGCTAAGTGGAGGTAGTTCTTGCGGGGATGGAATGTCATCAGCAACCAGGAAGTAGTCAAGGGGACCTTGAACGAAGAGCATCAAGGCAATGGCTTCATACTTTGTATGCTGTATGAAATCATTTAATGTGTGCTGCTTTATAGCCTGTGTACATTGTATGCTCATAGCAATTGGTTATTAAATGTAAAAATATATTCCTGGCATTATGAAGAAATAACAAACAAGCCATACATACCTACTGTGGTCCCCTTAGCTCCTGTTCCATGCCCTTCAGTTCCCTGCTTCACTGTTTTTGCTGGCTTCTGGGTCAGGGTCATTACTAGACTGCCTGCTGTGGCCAGTAATTGGCTGAGCATTGCAATAATCAGTATACTCAATCCAAGCATTGCTTAGGGTGCATGCACACCACGTTTTCAAGCTACGGCTGCCAGATCCGGCTGGGGGAGGGGAAAACCATGCGCTCCTGTACCCTAGCCGGACCGGCGCTGAAATCCATTGACTTTAATTTTTGACCCGTATCCGGTTTTCTGACCGGACCTAAAACCGTAGTATACTACAGTTTTAGGTCCGGTCACAAAACTGGATACGGGGCAGAAATGAGCTGACCGGAGTCAAAAGGTGGCTCCGGTCGGCTCATTAAAGTCAATGGATTTCAGCGCTAAGGTACAGGAGCGCACGGTTTTCTCCTCCCCCAGCCAGATGCTGTAGCCTGAAAACGTGGTGTGCATGTAGTAAAATAATACAAAAACAGTGTAAATATAGGTATCATTGTAATCTTATTGACCCACAGCATAAAGATAAGGGGTATCATTTACTAAGGCTTTTCTGAGTAGATTTTGTAGTTTTTTTTTTTAAAGAACTTGTGTTTTAGTAAGGCAGCAGAATACAGGTCAAGATCATGAAATGAACATATGAAATGACAGCCACATGGAACAAACATTAGTAAACAAGCTGTACTCCTGCATTGGGCATAACCTTCTTGCCATTGCTGACATACTAGCGCAAATCAGATAATCAAGGAGACAGTACTAAATTCTACTAAGTACAACGATAACCTGGGAAAGAAGGGTCATCCAGAGGGTGAAATAAGGTAGTGAAGTAGGAAAACCTCTACCCTAAAAGATGCCCTGGTAATTAGTAAGGAATCGGAAGGAGGGCAGAGGAGCGGGTATCAAATACTCCAGGTTAGTAATGTGGGTCAAAAAGCGAGAATGTCAGTTAGAAGGGTGGGGAGATAGATGACTAGGAGAGAGGGGGGGGGGGAGGAAAAAGAAGGAGAGGAGGGGGTGGGGAGGGTAAGAACAAGGCTCATATGAGTATTAGCTGTACATACCTGTAGGGCCCAGGCACTCACCACCGACCATGCACAATGCGAACTCCACAGCACCATGACCCACTCCACAGCACACAGTAACCGTAGTGGGGCCTGAAAAGAAGGGGCTCAGTGTCATGCGTCTAAGTGTTGTCGCCCGCCTTATGGAGGGGGGTTTCTATAAAGGCCAACCAGGGATACCAAATCTGTGAATATCGTTCCTGTCTACCCGAGGAGTCCGCCATTAGTTCCTCCATCCTGCACAGGAAAAGGATTTCCTTGTACCATTCGGATATAGATGGGGGCTGGGGGTCCTTCCAGTGTCTAGGAATAACTGTCCTAGCTGCCATGAGTAAAAAATCAGCTTAGATTTTGGGTGGGGTCCTCCTGGAGACCGGGAAAATGGAGAGCAGCAGAACTTTAGGGTCATTTGGGTAGGTCACACCAGAAATGGCAGAGAGATATTACCGTCTCCCAGAACCATGTCATTGTGGGGCAGGACCACCATATATGTGTCATCGTTCCCTGGGGGGTTCCACAGCGCCAGCATGAGTCGGGCACATTTGAAAACATGCGGTGTAGTATGGCCGGCACCCTGTACCACCGGGAGAGCAATTTGTAATTGGTCTCCTGTGCCCTGCAAGAAATGGACAAGCGGTGGCACATAGCAATTGCGGCCGACCAATCGGACGGGGCATATGTGGTGTTTAGTTCCGCCTCCCATGCCCCCACAAAGCGAGGAGGGGCCTTGGATGTCTCGTCAAGAAGGAGGCTGTAAATCTGGGAGACTGGTTTAAGTGGAGCGGTGTCGGAGGTACACAACTGTTCCATGGGTGACAGGGGTCTGGATATGTGCAGGTTCCGTCCCTCAGCTCTAATGAAATGTTCTAGCTGAAGGTATTGCATGTATGTGAGGGGCGTCCGTTGGCTCTCAGGAACCTGGTCTGTGTAGGGTCGTAGCGATGTTCCATCAAGGAAGGTAGAAAGCGGCAGGGTCGAGTGGCCCGTCCTGCCCAGGAAAGCTGTCGCCCCCAGTCCGGGTCTAAAAAGAGGGTTACCCAGAACGGGGGTCAAGGGTCCATTAGGTGCTATTAGGTTCCTCCCCCTGATATGTCGATTGTAAGTCGTGACTAATTCTTTGTATACCCACGGCAGGGTCTGGTGAGACTGTTGCGCAGTTGTCCCCGTTGGTAACCACAGGAAAGACAAGTCCACTCTCCTGTCCGTCAGTTCAGCGCCCACCCATCTTTTAGTGGCTCGACCATGAAGGAGGTCCAAGAGTCTTGACAATGTAGCCGCAATGTAGTAAGCCTGGCAGTCCGGAACCGCCAGGCCACCTGCCTGCTTACGTCTTGTCAAGACTCGCTTGGCAATTCTTGCCAGTCTGCCCGCCCATATAAAAGCCCAAAACATCCTGTCTAGTTTCTTGAAAAAAGAGGCTGGGAGTGCAATCGGGACCGCCTGGATGGAACATGTAGAGTAGCCTCGGGAGAACATTCATTTTTAGAACGTTCACCCGGCCCAGCCATGAGAAGGTCGCCTTGGTCCAAGTACACAGGTCTTTGTCAATGGCCGTTACCAGGGGCTGGAAGTTAAGTGTGAAGCTATCTTCTAGGTTTGTTGGTGCATGAACCCCCAGATATTTGAGTGAGGTAGTGTTCCATTTGAAAGGGTGAGACTGTTTGAGACTGTCCACCTCCTCTCCTGTAAGCGTAATATTAAGGGCAACACTTTTAGTGAAGTTGATATTGTGATTGCTAAAATGGGAGTATAACCTGAGGGCCCGGGTAATGGCGGGAAGGGTGGTGTGGGGAGACGTTACGTACAGGAGGAGATCGTCCGCGAATGCCGAACAGACGTGCCTCTCTGTGGCCGACGTAGGTCTGCTGGTGTCAGTAGTCCTTCAGATCATCTGAGGAAGGGACAATAGACCCCGAAACGCGTCATGATTCTGCTAACTTGTATGCTGTAATACAAATTAAAGTTTCTGGTTTTACAATACCACCCTGCATCCTTGCATCTTTGGATAAAGCAGCGCCTGGATTATAGTGGTCTTTTTCTACAAGAATTGCTTCAGTATCTACAGGAAAATACCTGTCTTCCTGTGACCATCGGGCTTGACAGCTGATCCTAACCTCTTGATACCCCGGATGAGGGGTGATATGTGCAATTTCTTCATTTATAAGGTGAGCGGCCATCTTCACTAAAATCCTGGGTTTATTCACCCAGTAAGTGTAGTGGATTCCTCACCAGCCAAGGGGAATACACGAGGCGCTGCCTCCCGGTTGTCTTTTTTTGTCTCTACTTTTGTACCGTTCCTGATTGGGATAGAAGAGAAGAGGGAGCTGTTGACCCTCACCCCTGCCTGTGGATCCTTGTATAGGGCCATTATGCAGCTCATCATTGATGCGCCCAAACCTATCTGTGAAAGCGTAGCCTTCATGAACCCCCAATCCACCCTATCGAAGGCCTTTTCTGCATCTAAGGACAACAGCATCAACGGCTGCTGATCTATCTTTGCGGAATGGATTATAGAGAACGCTCTGAGAGTGTTGTCCCGTGTCTCTCTGGTTTTAATAAATCCAGACTGGTCAGGGGGCCAATCACGGTAGCCAAGCGATCCGCCAATAATTTGGCAAACAGCTTGGTGTCTACGTTCAATAAAGAAATGGGGCGGCAGCTCGCGCATAAGTTGGGGTCCCTTCCCTCTTTGGGTATAACGGTAATATGAGCTGTCAGGGCTCCAGGAGGGAATTCGGAACCCTGGGCTACGGCATTGAAGGACCCACACAGGAGGGGGAGCAAGTCTCCCTTCAGAGTTTTATAAAAATTTGGCTGTATAGCCGTCAGGTCCTGGGCTCTTGCCCGAAGGCAAATTAGAGATCGCTGCTGCCAGTTCCTCCTCTGTGAATGGGGCCTCCAAGGCCAGTATGACCTCTTCAGACAGTCTGGGGAGGGCCGTATGTGCTAAGTAGTCAGATAAGGTAATTGGGGTTTGGGAGGAGGGAAGATTATACAGGTCCTTATAATAAGATTCAAAAGCCTCTAGTATGTCTGCGGTAAGGAATGATCTCCGTCCTCCAGGCATCGTAATGGAAGGGATGTAAAGGGCAGCTCTCTGGTCGTGCAAAGCCCTAGCCAGGTATCTTCCAGGTTTATTGCCCCATTCGTAAAAGGCCTTAGCGCAATGTTGTCTGTAATATTTGTAACTATCGTTCATCAGGGAGCATACGTCGTGTCGGGTTTTTATTAAGGCCCTCAAGGAGGATTCGATTTTGTAGGTTTTTATGTGTTGCCAAAATTTCCGACAAAAAATCCCAAAAACTCTACCTTCTCTTCACTTAACTCGGAAAACTCTAAAAATGGCCATCAGGGAAATGGTGCCTACAAAAAACCTTACATTTTTGACAAGTAACCTACAAATTAACTAATATTTCCAGATGAAATGTGGTGGATTTGAGCTCTAAAAAAACAAACAGCTCAGAGCAGGTGTAAAAAAAATAAATTAAAAAAAATAAAATAAAAAAAAATCCTTAGGAAAAATCGCCAAATAAAAGATACAATAGTAAATACCATGGAAAAAGACCTGTCGGAAACAAAAACCAACAATGAAAACTGCTCTTCACTCTTAGGGCCAATGTGTAATTTTTACCAATAAGTGCACTACATAAAAACAAAACCTTTCAAAAGCTGCAAAATTGAGGGTTTTTAATTTCAATTTCCTCCCCACAAATACCTTTGTAGTAAAACGAAAGGTGTCATTACAAAGTACATATGAATTGCACAAAATACAAGCCCTCATATGGGTCTGTGGATGGAAAAATATTTCTCCTAAAAAGCATGGAGGATGAGGATAAGATTTTATTATATGCCGATGACCTGCTTCTATTTATGAAATAGAGGAGGTGGGAAACTTTGGGAAATTATCTGAGTTAAAAATAAAGTGAGATTAATCCTCATTGTTCCCGATTGCACAGGGGGCTGTCCCTAGGGTAACAGGGGTAAGAATTTTAGGGTAAGATAAGGCATTAGACTATCTAGGAATGATGGTTGCTACAAAGATAGATTCATTTGTGTAACTCAATATTAAACCAATAATTTTAAAACTTCTAAAGAAAATAGATATTTGGATGAAGCTTTCCCTATTCTTGGCAGACAGAGTTGCCTTGATTAAAAATGGCTGTTCTCCCACAGTTATTATATGTTCTTTCAGCCGTGCCAGTCTGGATCTCAGAGAAAGGGTTTTAGGGCCTGGAGGCTACATTGAGCAGATTGATATGGGGTAGAGGTAGAGTCTACATGAAACACTCAAATTTGGTACTTCCTGAGGGAGAAGGGGGATGGGCACTTTCGTGATGAAATTTTTTGGGGGGGCAATAAAGGCTCAACATTTAAAACAACTGTGGCACAATTTTGTTTTTGCAAGTTTAGCAAAGAGACAGATTGGGCTTCATATAGATGTAGTGGAACTGGTGGATATGGTAGTGGGAACGCCATTCTTTGGTTAAACTGTATTGGAAAATGTGGAAAGAAATCAAGGAGATTTGTAAAGGTAAGGGGAGTTTTAAATTCTCATTGCTATAGTTAAATCCTAATTTGGAACCATTTACTTAAAGAGTAGCTCCCACCATCCTTTTTTTTTCTTTCCCTCCTATTGCCCATCTATCCCTAACCCCCTCACTGCCTTTAAATTTTTTTTTACTATATTTAAAATGCCTTTTTGTCTGCCTGGTAGTATGCTCACTTACCAGGCAGACTTCCCCAGAAGGCACGATGTCACTTATTCCTGCAGGAGGCAGACTTCCACCCTTAGTTCACCTATACAGTGTACCTCCAGCTGTTTCACCACTACAACTCCCAGCTTGCCCTGATCTCTATTGGCTGTCAGGGCATCCTGGGAGTTCTAGTGGGGAAACAAATTGAGGCACACTGTGGTGAAAATAGGATCTGTGTTACGGTGATGGCCGCAGCTTCTTCACATTCCTAAGACATCTTATCCCCTTTCCAAAGGATAGGAGATAAGATGCCTGATTGCAGGGGTCCCGCCGCTGGGGACCCCCGCATTCTTTCATGCAGCACCCCGCTATCATCAGCCTCTGGAGCGAACATCGCTCCGGGTCTGATGAATCATGATCATGGGGCCAGAGTATCTTGACGTCAATGCTCCGCCCCCGTGTGATGTCACGCTCCACCCCCTCAATGCAAGCCTATGAGAGGGGGCGTGGCAGCTATCACGCCCCCTCCCATAGGCTTGCATTGAGGGGGCGGAGCGTGTTGTCACATGGGGGCGGAGCCATGACATAACAATACTCCGGCCCTGTGACCGTGATTCATCAGACCCGGAGCAATGTTTGCTCCGGAGGCTGTTGATAGCAGGGTGCTGCATGAAAGATTGCTGGGGTCCCCAGCAGCTGGACCCCCGCGATCAGGCAACTTATCCCCTATCCTTTGGATAAGGGATAAGATGTCTTAGGGCAGGAGTACCACTTTAAAGTGGGAAACAGAAATACAATAGATGAGGGGTCTTGGTTGTGGAATTTAAAGAAATACAGTGCTATGCACCTCGAATAAGCAGTATCAACTTAATTGGGAGTGATCTATAGGTTGTATTACTCCCACTTACAACTGTGAGTAATGAAATGCAGAGAGCTCCAAGTGTGGAGTGGGTGATGCCCAAAGTGTGGAGTGGTGATGCTAACTTTTTGCATATGATTTGGGAGTGTGTGAAAACAAAAACATTTTGGGCACAGTTATTTTTGACATTGGAACCTAGATTTTGTATTAGAATAGAAGCAACGGTAAACATGGCAATTCTTGGTGATCTGGGGACCTATGGGAAACTGAATGACCTTTTTATTAAATAGTTTTTCTTAGTGAAATAGCTGATACTGAGAGGTTGATTTGATAAGGATGCTCCAGATTTACAACATTGGTTGAGTTTGATCTCCAAAGTTAAGGAATGTGAAAAATGGAGAAGTAGAGACTGTAAAAAGAGAGTTAAGTTGTATGATAAATCCTGGGGCTCAGGACAACCTGAGGGTAAAATAGTAAAACTTTCCTAGGCTTGGCTTGGTTGCTGTGGCTGTTCCCTAGCCAATCTGGAGCTGTAGACAGCTGGCCAATGCTGTGTTCACATCTGTTTTGTTGGCTATATAAACCTACAGTGTGCTTGCAGACCTCACCAGTGTAAGGCTGCATTCAGATCTCGTTTTTACACTACGGGTGCCGGATCCGGCTGGGGGAGGGGCAAACCGGGCGCTCCCGCACTCTAGCCGGACCAGCGCTGAACTTCATTCACTTTAATGAGCCGACCGGAGTCAAACGGTGACTCCAGTCGGCTCATTTTTGACCCGTATCCAGTTTTGTGACCGGACCTAAAACCGTAGTATATTCTCCTTTCTGGTATTTGAAATTGGCTCTGTATTTCTGGATTCTCCCCTTACTTTCTGGTTCAGAATCTAGCTGGTCCTCTCGGTTCTGACTTCAGCCTTCTGACATTGGTTTAACTGTTTATTTATGTCTTCCCCTGTATTGTTAGTGTGCATCTCCCTTTTTTGTATTCCTGATAATTCCCTGACTTGTGACTGAATATCTCTATAGTTTGTAGTTTTGACTCTGAAGTGCCAGCACGTAGATAGACACGGACTGTCTTCGTGGTTGTGGATCTGTCATTTAGTGCAAATACACAATAGGAAGAGAAAGAGAAAGAGTTTGTGGGCGAGTGCAGGGCTTCAACTATTCCCTGCCCTACATGACACTCCAGTCAGACAGTGGGGTTGGGTGGGTGTTATAGAATGGAGTCAAGTTTTTGAAAGATGGTATTGTATGATGTGATATATAATTTTGTAATTGTGAATTTAAATAAATATTATAATAAAAAAACAAAAGTGGTAGATGCAAGAATTAAAATTGGGCCAGTCATTAAAGCCAAAGTGGGCCTGGTTATGAAAGGGTAAATAAATAATTATCAATTTTAACAAATTAAGTACAAAATTAATGAACCTATGGAAATTAAATGGTTCTGTGAATATTTCTACATCAGAAAGCTCCTGTTACAAAGTAAGGTTGTACAAAATGCACAAACATTCAGGGAATAGACATTAGAATTTAGGAGAATTATATTAGACATGTATAATTACGCCGCTTGTTTGCTCAATTTTTTAATATTTGCCGTCTCACACCATCATAACTAAAATTAAATTTTTGGATGAAAAGACAATGATAATCCAGCAGAATGTAATAATTTGAAATGAGACTTGGATTTGCAGTGAATGATGAATGCTCCAATATCTGTAAGATTTATAAAATCTTTTTTTCAGCTTCGCCTTATGTAGAATTTGGGTAGGATTAACTTGTTCTATGATTAGATACTCCTTACATTTCCCATGAGATCCTTATAGCAAAACACATATTCTTATAGTTACACCAAATTGAATTTGGTAGACAGATATAGCTATATTTTTGTCTATCTGTCCTTTTTTTACTATGGTATCTTTTGAGATTTATAGTAGTAATACTGACCTGTTATATCTGGTTGGTGTCAAGGCAGCCAGCAAGCTTTTACTGAAATACAGGAGAGGCCACAGGTGTACCCCCAAAAACATTTCCACCTGTTTCATGATTTAAAGCATTTGGTAGGAGGGATACATTTTTATAAAGTTGGGCAGACTGGACATAAGGAAATGCCCTAACAGCCAACCTCTGCCACTGATTGGGATTATGATTGTACAATAGAAACATCATGGTTTGTAAAATGTGAAGGGGAAAAAAGAAGAAAAAAAAAAAAACACGAAAATTTCAGTGTCGAGAAGTGGTTTTGTTATCAGGCTGAATGTCAGTGAGTCTCTTTGCTGGAACCCTCCACAATAATTTGTTATTGCTAAGATTGGCTGCCAGTGCCTACAAATGATGTATCACCTGATGTCCATGGGGACCATCTAAATTTTGAAAAATACAGAAATTACAGCCACTACACCTACGAAAAGGCAGGATATTGACTCAAAAGTTATACATCAATAAACACAGCTCTTGTTTAAAGAGTACTTAATACACGGAGGACGCTAGAGTATCGTCGAGCAGACATAAGAACAAAACAAAAGACAGTGCTGAAAAGCATGTGAGCGTCTAATGCCCATAAACAAATAGATCTGCTTGACAGTCTGCTTAACAGCCATTGTTGAAATGGTAGGTCAAGTATACAGCAGTACATGGCAGCTAAGCCATGCATTGTAGGGGGGAAGTGCCTTCAAACATGATCGGCTAAGACTGTGCAAACATGGCCAAAGGAGGGAAGAGGTTTGTCTAAAGAAAATGGTGATCTTACGCAGATTTCATGTACAGATAATGTACAGCACTGAAAAATATGTTATAGCTATATAAATAAAGGAATTATTATTATTGTTGCATTCAATCCTTTTACCATCCATCTAGAGAAAATGGGGGTGGAAATTTTTTTTATTTTTTATAAATTTGCCTAGTGGAAAGACTCACAGCAGTTGGCAGGACACTCTGGAGGTAGTGGATCCACTGGACCTGTGTGGCAGATTACGTGGGCCGTGCCAGGGAGCGGAGTCTATGGTGCCGCTGGTTTTCACCACAGCCCGCCGCACATTGAGATGGTCTTGCTGCAGTTGGCCGCACCGAGGTCGCCACCCCTGGCACGACTCGACCACCCAGGCGGCTGAGGTGATGCGAGGTACAAGAGGGAGTAAGCAAGATGTGGTCTGGATAGCAGGAGGTCAGGGCTGGCGATACAGGTGCGTAGACAGAAACGTAGCAGAAGGTCTAAAGGCAGGCAACAAGGAGCAAGGTCAGGTCACGGAATGAAAGGGTCTGGATCACGGCAAGGCAACACAGAATATGCTTTCACTTGGCACTAGGGCAACCAAGATCCGGCAGGGGTATGTGGGAGGTGCAGGTATTTATAACAGAGGTGCAGGTGAAACATATAATTACGGGCACACTGGCCCCATTAAATCTCAGAGCTCCGGCGCGTGTGTGCCCTAGGAGGCGGGGGCACGCGCAACGGAGCCACGAGACCAGAGAAGGAAGCAGCAGAGAGCAGAGGTGAGTGACAAGCTGGGCTTCGCATGCGGGTGTGTCCCGCAATGCGAATCCCAGCCCAGACGGCTGGGGAAGAGAGAGCAGGGAAGCGCTAAAGGCCAGCGTGTCTGGCCGGAGTTCTGGATGTGACACCTAGGCTGACGAAAAGAACAAAAAAAAAGCTTTAACTTACCTTCCTCGCTCCATTGTAGCCTCCAGTATCACATCGCCTGGTCCCTGCCCCATCTCCTTTGAACTCCACGAGTACGCAGAGCTGCAGATGTTAGGTCATAGCACCGATCACCATTCACTAACTGTGATGAGATGCTACAATCTACAGCAAAGGGACAGGGTGCCTGATACCAGAGGCAATAAGAAATCGAGTCCTGGACAAAGCCCTTGTGGCAAAACACTTCGGAAGTGTGGTGAGTAACTGGAAAATGGGGCCTTCTAAGTACCCTATAGCACTCTTTATGCACCCTTGAGCACAGGAGTGTAGCTAAAGGGGGTGTAGAGGTAGCAGTCACATTGGGGCCCCAAAGCATATTTGCCCCAGAAAAAAAACAGTATTATTATTGGCACATGGGGCTCTGTTGCAGATTTGGCATTGGGGCCCAAAATATACAAGTTACACCCCTGCTTGAGCAAAAGGTTTCTTTGCTTGTTTAGAAACATTTATGCACTAGTCACTTTATACCTATTTGACTATTTATTTGGTAACTGTACTGTGCTTATATTCATGTGTGTTCACAAGATTATTGGAACATTTCATTGTTGTGTTTTTTGTTTTTGCTGGCTTGTTTATAAGAACTATCTTTAGTTTTCCATTTACTGACACAAATTAGGGCTTGTTTTTTGCGTGACCAATAGTACTTTGTAATTTTACACCTTTCATTTTACCTACCAATGTACGACACAACAGAAAGATTATTATTTATTGCGAAAAAAAAATGCAAATTTGGAACTTTTGGAGGTATCATTTTTACATAGTGCATGGTAGAACTGAGCATGGTAACACAATTCTGTGGGTCAATACAATTAAAATGATACCAATGATTGCATGCTTTTCTATTATTGTACACGGTATACGGAAAGAGGCTTCAAGCAAATGGACTGAATGAAGGCTTTACCTTCTCCGCCTAAAATACAATTTGCCTGTGGAAATAATTGAAATATAGAGGTTATGGAGCCTTTTTAGCCGTTCAAAATGCATAATAATTAAATAATTTATTTTCCTGATTGTTTTACAGTATGGGGTATCCTGTCCCTCTAAGCATACCCATTTCAATACAGTATAATTCATATAGTCATACTTTTGATGCAGTAATGATTCAATATGAAGTTATCCTTGCTATCACCGTAATGTGGGTGCCATTGGATATTAGTATGACAATTAGTCATGGATGTTCAATTATACTGTTGTTTAAGTAATGATCCAATATGGGAATACAACTCCCATTAACCCCTTAAGGACCAAGCCCAATTGTGACCCTAAGGACCAGAGCATTTTTTGCACATCTGACTACTGTCACTTTAAGCATTAATAACTCTTTTACTTATGAATAAACTTTTACTTATGAATTTGATTCCGAAATAGTTTTTTCGTCACATATTCTACTTTATCATAGTGGTAAATTTTTGTCGATACTTGCATCATTTCTTGGTGAAAATTTCCAAAATTTCATGAAAAATTTGAAAATGCATTTGCATTTTTCTAACTTTGAAGCTCTCTGCTTGTGAGGAAAATAGACATACCAAATAAATTATATATTGATTCACATATACAATATGTCTACTTTATGTTTACATCATAAAATTCACAGAGGGCTTCAAAGTTCAGCAGCAATTTTCCAATTTTTCACAACATTTTCAAAATCTGAATTTTTCAGGGATCAGTTCAGTTTTGAAGTTGATTTGAGGGGTCTTTATATTAGAAATGACCCACAAATGATCCCATTATAAAAACTGCACCCCTCAAAGTATACAGATGATATTCAGAATGTTTGTTAGCCCTTTAGGTGTTTCACAGAAATAGCAGCAAAGTGAAGGAGAAAATTCAAAACATGTTCGTGTAGACCCAGTTTTTGAATTTTTACAAGGGGTAAAGGGAGAAAATGGAGAGAAAATGTGTAACCCAATTTCTCTCGAGTAAGGAAATACCTCATATGTGAACGTAAAGTGCTCTGTGGGTGCACTAGAGGGCTCAGAAGCGAAGGAGCGACAATGGGATTTTGGAGAGTGAATTTTGCTGAAATTATTTTTAGGAGACATGTCAAATTTAGGAAGCCTGTAAATAAAATTGCAGACTATTTTGGAAACTACACCCCTCAAGGCACGTAACAAGGGGTACAGTGAGCCTTAACACCCCACAGGTGTTTGATGACTTAAAGTGTAAATAAAAAAAAAAATTTATTTCACTAAAATGCAGTTTTCCCCAAAATTTACCATTTTTACAAGAGGTAATAGGAGAAAATGCCCCCTAAAATGTGTAACCCCATTTCTTCTGAGTATGGAAATGCCCCATATGTGGACGTCAAGTGCTCTGCTGGTGCACTACAGTGCTCGGAAGAGAAGGAGACACATTTGGCTTTTTGAAAGCAAATTTAGCTGAAATGGTTTTTAGGAAGCCACTATGGTGCCAGAACAGCAAAAAAAAAAAAAAAAACACATGGCACACTATTTTGGAAACTACACCCCTCAGCGCACGTAACACGGGGTACAGTGAGCCTTAACACCCCACAGGTGTTTGACGACTTTTAGTTAAAGTCGGATGTGTAAATTTAAAAATAAAAATCACTAAAATGCATTTTTTCTCCCCAAATGTGCTATTTTTACAAGAGGTTATAGGAGAAAATGCCCCCCAAAATGTGTAACACCATTTCTTCTGAGTATGGAAATACCCCATGTGTGGATGCAAAGTGCTCTGCGAGCGAACTACAATGCTCAGAAGAGTAGGAGCTTTTGGAGAGAGAATTTGTTTGAAATGGAAGTCGGGGGCCATGGGCGTTTACAAAGCCTCCATGGTGCCAGAACAGTGCCCCCCCACACACACACACATAAACATGTGACCCCATTTCTAACACTACGCCCCTCATGGAATAAGGGGTGCAGTGAGCATATACACCCCACTGGCATTTGACAGACTTTTGGAGCTTTTTAAATTAAAATGTTTCATTTTCACGGACCACTGTTCCAAAAATCTGTCAGACACTTGTGGGGTGTAAATGCTCACTGCACCCCTTGTTACATTCCTTGAGGGGTGTAGTTTCAAAAATGGGGTCACTTGTGTTGGGTGGAGGCACTGTTCTGGCACCATGGAGGCTTTGTAAACGCACATGGCCTTCAATTCCAGCCAAATTTTCTCTCCAAAAGCCCAATGGCACTCCTTCTCTTCCGAGCCCTGTAGTGTGCCCGCAGAGCACTTTATATCTACATATAAGGTATTTCCTTACTCATAAAAAATGGGGTTACAAATTGCGGGGGCTTTTTTCCTATTACCCCTTGTGAAAATGAAAAATTTGGGATATCACCAGCATTTTAGTGAAAAAATAAAAAATTTTCATTTTCACATACAACTTTAATGAAAAATGTTAAAACACCTGTGGGTAGTTAAGGCTTACTATACCCCTTGTTACGTTCCTTAAGGGGTGTAGTTTCCAAAATGGGGTCACATGTGGGTGGTTTTTTTTTGTGTTTATGTCAGAACCGCTGTAACGATCAGCCACCCCTGTGCAAATCACTTCAAATGTACATGGCGCTCTCACTCCTGAGCCTTGTTGTGTGCCCGCAGAGCATTTTGCGCCCACATATGGGGTATTTCTGTACTTAAACTCTAAATTGAGTTGCAAATTTTGTTTTGTTTTTTTTCTTTTACCTCTTGTGAAAATGAAAAGTATGGGGCAACACCAGCAAGTTAGTGCAAAAAAATTAATTTTTTTACAATAACATGCTGGAGTATACCCCAACGTTACCTTTTCATAAGGGGTAAAAGGAGAAAAAGCCCCCCAAATGTAAATACCCCATATTTGGCCCTAAACTGTTGCCTTGAAATACGACAGGGCTCTGACGTGAGAGAGCGCTATGTGTATTTGAGGCCTAAATTAGGGATTTGCATAGAGGTGGACATAGCGGTATTCTATGCCAGTATTTCCCAAACAGGGTGTCTCCAGCTGTTGCAAAACTCAGTCAATGGCTGTCCGGCAATACTGGGAGTTGGTTGTTTTGCAACAGCTGGAGGCTCAGTTCTAGAAACAGTGACATACCAAATGTTTTTCATTTTTATTGTGGGGGGGGGGGGGACTGTGTAGGGGTATGTATATATGTAGTGTTTTATCCTTTATTTTGTGTAGTGTAGTGTTTTTAGGGTACATTCACACGGGCAGGGGTTCACAGCGAGTTTCCCGCTGGGGGTTTGAGCTGCAGCGGAAAATTTGCTGAATCTTAAACTTGGAGTGAGAAACCTCCAGCTGTTGCAAAACTACAACTCCCAGCATGCAGTAACAGCAGAAGGGCATGCTGGGACTTGTGGTTATGCAACAGCTGGAGGCATACTACTACAACTTCAAGCATGCCCTTTGGCTGTCCGTGCATGCTGGGGGTTGTAATTATGTAACAGCTGGAGGCACACTGGTTGCAAAACACTGAGAGTTTGTTACTTAACTCAGTGTTTCCCAAACCATGTGCCTCCAGCTGTTGCAAAACTACAACTCCTAGCATGCATGGTCTGTCAGTCCATGCTGAGAATTATAGTTTTGCAACAACTGGAGGCTTGGGAAACAACTGGAGGCTTAGGTTGGGAAACACTGAGTCAGGAAACAGACAATGTTTCCCAACCAGTGTGCCTCCAGTTGTTGCAATACTATAACTCCCAGCATGCCCAGACAGCCGAAGGGCATATTGGGAGTTGTAGTTATGCAACAACTGTGGGAGAACAGTTTAGAGACCACTGTGTAGTGGTCTCCAAACTGTAGCCCTCAAGATGTTGCAAAACTTCAACTCCAAGCATGCCCAGACTGCCCAGGCATACTGGGAGTTGTAGTTCGGCAACATCTGAAGGGGCAGATGTTACCGAACTACAACTCCCAGCATGTCTGGACAGTCTCGGCATGCTTTGAATTGACATCTGGAGCGCTACAGTTTGGACACCACTGTATAGTGGTCTCCAAACAGTGCCCTTCCAGATGTTGCAAAACTACAACTCCCAGCATGCTGAGACTATCCAGGCATGCTGGGAGTTGTAGTTCTGCAACATCTGAAGGGACAGGTGTTACAGAACTACAACTATCAGCATGCCTCGACTGTCTGGGCATGCTGAGAGTTGTAGTTTAGCAACATCTGGAAGGACAGTGGTCTCAAAACTGTGGCCTTCCAGATGTTGCAAAACTACAACTCCCAGCATGCCCAGACAGCCAAAGGCTGTCTGGGCATGCTATGAGTTGTAGTTTTGAAACTCCTAGATACAGCTGTGAAGATCACTTTACGGCGATCTTCACAGCTGCATCTGACACCGCCACATGCCTGCCGCCCGCCTCCTGTCAGCCTGTCGTGGTCCCTGGTCCCCGCGCCGGAGGTAACTGCCGCCATCTTTCCCCCTCTCTGCCTCGACATCCAGGGGCAGGCAGAGTGGGTGAAATTAACTTTCACCCCTGCCACTGCCCTGCAATTCGCTGGTCAGTCTAGACCAGCCAAATGCAGGGGATAGGAGGAGGTGGCACCACTGCCACCTCGCTCCTATCCTTCAGGATGATCAGCCCTGAATCACCACAAATTTGCTACATGGGGGGTCTCAGGAACCCCCCTCCCTCCCCAGGCATTTGCACGGGATGCCTGCTGAATGATTTCAGCAGGCATCCCGATCCGATCCCGTCCGGCTAGCGGTGGGAATGGAAATTCCCAGGGGCGTACACGTCCTTAATTACCAGGGCACAAGGGCGTACCCATATGCCTGTGGTCCCCAAAAGGTTAATTGATGTACAGGGCTTGGCTTACAATCAAGGATGGGCTGGTAGGTGAGGGCACGCAAGGAGGTGTGACTGAAAAAATAAAAAGGCAATCTTACATGTTTGGCAACCACCATCAGGTCCAGGGTAGGTACTGTTTGCTATTATACCCTAATGGCTATCCAACAGTGTCTGCATCTCTAAGCAACAAATACATCTGATAGATTCTCTGTAAGTGTCCATCAAAGATATATGGCACTAGAACACTTGAGCCAGGAGCATATTATCACACCAAGGCAGGTCTAGACCTATAGTGTAGCCTAAAAGTTATTAGCAATTAACAATTCTATTTAATTATCTGTCATGCCAATCTTTTCCTGCTGCTGGCCAGATTGTCTGTCACCTTAAAACTTCTTAGGTGGCAGAAGCAAAAAGTACATTTTTATGCTTACCATAATATCTCTTTCTCAGAGAATCCATTGGTGGGACACAGAGACCGTGGGTATATGCTGCTGCCACAAGGAGGCTGACACTAGGCAACAAAAGAAGTCTGCACCTCGCAGCAGGATATACCCCGTCTACAGGCTCTGAGCTATCAGTTTAGTCCCAAATCAGTAGGAGAGGAACGACAGGGAAAGAAAAAACAGTAACTGTCTGAGGAAACCACAGACAAAAATTTACCAAACCAACCCTCGGACAGGCAACCAAACCAAGGACAAATGGGTGGGTGCTGTGTCTCCCAGTGGATCCCCTGAGAAAGAGATTTTACAGTAAGCATAAAAATCTACTTTTCTCGTTTGGCTCCATTGGGGGACACAGAGACCATGGGACGTACCAAAGTAGTCCCCACGGTGGGAAAAAACTCAAGTAACTCAGGTGGAAGGCTGGGTTACAGCCGCCTGCAACACCTTGCGACCCAAACCAGCATCAGCGCATGCAAATGTATGCACCTGGTAAAATTTTGTAAACTTTTGCCAGGACGACTGAAGTCTTGTTGCGGAGAGCTCAGGAGGCCCCGACGGAATGAGTGGAATGAGCTGAGACCCGAAAAGGAGTAGTCTTCCCCTTGCAGGGGTAAGCTTCCGAAATTGCAGAACGGATCCACCGCGAAATGGTCGCCTTCGAAGCAGAAAGTCCCTTACGACGACCCCCCATATGCACAAACAAAGAGTCACACTGGCGAAAGGAAGAAGTGACCGAAAGGTAAATCCGAACAGCTCGTACCACATCAAGACCATGAAGCAAATATTCCCTGGGATGGGACGGAGCTGGACAAAAAGACGGAAGGACAATATCCTCATTTAGGTGAAAGGCGAAGACCACCTTAGGCAAAATAGGACGGGACCGGACGGAAAACAACTTTGTCCTGGTGTAAAAGCAGGTAGGGGGAACAGAGGAAAGAGCCGCCAGCTCCAAAACTCTCCTAATGGAGGTGACCACAATGAGGAAGGCCACCTTTCAGGAAAGGATACGAAGAGAAACGTCCCTGAGAGGTTTGAAGGGAGTACCCTGCAAGACACTGAGAACAAGATTCAGGTCCCATGGGGGAGTAGGGGATCTGTATGGCGGAGTCGCATGAGCATCACCCTGCAAAAAGGTGCGGATGTGAGGATCGGACGCCAAGGGATGCTGAAAGAAAATGGAGAGAGCCAACACCTGACCCTTAAGGGAATTGTGAGCCAAGCATTGCTCCAGCCCAGACTGTAAAAAGGAAAGAAGGTGTGGGAGGGAGAACACAACTGGGGATAAGGAGTGAGATTCTCACTATCAAAAATAGGACCACCAAGTACGGTAATGAATCTTTGCAGAGAAAGGCTTCCATGCCTTGTTCATTGTGCGGATCAATTGGGGACAGAACCGCCTGGCTCTCTCAACTGCCATGCCATCAAATGCAGCAACAGTAAATTGGGGTAGCAAAGGGGACCCTGAGAGAGCAGGTCGGGACGAACTGGGAGGCGCAGTGGTATGTCATCCACTAGTTGAACCACGTCGGTGTACCACGATCACCTGGGCCAGTCCGGAGCCACGAGAATGGCGGGGACGAGCTTCCTCTTGACCCTGGGAAGGAGAGGAAGAGGAGGAAAGAGATAGGGGAGGACGAAGTACGATCAGGGGATCACTGGGGCGTCTACGGCTAGGGCCAGAGGATCTCGGGACTTTGCGAAGAAGCGAGGAACTTTCTGGTTATGGCGGGACGCAAAGAGGTCCACGTCCGGAGTGCCCCAGAGGCTGCAGATCTCAGCAAACACCTCTGGATGAAGAGAACACTCGCCATGTTCGGCCGAGGAGCAGCTGAGGAAGTCCGCCTCCCAATTTTCCACTCCCAGAAGGTGAATCACTGAGAAGGAGGAAACTCTGAGTTCCACCCAGAGAAGGATCCTGGAGATCTCAACCATCGCTGCGGGGCTGCAAGTGCCACCCTGGGGATTAATATATGCCACAGCCGTGGAGTTGTCCGACTGGACACGAACAGGACGGTCCTGGAGAAGGCACTCCCAATGAGGAGGCAAAGGTAAATTGCCCGAAGGAGAGCTTCCTGGGAGGACCAACGGCCCTGGACCATCTGATCCCTGAAAACTCCCCCCCAAACCGTGGAGACTGGCATCAGTCATGATGACTTGTCAGTGGAGGGGTAGAAAGGATTGCCCCTGTCAAAGAAGAGGAGACCGAAGCCACCACAAGAGGGACTGGCGAGTCCTGGGAGGAAGAATAATCCTGTGATCGAGGGATAGCAGAGACTTGTCCGACTGGAACGGAAGAGAAATTTGAAGAGGACGACAATAAAACTGGGCGAAGGGAATGGCCTCCATGGTCGCCACCATCCGACCCAGGACTTCCATGCAGAACCAAACTGAAACTGGAACAGGACGACGGAGAAGACAAACTCCTGTTGACACAGAATGGCGCTTGTCCAGCGGGAGACGAACCTGGGCAGTCGCCGTGTCGAACTGGAGTCCTAAGAAGATCAGAGACTAGGTGGGAATCAGGTTAGACTTGTCCCGATTGACCACCCAGCCAAAACGGGACAAGGTCTGAAGAGTGAGAAGGAGACTCTCCTGATTCTGGGCCCTGGTTGGAACTTTGACCAGGAGGTCGTCCAGGTAGGGGATCACGGACACACCCTGGGCTGGCAGAATGGCAATCACCGCCACCAGAACCTTGGTGAAGACTCTTGGGGCTGTGGCCAGGCCTAAAGGAAGGGCCACAAACTGAAAATGGCCCTCTGGAATGGCGAAGTGGAGATAGCGCTGATGCACTGGAAAAATGGGGATGTGAAGGTAAGCATCTCGGATATCTACCGAAGAAAGAAACTCCCCTTGATCCATAGATGCAACCACAGAACTGAGAGACTCCATACCAAAATGACGCAGGAGGAGATGACGGTTGAGGAGCTTCAGATCCAGGATCGGGCGGACGGAACCCCCCTTCTTGGGGACAAACAGGTTTGAATAGAACCCCTCAAAAAACGCTCCTTGGGAGGAACTGGGACGATCACTCCCTGAGCGAGAAGGGTCCGAAGCGCGACCCAAAAAGCCGCCACCAAGGAAGGAGAATGAGGAGGGCGGGATCAAAAAAAGCGATCCCTTGGAAGGGAAGCAAACTCAATCCGATAGCCGACGGAAACGACATCTCAGACCCAAGAGTCCTGCACGTGGGCAGACCAATCGTTTCGGAACAGGGACAAACGACCTCCCACCCGAAAAGAATGTTCGGGTGGGGGTGTCCCTTCAGGCGGGGGAGGCTTAAGGGTGCCCGAGTTGATCGCCAAATGGCCGGAATGGTTATCTGACTTCCAGGACGGACGGGCCTTGAAGGAAGAAGCCTTCTTATCCTGTGAGGGAGCCGGTCTGGTCACCTGACCAGAGCCAAAAGACCGAAATGGCTGAAAGGAGGTCGACATCCTGCGGGAATCGGTACGGCAAGACTTATTCTGCGGCAATAAGGAGCCTTGGAGATAATCTCACCAGGAATTTCCTGAAGAGTTGGGTCCCAGAGAAAGGAAGTTGGGTCCCAGAGAAAGGAAGCTCAGTGAGAGATTTCTTGGAAGGGGCATCAGTGTCCCAGGCCATGAGCCACATGGAGCGACAAATCGCCACCAGGTTACCTGTGGCAAAAGCTGTAAAATGGGCAGACTGCAGAGAAGCAGAACACAAATAGTCTCCAGCATTGGAGAGTTGAAGTGCAAGATCCGCCAAATCTTCCGAAGGGGCCCTGGACAAAATGCCCTAGCGGAGCTGGGAAGCCCAGACAGAAAGGGCTTTGGACTCCCAAGCAGAAGCGAAGTCAGGAAGCAGAGATGAGCCCGCCGCTTCAAAGGCGAATTTGGACAGATTTTCAATCCTCTTGTCCGCCGGTTCAAGGATGCTGCATCCGCCAAAGGTAGAGTGGTCGATTTGGACAGATGGGAAACCGGAGAATCCACAGCTGGTGGAGGTGTCCATTTCGCAATAAAGTCCAAGAAGGGCAAAGGGAAATTGCTCTTGAACCTTCTTAGTCCCTTGAAAGCATTTGTCTGGATGCTTCCATGCTGTTTCCAATAAGGTGTCAAATTCAGCATGAGAGCTGAAAACCTTAGGAGAGCGGTTGGAGCGTTGAAAGGAAACTTCTGGAGCTGGGTCCGAAGTTCCGGGGTCCTCTAGGTGGAAGGTGTCCCTGGTGGCAGAAACCAAGTTGTCTACTATGTCGGACGCGCTGGCTCTGTCCTCTGGATCAGAGGCAGAACCTCATCTTCCAGTTCCCCAAGAAAGTTGGATCGGGTGGAGGCAGCCTTAGATGAAGGCGAAGCAGACCTGGAGACCTAGGTTGGCGACCAGGAGAGCGACCCTTAGAGCAGGGGCACTTGGGAAGAGGAGCGAGTCCTATGAGGAGAGCACCTGTCCTGAGGTCCGGATTCTGGAGAGGATCCAGGGGAGAACACCCTAGGGCACTTGTGAGATCGCCCAGAATAAGGATCAAGGGAGGGTGAGACCTCTCTGGAGGTCTGTCGTAAGGAAGGCCTCTCCAATGCAGTCACCACAGAAAGGGGAACTCGTGCCAGGTCGGAAATCGACTGAGAGAGGGAGGAAACCCATTCCGGGGGGAGCAGAGCCAGCACGTTTGGGAGCGCACAGTGGTGCAGGCAGGACAGGTGGGTTCAGCAGAACCACCAGGCATTTTAGTTTTACAACTCACACAAGCCGCAGCCTAATTAATACCCCTGCGCTCCGGACGCTTTACCTGGAGTGCGTCCGGAGAAGAGAAGATAAGAGAAAAGAAGATAAACCCCAGGCACTCCGGTCGCTTCACATGTGGAGGCGGGCGAAGCGAAAGTAAATGCCGGCTATGCGCGCGCAGCGCAGTGGCCGGCAAAGTGGGGCTGTAAAAACGCCCCAGTGAAAATAACATGAACCACTGTCTTAAGCACCACTGCTTCTGTCCCCTGTATTCAGAATGGCTGAGCAGGAACTGCCCCTAGAAAGAACAAAAAGGAATGGGCCCAAAACAGGGGGGCTACAGATGTTGAGAATCCTGAATAAAATATAGATTTCTAGGAAAAAGAGGGGGGGAAGGAGAAGGAAAGGAGAAGGAAATACTCACCTTGTCCCAGGAAACTTACCTACTGAAGTCTTCGGCCAGCTATTATACGCCTGCATCATGCCGGGCTGAGACAGCGAGACGAGCAGGATAGATAGGGGGATCTGGACCCAAAGGTGCAACCCCGGGCACTGGGCGGTGGCGAGAAACTCGAAGCCTGTGCCCCTTCTTGGCAAATGGGGGAACAGTGGGCGCTATGCTCCTGAGCCCCCACCTAAAAAGAGAGAAATGCTATTATTATTCCAACAATACTTACATAGTTGAAAAATTAGAAGGGTCCATAAAGTCCAACTTTTTGATCCAGAACATCCTTATGAGGCTGATGCCCCATACCAGCGTGAGAAAATTGTTTTCCGACTCCACATATGGCAATCAGAATAAATCCCTGGATCAGCGCTCTGTCTCCAGCAGTCTAGTACTGAATTTATCACTTTTTAGGACTCTGCATTTGTGTCATTAGCGCCTTCTGTCTCCATTTCCTGATCTGCTCTTCTTACTTCCCCACACAACACCAATGGTACATATTCTGAGTCACTATTACTAGTGGGGTACCAATGGGGTCAGTATTAGGCCCTATTCTCTAAACAGTAATAGATACATTTTTGCCAATTTATAGTTCATTGTGTAATCATGTCATGGGCAACTCACTAAAACCGTTCAAAATAGATCTGTATTCTTTTCTGTAGTGTAAAAATATTTGAGGTTACAGTTAGTAGATTTTAGAAAAAGGACAATGATTGATGGATTTATTCTGATTGTAACATTTGGAGTTAGGAAGGATTTTTTTCCCCACAGGATAGGGGATAAGTGTCAGATCGTTGGAGGTCAGACGGCTAGGATCTTTTAAATGGGCCCCCGGCTTTCTGATAGGAGTGCGCGCTGGGGTCAGTACGTGCTGTATTAATTCTTTATGGGAGCACCAAGAGATCTGAGTGCTGTACTTTTGCATCTCTGGTGCTCCCATAAAAATAAACAAAGCCAGTTCAGGAGATCATGGGGGGCCCCAGCGGTCAGACTCCCTGCGATCTGAAAATTATCCCCTATCCTGTTGATAGAGGATAAGTTACTTTTCACTGCAGTAGCCCTTAAACTAAATGGATATATGTCTTTTTTCAGCCTTACAAACTATGTTACCATTTAATGCTGACATTAACCCCTTTTTCTCCTAAACTACTAGGAATGCTAATAATAACACCTTCTCTGCCCTTGAGTACCAGGAATCCTGACACTAATACTCTCTATGCCCTATACCCCAGGGATGTTATCATAAACCCATTAACTGGAGTTTGAAGGGTTTTTTCTAAAAGGTTGTCTCAAGTCCATGCTGTGAGGTCAAAGTGCTCATGCTTTCAGTTCCAAGAAGTATTGTTAAGCCAGAGAAGCAGAAAGCTGAATAAGAGCCCCTCTGCACACCAGGAATACTGACAGTGATACCCTCTATTCCCTATACCCCAGGGATGTTGTCAAAAACCCATTAACTGCCATAATTATAATTTATTTCATGTTTTTTTTTATAACACTGTAGGCTTTACCTTAATTCCTAGCTTAATGGCTAAATTCCTGGCATATGAGACAACTTTTTTAAAGAAAGTATACTCTTTTCCTTATACCAGTCTTACAGCACTCTTTTCTGTAAACATGTAGTGGATTTACTGCATGTGAACAAATTTAGGCTATTACTTAGAATCCATTACTTGGTGTTCTTTTCGTTATTGCCTGGTATTACTGTGGTATATTTAGACTGTGGTTCTCTGTCCTGCATTTTGATCAGGTATCACTCTGTGGTCTTCCTAATCAGGTCTTGTCTAGGCTCAGCTGTTCTGTATTTTGTGACGTCCATTATTAACCCCTTAAGGGCACTTTTCCTGTTGTTTGTTTTCGCTCTTTCTTCCTTATAATTTCATGTTTGTTTTTTTTAGATAACACTGTAGGCTTTTTTTTTTTTTTTTAAATAACACTGTAGGCTTTATCTTAATTCCTAGCATAATGGCTAAATTCCTGGCATATGAGACAACTTTTTTAAAGAAAGTATACTCTTTTCCTTATACCAGTTTTACAGCTCTCTTTTCTGTAAACATGTAGTGGATGTCAGAATTTCAATTTACACATTTACTGCATGTGAACAAATTTGGGCTATTACTTAGAATCCATTACTATGTGTTCTTTTCATTATTGCCTGGTATTACTGTGGTATATTTAGACTGTTGTTCTTTGTCCTGCATTTTGAACAGGTATCACTCTGTGGTCTTTCTAATCAGGTCTTGTCTAGGCTCAGCTGTTCTGTATTTTGTGACATCCATTATTAACCCCTTAAGGGCACTTTTCCTGTTTGTTTTCGCTCTTTCATCCTTGTCATCTAAGAGCCATTATTTTAAAGGGGTTCTCCGGTGCTTAGATATCTTATCGGGGATAAGATGCCTGATCGTGTGAGTCCCGCCGCTGGGGACCCCCGGGATCTTGCACGTATTCGCTCCAGGTCTGATTACCGACGACCACAGGGCTGCTGGCGTGTGACGTAACGCTCCGCCCCTCAATGCAAGCCTACGGGAGAGGGTGTGACAGTTATCATGCCTTCTCCCGTAGGCTTGCACTGAGGGGCGGAGCGTGACGTCACACAGGGGCTGAGGCGTGACGTCACACACCGCCCGCCCTGTGGTCGCCGGTAATCTCTCTGTGGTCGCTCCGGGGACTGATTACAAACGGGGTGCCGCGTGCAAGATCACGGGGGTCCCCAGCGGCGGGACTCCCGCGATCAGGCATCTTATCCCCTATCCCCTGGATAGGGGAAAAGATGTGTAAGCACCGGAGAACCCCTTTAATGACAACATTTATTTTATCATACAATGTATTGAGAAACTTACAAAAATTGTTTGTTTAGTAGAATGTATAAGAAAACAGATTTTGTGGTGTTTATTTTGTGGTAAAAATTACATGTTAAAGTGTACATGTGTACCTTGAATCATTTTCATCTTTCTTCTGATATCACCTCTGTTCCGATGCTTACTTGCTTGGAGTTCACGGAGGAAAAGGGGGTGTACCCTTCTAGAAGAACGATGTTTGCCCTTACCTTCCAATGGGGAATGTCCGATCCTTCTCCTTAGTGCAGGAGAAGCAGAGCACTGTGCCGTGTGCACTGAGCAGTATGACTGACAGAGCCCTACTTGTCCTGCATGTCCCACCTGCACCTCCAGCTTTGTGTCCAGGTAACATGTGTTCCACCAACAATTTGTGTGAAGTTGTGTGGCTGAATTAAATCATTTTTCTACCTACATAAATACACTGCTCAAAAAGCATAAAGGGAACACTTAAACAACACAATGTAACTCCAAGTCAATCACACTTCTGTGAAATCACACTGTCCATTCAGGAAGCAACACTGATTGACAATCAATTTCATATGCTGTTGTGCAAATGGAACAGACAACAGGTGGAAATTATAGGCAATTAGCAAGACACCCCCAATAAAGTAGTGGTTCTGCAGGTCGTGACTTGGTTCCTATGCTTCCTGGCTGATGTTTTGGTCACTTTTGAATGCTGGCGGTGTTTTCACTCTAGTGGAAGCATGAGACGGAGTCTACAACCCCCACAAGTGGCTCAGGTAGTGCAGCTCATCCAGGATGGCACATCAATGCGAGCTGTGGCAAAAAGGTTTGCTGTTTCTGTCAGCGTAGTATCTAGAGCATGGAGGGGCTACCAGGAGACAGGCCAGTACATCAGGAGACGTGAAGGAGGCCGTAGGAGGGCAACAACCCAGCAGCAGGACCGCTACCTCCGCCTTTGTGCAAGGAGGAGCACTGCCAGAGCCCTGCAAAATTACCTCCAGCAGTCCACAAATGTGCATGTGTCCACTCAAATGGTCAGAAACAGACTCCATGAGGGTGGTATGAGGACCCGACGTCCACAGGTGGGGGTTGTGCTTACAGCCCAACACCGTGTAGGACGTTTGGCATTTGTCAGTGACCAAGATTGGCAAATTCACCACTGGCGCCCTGTGCTCTTCACAGATGAAAGCAGGTTCACACTGAGCACGTGACAGAGTCTGGAGACGCAGTAAACGTTCTGCTGCCTGCAACATCCTCCAGCATGACCAGTTTGGCAGTGGGTCAGTAATGGTGTGGGGTGGCATTTCTTTGGGGGGCCACACAGCCCTCCATGTGCTTGCCAGAGGTAGCCTGATTGCCATTAGGTACCGAGATGAGATCCTCAGACCCCTTGTGAGACCATATGCTGGTGCCGTTGGCCCTGGGTTCCTCCTAATGCAAGACAATGCTAGACCTCATGTGGCGGAAGTGTTTTAGCAGTTCCTGCAAGAGGAAGGCATTGATGTTATGGACTGGCCCGCCCGTTCCCCAAACCTGAATCCAATTGAGCACATCTGGGACATCATGTCTCGCTCCATCCAGGTCTGGGAGGATATCCCTCAGGAAACCATCCGCCACCTCATCAGGAGCAGAGGTGTAGCATGGGGGGTGCAGGGGGGGGCCGGCCTCACCGGGCACAACATCTGTGGGGGCACGCTAGCACTCGCAGCTCTCTGCCCCTGCCTGGCTCACTCACTCTCTCTGCAGTGCTGGCTGTGCGAATCCAATCTGAGCCGCCGGGTCGCCGCCCACTGTGGAGGCAGTGGCGGATCCAGGGGGGGGATCGCATGGTGGAGCGGGAGCTGTCGGCTGTCCTGCTCCACCACCCCTTTCTCACGCCCATCACCTTGCTATCACACGCCGCGGCTGCTCCATTCCTGCAGTCAGTGAGAGCCAATCACGGCAGGCCGGCACGATGACATCACATCATCGCGCCGGCGCCCGGAGATCACGTCCCCGCAGCTCTCACTGACTGCAGGAATGGAGCAGCCGCAGCGTGGGAGAAAGGTGACGGGCGTGAGAAAGGGGAGGGGGGAGCAAATTATAAGTGAGAGGGGCAAATGATGAGTAAGGGGCACATGTCAGGGGGGCATTATATGTGGGGGCACATGACAGGACCCCCCACTGTCATGTGCCCCTCATATATAATACCCCATGTCCTGTGCCCCTCACATATAATGCCCGCCTGACATGTGCCCTTCACATATAATGCCCCCTGTCCTGCCCCCTCAGGGGGCATTATATGTGAGGGGCACAGGACATGGGGCATTATATGTGAGGGGCACAGGACAGGAGACATGATAAGTCAGGGTCACATGTCAGGGGGGCATTATATGTGGGGGCACATGACAGGGGCCCCCTGTCATGTGCCCATATAATGCACATATAATGCCCCCCTCACATTTGCCGCTTACTTATAATACCCAAAGTCATGTGCCTTGAATCATCTCCAGGGTATGGTTCCATTTTGATGTTTAGTTTTTGTTCTTGATATTTTTTGTCGTTTATGATGGTTGTGAGATGACATATAATAGCGTGGCCCATCCTAGGTTACTACATTTGTAGATTTGTATTCATAGACCTGCTGAAAATGTGGAGAATGTGTAATGCATGTTCCCACTCAATAAAGTGTTTGAAAATAAACTTGTATTTAGATGCATTTTACTTTAATTACATCAGTGTTTTCATAACAAACAATACATGTGCTTAGGGGGTAAGGGTTTCTTTAACTAATCTAGTGGAAGAGACTCGAGTGCTAAAATCCACGGGTTAGGGGGCGCAAATTACTTGCCTTGCCCCGGGTGCTAACAACCCACGCTACACCACTGATCAGGAGCATGCCCAGGCATTGTGGTGAGGTCATACGGGCACGTGGAGGTCACACACACTACTGAGCCTCAGTTTGACTTGTTTTAAGGACATTATATCAAAGTTGGATCAGCCTGTAGTGTGGTTTTCCATTTTTATTTTGAGTGTGACTCCATATCCAGACCTCCATGGGTTGATAAATTTGATTTCCATTGATAATTTTTGTGTGATTTTGTTGTCAGCACATTCAACTATGTAAAAGGTATTTCATAACATTAGTTCATTCATTCAGATCTAGGATTTGTTATCTTAGTGTCCCCTCTATTTTTTTGAGCAGTGTATGTGTATGGGGTACTGTGCATTGACTTCGCTGTGTATTGCATTGCCTTTATAGCATACACTTTTACAAGAGTGTAAGGTTAAAGTATTTGCACATGATACTCCCCAGCTACTTTGTTTACAGAAATGTCCAGAAAGGCTGTGATAAGAGTCCCTAGTCAAACCCCATCTACCCAAAGGGGTGGACCTAAACCAGTCTAGAGTCTAGGTCTGGCTACATCTCTTCTAGTTCTGCTCCTGTTAGGTAGACTAGCCAGTTTAGTCAGTTAATAAAACGCGTCTGTTACTACCCTAGAGTGTTTCTGAGAGGTTCAGTTTGAAACGTTTGTGCCTAGTCTAGAGTGTATCTCCTAGGTTCAGTAAGGTTCAGGCAAAAAAATAACCCCTAGTTGACTGTAACCCTGGAGAAATTCAAGCCTCCTTAATGTCTTGTATACTGTTTGATACAAACAACACAAGGCAAAAATGGATGCCTTATAGTGCAATGCACACCTCAAAAAGTATTAAAAATAATGAGTAGCAAAAGATAATCTTTATTAGCACAAATACAAAACTAATACATAGTATCAAAAAGGACAGAAACAAGATAAAAACAATTTAAATTGCTCAAAACCTGAGCAAACTCCAAAAAAACATAAGGGGTCAAATACCTCCACCCTCAAGGGGCACATGCTAACAGTATACACATTGCTCAGTGCTTCCCCAGCTACAACCCCTGCTTCAAGCAAGTCTTAAGTCCTGTTCCAGTTGCATCACACCTGAGAGAGATCTGGACCCCGTGTATTGTGATCACAGCACTGTACGAACTTTGAAGGTTAATTTTTCTAAAAGATAGTATAACATCCTAGCCGTGAGGTCTAAGTGCTCAAGCTTCCAGCTCAAAGGAGTATTGTTTAGCGCAGAGCTTTTCAAATTTTTTATGTTTTTAGACATACAAAGCTTGGTGACACACCTCTCGTACCGCCAATTGCACATATCACGTTACGTGTCCAACAATGCACGACGTGATACCAGTATCCAGTATTAGCATTACCAAATGTGGCTGCTACCTCCTGTACCATTTCATTACCCCCTTGCATTCTCCCTATTGATCCCTCTGCCTGTGCCACTTCATTGTCCCTCTTGATCCCCCCTGTGCCAATTTATTTCTCTGCTTCATCATCCCCTGTGCCATATAATTTCCCCATTGATCCTCATTTGTGCCATTTCATCTTCCTATTGACCATCCCCTGTGCCACATTATTACCCCCTTGATCCTCTCCTATGCCATTTTATCGCACCCTGTTGACCACCTCCTGTGCCACATCATTTCCCCTTTGATCTTCCCCTGTGCCACATCATTCCCACTTTGATCTTCCCCTGTGCCACATCATTCCCCCTTTGATCTTCCCCTGTGCCACATCATTCCCCCTTTGAGCTTCCCCTGTGCCACATCATTCCCCCTTTGATCATCCCCTGTGCCACATTATTCCCCCCTTTGATCCTCCCCTGTGCCATTTCACCCCTTCCTTCTGACCACCCCTTGCACCACATTATTACCCTCCCCCTTTGATCCATCGCTTTGCCACTGCATTCACACCTGGCCTGTGTCTCTCGGCAGGCCCAGGTGGAGCATCTCGGAGGGTCTGACAAGTAATGTCCTCCTCCTCGCCATGACGTCAGGGGTGTCACTCATCATTCCCGACAGCCACCGCAGCTACTGATTTAAAGTGGTGGCGGCACCAGCTGCTCTTGCAAGATCAGCAGCAGGGCTTTGTGTGTATGCCGTTCACCATATGGGATAAAAATTTTTATATTTTAATAGTTTAGACAATTACACACGCGATGATACTAAATATGTTTATTTTTATTATGTAAAAATATTTTTTTATATGGAAAATGGGAAAAGAGAGGGGGGTATGTGGGTTAAGCCTTTAATTAAAAAAAAATAATTCTACACTTTGTTCATCCCCTTAGGGGACTTTTAAGAGGAATCATTAGATCCCTCATGCAGATCAATGCAGTTCAATAGAACTACATTGATCTGTGTGCTCTGCGCTCAATTGATAAAGCCTGCTGAAGAGAGGCTCTATCAAACCTAGAGCCACACACGGGCAAGAAGTAAAGGTGAGACCACCGGCTACCTCAACAGTAGATCGGCCCCCCACAATCGTGCTGCAGGGGGTTGGGGGCAATCCACCCCACTAGACCTCCAGGGGCCATTTTAGTGTCCCTTTACATGCTGCTGTCAGCTGTGACAGCGGCGATCTAAAGGGTTAATAGTCAATTAGTGGTAGCCCTCAGCTACAGCAATCAGCTGAGGGCCACCCGTATGTTATGGGCCCGAGTCAGGAACCCACGCCATACACCCTTAACTGCACCATGACGTGTATACATATCATGGGTCGTTAAGGGATTAACGGTTTACAAAACATACATTAACCCCTTAGTGATCATACTTTAACATACATTAACCCCAAATTTGGTAATGCCGCATGCATAATTGTCCAAACTATTAAAGTATACCATTATTTGTACCATACAATAAATTATTTAAACGTAAAAAGGTACCAAACCCTAAAATTGCTTTTTTTCATCCCAATTATATTCAGAAAAAAAAGAAGTAAAAATTAATCAAAAAGTAACAATAAAAACAACAGATTATGGCACAAAAAAATGGGCCCTCACACAGCAAGTATAATAAAAAATAGTTCAGAAAATGGCAATTTAAATAAATATATTGTTTCTAAAAAGTTTAGATTTTTATTTTTTAATAAGTAAAACATGATGGAATTTATACAAATTTGGTATTGCTGTAATTGGGCCGACCTGAAGTATCCAGAAAACATATGTGTTTGACCACACAGTGAACAGCGTATGTGATAGTCCCAATATTTCCCTTTACATAACATATGTCCAAAACAAAAACAAAAAATATTTGTGAAGAGAAAAAGTGTTAATACAAAGTACAATTGGTCCTGCAAAAAACAAGCCCTCATATGGGTGTGTAGATGAGTTATGGATATTAACAGGCGAGGAGGAAAAAACTAAAGCACAAAAACGAAAATTGTCCCAGTCAAGGGGTTAAACCCATATGAATAAGGTGTTTATGTGATCCTGTAATGCATAGCTGCATTAATAAACATAAATAATTCATGAGGTTTCCTAGGAGGTGACAGGTCCTCAATAGAGCATACCTGTTGCTTCAAAAGATTTTTAAAAACCTGTATGATTTTGCTAGATTAACCCTTCAGAACGGTGACTGTCACGATGCCGGCTGGCAGGTAGTGGATCCTCTGTGCCGGAGAGGGATTGGCGTGGACCGTGCTAGTGGATCGGTTCTAAGTCACTACTGGTTTTCCCCAGAGCCCGCCGCAAAGCGGGATGGTCTTGCTGCGGCGGTAGTGACCAGGTCGTATCCACTAGCAACGGCTCACCTCTCTGGCTGCTGAAGATAGGCGCGGTACAAGGGAGTAGACAGAAGCAAGGTCGGACGTAGCAGAAGGTCGGGGCAGGCAGCAAGGATCGTAGTCAGGGGCAACGGCAGGAGGTCTGGAACACAGGCTAGGAACACACAAGGAAACGCTTTCACTGGCACGATGGCAACAAGATCCGGCAAGGAAGTGCAAGGGAAGTGAGGTGATATAGGGAAGTGCACAGGTGATCAGACTAATTGGAACCACTGCGCCAATCAGCGGCGCAGTGGCCCTTTAAATCGCAAAGACCCGGCGCGCGCGCGCCCTAAGGAGCGGGGCCGCGCGCGCCGGGACAGGACCGACGGAGAGCGAGTCAGGTACGGGAGCCGGGGTGCGCATCGCGAGCGGGCGCTACCCGCATCGCGAATCGCATCCCGGCTGGAGGCAGTATCGCAGCGCCCCGGGTCAGTGGATCTGACCGGAGCGCTGCAGTGAGGAGAGTGTAGCGAGCGCTCCGGGGAGGAGCGGGGACCCGGAGCGCTCGGCGTAACAGTACCCCCCCCCTTGGGTCTCCCCCTCTTCTTAGAGCCTGAGAACCTGAGGAGCAGACTTTTGTCCAGGATATTGTCCTCAGGTTCCCAGGATCTCTCTTCTGGACCACAACCCTCCCAATCCACTAAAAAAAAGGTTTTCCCTCTGACCTTTTTAGATGCCAGAATCTCTTTGACGGAGAAGATGTCCGAGGAGCCGGAAACAGGAGTGGGAGGAACAGATTTGGGAGAGAAACGGTTGATGATGAGTGGTTTAAGAAGAGAAACGTGAAAGGCATTAGGAATACGAAGAGAAGGAGGAAGAAGAAGTTTGTAAGAGACAGGATTAATCTGGCACAAAATTTTGAAAGGACCAAGATAGCGTGGTCCCAACTTGTAGCTAGGGACACGGAAGCGGACATATTTAGCGGAGAGCCATACCTTGTCTCCAGGGGAAAAAATGGGAGGAGCTCTTCTTTTCTTATCCGCGAACTTCTTCATTCGTGATGAAGCCTGTAAGAGAGAATTTTGGGTCTCTCTCCATATGATGGAAAGGTCACGAGAAATTTCATCCACAGCGGGCAGACCAGAGGGCAAGGGGGTAGGGAGGGGGGGAAGAGGGTGACGGCCGTACACCACGAAAAATGGGGATTTGGAGGAAGATTCAGAGACTCTGAAGTTATACGAGAATTCGGCCCATGGAAGGAGATCTGCCCAGTCATCCTGGCGGGAGGAAACAAAATGTCGTAAATAATCACCCAAGACCTGGTTAATTCTTTCTACTTGTCCATTGGATTGGGGATGATATGCAGAAGAAAAATTTAATTTAATCTTGAGTTGTTTACAGAGAGCCCTCCAGAATTTAGACACGAATTGGACGCCTCTATCCGAGACGATCTGTGTAGGCAACCCGTGAAGACGAAAAATGTGTACAAAAAATTGTTTAGCCAACTGAGGCGCTGAAGGAAGACCAGGAAGAGGGATGAAATGTGCCATTTTGGAGAATCGATCAACGACCACCCAAATAACAGTGTTGCCACGGGAAGGGGGTAAATCAGTAATAAAATCCATACCAATCAGAGACCAAGGCTGTTCGGGGACAGGCAGGGGATGAAGAAAACCAGCGGGCTTCTGGCGAGGAGTCTTATCCCGGGCACAGATAGTGCAGGCTCGCACAAAGTCCACAACATCCGTCTCCAGAGTCGGCCACCAATAGAAGCGGGAGATGAGTTGCACAGATTTCTTGATGCCCACATGACCTGCGAGATGGGAGGAGTGACCCCATTTGAGGATTCCGAGGCGTTGGCGTGGAGAAACAAAGGTCTTTCCTGGAGGAGTTTGCCTGATGGAGGCTGGAGAGGTGGAAATCAGGCAGTCAGGAGGAATGATGTGTTGCGGAGAGAGTTCAACTTCCGAAGCATCCGAGGAACGAGAGAGAGCATCGGCCCTAATGTTCTTATCGGCAGGCCGAAAGTGAATTTCAAAATTAAATCGGGCAAAGAACAGAGACCACCGGGCCTGGCGAGGATTCAGCCGTTGGGCAGACTGGAGGTAGGAGAGGTTCTTGTGATCGGTGTAAATAATAACTGGAAATCTTGATCCCTCCAGCAGATGCCTCCATTCCTCAAGTGCTAATTTGATGGCTAGAAGCTCTCGATCCCCGATGGAGTAGTTCCTCTCCGCCGGAGAGAAGGTCCTAGAAAAAAAACCACAAGTGACAGCATGCCCGGAAGAATTTTTTTGTAGAAGAACAGCTCCAGCTCCCACTGAGGAGGCATCAACCTCCAATAGGAAGGGTTTGGAAGGGTCAGGTCTGGAGAGCACGGGAGCCGAAGAAAAGGCAGACTTGAGTCGTTTAAAGGCGTCTTCCGCTTGAGGAGGCCAAGACTTGGGATCGGCATTTTTTTTGGTTAAAGCCACGATAGGGGCCACAACGGTAGAAAAATGTGGAATAAATTGCCTGTAATAATTGGCGAACCCCAAAAAGCGTTGGATAGCACGGAGTCCGGAGGGGCGTGGCCAATCTAAGACGGCAGAGAGTTTGTCTGGATCCATTTGTAGTCCCTGGCCAGAGACCAAGTATCCTAGAAAAGGAAGAGATTGGCATTCAAACAGACATTTCTCAATTTTGGCATAGAGTTGATTGTCACGAAGTCTCTGAAGAACCATACGGACATGCTGGCGGTGTTCTTCTAGATTGGCAGAAAAAATCAGGATATCGTCCAGATATACAACAACACAGGAGTATAAAAGATCACGAAAAATTTCATTAACAAAGTCTTGAAAGACGGCAGGGGCGTTGCACAGGCCAAAGGGCATGACCAGATACTCAAAGTGTCCATCTCTGGTGTTAAATGCCGTTTTCCATTCATCCCCCTCTCTGATGCGGATGAGATTATAAGCACCTCTTAAGTCCAGTTTAGTAAAGATGTGGGCACCTTGGAGGCGATCAAAGAGTTCAGAGATGAGGGGTAGGGGGTAGCGGTTCTTAACCGTGATTTTATTAAGACCGCGGTAGTCAATGCAAGGACGTAGGGAGCCATCTTTTTTGGACACAAAGAAAAATCCGGCTCCGGCAGGAGAGGAGGATTTACGGATAAAGCCCTTTTTTAAATTTTCCTGGACGTATTCAGACATGGCAAGAGTCTCTGGGGCGGACAGAGGATAAATTCTGCCCCGGGGTGGAGTAGTGCCCGGGAGGAGGTCGATAGGACAATCATAAGGCCTGTGAGGAGGTAGAGTCTCAGCTTGTTTTTTGCAAAAAACATCCGCAAAGTCCATATAGGCCTTAGGGAGACCGGTTACTGGAGGAACCACAGAGTCACGGCAAGGGTTACTGGGAACCGGTTTTAGACAGTCCTTGGAACAAGAGGGCCCCCAACTCTTGATCTCCCCAGTGGACCAATCCAGGGTTGGGGAATGAAGTTGAAGCCAGGGAAGTCCAAGGAGAATTTCAGAAGTGCAATTGGGGAGGACCAAAAGTTCAATCCTCTCGTGATGAGATCCGATGCACATTAGAAGGGGCTCCGTGCGGAAACGTATGGTACAGTCCAATCTTTCATTGTTTACACAATTGATGTAAAGGGGTCTGGCGAGACTGGTCACTGGGATGTTGAACCTGTTGACGAGAGAGGCCAAAATAAAATTTCCTGCAGATCCAGAGTCCAAGAAGGCCATAGTAGAGAAGGAGAAGGCAGAGGCAGACATCCGCACAGGCACAGTAAGACGTGGAGAAGCAGAGTAGACATCAAGGACTGTCTCACCTTTGTGCGGAGTCAGCGTACGTCTTTCCAGGCGGGGAGGACGGATAGGACAATCCCTCAGGAAGTGTTCGGTACTAGCACAGTACAGGCAGAGATTCTCCATGCGGCGTCGTGTCCTCTCTTGAGGTGTCAGACAAGACCGGTCGACCTGCATAGCCTCCACGGCGGGAGGCACAGGAACGGATTGCAGGGGACCAGAGGAGAGAGGAGCCGAGGAGAAGAAACGCCTCGTGCGAACAGAGTCCATATCTTGGCGGAGCTCCTGACGCCTTTCGGAAAAACGCATGTCAATGCGAGTGGCTAGGTGAATGAGTTCATGTAGATTAGCAGGGATTTCTCGTGCGGCCAGAACATCTTTAATGTTGCTGGATAGGCCTTTTTTAAAGGTCGCGCAGAGGGCCTCATTATTCCAGGATAATTCTGAAGCAAGAGTACGGAATTGTACGGCATACTCGCCAACGGAAGAATTACCCTGGACCAGGTTCAACAGGGCAGTCTCAGCAGAAGAGGCTCGGGCAGGTTCCTCAAAGACACTTCGGATTTCCGAGAAGAAGGAGTGTACAGGGGCAGTGACGGGGTCATTGCGGTCCCAGAGCGGTGTGGCCCAAGACAGGGCTTTTCCAGACAGAAGGCTGACTACGAAAGCCACCTTAGACCTTTCAGTGGGAAACTGGTCCGACATCATCTCCAGGTGCAGGGAACATTGGGAAAGAAAGCCACGGCAAAACTTAGAGTCCCCATCAAATTTATCCGGCAAGGATAGGCGTAGACCAGGAGCGGCCACTCGCTGCGGAGGAGGTGCAGGAGCTGGCGGAGGAGATGATTGCTGAAGCTGTGGTAGTAACTGCTGTAGCATAACGGTCAGTTGAGACAGCTGTTGGCCTTGTTGCGCTATCTGTTGTGACTGCTGAGCGACCACCGTGGTGAGGTCAGCGACAACTGGCAGAGGAACTTCAGCGGGATCCATGGCCGGATCTACTGTCACGATGCCGGCTGGCAGGTAGTGGATCCTCTGTGCCGGAGAGGGATTGGCGTGGACCGTGCTAGTGGATCGGTTCTAAGTCACTACTGGTTTTCACCAGAGCCCGCCGCAAAGCGGGATGGTCTTGCTGCGGCGGTAGTGACCAGGTCGTATCCACTAGCAACGGCTCACCTCTCTGGCTGCTGAAGATAGGCGCGGTACAAGGGAGTAGACAGAAGCAAGGTCGGACGTAGCAGAAGGTCGGGGCAGGCAGCAAGGATCGTAGTCAGGGGCAACGGCAGGAGGTCTGGAACACAGGCTAGGAACACACAAGGAAACGCTTTCACTGGCACGATGGCAACAAGATCCGGCAAGGAAGTGCAAGGGAAGTGAGGTGATATAGGGAAGTGCACAGGTGATCAGACTAATTGGAACCACTGCGCCAATCAGCGGCGCAGTGGCCCTTTAAATCGCAAAGACCCGGCGCGCGCGCGCCCTAAGGAGCGGGGCCGCGCGCGCCGGGACAGGACCGACGGAGAGCGAGTCAGGTACGGGAGCCGGGGTGCGCATCGCGAGCGGGCGCTACCCGCATCGCGAATCGCATCCCGGCTGGAGGCAGTATCGCAGCGCCCCGGGTCAGTGGATCTGACCGGAGCGCTGCAGTGAGGAGAGTGTAGCGAGCGCTCCGGGGAGGAGCGGGGACCCGGAGCGCTCGGCGTAACAGTGACAATGGGCTTTCACTGGTGTTATTGAGCCCCTGAGGGCTCAGCTGTTTCTTATTCTCTCTGGGGGTGAGATCAAAGTTTGGCAGTTTTTCAGTAGTACACACACAAAGCTTCCTTTCCTTTACCTCTTTGGCCAATTACAGCACATACTCCTTATTGCTATGCCGTGACATAGGGCTGGTAAACGTGCAGTGAACAGTCTGGCACTGTTCCAGGCTGTTGTTTTACACAGTACACCGTGTGGCACAGTTTCATTCTATATAGTCCAATGCACTTTCTCCAGCATTATGACACGACATAGCAGAAAGGGTATGTGCTTTGATTGACAAAAGAAGTAAGGGAAAGAAAGTGGTGTGTGTGTACTACTGGCAACCAGCCCAGCTTTAGTCCTGCTCCTTGAAATGATGAGAATTAGCTGTGCACCATGGAGGAGACTTTTAGGAACCTTTTAGGAACAGCAGGAAGAACATTTAAATCACCTTGTCACCACTGAGTAACCAAAACAAAACCATGAAGTTTAAAAAAAAATAGACAGACACATGCGTTTTACAATCAAATGAATTTTTAAAATGTGTGTTTATGAACAGCAGCTAAAAAAATATGATTTAGCAACAGTCTTCCTTTCCAATAAACCATCTGATTAACCCTGGCAATGCTGATCCCATTATAAAGCCCACAGAGGTAATTTAGGTTCTAATTATGTAAAGATAAGGAATAGAGCAAAAAGGCGTATATTGGAAAAGAGCCTTAGGTTGTATTTACACAACATATTTTTGTCCATTTTTGGGCTGTAAACGCCTATAAACTGTTTTTCTACTGCTCAATTATCTATTTGTTTTTTTACTAATTGCATTCTAATAAACTCAATAGTAACATGGCCGTTCACATGGCCGTACACACATGAAGAGAAAAAAAATCTGCCATTATTTACTTACGTTTACTTTTTTGGGTAACAAAATTGTTGAAAATGTAAAAAAATCATCTGTAAACATAAAAAAAAAAAAGTTTTTTAATGAACCTGCAAGAGGTTTTGATGTGTTTTTGAATCAGTTTTAAAGAGAACCTGTAAGCAGACTGTTAATATATAAATGAGGCTCAAATGCCCAGGGGGTGTTTTTCACAGCAAAAGTCTAGGGTTCGCCAGCCCATCTCTTCTAGTCAAAGATCTTTGCCAAAGAGTGCACACGTGCTCAAAACGGGTCTAGATCACCCTTATTGTTAGCACGTTGGTGTGCTGGATCAGAATGTTCTTTCTTCTGTTCAGTTGTGCATACTTGCCACAGCTGGAGGCATCCCGGTTGGGAAACACTGTTAAGTGAACTGTACAAAACCTAAAGAAACAACTGTTCTCTTGTTATGTAAGAATATGTTTTATCTGTATGATTTAATTGTGAAACTTACTGAGCTACAAAGCTGTACAAGATATGAACATTACAGAGTTAAACTGTCTTCTCTTCTTTCAGAACCTCCTCCAGGGATCCTCAGATATTTCTTCCTGATCTTGAATTTATGAGCTAGGAAGGGATGCAGATTGAGGTTAGCCAAGGAAGCAGCAACATTCTACTGCTCTACATCTATTCACAGTGAGTATGGAAAGTTACTTGTATAAATTATATATATATATATATATATATATATATATATATATATATATATATATATGTATATATATATATATTTCCATTTTCCTGTTTTATTTAAAACACAATTGGTAGGGCTCATTTGAGCACTTTGTGTATTAATTCTGGTCAGAATGAATAGTTTTATGCAGTTTGATAACTGATTCTGTACATGATTTAGTTGAAAATGTTTAAGACCTTCATTGTCTAATTGTAATTTAAGTAAAGAACAATAAGCAAATTGGGCATTGAATGGATCACTACTATACTCCATATAAAGAAGTAGGGACTTTGTAGAGGTCGTGAGACATTATTAAAATGAAGATTGTTCTTAGTTTATACCATGTACTTGATCTTTTGTCTTTAAAACTACAATTTCTTGTAGGAAAAAGTCATTTATATAAATATGTATTATGTATTAGATCATATATATCTGGTTGTTAGTGGTATTATGGACTATGTTTATTCAAGAAGGGTACGCTTTGGATTTTACAAGGTGTTTTCGCACCAAAATATGCAACTGCGGATTTTAAATTTATTCCTTTTTTTTGTTTTGGTGCTAACACTCTGCGGATTATCTGCAGTAGGAAGTCTACAGCAGAAATTGTTAATGTATCCGCCCTGTGTGAACATATACTAAGGGCATGTTCACACAGGGTAGATTTGCTGAGGATTTCCCAGAGTAAAAAATCTGCAGCATTTCTACACCAAAACCAAAAAATCAATGGTCTGGATTTATCAATCTGCCTGAAACCTATAGGAACCAATCACAGCTTCAGGTTACCTGAGCTCGCACCACATAAATTAAAGCTGAGCTCTGATTGGTTGCTATGGCAAAACCAGACAGATTTATCAATACTGATTAATATTTTGATATAGAAATGTTGCATATTTTCTGCTGCAGAAAATACACAACAGATCCACCCTGTGAGAACATGAGGTGAGATTTCATAATACAATTTGTAAGACTAACCTTATTTTATTGCAGTTCAACAAAGTTGTTATGGATTGTTACACTGCAGGATGTTTTAATTCGGGAAAGAAAGAAAGAAAGAGGGAAAGTGAGAAAGAAAGAAAGAGAGAGAGAAAGAGAGAAAGAAAGAGAGAGAGAGAGAGATGGTTCAGGGAGGAAGAGTGAAGTCTATCAGGTGCACTGTCTCTATGATCTCCTTATATTCGGCAGAGCCCTGAAGTTGATCCTCTATTGTCATATTATTTTGAACCTAACCTTAGTGTTATGAACTGTTGCTGTGGTTTCCTCCATCACTTCTCAGAGCATCGAAAACCATTGTCTTATGGTTCAACTGAAGCCATAGAGCAGGCATACAACAAGCTGCTTTGGTTAAAGGGGTACTCCAGTGGGAAAAAAAATCAAATGTAGGAAAAAGTGGTACCACTGGTGCCAGAAAGTTAAACAGATTTGTAAACTATTTCTATTTAAAAATCTTAATCCTTCCAGTACTTATCAGCTGCTGGATGCTCCACAGGAAGTTGTATTTCTTATATGATTACAGAACCGTTAAATGTTTCATTGCAAACAATGGACATGGTCGCAAAAAATGTGTTGAGAAAACTATTTAAAAATAATTAAGTTCACGGCTCACTCTAGCCTTAAAAATGTTCATGACCTCATTGCTACAAATCTTTTTGGAGTATTCCATGTTGGCTACCTGTTTCTCTTTCAACTCTATGAAATAACCATCTTTTCTTATAAAAAAAATGAGTCTGGAATTTAAAGGGGTACTCCGGTCGAAAACCTTTTTTTCAAATCAACTGGTGCCAGAAAGTTAAACAGATTTGTGAATTACTTCTATTTAAAAATCTTAATCCTTACAGTACATATCAGCTGCTGTATACTACAGAGGAAGTTGTATTTCTTTCTGGAGTTCTTTTCAGTCTGACTACAGTGCTCTCTGCTGACGCCTCTGTCCATATCAGGAACTGTCCAGAGCAGGAAAGGTTTGCCATGAGGATTTGCTGTTAAGAACTGTCCAGCAAATCACCATAGCAAACCTTTCTGCTCTGAACAGTTCCTGATATGGACAGAGGTGTCAGCAGAGAGCACTGTGGTCAGACTGAAAAGAACTCCAGAAAGAAATACAACTTCCTCTGTAGTATACAGCAGCTGATATGTACTGGAAGGATTAAGATTTTTAAATAGAAGTAATTCACAAATCTGTTTAACTTTCTGGCATCAGTTGAATTGAAAAAAAAAAATTTCCACCGGAGTACCCCTTTAAATGCCAGACTCATTTTTTTATAAGAAAAGATAGTTATTTCATAGAGTTGAAGGAGAAACAGGTAGCCAACATGGAATACTCCAAAAAGATTTGTAGCAATGAGGTCATGAACATTTTTAAGGCTAGAGTGAGCCGTGAACTTAATTATTTTTAAATAGTTTTCTCAACACATTTTTTGCGACCATGTCCATTGTTTGCAATGAAACATTTAACGGTTCTGTAATCATACTCCAATATCTTAGCAATTTCATTGCTGCATCCCTCTAAAAGACATCTAACAAATTCAGTTATACCCTCCCTCAATACACACATACACATAACCTGATATGCTTAATTGAAATAAGTATTTAAGTTTATACAGCTTGGAGTTGGAAAATATGCAAAAAAATGATGATATGGAAAAAAAAAAACAATTTTTATTATCATTTTGAGTCCAGAAATTTGTGCTGTATTAACCCCTTAAGGACACAGCTCATTTTCACCTTAAGGACGCAGCACTTTTTTTTGCAAATCTGATCACTGTCACTTTAATCCTTAATAACTCTGGGATGCTTTTACTTTTCATTCTGATTCCAAGATTTTTTTTTCATGACACATGTTACTTTATGTTAGTGGTAAATTTTCGTTGATACTTGCATCATTACTTGGTGAAAAAAAAAAAAATTTGTTGAAAATTTAGCATTTTTTTTACATTGAAATTCTCTGCTTATAAGAAAAATGGACATCTCAAATAAATTATATATTGACTCACATATACAATATGTCTACTTTATGTTTGCATCATAAAGTTGATATGTTTTTGCTTTTGGAAGACATTAGAGGGCTTCAAAGTTCAGCAGCAATTTTCCAATTTTTCAGGGACAAGTTCAGTTTTGAAGGGAATTTGAGGGGTCTTCATATTAGAAATACCCCATAAATTACCCCATTATAAAAACTGCACCCCTCAAAGTATTCAAAATGACATTCAGTTAGTGTGTTAACCCTTTAGGTGTTTCACAGGAATAGCAGCAAAGTGAAGGAGAAAATTCTAAATCTCCATTTTTTACATTCGCATGTTCTTGTAGACCCAGTTTTTGCATTTTTACAAGAGGTAAAAGGAGATAAATCACCCTAAAATTTGTAACCCAATTTCTCTCGAGTAAGGAATACCTCATATGTGTATGTCAAGTGCTCTATGGGTGCACATTAGAGGGCTCAGAAGGGAAGGAGCAACAATGGGCTTTTGGAGAGTGAGTTTTTCGGAATTTTATTTTGGGGGCATGTCACATTTAGGAATCCTCTATGGTGCCAGAACAGCAAAAAAAAAAAAACACATGGCATACTATTTTGAAAACTACACCCCTCAAGGAATGTAACAAGGGGTCCAGTGAGCCTTAACACCCCACATGTGTTTGACGACTTTTCGTTAAATTTGGATGTGTAAATTAATTTATTATTTTTTTCACTAAAATGCAGTTTTTTTCCCCCAAATTTTACATTTTTACAATGGGTAATAGGATAAAATGTCCCCCAAAATTTGTAACCCCATCTCTTCTGAGTATGGAAATACCCCATGTGCTCTACTGGCGCACTACAATGCTCAGAAGAGAAGGAGCGCCATTGAGCTTTTGGAGAGAGAATTTTGTTGGAATGGAAGTCGGGGGCCTTGTGCGTTTACAAAGCCCCTACATTTTTCATTTTCACAAGGGAAAATAGGAAAAAAAGCCCCCAAAAATTTGTATGTTGTAAGAACATACCCCATATGTGGATGTAAAGTGCTCTGCGGGTGAACTACAATGCTCAGAAGAGAAGGAGCACCATTGGGCTTTTGGAGAGAAAATTTGTCCGAAATTACATTTTTCATTTTCACGAACCACTGTGCCAAAAATCCGTCAGACATCTGTGGGGCGTAAATGCTCACTGCACCCCTTATTACATTATGTGAGGGGTTTCGTTTCCCAAATGAGGTCACTTGTGGGGGGGGGTCCATTGTTCTGGCACTATGGGGGCTTTGTAAACACACATGGCCTTCAATTCCTGATAAATTTTCTTTCCAAAAACCCAATGGCGCTCCTTCTTTTATGAGCATTGTAGTTCGCCAGCAGAGCACTTTACATCCACATATGGGGTTAAAAATTTTGGGGGGCTTTTTTCCTATTTTCCCTTGTGAATATGAAAAATTTTGGGTTACACCAGCATTTTAGTAAAAAAAAAAAAAAATTTTTATTTTCCCATCCAACTTTAACGAAAATTCGTCAAACACCTGTGGGGTGTTAAGGCTCACTATACCCCTTGTTACATTCTGTGAGGGATTTACAAAATGGGGTCACATGTGGGTGTTTATTTTTTTGCATTTATGTTAGAACCACTCTAAAATCAGCCACCCCTGTGCAAATCACCATTTTAGGCCTCAAATGTACACAGTGCGCTATCACTCCTGAGCCTTGTTGTGCGTCCGCAGAGCATTTTCCGTCCAAATAGGGGGTATTTCCGTACTCAGGAGAAATTGCGTTACAAATTTTGGGGGTCTTTTTTCCCTTTATTTTACCTCTTGTGAAAATAAAAAGTATGGGGCAACACCAGCACGTTAGTGTAATTTTTTTTACACTAACAGGCTGGTGTAGACCCCAACTTTTCCATTTTATAAGGGGTAAAGGGAGAAAAAGTCCCCCAAATTTGTAATGCAATTGCGCCCAAGTACGGCCCTAAACTGCCCCTAAATGCCCCATATGTGGCCCTAAACTGTTTCCTTGAAATGCGACAGGGCTCCGAAGTGAGAGAGCGCCATGCACATTTGAGGACTAAATTAGGGAGTGCATAGGGGTGGACATAGGGGTCTTTGCCAGTGATTCCCAAACAGGGTGCCTCCAGCTGTTGCTAAACTCCCAGCATGCCTGGACAGTCAGTGGCTGTCCTGAAATGCTGGGAATTGTTGATTTGCAACAGCTCGAGGCTCCATTTTGGAAACACTGCCGTAAGATACGTTTTTCATTTTTATTGGTGGGGGGGGGGGGACAGTGTAAGGGGGTGTATATGTAGTGTTTTACCCTTCATTATGTGTTAGTGTAGTGTAGTGTTTTAGGGTACATTCACACAGGCTGGGTATTACGGTGAGTTTCCGGCTAGGAGTTTGTACCCTGTGCAGTCACATGGGGGGGCAAACCTCCAGCTGTTGCAAAACTACAACCCTCAGCATGCACTGACAGCTCGAGGCAAACTGGTTGGAAAACCTTCAGTTAGGTTCTGCTACCTAACTCAGTATTTTCCAACCAGTGTGTCTCCAGTTGTTACAAAACTACAACTCCCAGCATGTACAGATTGCCGAAGGGCATGCTGGGAGATGTAGTTATACAACAGCTGGAGGTACGCAACTACAACTCCCAGCATTGCGAGACAGCCGTTTGCTGTTCGTGCATGCTGGGATTTGTAGTTTTGCAAGATTTAGAGGGCCACGGTTTAGAAACCACCGCACAGTGATCTAAAAAACTGTGGCCCTCCATATGTTTCAAAACTACAAATCACAGCATACCCAGACAGCAAACTGCTGTGTGGGCATGCTGGGAGTTGTAGTTTTGCAAGATCTAGATCGCCACAGTTTAGAGATCACTGCACAGTAATCTCCAAACTTAAGCCCTCCAGCCAAACAACTGTCTGAGCATGCTGAGAGTTGTAGTTTTGCAACATCAGGAGCGCTACAGTTTAGAGACCACTGTATAGAACTTTAAAACCCCCCGCCCCCAATCTGCTATTGGTCGGTCTTCTGACCGACCAATAGCAGGGATAGGAGGGGTGCTACCTCACTCCTATCCCTTCAGGGGGATCGGGGGGATCTTGGACACCCCCGATCCCCCTTATTTTCTGGGTCACTGGAGACCCGTATGACACGGAATCACTGCAGATCGGCAGTCTGAAATGACCAGCGATTTGCAGCAATCGCTGACATGGGGGGGGGGGGGCCTTCAGCAGGCATCTCGGTCTGATCCCCGACCAGCTAGTGGCGGGACTGTAATCCCCACGGGCGTACCTGTATGCCCCACATCCTTAAGGACTCAGGATGCAGGGCGTATGCATACGCCCTGCATCCTGAAGAGGTTAAAGCCATATTCACTTGTGAAACCAGACAATAGACACTATTACAATTGTACATCTAACATGCCAATAGTTCTTGTGCAAACTGAGTTTAACATTGGTTTCCATAGGCAGAAAACTAAAAAAAAGGACCATCAGTCCACATCAATGGCAGACGCATGGAATCGAAGTCTGGAGGACATTTATTTCTTGCTTGAAGATGAAGGTCCAAAGCCAAGTGAAAACATCCTTTTTGTGGTCAGATTGTTCATTGGTGTGACCCTTGTTTGTGTAATACTAATCTGTGGGGGAGGAAACCTGTTCTTCATCTTCAACTTGATGATGTACAAACATATGCAAAATGTGACTAATATTCTGATAGCTAATTTAGCGGTATCTGACCTCCTTGTAGCTGTAATCTGCTGTCCTTTCGAGATAGACTATTATGTTGTGCGTGAACAGTCATGGGCCTTTGGTCATGTAATCTGCTCTTCAGTCATCTATTTGAGGATGCTTTCTCTCTACGTCTCAACGAATGCGCTTCTCGCTATTGCTATAGACAGGTGAGTCAAATGGTTTGAAAATGTATATATAATTATCTTTTCACCAAAGGAGTAGATGCTATTTTTTTCCTGAAAATTAAAACTAGCTTAAAGGGGTACTCCACTGGAAAATATATATTTTTTTTAAATTAACTGATTACACAAAGTTAAACAGATTTGTCAATTACTTCTATAAAAAAAAATCTTAATCCTTCTAGTACTTATCAGCTGTTGTATGTTCCACAGGAAGTTCTTTTCTTTTTGAATTTCCTTTCTGTCGAACCACAGTGCTCTCTGCTGACACCTCTGTCCATGTCAGGAACTGTCCAGAGCAGGATAGGTTTGCTATGGGGATTTCCTCCTACTCTGGACAGTTCCTAAAATGGACAGAGGTGTCAGCAGAGAGCACTGTGGTGAGACTGAAAGGAAATTAAAAAACAAAAGAACTTCCTGTGGAGCAAACAGAAGCTTATAAGTACTAGAAGGATTAAGATTTTTTAATAGAAGTAATTTACAAATCTGTTTAACTTTCTGGCACCAGTTGCTTTAATAAAAAAAATTTTCCCAGCGGAGTACCCCTTTAAGAGAAAAAAAACTGTTTCTCTTTTCTAGATACCTTGTGATTGTGCATCCACTGAAGCCACGTATGAAGTTGCAGACAGCCTGTGGAGTTTTATTTCTTATCTGGTCATCTGCTACAGTGATAGCGGCTCCCACAGCTTATTTTGCTACAGAAACTGTGTTTGATTCTCCACATGAGTCTGGAGGGAAGGTCTTCTGTGGGCAGATTTGGCCTGCTGATAGAGCTCTGTACTATAAGTCTTACTCCCTATTTCTCTTGGTTGTAGAATTTGTAATTCCTGTGTTTATTATGAGCATGTGCTACATTCGCATCTGTCATGAACTTTGGTTCAAGTGCTTGCCGGGAGAGCAGACACAACAGCTCCGGAGCCGACTACGAGCTAGGAGAAAGGGTGTCATGGTGTTGGTTGCTGTGCTTTCAGCCTATGTACTGTGTTGGTCACCGTTTTATAGTTATGCCATTGTAAGAGATTTCTTTCCTGGTCTACTATTAAGAGAGAGGTACGCTATTGCTTTTTACTATGTTGTAGAGTGCATAGCTATTAGTAATAGCATCATCAACACTTTATGTTTTGTCACTGGTAAAAACCAAGCCAAGTGTTGCTTTAAAATACTGATTAACCCATGGGAGAAAAGAACTTTATCAACAGAACGACACATTATACTCCATGACTGTAAATCAACAGTACAACCATGTGCTGTATAGTCATTGTCTTATACCAAGAATTGCAGATATTATACCAGTAGCTAAATGACAAGCAATGGTGCCTATAGAGTCAGAATACGCAACTGCTATGGGGCCCACGGGACAGTGCAGATTGTGGTTGTGCCTATGTGTCTATAGCTCCCTCCCCCAGAATGGATTACATGCACATCACCGATCGCAAGCCCCCCTTCCCCCACCTCCCGAACTGCTAGTCCCAGTGGCCACTGCCTCAGGACTTAGCTGGCCGATAAAAAGATGTTCAGCTGTTTTATTGGCCAGCCATGGCTCTGTTCTCTGCCAGAAGAAGCAGTTTGGAAGGTGGGGGAGGGCTGAGGGTGACAGTGGCCCCATTCTGGTTTAGGCAATCAATCCTATGTACGCTCCTAGGTTTAGGGTCACATTATTGGGCCCCAAAGCAAATTTTTGTATGGAGGTACTTACCTAAGTTCATAAAACCTATGTATATGCTCAAGCCAATGTACTAACCCCACTGAAAAAAAATAAGCAGAAAACATTCATCACAATAGTTATAGTTTTAAATACGAGTTGCAATAAGGTCATAAAAATAAACTTTTATTTATAATGTTTGCAAATTGCTTTCATCTTTGATATTATGAATACTTTTTGCTCTCTAAAACGTATATCCTGACATGTTTAAAGTAAATGTTTCTCCTATATTATTTTTTCTCACTCATTAAAACTATATACTGAAGCATATTCTTTTTTATTTTTTGATTGTATTTTTTATATTCCGTTCATGAATATGGGGGTAGCCATCTTTTCTTATGTGCTGCTATGCAATCAACTTCATAGACTTACTGTAGGCTGGAATTCCACGTGCAATTTTTGAAAGCCATCAGTGGATTCAACCAAAAGGAAATCAAGTTAATAATTCCCCTTCCTTATGCCCCACTTGTAGCTTTCCTCAAAAAAAACTACATGTGTATTTATAGCTTTACATTAGACACCTGGACATAGGCAACCTCAGATAACATAATGCCGGGAATTTATCAATTTTGTCTGTCTTTGTTTTGGAAAAATGTATTATTCCAGCACAAATCACCTAATCCTATAAAAAAGAATTTGTATTTACAAGTAATTTGGTTTCTAGGAATCTCCCATGATAGGATAAGGTAAAAAAAAAAAAAAAAATTGCTTACCCGTGAGACCCAGGAGGTTGGTGATATGCTTGAAGCTAAAATCAGGGGCATTACTATAGGGGTTGCAGAGTTAGCAGTCGCATCGGGGCCCTGTGACTTCGGGGACCCCATTAAAAGACAACAGTAGTATATAGAACACATGGTAGACATGGACCCCATTAGGGCATTAGGGCCCAGAAACTACAAGTAACGCCTCTGCTAAAGATGTAATATAGAACTGGGGTGTGGTAGTTATCAAGTTTGTGATGTCAGAAATAGGGTTGTGTATATAGACAGTAGTACATGTGTATTATGAGGGTTGTAGTATCAAATGGCTGGAGTGGTGCAACCCTGTATCACCAAGACAATTTCCACAATCCACTGTTTCAAAGAAGCTGTAATATGTACACAAGGCCATGGGAAATAAAACCTCTAAAGCTAGGGTTTATGAAAAACAACTTGGTACTTTACTCCTGGTGCAATTCAATACAGTAAAAATACTTTGGACTACAGTGGTCCCTCAACATACCATGGTAATCCGTTCCAAATGAACCATCGTTTGTTGAAACCATCGTATGTTGAAGGATCCGTGCAATGTAAAGTATAGGAAGTCGTACTCACCTGTCCCCGCCGCTCCAGACCATCACCGCTCATCACCGCTGCCCTGAATGTTGCGCTCCATCGCTGTCGCAGCGTCCTCATGATGTCCCCGCCACTCCGGAACGTCTCTGCTGGCTGGGAACGTCGCTTTCACGTCGCCGTCATCACGTCACTACGCACGCCGCTCCTATTGCATCACTGGACGGCGTGCGCTGCGACGTGATGACGCAATGGAGAGCGCCGGCGACGGAGGTGATCCCGAAGAGAACCTCCGGAGCCCCGAAGACAGGTAGGAGACCATCACCGGAGCACACGAGGCATTGTAAACGGCTATCCGGCGGCAGCTGAAGCAGTCTGATAGCCGTTTATGTGATGGCCCCGACATACAAAAGCATTGTACGTTCATGCTGCCTTCAACATGCGATGGCCTCTGAGAGGCCATCGCATGTTGAAATTATCGTATGTCGGGGCCATCGTAGGTCGGGGGGTCACTGTACTTCAGATATGCAGTGCAGTTCTTTAGAAGTTCTTTCAGTTCAGGAGCAAGTGGTAATGTGTTACTGCTCACTATTCAGAAGATATTGGCCGGCATTTATCATTGTAGGTGTAAGTGAAGCATTTATCATTGTAGGTGTAAGTGAAGCATTTTTCTACACCTTTTTTTGTGTGCTGGTAATGTGTAGGAGCACCAAATTTATTAAATGGTCGCAGGGGATTTGATAAATTTTGGGAAGGTCACATTTTCTGAAATTTCACTCTTCACATACACCAAAAAGCTAAACTAAGTTAGCTTCAGAGACTGTAGTTTCAGAGACTTTTCAGTAGCTTTGTGCCTTTTTTGCGCCTTTTCACAAAAAGGCGCAGTTCATAAAACCCATCCATATCATGTGTATCGCCAAAATCAGTGGATTGCAACTTAAAATCAGCAGAAATGTGAAATGACACAATAAACAGTCTAAAGACAATGATACATGTTGGCCATTGACTTTGGTTGTGCTGATGCTTGTAGTTCTACTTTACTTAGGCTAGGTCTTCCTTGGGCATTCTGTGTCTTTCTAGCTGTAGCACAGCTTGTTCCTGTACTATACTTGGGATGGTAACCTGGTTGAACTTTCACTTGGGATTGTAACATGTAAACTGCCCTAATTAAGTCCAATTAGTTGAACAAGCTATCAGAGGTCTTCATGAGGGTGGTCCTTGGAAAATGTTTGCAAGGATCCCTCCCAACTTACTGTATGGACAATGCTGTGACATGACTTCCTGAGCATAGCCAGAAGGTAATCCCATGATGACAGTCTGTCGCTAACTAGGCCAGGCCCCAAGGAATAAATTCATCCAGGGGCGTACCTAGAGCATTTGGCACCAGAGGCGGACCCTTTGTTAGGCACCCCCCCCCCCCCACACACACGCATCCCCCTTAATTACACCCCCTCCCTCCCCCCAGGGGCGGACTGACAACACTCGGGGCCCCCGGACCAAAAAAAAGGCAAGGGCCCCTGCTAGGCTCTGCAGCTCGTCAATCTTCTGCCACGCTCCTATTCCACCCAAATCCCACACACAATAAATTAAAATTTATATATGTAAGAAACACTTTAACGTAGGTAAATTTCCATGACCAATAATACTGGTATACAAGGAGTAAATATATACCACCACACAATAACTGGATAATACCGCCATACTGTACTGAATAAAACCACTATATACAGACCACTATACTATAAAGGATCTGTGTACAATATACCGTATTTATCGGGGTATACCACGCACCGGCCTATAACACGCACCCTCATTTTACCATGGATATTTGGGTAAAAAAAGTTTTTTACCCAAATATCCTTGGTAAAATGAGGGTGCGTGTGTGTGGATGCGTATACCCCGATACACCCCCAGGAAAGGCAGGGGGAGAGAGGCCTTCGCTGCCCGCTTCTCTCCCCCTGCCTTTCCTGGGGTTTAGAGCCCTGCTGCCGCCGCTTCTCTCCCACTGGCTATCTGTGCCGCTGCCCGTTCTCTCCCCCTGACTATCGGTGCCAGCTCCGATAGCCAGGGGGAGAGAAGCGGCGCCGGCAATGGAGCAGCGGTGCCGATAGCCAGGGGGAGAGAAGGGGCAGCGGCACCCATTGCCGGCGCCGCTGCCCCGTTGCCTCCCCCATTCCCGGCTGTATAATTACCTGTTGCCGGGGTCGCGTCCGCGCTGCTTCAGGCCTCCGTGTGCATCCGCTGACGTCATTGCGCCGTGCCGTGCAGTGCATAGCAACGACGCATGGGACGCACACCGGAGGCCTGAAGCAGCGCGGACCCGACCCCGGCAACAGGTAATTATACAACCGGGAATGGGGGAGGCAACGGGGCAGCGGCACCAGCAATAGGTGCCGCTGCCTCTTCTCTCCCCCTGTCTGTCGGCAACGCTTCCCCATTGCCGGCGCCGCTTTTTTCCCCTGGCTATCGGCGCAGGGGCACCGATAGCCAGGGGGAGAGAACGGGCAGCGGCACCGATAGCTAGGGGGAGAGAAGGGCCGGCAGCAGGGCTCTAGACCCCAGGACAGGCAGGGGCAGAGAAGCCGGCAGCGGTGCGCCCGCTTTAAATCATTGAACTGCAGCGGCTTATTGGCGTGTAAAATTTTAGCCTAAAAAGTGCGTGTTAAACGCCGATAAATACGGTAAGTGATTATATACAGAACCATATTGTGGTAGATATCAGCTGTACACAGGATGTGTAAACCATATAAGTGATTACAGTTACATTTTGGGACTCACAATTACGTCTTTTCTGATCAGCGGCGTCCTCTTTCCTTTTCTTCTCCGTCCGGATAAGACCGCCATGTGGATCTCTTAACATCTGCAGGAAAAACATGTCAGACTCTGCATATATTCAATGCCCTCCTCTACACAATCTTTCCATCTATAGGCCCACAAACTGTAATAATGCCCTTCTTGGTGTCCTGCACAGTAAAAGGGCAGGTAGGTAGGTAGCCAGGTAACCCCCTCTTTCCCATAGGTATATGCAGAGTTACACCCCCCTCTTTCCCATAGGTATATGCAGAGTTACACCCCCCTCTCTTTCCCATAGGTATATGCAGAGCTACGCTACACCCCCCTCTTTCCCATAGGTATATGCAGAGTTACACCCCCCTCTTTCCAATAGGTATATGCAGAGCTACACCCCCCACCCCCTCTTTCCCATAGGTATATGCAGAGCTACCCCCCTCTTTCCCATAGGTATATGCAGTTACACTCCCCCCCTCTTTCCCATAGGTATATGCAGAGCTACACCCCCCCCATTCTTTCCCATAGGTATATGCAGGGTTACCCCCCCCTCTTTCCCATAGGTATATGCAGAGCTACACCCCCCTCTCCCTCCCTTTCCCATAGGTATATGCAGAGCACCCCCCCTCTCACTCCCTTCCCTATAGGTATATGAAGAGCACCCCCCCTCTCCCTCCCTTCCCTATAGGTATATGCAGAGCACCCCCCCTTCCCTATAGGTATATGCAGAGCACCCCCCCTTCCCTATAGGTATATGCAGAGCACCCTCCCTCTCCCTCCCTTCCCTATAGGTATATGCAAAGAACCCCCCTCTCCCTCCCTACCCCATAGGTATATGCAGAGCACCCCCCCCCCCTTCACCATAGGTATATGCAGAGCACCCCACCCTCTCCCACCTTCCCTATAGGTATATGCAGAGCACCCCCCCTCTCCCCCCCTTCCCTATGAGTATATGCAGAGCACCCCCCCTCTCCCCCCCTTCGCCATAGGTATATGCAGAGCACCCCACCCTCTCCCCCCTTCCCTATAGGTATATGCAGAGCACCCCTCCTTTCCCCCCTTCCCTATAGGTATATGCAGAGCACCCCCCCTCTCCCCCCCCCCCCCTTTGCCATAGGTATATGCAGAGCACCCCACCCTCTCCCCCCTTCCCTATAGGTATATGCAGAGCACCCCTCTACCCCCCTTCCCTATAGGTATATGCAGAGCACCCCCCCTCTTTCCCCCTTCCCTATAGGTATATGCAGAGCACCCCCCCTTCCCTATAGGTATATGCAGAGCACCCCACCTTCGCTATAGGTATATGCAGAGCACCCCCCCTCCCTTATAGGTATATGCAGAGCACACACCCCTCCCCCCTTCCCTATAGGTATATGCAGAGCACCCCCCCTCTCCCCCCTTCCCTATTGGTATATGCAATATATCGGACGCACATCTCAAACACTGAGAAACAGAATGAACAGCCACAGATTCAATGTGTTGCACAAATTTGAAAAGCACAGTGTATCACGCCATGCTGACCAATCCCATAACAATGCCTTCTCTGATTTTTTTCATCACAGGCATAGAAGAGATACCAGAAAACAGTGCTGACAGATTTGAGACCCTAAAAAGGAGAGAGTCGTACTGGATTTTTAAAATGAAATCTCTAGTTCCATATGGTCTGAATGAGGGCATTGAATATATCTACTAATATACCTTATATCCAATCATGTTTCCAACCCGATATTTAGGCTATTAACTCCTCTCTCTCCTCCCATATGTTTCCACTGGCAACCCTCACATATGGCCAACAAACATCCCCTCCTTTCTTTCTCTTTTTCAACCACCTTCACAACACACCAACCCACTATTACTATGCCTTTAATATAGCAGCATGTGTCCCGTCTTAATGCTAACACTTACCAATACGATCCTTCTGGTCTCTATTTACTCCTAATAGTTTTATACAGTACCCCTCATATATTTATATTTCCCACACGTCATATTGCAATAATTGTGTCAGTCTTCCATGTACTACTATTCACCTGCACGAACTTCAAAGTATTATCTCTCATATTTTCACATATTTCACGTCATATTGATCACCTCATGTCCATCTATAATTCAATTATTATAACTTTAGCACTTCAGTGTAATTTATTATAATTAATTCCAGTAGTGCACACATATGCTTCATTCAACATGCAAAGCACAGTCACGCTCCTTCCCTGGAGTGGACACAGACATGTCCAGTTTTACCTTTTAACCCCGACTCGCGCATGCGCCAACTTAGAACGGACTGGCGCGAGGAATATAACTACATCTCATCTAAGTGAATTCTACCCACATCGCTACAATATAGCGACATAGGATCTGCTATACATACCACGAGTGATGAGTTCAGCTATGTACATTTCAGTGAAGCAGAGGGCGGAGCCTGTCAGCGGGTCCACGGCACTGCATGTCAGATACGCCGATCGATCTCTGACTCACTCTGCTAATTCACACTCATTGTTTTATCGCCCTATTCAAGAAGCACCTTTCACTACATCCCTACTATCTATATGTGTAAGAGTTTATTTTATATATATATATATATATATATATATATATATATATATATTGTCAGGATCCGGACTGGTATGCGGGTAGGATACGGGTAGTGGATCCTCTGTGTTAGTGAGGCAATGACGTGGGCCGTACCAGGGGACCGGTTCTAAGAAGTTACTGGTTTTCACCAGAACCCGCCGCAAGGCAGGATGGACTTGCTGCGGCGGTAACTCCCAGGTCGTATCCCCTGATAGCGACTCGACTTCACTAACTGCTGAGATAGGCGCGGTACACAAGGACAAGGCAAGGCAAGGCCAGACGTAGCAAAAGGTCAAGGCAGGCGGCAAAGATTCGTAGTCAGGGGCAACAGCAAGGGTCTGGATACACAGGCTAGGGATACACAGTAAACGCTTTCTAAGGGCACTAGGGCAACAAGATCCGGCAAGGACAGAAAGGGGAAGTGGGTTTTTTATAGTGTAAGGAGTGCTTGGGAACTGATTGGACCAGGCACCAATTAATGGTGCACTGGCCCTTTAAATCTGAGAGACCCACCACGCGCGCGCCTTAGAGACCGGGGCCGCGCGTGCCGGGACTGAGCAGGAGGACGGGGCAGGTGAGATGATCGGGATGCGACCCACGGGCAGGCACATCCCGCCGCGTGGATCGCATCCCCGCTGGAGGACACAGAGCAGCACTCCCGATCAGCAAGTCTGACCGGGGCGCTGCAAGCCTGAGCAGAACGCTGCGAGCGCTCCGGGGAAGGAGCGGGACCCGGAGCGCTCGGCGTTACAGTACCCCCCCCCCCTTAGGTCTCCCCCTCTTTTTGGAACCAAGAAATTTGTGGATAAGCTCCTTGTCAAAAATATTGTCCCTCGGCTCCCAAGATCTCTCTTCAGGGCCACAATTCTCCCAATCAATTAAAAAAAATCTTTTACCTCGGACGACCTTGGAGGTGAGGATCTCCTTGACAGAGAAGACATCAGAGGAGCCAGAAACAGGAGCAGGAACAGTGACCTTGGGAGAAAAGCGGTTAAGTATGAGAGGTTTGAGAAGAGAAACATGGAAAGAGTTAGGAATGGAAGATGGAGCTTGTAGGAAACAGAATTGATTTGACTCTTGATCTTAAATGGCCCGAGGTACCGAGGACCAAGCTTGTAGCTGGGGACACGGAAACTGATGTATTTAGCAGAGAGCCACACTTTATCACCGGGGGCAAAGACAGGAGAAATTCTTCTCTTTTTATCAGCATGTCTCTTCATGCGAGATGAGGACAGTAGGAGCGACTTTTGGGTTTCCTTACAGATAGAGGAGAAGTCTTGTGTCAGTTCATCTACGACAGGAACTCCGGAAGAAGTGGGAATGAGGAGGGGGGGGGGGGGGGGGGTAGAGGACGACGGCCGTACACCACAAAAAATGGAGATTTGGAGGAAGATTCCGAATTTTTGAAGTTGTACGAGAATTCAGCCCAGGGCAGAAGGTCAACCCAATCATCTTGATGGGAGGAGACAAAATGTCGCAAGCACATTCTGGATCGGGACGTCATGGCGTAGCGGCGGCTGCGCGGAAGCTCTCCTCCTCCGAACCCCTCCTCCCCCCCCTGCTGATCCTGGTATGCCTATGGTTTTTCCAAGCTACCGAGGAGACTGGTGCCGGCCCTTACCAGAAGATGCTGCCGCTGAAGTGAGGTTCTGTCCGGCTGTAGGAGACGACGCACCCCTGTGCTGGCTGTGAGATGCGATGTGGTGACCTGGGAGGAGGGGAGTCCGTGAGGGAGGTTGCTGCCCGGCTCCCTGGCTGTCGTCTCCCCATCCGTTTCCCTACCGATGGTCTCATCGGCCGGCTGGCGGCCTGTGATTGGGGGACGGGACGGCCAGCTGACCTTACCCACATGTGTGGAAGTAGACGCAGAGACGCACGCTTTGGTGGATGGCGGCATCTACCCCGTCGGGCCTGAGCGTGGCTGGAGAGAAAGACTCGTGAACTATTTTTCGCCAAGAAGGAATGATCTATTGAGCTTCTGACTACAGGATCTCCCTGCCCTCACAAGTGCGGATAAAGTCATTTGACATTACATATTTGCACTTGGAGAAATTTTTGAGAGTCTTGGACCCAAAGACTTATAAGTAAATAGTAGGGGTGAAGGGAGTGGAGAGAGATTATGCCTCCCAAGCCAAATATGAGAAGATAGGTCTTCCCGAAAGGTGCTACCGGGGCTGGCAAGATTGATAACTTTGTGAAGGCCTCACCAGGCTGGACTAAAACAAGGAGTAATAAAACATCACCCCCTAAATTTAGTGCGGAGAATACAGGCTCTAGATTTGCAATACTCCAGGATATCTCTGTTGAGGGGGAGGAGGTAGCAGGAGTTAAGAAATCAAAGATCGAGAGAATCCTGGAAAAAGTGCAGAGATGTAATCAGTCCTTGCCGGACCTCCACACTCAGGTCGGTTCTCTAGTTTTTGACCTTTCTATAATAAGGGATGAAACCAACAAGATACGAGACCGCACTAAAGCAATGGAGAGGGCATTGCCAGCAGTAGAGAAGGGGGTCTCTGCCCTTACAGAAGAGTCTAAATCTCTAAGGAAGGAGGTGAGGGAGCTGAAACTGAAAGTTATCGACCTAGAGGACATAGCCAGAAGAGCAAATATTAGAATGGTGGGATTTCCAGAAGAGGTGGAAAATGGAGATATGAGATCTTTTTGCACTACATGGCTACAGGAGTTGGTGGGCCACGCAGGGTCTGACCCCTATGTTTGGTATTGAGCGAGCTCATTGTGTCCCGACACGGAGACCTCCATTATAGTAAAACTTTTCAGCTCCAATGACCGGGACATTATTATCCGGAAAGCTCGAGAGAAGGGCCAATTACTTTATGGGGGAGCAAAAGTGTCAATATACCCGGATTACGCCAGGGCTACTCAGATAAAAAGAGCCTCCTTTAGAGACATTAAGAGACGGTTGGCATCGGCTAAAGTTCAGTTTTTATAAATTTTCCCTGCTAAGTTACGTGTGAAGTATAATTATAAAACCTATTTCTTCACAGAGAGTAATGAAGCAGAGGATCGGTTGGATCAGGAAGGGATAAAATGATTGTTAGAAATCTTAGTCTATCCAGTGCTATCCAGTGCAGAGGGTCCTCTATTTTGGGGGTTGTTCTGTACCGGATGCAATCAGTGGATGTATGTCCTTTCTTTTTTCTTTTTTTGTTTAGAGCAGGGGGGGGGGGAGGAGGAGGAGGTAGATGACGATGGATAGAGACCCTCTAATCTTAGCAGGCCATGAGGAGGGAGGGGAAGGGAATATTGGGGATTGGGAGGGAAGGGGTGGGGGGATGGGAGGGACTGCCAGGAGGGGGAAAGAAATTTTATTTAATTTTTTCTTCTCTTTCTTAAATATTTAGAATAATGAGAGATAGATTAAAGATATTTTTCTGTAATGTTAGGGGAATGGCGGCGCAACGTAAGGGAGTGGCAATTTTTGATAGGGCCCAAAACTATTTGCCAGCAATTGTGTGCTTGGTCGAATCCCATTTTACTACGGAATCTGAAGGGAAGATTTCTAGAAGATGGGCCCAATGGGAGTTTCACTCCTCGGCATCAAGTTATTCAGCAGGGGTCTCTGTGTATATACATAGAGCTATCCCGGTTAAGATTTTTAGTAGGAGGATAGATCATAGGGGCCAGTATGTTTTTCTTCATGTTAGATTATTTGATTGGAAACCCTTGTTGGCCTTTTTTTATGTCCCTCCGCCATTTTCCACTCAACTAGGGCCAGGAGAGAGGTTGACACCCCCCTTTATAAATTATGTGTAGAGATGGGTTGGAGGGACCCATGGTGGTTAATGAATCCTGAAAGGAGGGTGTTTTCATGTTTCTCGGCCTCCTACAAAGTAGCATCACGTATTGATATTGTCCTTTCTAACGACAAGGGATTGCGATTTATTGAAGGGGTTAGGTATGAAAGTAGGACTATCTCAGATCACTCCCCAGTGGTAATGGAGCTTGGAATTGGGGATCGAGAAAGTCAGAGGGAAAGGGTTTTTAGCCTGAACCCTCATTGGCTGAATTTGATAGGGGGTAAGAAGGAAATTGTGAAAGAATTATGGGAATGTTGGGAATTTAATAAGAACTCAGCCCCCTCTACGGTAGTATGGGACACTGTAAAAGCGGTATTGAGGGGATTCTATACAGGGCGATACAAAGGAAAAAAAAGGTTTTTCGTAAGGTAGAACAGGAGTTGAGAGAGAAGGTTAGAGAGGCTGAGGAGAAGTATGAGGTAGAGAGCTCTGAAAAGAACTTTAGGGAGTTAGAACTAGGTCAAGGGAAGTTGTCCGAGTATTATTTCGATAAAGCACAACATAACATTTTCCTCTTGGGCCAGAGGGATTTCGTAGAGGGGGCTCGCCCAGGGAAACTACTAGCGAACTAAGTCAGAGCCCAAAGGGAGAGGAGTGATATCTTCTCCCTATTTGATGAAAATGGGTCTATACAAATTTCGCAGGAGGAGTTACAGAGGATCGGCCGACATTACTACCAGCAATTATATAGATCCGAGAAGGGTGTAGGGGACAGCGAGATAGAAGCATATTTGGAGGAAATTTTTGAATTTCCAACTATCGATAAGATAAGAAAATCTCAGTAAACAAATTACAGTAGAAGAACTGGAGCAAGCCTTAGAGAGTTGTTCAAATACATCAGCCCCGGGGTTAGATAGTCTACCTTATTTAATATACAAGGAATATAAGGAGGTCCTACTTCCCATCCTTTGCACGGTTCTGGAGGAGGTCCGGAAGGGGGGAGAATTGCCTCCCTCTATGTTAGAAACTAAAATAGTCCTAATTTTAAAGAAAGAGAAAGACAGCAGGAAAATAGAATCCTACTGGCCTATATCCTTGATAAATTCAGATGCAAAAATTCTGGCCAAACTTTTGGCCAGAAGACTGTCCCCCCTTCTTTCTACTATTGTAGGGGATGAGCAAATCGGTTTTATTCCGGGGCGCTCAATTCATAGTAATCTTGTTCGATCATCGGTCAATATACAGTTGGGATCTGATCCTTCCCGCTCCACCCTGTCACTTGACGCTATGAAGGCATTTGACAGGGTGGAGTGGAGATTCCTATGGAAGGTCCTCAAAAGATTTGGTATAGAGGGAGATATATTTGAATGGTTTAAAATGCTTTATAATAATCCTAGGGCTAGGGTGGCAGTAAACGGGTCCCTTTCCTCCCAACTCGATATAGGGCGGGGCACCAGGCAGGGATGCCCCCTTTCAAATGCGCTTTGTCCTTTTTTTGGAGCCATTGGCGAGGAAGCTCAAAAAAGTGAAAGACCTGAGGGGCTTCGGGATTAAGGGAGTAGAAGAGAAATTTTTAATGTACGCTGACGATATTCTCCTATTTTTAGAAAACGCGTATACAGGTGTTCCAGCGGCAATTAGGGTCGTTGAGGAATTTGGTAGGGTTTCCGGCCTCAAAATTAACTGTGAAAAGTCGTCTTTAATGCCCTTGGTAACAGGCAACATAAATTAACAAATCGGGGTGAAAGTTCTGAAAGAGGACGAGAGTTTGGATTACTTAGGTATTAAACTGTCTCCGAAAAAAGATTTTTTTGTTCAACTCAATCTATATCCTTTGTTGAGTATGTTTAGGAAAAAGATAGACGCATGGGTAAAATTGCCCATTTCCATCGCAGACAGGATTAGGTTGATCAAAATGGTAATCTTACCTCAGGTTCTATACATTTTGGGGGCAGCTCCCTGTTGGATTCCTTTAAAATGGTTTTTGGGTTTAGAAGCTTTAATGGGAAGGTTGATTTGGGGGAGGGGTAGAGTACGGATGAAATATATAAGGTGGGTACACTTGGAAGGAGAAGGCGGAGGGGGTTTACCGGACTTTAGGTTATATTTTTTTGCAAAAAACCTACAGAATATAAGACGGGGATGGAGCGATGCACTTTGGAGGGATTTATTTAAAGATTATAGAGGGCACTATATAATTTTTTTTTTTAATTTGTGGAAGCAGGCCTTCCGATAAAGAAGGATTTTGGGCACCTCTCACTGATAGGGTTAGTTAGGAAAATTTGGCAGGTTGTTAAAAAGAGGTGTAAGATAGAGGGATCTTAAATTAATACAGTGTTATGGGATAATACGGAGTTGGCACAATTCGAACAAATAGGGAATGACTTTTGGAAAAGAAAAGGGGTGAAATATGTTGCTCAGATTTTTCAAGATGGTGAGATTAAAAAATTTGAAACACTTAAAAAGGAACTAGGTTTACGTAGTGAACATAATTTTGGGTAAATTCAATTGTGTGAAGCATATAGATACACTAATAAGGAGAAATTTAAGATTTATACACATGGGGTGATAGATTATATGAGTTCGGAAGGAGATGGAAAGTTAAAATATATTTATAGGCTACTCCTTAAAACCATATCTGATAACTTTCAGGAAAACAAGAAAAAGAGGTGGGAGGAAGTACTTGGTCCAATTTCAGAGGAAGAATGGGAAAGCATTTTGATCAATGTTAAAAAGTGCTCAATCAATAAAAGATATTAAATTATGCAATTAAGAATAATTTATCATCTATACTACTCACCAGTAATGTTAAAAAAGATGAAGAGTTGGAGGGAGGCAGATTGTCCCAAGTGTGGTGGAGCTGATGCTGACTTGATACATTTGCTGTGGATATGCCCAAGGTTAAGGAATTCTGGGGTATGGTCTTTCAGAGTATTGAGAGGAAACTTAATATAGAGAAAGAATGCTCGGCGACAGAAGTGATTTTAGGCGATCTGAGTAAGGTAAAAACGGGGCGGGAGTTATTAATACAGTTATTTATGCTTGCTAAGGTTGTGATTCTTAGAGGGCTTTTGGGCAGTAGAGGTCCAAGTGGTACTGAGTGGGAGAAGTTAGTGGGAAAAATCCGAAAATATGAACAGTGGAAAGCTGGAGGGTCTAAGAGAAGAACTAGAAATTTTATATCGACCTGGCTAAAATGGGAAGATTAGGAATTTGATACCATTTTTTTTTCTCTCTTTCTTTTCTCCTGGCGGTAGGGGTGGTGGGAGGGTTGGTTGTTAAATATGTAATGTTTTTGTACTTGGTAAGTGCATTTGTACTTAATTATTAATTGTTGTAATAAAAAAAAATTTAAAGAAAGTTAAGCACATTCTGCCATGTTTTGTTTTTCTTTCTTGTTTCTCAAAGACTGGCTCTTGCCTTGCATGTGTTCTTTCTGGCACTTTGTTCCTACTCTGAGTACTCCTGCTCTACAAAGATATTAATAAACATTGTAAAAAAAAGGATCCATTACGGACCCTGCTGTGGTACTCCACTATTTACTGCAAACCAATCACAATACCAATAATTAACATTTCTTATGTCTGAAACAGTTGCTCATTAATTTACATATATCCTCCCATAGTCCCAGCATCTTCATTTGGCCATAAATGTTGGCACCCCTGAAATTTTTCTAGAAAATGAAGTATTTCTCACAGAAAAGGATTGCAGTAACACATGTTTGGCTATACACATGTTTATTCCCTTTGTTTGTATTGGAACTAAACCAAAAGAGGGAGGAAAAAAAGCAAATTGGACATAATGTCACACCAAACTCCAAAAATGGGCTGGACAAAATTATTGGCACCCTTAACCTAATATTTGGTTGCACACCCTTTGGAAAAAATGACTGAAATCAGTCGCTTCCTATAACCATCAATAAGCTTCTTATACCTCTCAGCCAGAATATTGGACCACTCTTCCTTTGCAAACTGCTCCAGGTCTCTCTTATTGGAAGGCGCCTTTTCCCAACAGCAATTTTAAGATCTCTCCACGGGTGTTCAATGGGATTTAGATCTGGACTCATTGCTGCCACTTTAGAACTCTCCAGCGCTTTGTTGCCATCCATTTCTGGGTGCTTTTTGATGTATGTTTGGGGTCATTGTCCTGCTGGAAAACCCAAGATCTCAGACGCAAACCCAGCTTTCTGACACTGCGACCCAAAATCTGTTGCTACTTCTCAGATTTCATGATGTTTTGCACACATTCAAGACACCCAGTGCCAGAGGCAGCAAAACAACCCCAAAACATCATTGAACCTCCACCCTATTTCACTGTAGGTACTGTGTTCTTTTCTTTGTAGGCCTCATTCCGTTTTCGGTAAACAGTAGAATGATGTGCTTTACCAAAAAGCTCTATCTTGGTCTCATCTGTCCACAAGATGTTTTCCCAGAAGGATTTTGGCTTACTCAAGTTCATTTTGGCAAAATGTAGTCTTGCTTTTTTATGTCTCTGTGTCGGCAGTGGGGTCCTCCTGGATCTCCTGCCATAGCGTTTCATTTCATTAAAATGTTGACGGATAGTTCGTGCTGACACTGATGCTCCCTGAGCCTGCAGCACATTGAATATCTTTGGAACTTGTTTGGGGCTGCTTATCCACCATCCGGACTATCCTGCGTTGACACCTTTCATCAATTTTTCTCTTCCGTCCACGCCCAGGGAGATTAGCTACAGTGCCATGGGTTGCAAACTTCTTGATAATGTTGCACATTGTGGACAAAGGCAAATCTAGATCTCTTGAGATGGACTTGTAAAATAGAGATTGTTGATATTTTTCCACAATTTTGGTTCTTAAGTCCTCAGACAGTTCTCTTCTCCTCTTTCTGTTGTCCATACTTAGTGTAGCACACACAGACACACAATGCAAAGACTAAGTGAACTTCTCTCCTTTTTATCTGCTTTCAGGTGTGATTTTTACATTGTGAACACCTGTTACTTGCCCCAGGTGAGTTTAAAGGAGAATCACATGCTTGAAACAATCTTATTTTTCCACAATTTCGAAAGGATGCCAATAATTTTGTCCAGCCCATTTTTGGAGTTTTGTGTGACTATATGTCCAATTTGCTTTTTTTCCTCGCTTTTTTGTTGGTTTAGTTCTATTTCACACATAGGGAATAAATATGTGTATAGCAAAACACGTGTTACTGCAATCCTTTTCTGTGAGAAACACTTCATTTTCTAGAAAAATTTCAGGGGTGCCAACATTTACGGCCATGACGGTACGTACTAACCTTTTCTGTGGCACAGCATCAGATGCCTTTTAAAAGTCCAGATAAACATCCACAGCTTCACCCATGTCAAATCTAGGACTGTTCCCTCATAGATCCATGCTGGCACTGTGTTAAAAAGGGTTATCCAAAGATAGAAAAAAATACTATTTCTTTAAAAAAAAAAAGGCCTCTGCTTGCGTGTTATATTGCAATGGTACTATATCAAAAGGTGTAGTGCTTTTTGTTTTATTAAGAATTTTTTATTTTTTTTGCTAGGAACTGATGTGTCAAACTAGTAGTGTTAAAATGCTGCTCCTGCAGCACACCCTTTCCTGAATCTAGCTTGGCATAATAAGGGGTGGAGTCTAGTCACTGCTAGTTTTTGCTGTGATTTTCAAAAAACCTCTGAAATAATTAATTTTATAATGGGATTTGAACAATTGGAGTAAAATAATTTAACATATGGCAGTGTAGGACTAGTCATGGAGAGTGTGCATGACATTTTTATTACAAAATAGAATGAAGAACAGTCCTTTTTGCCTGGTAAGACCTACTGATCATAGGCATGTATTGGGGGGTGTAAGTATGCCTCTGGCTGTGGTGTGTCACTAGTCTCAGGGATGTGGAAATCCTATTGCCCAGGCAGGTATACTTTTCATACATTTTGCCCTGTAACATGTGTTACGCCGAGCGCTCCGGGTCCCTGCTCCTCCCCGGAGCGCTCACGGCGTCTCTCTCCCTGCAGCGCCCCGGTCAGTCCCGCTGACCGGGAGCGCTGCACTGACATGGCCGTCGGGGATGCGATTCGCACAGCGGGACGCGCCCGCTCGCGAATCGCGTCCCAAGTCACTTACCCGTCCCGGTCCCCTGCTGTCATGTGCTGGCGCGCGCGGCTCCGCTCTCTAGGGCGCGCGTGCGCCAGCTCTCTGAGACTTAAAGGGCCAGTGCACCAATGATTGGTGCCTGGCCCAATTAGCTTAATTGGCTTCCACCTGCTCCCTGGCTATATCACATCACTTCCCCTGCACTCCCTTGCCGGATCTTGTTGCCTTGTGCCAGTGAAAGCGTTTAGTGTTGTCCAAAGCCTGTGTTACCTGAACTCCTGCTATCCATCTTGACTACGAACCTTGCCGCCTGCCCCGACCTTCTGCTACGTCTGACCTTGCCTCTGCCTAGTCCTTCTGTCCCACGCCTTCTCAGCAGTCAGCGAGGTTGAGCCGTTGCTAGTGGATACAACCTGGTTGCTACTGCCGCAGCAAGACCATCCCGCTTTGCGGCGGGCTCTGGTGAACACCAGTAGCCTCTTAGAACTGGTCCACCAGCACGGTCCACGCCAATCCCTCGCTGACACAGAGGATCCACAACCTGTAAGCCGAATCGTGACAACATGCAAGCAGGGCCAGACTGACTTCCACTATATTTTTATAATGCCGGTGCTCAAGGTGTATGAAGCTGGCTCCTGACTTGTGTCCTCTCTATACCGGGCAACCCCCAGCTGATTGCAGTAGCTGGGGGCCACCGATAAGCGGCATTCGTCGCTGTCATAGTTGGCAGCAGTGTCTAAAGGAATCTTATAACCATCCCTGATGGTCTAGTGGGTTGGACCGCCCCCCACAGTGCAGTTGTGCGATCCACTGTGCTTACCTCTTCATCCATTGCTGCCCTATGGATTTGCATTTGAAGGAATAGGAGTTAGGTGGCAGGGATGCTGACGTTCGGTTGGGGGGGTGTTAACGTTCGGTTCCCTCGCTCTGCCCACCCACTGTAGTCCGAGCAGAGCAGGAGAACCGTCGGTGACCGGCTCCAGAGGTCACTTACCATCGGTGCGGCGATGACGCGCAGACTACATAAGTCGGTGAGTTGCCTAGCAACATCTGGAGGGCTACAGTTTGAGACCACTATACAGTGGTCTCTAAACTGTAGCCCTCCAGATGTTGCAAAACTACAACTCCCAGCATGCCCAGACAGCTGTTTGGACATGCTGGGATTTGTAGTTTTGCAACATCTGGAGGGCCACAGTTAGAAGATCACTGTGCAGTGGTTTCTAAACTGTGGCCCTTAAGATCTTGCAAAACTAACTCCCAGCATGCCCAAACAGCTGTCTCGGCATGCTGGGAGTTGTAGTTGCATACTTCCAGCTGTTGCATAACTACATCTCCCATCATAACCTTTGGCGATCAGTACATGCTGGGAGTTGTAGTTTTGCATCAGCTGGAGGCACACTGGTTGGAAAATACAGAGTTAGGTAACAGAACCTAACTGAAGGTTTTCCAACCAGTGTGCCTCCAGCTGTTGCAAAACTACCACTTCCAGCATGTACGGTCTGTCAGTACATGCTGGGAGTTGTAGTTTTGCAACAGCTGGAGCTTTGCCCCCCCCCCCCCCCCCCCATGCGAATGTACAGGGTATATTCAAACGGGCAGGTTTACAGTGAGTTTCCTGCTTCAAGTTTGAGCTGCAGCAAATTTTTCGCCGCAGCGCAAACTCCTAGCGGGAAACTCACCGTAAACCTAAGTGGGAATGTACCCTAAAAACACTTCACCACCACAAAATAAAGGGTAACACTACATATGCACCCCTTTATACTGTCCGGTCCCAATAAAAATGAAAACGTATCGTACGGCAGTGTTTCCAAAATGGAGCCTTCAGCTGTTGCAAAAACAACAACTCCAAGCATTTCCAGACAGCCACTGACTGTCCAGGCATGCTGGGAGTTTAGCAACAGCTGGAGGCACCCTGTTTGGGAATCACTAGCGTAGAATACCCCTATGCAAACCCTAATTTAGTCCTCAAATGCGCATGGTGCTCTCTCACTTCGGAGCCCTGTCGTATTTCAAGGAAACAGTATAGGGCCATGTCACGATCACACCCTATCGGTCCAGCCAAGACATTAGAGAGAGTGTGATGGTGCAAGGGTTAAGGCCACCAGACCTCTGGGTATCCACTACTAGTCCCAGCAAGTCACCAAATTAACCCTTAGATAAACGTGTTTCACCAGAGCTTCCTTCAGAAAGGTGAGCTCATATATTTAGAGATCAAAGCTGATTAATTAAACATTTAATCTGATAAAAGGTATCACAGTGCTATATATATATATATATATATATATATATATATATAAAAATACAGAAACAAATGACATACAGGTACAAAAATATATAAAAGAGTTTAGCAAGGCAAGTTCAGAAAACAAAAGATGAAGTTCTTACAGCATGACGATATAGCAGTCCATGTGAGAGTCCAGCTCTTGTCAGCTTTTTCCACACCCTTGAACAACAGTTGAGTCCAGCATTTTAAATCTTATCTCTGCTTCTTTGGAGGGAAACTCCATTCCCCCCTCCCCTCTGATCCCACCAGTTGGGGCATCTCTCTTCCTGACCCCTTATCTGTTTGATTATGTGATGGGACCAGGGTGCACGACTTCAAAGGAGATACCAAACAGCCAGACCCCCAATAAAATACACAAAAACAAAGGATACACCGTCTGAATGACCTCTCACCCATGTCTTGGATAATACATTACACACAGATACAATTATAATACACATGTAGGATTCAATAATCAGGCCTTGGGCCTGACAGGCCACATATGGGGTATTTCTGTACTCTGGAGCAACTGCACTACAAATTTTTGGGGGCTTTTTCTCCTTTTACCCCTTATGAAAAGTAAAAGTTGGGGTTTACACCAGCCTGTTAGTGTAAAACAATTTACACTAACATGCTGGTGTTGCCCCATACTTTTTATTTTCACATGAGGTAAAAGGAAATAAAAAGACCCCCAAAATTTGTAACGCAATTTCTCCTGAGTATGGAAATACCCCATATGTGGGTGTAAAATGCTCTGCAGACGTACAACAAAGCTCAGGAGTGAGAGCACACTATGTACAGTTGAGGCCTAAATTGACGATTTGCACAGGGGTGGCTGATTTTACAGCAGTTCTGTAAACGCAAAAGTAGAAATTATGACTTACCGATAATTCGGTTTTCATGAGTCCATCACGACAACACCACATGAGATTGCCCACTATCTGCATAGGAACAGGAAGCACAAGAGAGGTTAAAAGGGCCCCTCCCTCCATATTCCCTCAGTGGTTATAAATTACTAAGAGAGAAAATATTAAAATAAATGTTAAAATACATATAGTATAAGGGTGGGAAAAAATAGGTGCTGTCGTGATGGACTCATGAAAACCGAATTATCGGTAAGTCATAATTCCTACTTTTCACTTTGTTCAGTCACGACAACACCACATGAGACATACCAGATAAGTGTAGATTTAGGGAGGGACCACAGCCTGCAACACCTTTCGGCCAAAACCAAGGTCCTGAGAAGAGGCCACATCCAGCTTGTAATGCTTGAAGAAAGTGTGCGGAGAGGACCATGTTGCCGCTCTGTATATCTGTTCTAGAGAGGCCAAAGCTCTCTCGGCTCAGGAGACTGAAACAGCCCTAGTGGAATGAGCTTTGATGCCTACTGGAACCTCTTTACCCGCAGAAGTATATGACTGACTGATTGCAGACTTAAGCCATCTGGAGATTGAATTCTTAGATGCCTTCTTCCCTCTATTATGTCCTTGATACTGAACAAAGAGGTTAGAATCTTTTCTCCAGGAACTAGTGGTCTCTAGATAGTGTAAGACCACTCTCCTAACATCCAGCTTATGGAATTCTTCTTCTTTACTATTTTTGGGGCTGGCACAAAAAGAGGAAATAATTATGTCCTGAGACCTATGAAAATTGGATACAACTTTTGGGAGAAAGGCAGGATTATGTTTTTAAATAATCTTATCTTCCAGTACCATAAGGTAAGGATAATCTACAGACAGAGCTTGGATTTCACTTACTCTTCGGGCAGATGTTATTGCCACAAGAAAAACAGTTTTCCAGGTAAGGAACTTGATGGATCAATCAGACAAAGGCTCAAATGATAAAAATGATAAAACAAATGATAAAAGAGATGATAAAACAATATTTAAGTCCCAAGGGGAAGATAGGTTAGACATTTTTGGTCGAATTCTGGAAATTGCTGAAAAAAACCTTTTTACCCATTTGTGTTCATCAATGGTAACATCAAAGAAACGGCCAAGGACTGCTGCCTGTACTTTTAGTGTACTCAGAGATAACCCTAGATCGAAGCCATCCTGCAGAAAATCTAGTATTCTAGGAATATCAGGGTTAAGTACATCCGGCGGAGAGGAGCCACACCAAGACAGAAACTTGTTCCTTAAGGTAGATAGAGCAGGTAGAATCTTTTTCACTTTTTAGAAGAGTGTCAATCACCTTTTTTGAGAAACCCTTTTGTTCTAGCACCAACCTCTCAATAGCCAGGTTGCCAGTTGGAGATTTCCTAGATTATTGTGAAATAGAGGGCCCTGGCACAACAGATCGTCCCTCTGAGGAAGAAGAAGGGGTTCTGCTATGGCAAGATCTTTCAGAAGACTGAACAAGCTATTTTTGGCCACAACGGGGCTATGAAGATGAATTTTCCCCTTCCTATTCTTACCTTCTGGAGAGCTCTCATGATCAGAGGAATTGGTGGAAAAGCATAAGCTAGATTGAAGGACCATGTCTGTTGTAGAGCGTCCACCGCTTCTAGGCTCTCTCTGGGGTTGAGAGAGAAGAAATGTACTTTTCAATTTTTTCCGTGAAGCAAAAAGGTCTATCTCCGGAAGACCCCAGGATTGAGTCAGGGAGAGAAAGACCTGAGTATTCAGGGACCATTCCCCTGGATCCAGGATATGGCGACTCAGAAAATCGGCTGAAGGAATGTCCGGTCCTTTTAGGTGTCCTGCGGAAAGGGATGAGACATTTTGCTCTGCCCAAAGAAAAATTTTCTCTGCTAGAATCTTCAGGGGTGTGTGCCTTGTTCCCCCCTGATGATTGATGAAGGCCACTGCTGTAGTGTTGTCTGAGTAGATCTTTACTTGAAGACCCATGACTAGATCCTTTGAAGCTCTTAAAGCTTTGAATATTGCTTTTAGTTCTCGATAATTCAAGGAATAGGTTTGGGTTTCTTGGAACCATGAACCCTGCAGATGAAGGTCTTCCACTATCGCTCCCCAGCCCCAAAGACTGGCGTCTGTAGTTATGCAAAGTAGGAGGAGTAAAAATGGGGGGTATGTTGAGAGCGCTACTGTCAGATGGCGATGGTTGAAGTCAAGAAACGGTATGAGCCAGCACTTATGCAGGACTAACTTTTATTGAAAAAAGAAGTCAAGAAAGTAAAAACAGGACAACGCGTTTCGGCGCTCGCTGGCGCCTTCCTCAGGTCCACAATCATAAATTTGTGTAGTCCTAGCCAGAGTTCCTGCTAGGACTCCGGCTAGGACTACACAAATTTATGATTGTGGACCTGAGGAAGGCGCCAGCGAGCGCCAAAACGCGTTGTCCTGTTTTTACTTTCTTGACTTCTTTTTTCAATAAAAGTTAGTCCTGCATAAGTGCTGGCTCATACCGTTTCTTAACTTCAACCATCGCCATCTGACAGTAGCGCTCTCAACATACCCCCCATTTTTACTCCTCCTAATTTGCATGTTTGTCCGTCCTCCTTGGGAAGACGGAATAATAAGGGATAAGAGCAGCAGACTGTCGCCATTCCTTCTCACCACCATTGTGTACTTTCGACTCAAGGTCAGTACGCCACCATAGGTGTCGGTGGCGGGTATTTTCACTTTTTGCTTTTCCATAAAATACCACACAGGGAGCGCCCCATTGTTTTTTCTCCTTTCTTCCTTTCTACCCGTCTGTAGTTATGGAGATGGATGGAAGAAGAATCCATGGCATCCCAACCTGAAGATTTTCCTTCTTTAGCCACCACTTTAGTGATTTTTTTACAGCAAGGGGAATTTTTTCTCTAGTGATAACTGAGAGCGATTCCAGGTTCTCAAAATTTGGACTGAAGAACCCTCGAATGAGTCTGGCACCAGGGTACTGCTGTTATACATGAAGTCATAGACCCCAGTAGTGACATGGATTCCCTTAGGGTGACAGATTTGTTTCTCATCACCATTCTTAATTTCTCCTGAATGGAGGATATTTTTTCCCCTGGAAGAAAGGTTTTTTTGTACCTCTGAATCCAGGGTAATGCCTAGGAATCTCTTGGTTCTTGTGGGAGAGAGAGATCCGATTTCTGGAAATTTATTATCCAGCCGAGGTCTGGCAAGCATGATACTGTCCGCTGGACCTGTAGAGACAGTAGGTGATGAGAATCTGCAGTAATCAATAGGTCGTCTAAGTAGGGAATGATGGTGATCCCCTCTAGTCTTCGGAAGGCTACAAACTTCACCATGACTTTTGTAAATATTCTTGGGGCTGACGATATTCCAAAGGGTAGAGCTTTGAATTGAAAATGGTAAACTTCCTTGTTTAACCAAATTGCAAACCGGAGATATTTCTGATGAGGCTCGTAGATTGGAATGTGGAAGTAAGCGTCTTTTAAATCTATGGTCACCATCCAGGCGTTTTTTTTGGATTAGTGGAATAGCAGATTTTAAAGGGGTATTCCAGGAAAAAACTTTTTTATATATATCAACTGGCTCTAGAAAGTTAAAAAGATTTGTAAAATTACTTCTATTAAAAAATCTTAATCCTTTCAGTACTTATGAGCTTCTGAAGTTAAGGTTGTTCTTTTCTGTCTAAGTAATCTCTGATGAGACGTGTCTCGGGAACCGCCCAGTTTAGAAGCAAATTCTCATAGCAAACCTCTTCTAAACGGGGCGGTTCCCGAGACACGTGTCATCAGAGATTACTTAGACAGAAAAGAACAACCTACACTTCAGATGCTCATAAGTACTGAAAGGATTAAGATCTTTTAATAGAAGTAATTTACAAATCTGTTTAACTTTCTGGAGCCAGTTGATATATAAAAAAAGTTTTTTCCTGGATAACCCCTTTAAAGTTTCCATTTTGAATTTTTTGTAAGAAATACATTTGTTTAAACCCTTTACAATGGTGTAATAGATGTATATACTTGTATATGCTTACGTATGTTTATGTGTAAAAATGTTCATTTACTTGCTCACCCCTCCCCCATCTGCTCTACTGTCTCACCCCCACCATTGTGTAAGAGGAAGTTGCTGGACATGAGTATTTGAAGGCCAATGCCCATCCCCATTCTACTCTCTGCTATTTGCTCACTCCCTATGTGCTAGAACATCCCCTTAGTGAGGGTGGGAACTTATGTTAATTACAAAGGTGATAAAAGCTTGAACGGTTTGAAATAAAGCTCAGAGAAGAGCACACAGAACTTTGAAGCATTTGAAACTGACAATGGCACCGTTTGATTTACTTTGGTATACTTCGGTATATAGATTCTGTATATCGATTTGGCCGGTAGTAAGATAGTTACAAGAGCACTGATAAAATCTATATCAGGTGGCGCCGATCACCGTGGGGCCTGGGTTTTTTCCCCGATCATAATCCAGTCACGCCGATGGGGCATCATGTTGAACCAAAAGAGATGGCACAGAGGAAGGCAGTGGATCATCTCCAGAAGGACGGTAAGGACACCTTCTTGTACCTAGCCAAAGTGCCCCTGCCCCTCCTTTTGGTTTATCTTGATGCCTTAAGTTGACTGGTTTGTGACGAAGCAGAGACAGGTAATCTCGCCAAGAGCCAATTACCCTTGTACCTGTCATAAAGTAACTATCTACTGCCCGAGTGTGTATGAAAAATGAGTGAGTGAGTATGCAGGATCCTGGCGGGAGGGTCTGGGTCATAATCGGGGAATGAATTGCAAAGTAAATTGGCGTAAAAAGCCAGTTGCGTGTCTGGGATGAGTAGGCATGGCATGGCTAGGACAAGGTGTATACACAGTCTGTTATAAGTAGGCGGCAGGTCTAGAACGGAGGTGGCACAGGACGCCAGGTATGCTGTTATAAATAGACGCTGAATGTGAGCCTAGAACAGGGTGCATACACGGGACTTCTCTGCAAAATTCCTGGGACCTGCCCCATTGCAACTGATTGAATATGTGGTATATGTGTCATGTTTTGTCTTAATGTGTCCATGGATTATTGTTAAATTAGCTAATTCAGATGAAGAGAGGGAGTCGACTTCCCCTTTCTAATACTAGACCGAACTGAATTTAAATGTATTAGTGTTTAAAAGATATCTCTTAAAGTACAGGGGTTAAGAGGGTTTTAGTTGTGCAACAGCTGGAGGCCCATGAATAGGTCCCACCAGGAAGGGGTGCTGTGAGCTCTAGATGAGAAAGCTGGGGGTTATGGACTTTGCAGATGTAACCTGACCTCACTGATAGAGTTGCTGACAGGAAGGGGGGAAGGGAAATGCAGGGAGTTGTATAGAGTAAGAGAAAAAATAAATGAAGTTTTGATGGAAAACGTGGTGAGTTCAGAATGGAATGGATGAATTATAGATATTAAAGGAGTAGTCAAGTGGTGAACCCAGTGGTGAACAACTTATCCCCTATCCTAAGCATCTCCAGTATGGAGCCCCGACAGCCCGCGGGAAGGGGGCGTGTCGACCTCCGCACGAAGCGGCAGCCGACACGCCCCGTCAATACAACTCTATGGTAGAGCTGGAGCGCTGCCTTCGGCTATCTCCGGCTCTGCCATAGAGATGTATTGAGGGGGGCGTGTCGGCCGCCACTTCATGCGGAGTAGACACCCGCTATCTGGCCGGAGAGCCTGGCCCCCGTACAGAGAGATCGCAGGGGCCCCAGCGGTCGGTCCCCCCGCGATCTCAAACTTATCCCCTATCCTTAGGATAGGTGATAAGTTTTTCACCACTGGACTACCCCTTTAAGGTAGCTGAAAGTTTATGGTTGATGGATAAGAATATTCATATATATAGCAGTGTTATATACAGTCATATACAGCAGTGTGATTCTTGAGAACAATTGTGATTTAGCTTAGTTATATTGTAGTCATCTGAATGGGTATACATAGGTCAGAAGTTGTTGTTGGCTGAAAGTATGATGAAAATATTTAGGTAATGAAATTAACACTGATGTACAGACATACATTTTTATAAACTATGGATAGGATAGTGAGAAATATCATATATTCAATGAAGAGAGCCTTTGTTTTAGGGTGTGGGATATCATGAATGGAAAATGGAGATTGAGTGAGGGGGGGGGGGGGAAGGGGAGTGTGAAAATAAAACTGTCTGTATAATGCTATCATTATAGAGCTAAGAATCCCTTATTGAGTAATATTTGCTACAGCTGTGGGGCACATCAACTGCACCTTAAAATCACAACCCCAGATAATGTTAAGATTTTACCTTTATTCATCCCATGCTCTCTCTCTCTTTCTGGAGATAGCCATGAGGCTGCTAGTCTGCCCCATGCTTACTCCGTATGGGGGGCAGCCGTGTTACCACCCCCAGAAGTGAAGCTCCTCCCCCAGCAGCCATTTTAGCTCACCCAATTATTCCCACCTCCACTCCCCAGCAGCCATCTTAGCACACCTAGTATAGTGAAATATGTATGATGTAGATTAAATGAATTAGGAATACGTAGAGTATGATCAGTGAATGTTTTCTGGTGAAGTTGTTTATGTAAATGTTTATGTCGTAATGAATCCTTTTTAAATTGGTAAAGAACAAAGGAAAAATCCAAGTGGTATTAATTATTAATGAACATATTTGTAATATTTTATTAATTTCTTAATAAGGTTTGTTTTCACAGGTGTGCAAGATGGATGAAACTGAAAAAAAAAAAATGAAATGTATAAGGAAATGCATGTATAAGGAAATGAAATGGTCTGATTATATTATAGGAGTAACCAGAGAAGAAGTTTGGCCAAGGAAAATGAAATAACACGTAAAATAAATTAAAAAGTGATCACTATTTAATTAATGAATATTACCGTAAGCATTTAAAATCAGCTAATGGTTTATTGATTATAACTAATGCACATTGAAGGTGATTTTTTCCCTAATTTTTGAAAGAGCTCTGTATATTTTTGTTCTTTTACATTTTGTTTTTGGTGAGAATGTGGGCCCTGTGTGTTGTACGTTGAGTATTTGAAAATGTTGGTATTGTTACATGTTACATGTGTATTGTATGTCTCCTTGTAAAGTAACACAGAGATCAAGGCAGACACCTAAATATTCGATTGTGATTGAGGAATGACCAAACCGGAGGGAGGACAAAATGCCAGACTCAAAGGGGTGGTGACCAGTGACATAGAGGAGTGGGAGGAGAAAGGCGGGGCTTAAAGGAAAATTGACAGAACAGCCTTGGCCTACTGAAACACAGTCACATTAAATTGAAGAAACTACATATCTACTGTTTAAACCTGAATGTGCTTATAGTACCTGCATACACAATGTGATATACCTATACATTCTACATTGCATTTATTTGAACAACAGTAATTTTGAGTGGATAACTTTATAATGATAATTTTATGTAACACGAAGATACTGATTGTCTTAAACTTATAAGGTTAAAAAATTCAAGAGCCATGATAGGATAACAGAGAATCCATGGTTGATGCCGAGTTATAAATGTAAGCTTGTTCTAAGTAATGTAAAGATGTAATACATGAGACATGATATATGGTGACCACACGCAGAATGAAGTTCTACTACAATAAACCACTCGATCTGAGCTGGTGGTTCAGAGAAATAGAGTTGAAGGTATTCACTGAGATGTGTAAGATATCTGAAGGAATGACACAATGGCCCTCATTTACTATTGCAAACCCGACATGTTCTGTCGGGTTGTGGGCCAGATTCTGTCGCATTGCGCCAGAAATTCTGTCTGCTCCAGAATTGAAAAAACCCTGACTAACTCTCCATTTTGCTGAGAAAACCTGAAAAAGGGGTGTGGCCGCCAGGAAAAGGGGCGTGTTCCCGACATTTTCACAAAAGCCCAACATATTTACTAAGGTTTCCACATAAAATGTGGTGGATTTGAGCGGAGGAAAACCCTACAGATCAGAACATGTGTAAAAATAAAAAAGCATTGTGTAGGGAAAGTGGAAAATGTAGGAAAACCTTACTAAATACAGTGGAAAATAAATTGTAGGGAATTAAAACCCACAAAGAAACCTACACAACACTCTTAGTAAATGAGGGCCAATGAGTACGGGTACACTTTAAATACCGGCACAAGTATGGGCCTATTGAAGTAAAGGTTTTCTTGAATTCTTGGGCGAACCAATCTGTAGTTTGTAATTCGGGTGTTCAAAATCCGAGAGCTACCAGAGAAGGTGGCCATCATGAAGATCAAACCAACATGAAGGAGACAGCCCCAGAAGCCAAGGGGACTGAATGGTGAAGGAGGCTGCCAAGATTGCAGTGCTCCTGTCCTCCCACAATGATGGTACAGAGTGCACAAGAAGATGGGGAGTGTGGATCTGTCTGTTTAGGTCTCTTGCAGGAACCAGCAATGCATGCTGAGAGAGACCAATGGAAGAAAGAGGTGGTACAGGGCAAAGACGGAGAGTTGGTAAGAAACTATGAGTGCCAGCATTCTTGTACCCCAAGGTAATATATATGACCCCATACATTAAGCAGAGGGGAGCTATGTGTAGTAATGTCCGTTGGGTTGCCTCAGGATTCAACAATGCAGAAAGAAGGTTTGTACAGACATCATCATTTACATCTGACATATGACTTAGGTAAAACAATAAAGGTATCTGACCAACACACTCCATAATCATCTTACCTGTTTCAGAGAATAACCATACTTATAATTCTGATAATCTTGCCTTGTTGTGTGTCGTGTTTTGCCTTGCCTAAAGAATAAGTGTGAAACGTCCGTCAAGAATGCCACGCCAGTGATGACAAATGTGGACTTCGAGATTACAGATGAAGCCTATACCCCATTACAGAGCTTAACCCCTTAAGGACCATGGACGTACCCATACGTCTAAGCTCCCTGGTAGTTAAGGACCAAGGACGTACGCGTCCGTCCGTGGGAATTTCCATCACTGCCGCGCAATGGGCGGGGACCGAACCGGGGTGACTGCTGATATCAATCAGCAGTCACCTCGCGCAAATGCCCAGGGGGGTCATCAGACCCCCCCCCCATGTCGGTAATCGCCGCAAATCGCAGGTGAATTCACACCAGCAATTTGCGCGATTTCGGGTCATAGGGTCTATGGTGACCCAGAAAATAAGGGGGATCGGGGTTGTCCAAGACACCTCCAATCCGCCTCAAGGGATAGGAGTGAGGTGGCAGGGGTGCCACCCCTCCTATCCCTGCTATTGGTCGTCTATAAGCGATGACCAATAGAAGATCGGGGGCGGGGAGGTTAACTTTCGGTTTCCCCATTCTGCCACCCCACAATAGGTGGGGCAGAATGCTGAAACCGAAGGGGACCGGCGCCGAAGTCCACTTACCACGACGGGGAACGGTGGCAGCAGAGGACGGTGATGCGGCTCCCTGGATCCTACGGAAGCCAATGAGTTGCCTAGCAACATCTGGAGGGCTACAGTTTTACACCACTATACAGTGGTCTCTTAACTGTAGCCCTCCAGATGTTGCAAAACTACAACTCCCAGAATGCCCAGACAGCTGTTTGCAGTTTTGCAACAGCTGGAGGGCTACAGTTTGGAGATCACTGTGCAGTAATCTCTAAACTGTGGCCCTCTAGATCTTGCAAAACTAAAACTCCTAGCATGCCCACATAGAAGTTTGCTGTCTGGGCATGCTGGGATTTTTAGTTTTGCAACATCTGGAGGGCCACAGTTTGGAGATCACTGTGCATTGGTCTCTAAACTGTAGCCCTCCAGATGTTGCAAAACTGCAAATCCCAGCATGCCCAAACAGCAAACAGCTGTCTCGGCATGCTGGGAGTTGTATTTGCATACCTCTAGCTGCATAACTACATCTCCCAGCATTCCCTTCGGCGATCAGTACATGCTGGGAGTTGTAGTTTTGCAACAGCTGGAGGTACGCTGGTTGGAAAATACGGAGTTAGGTAACAGAACCTAACTGAAGGTTTTCCAACCATTGTGCCTCCAGCTGTTGCAAAAGTACAACTCCCAGCATGCACGGTCTGTCAGTACATGCTGGGAGTTGTAGTTTTGAAACAGCAGGAGGTTTGCCCCCCCCCCCCCCCCCCCATGTGAATGTACAGGGTACATTCACATCCTCATGTGAATGTACAGGGTACATTCATAACCTCATGTGAATGTACAGGATACATTCACATGGGTGGGTTTACAGTAAGTTTTCTGCTTCAAGTTTGAGTTGCGGCAAATTTTTCGCTGCAGCGCAAACTCCTAGCAGGAAACTCACCGTAGACGCCCGCCAGTGCAAATGTACACTATAAACACTACACTAACACATAATAAATGGTAAAACACTACATATACACCCCCTTACACTGTTCCCCCAATAAAAATAAAAAAGGTATCGTACCGCAGTGTTTCCAAAATGGAGCCTCCAGCTGTTGCAAAACAACAACTCCCAGCATTTCCGGACAGCCAATGATTGTCCAGGCATACTGGGAGTTTAGCAACAGCTGAAGGCACCCTGTTTGGGAATCACTGGCGTAGAATACCCCTATGTCCATTCCTATGCAATCCCTAATTTAGTCCCCAAAGGCGCATGGCGCTCTCTCACTTCGGAGCCCTGCCGTATTTCAAGGAAACAGTTTAGGGCCACATATGGGGTATTTCCGTACTCGGGAGAAATTGCACTTCAATTTTTGGGGGCTTTTTCTCCTTTTACCCCTTATGAAAAGGAAAAGTTGGGGCTACACCAGCCTGTTAGTGTAAAAAAATTAAAAACAAGCCGTAAAAGGAAAAAAAGACCCCCAAAATTTGTAATGCAATTTCTCCTGAGTACGGAAATACCCCATATGTGGGCGCACAAGGCTCAGGAGTGAGAGCACACTACGTACATATGAGACCTACATTGGTGATTTGCACAGGGGTGGCTGATTTTACAGCGGTTCTGACATAAACGCAAAAAAATAAATACCCACATGTGACCCCATTTTGGAAACTACACCCCTCACAGAATGTAACAAGGGGTATAGTGCGCCTTAACACCCAACAGGTGTTTGATGAATTTTTGTTATAGTTGGATGGGAAAATGAAAAAAAAAAAAAAATTAACTAAAATGCTGGTGTTATCCTAAATTTTTCATTTTCACAAGGGAAAATAGGAAAAAATCCCACCCAAATGTGTAACCCCATTTCTTCTGGGTAAGAACATACCCCATATGTGGATGTAAAGTGCTCTGCGGGTGCACTACAATGCTCAGAAGAGAAGGAGCGCCATTGGGCTTTTGAAGAGAAAATTTGTCCAGAATTGAAGACCACGTGTGTTTACAAAGCCCCCCATAGTGCCAGAAAAATTGACCCTTCCATGTGACCCCATTTTGGAAACTACACCCCTCACAGAATGTAATAAGGGGTACAGTGAGCATTTACACTCCACATGTGTCTGACAGATTTTTGGATCAGTGGTCCATGAAAATGTGATTTTTTATTTGCTCAGCCCACTATTCCAAAGATCTGTCAAACGCCAGTGGGGTGTAAATGCTCACTGCACCCCTGTCACTTTATGCATTAATAACTTTGAGATTGTTTTTTAGTGACACATTTTACTTTATTTTAGTGGGAAATTTTCGTTGTTACTTGCATCCTTTCTTGGTGAAAAATCCCAAAATTTCATGAAAATTTTGCATTTTTCTAACTTTGAAAGTCTCTGCTTGTAAGGAAAATGGATATTCCAAATACATTTTATATTGAATCACTAATACAATATGTCTACTTTATGTTGGCATCATAAAATGGACATATTTTTACTTTTTGAAAACATTAGAGGGCTTCAAAGTATAGCAGCACTTTTCATGAAAATTGCAAAATCTGAAGGGACAGATGTTACAGAACTACAACTCCCAGCATGCCTGGGCAGTCTAGGCATGCTGAGAGTATAGTTTTGCAATATCTGGAGGGCTACCGTTTGGGCACCACTGTAATAGTGGTCTCCAAACTGTGACCCTCCAGATGTTGCAAAACTACAACTCCCAGCATGCCCAGACAGCAAACTGCTATGTGGGCATGCTAGGAGTTTTAGTTTTGCAAGATCTAGAGGGCCACAGTTTAGAGATTACTGCACAGTGATCTCCAAACTGTAGCCCTCCAGCTGTTGCAAAACTGCAAACAGCTGTCTGGGAGTTGCAGTTTGGCTTCCACTAGGAAGGCAGCAGTAAAAATCGCTTTACTGCCACCTCACTTAATGCTCCACGCCATCGCCTCCCTACCTGCACCGCTGATCCCCGCTGATGTCACCGACAATCGGTGGTCCACGCGGCACCTTCTTTACAGGTACTGGCGGCAATCTTCTCCCCCCCCCCCCCCCATTCTGCCAGACATCCAGAGGCAGGCAGAGCGGGGGGTTTCCATGGCAACCCCCGTCTTCAACTGCCATTGGTCAGTGCTGACTAATGGCAGGGGATTGGAGGAGGTTGAAGCACTGCAACCTCGCTCCTATCCCTATTTTCCGGCCGATCAGCCCGGAAAAGCAGAAAATCGCATGTCTGAATTGACATGCAATTTCCTGCAATCCCTGACATGGGGGGGGGGGGGGTCTCAGGACCCCCTCGGCGATGTGCCGGGATGCCTGCTGAATGATTTTAGCAGGCATCCCGGTCCAGTCCCCACCCGGTGAGCGGCGGGGACCGGAAATGCTCAGGGCGTACAGGTACGCCCTGAGTCCTTAAGGATCGAGGATGCAGGGAATATGCATATGCCCTGCGTCCCCAAGAGTTAAACTTTGTGAGGGGTGTAGCTTCCAAAATGGGGTCACATGTGGGGGGGTCCACTGTGCTTTGTAAACACACATGGCCCCTGACTTCCATTCCAAACATATTCTAAAAGCTCAATGGTGCTCCTCCTCTTCTGAGCATTGTAGTGCACCAGCAGAGCACTTGACGTCCACATATGGGGTATTTCCATACTCAGAAGAAATGGGGTTACAAAAACCATTTCAGCTAAATTTGCTTTCCAAAAGCCAAATGTGACTCCTCTTCTGAGCATTGTAGTTCGCCCACAGAGCATTTTACATCCTAACATGTGGTGTTTCCATACTCGGAAGAGATGGGGTTACACATTTTGGGGGGCATTTTCTCCCATTACCCTTTGTAAAAATGGTAAATTTGGGGGGAAAACTGCACTTCAGTGAAAAAAATTTTTTTTTTCATTTACACAGCCGACTTTAGCAAAAAGTCGTCAAACACCAGTGGGGTGTTAAGGCTTACTGGACCCCATGTTACGTGCCTTGAGGGGTGTAGTTTCCAAAATGGTATGCCATGTGGGGGTTTTCTGTTGTTCTGGTACCATAGGGGCTTCCTAAATGTGACATTCCCCCCAAAAACCATTTCAGAAAAACTCACTCTCCAAAATTCCATTGTCGCTCCTTCCCTTCTGAGCCCACCGAACATTTGACATACACATATGAGGTATTTCCTTACTCAAGAGAAATTGGGTTACAAATTTTGAGGATTTTTCTCCTTTTACCCCTTGTAAAAAATCAAAAACTTGGTCTACAAGAACATGTGAGTGTAGAAAATGAAGATTTAGAATTTTCTCCCTCACTTTACTGCTATTCCTGTGAAACACATAAAGGGTAAACAGACACACTTACTGAATGTCATTTTGAATACTTTGAGGGGTGTAGTTTTTATAATGGGGTCTTTAATGTTGTCATGGACAGTGAACACCTGTTGTCTTTAGGTTTTAAACGCGCAAACATGCGGTCTTGAACGGTGGTAGGTACACCCATTTCAGGAATGTTCATTGCATTTCTGACAGCATTAAAGAACTCCAGAATATAAATTTTGTCTCCCATACTGCCAGCAGTTAACCTCTTCATTGAACCTCTAATTGAAAGTGAAAGTAAAACGATCTTTACTGTGGCAACCATTAGGAAGGCCAAACTGCAACTCCCAGCATTTTCATGAAATTTTGGGATTTTTCACCAAAAAAGGATGCAAGTAACGCCGAAAATTTACCACCAAAATAAAGTAGAATATGTCACGAAAAAACTCTCAGAATCAGAATATTCGGTAAAAGCGTTTTCGCGTTATTAATTCGTAAAGTGACGGTGGTCAGAATTGCGAAAAACGGCTCAGTTCTTAAGGTGAAAATGGCTGTGTCCTTAAGGGGTTAAAAAATAACAATGTACATACCTTCCTTCGCTCGGTCTCCACCGCGATCCTCTTCCTGGTGGTCGGCAAGTCATACTGCGCTCAGCCAATCACCGGCCGCAGTGAAGTCCCGACTGCCACTCAGCCTATCGCCGGCTGAGTCGGGACTTCACTGCGGCCGGTGATTGGCTGAGTGCAGTATGACTCGCCAACCACCGGCAACTAGGAAGAGGATCGCAGCAGAGACCAAAGCCAGCTACCGGAGGCCTCAGGGGAGCGAAGGAAGGTATGTACATATTTTTTTTTTTTATTGCCGGCAGTATGGGGGACAATTTTTATATTCTGGAGTTCTCCTTTAACTAAGATTTCCGTGTCTTCAGAGGAGAAATAATACCTCTTATCACTCCTTTGAGAACAAGGTTCAATTACTTCTTCTTGAGAATAAGAACCCGTGGAAACAATGTCAACTTCAGAATCCGAATTTATTACTACTGCAGTTTTTCACCTTTTTAACGGAGGAGGATCCTAAAAAGAGGGAAGATCCAGCATATGGAATGGATCAACCGGTGGAGATGGATCTATCGGCTGAGCTTTTGGCCGAGCAGCAGCAACGGAAGATTGAACTTCAGTTTTAATAATAGAGCGAAGTTCTTCCAAAAAAGACGTGGATTCCGGCTGGATCAATTTATCCATACAGGCTTTACATAGTGGCTTATTATATCCTTCATGCAAGATAACAGCACAAACCCCACATTTTTTAGGTTTAACTTTAGACTCTTTAACCTTATGTTTCTTGGGGCCTCCTTGTCTCCCTCAAAAGGAGAGAAGGAAACCCATAAGAACAGGGGGGAAAAAAAAAAACACTATTTCTCTCCCCCCCAAAAGTAGTAAGTGAACCCCCACTGGGTCAGTTACTTGCTGGGTTGCCGGGTCCTGTGCACTCTAGAGATGCAGAGTGGGCAGCGACTGAACTATTCATGGTGTCCAGAGGATGTGGATGGACCTGGGACTTCCTTATATGCCCAGGATTTTGGTGCCTGCCTTCTCGGCATTTTCCGGTGGGCGCCGCCATCTTGGAGGTGGAACTTCCGGGCTTCAGCCAATCCTGGGTACGCACACGCGACATCACAGCCCAAACCCGGAAGCAGCCAGGGTAGACGGAGCACCCAAGGCTGTCCGAAAGAACCAGGTCCCATGCATGAACTCCCGGAGTGCCACAGGGGACCCAATGCGGGACTGGAGGCGCGCCTCAACTGCAGGCCACGACCCGGTGTGGGGTACGAGAGAGAGAGAGGGAGGCCCAAGGCGACCGACTCACCCCGCCTGCAACTCCACCATACACAGCCCATCTAGAAAAAAGGTACAGACCTCTCTGCACCACCGCTCCATAGGAACAGGAAACACTGCGGGAGCATGGAGGGAGGGGCCCTTTTAACCTCTCTTGTGCTTCCTGTTCCTATCTAGATAGGGGGCAATCTCATGTGGTGCTGTCGTGACTGGATGAAGTGAAAGAAAAAAAAACAAAAAAACACATTAGACCCCATTTTGGAAACTAGACCCCTCACGAAACATGACAAGGAGTATAGTGAGCCTTAACACCCCACAGGTGTTTGACACATTTTCGTTAAAGTTGGATGGGAAAATGAAGTAAAATATTCTCACTAAAATGCTGGTGTTACCTGTAAATTTTTCATTTTCACAAGGGAAAATAGGGAAAAAATCCCAACAAAATTTGTAACCCTATTCCTTCTGAGTAAGAACATACCCCATGTGTGGATGTAAAAGTGGGTGCCCTACAATGCTCAGAAGAGGAGCGCCATTGGTATTTTGGAGAGAAAATTTGTCCGTAATTAAAGGCCATGTGTTTTCAAAGCCCCCATAGTGCAAGAACAATGGACCCCCATGTGACCCCATTTTGAAAACTACACCCCCTCACGGAATGTAATAAGGTGCCTGACAGATTTTTTTTGGAACAGTGGTCCGTGAAAATGAAAAGATGCCATTTTTCATTTGCTCAGTCCATTGTTCCAAAGATCTGCCAAACACCAGTGGGGTGTAAATGCTCACTGAACCCCTTATTAAATTCTGTGAGGGGTGTAGCTTCCAAAATGGGGTCACATTTGAGGGCTTTGTACACGCACATGGCCCCTGACTTGTTTTCCAAACTAATTCTCTCTCCAAAATCTCAATGACGCTCCTTCCCTTCTGATCATTGTAGTGCACCAGCAGAGCACATGACGTCCACACATGGGGTATTTCCATTCTTTTATTACCCTTTGTAAAAATGTAAAATTTGGGGAAAAACCAGCATTATAGTGAATTTTTTTTCTCACTTACACATCCGACTAACAAAAAAAAACACCTGTGAGGTGTTAAGGCTCACTGTACCCCTTATTACATTCCTTGAGGGGTTTAGTTTCCAAAATAGTAGGCCATGTGCGTTTTTTGTTTGCTGTTCTGGCACCATAGTAGCTTCCTAAATGAGACATGCCCCCCCAAAAACCATTTCAGCTAAATTTGCTTTCCAAAAGCCAAATGTGACTCCTCTGAGCATTGTAGTCGCCCGCAGAGCATTTTACGTCCTAACATTGGGTATTTACTCAAAAGAGATGGGGTTACAAATTTTGGGGAGCTCTATCCCATTACCCTTTGTAAAAATGGTACATTTGGGGGGAAAAAACCTGCATCTTTGTGAAAGAATAAATTTCATTTACACATCCGACTAACAAAAAGTCGTCAAACACCTGGGGGGGGGGGGTGTTAAGGCTCACTGTTCCCCTTGTTACGTGCCTTGAGGGGTGTCGTTTCCAAAGTAGTAAACCATGTGGGTTGTTTTTTTTTGCTATTCTGGCACCAAATGGGCTTCCTAAATGTGACATGCCCCTCAAAAACCATTTCAGAAAAAACTTCCTTTCCAAAATCCCATTGTCGCTCCTTCCCTTGAGCCCTCTACTGCGTTCGCCGAGCACATCATACACAAATGAGATTTCATTACTCGAGAGAAATTTGGTTACAATTTTTTGGGGGCCTTTTCTCCTATTACAACTTGTAAAAATGCAAAAACAGTGTTTAAAAGAACTTGAGTGTGTATAAAAATGAAGATTTTAAATTTTCTTCACTTTGCTATTCCTGTGAAACACCTAAAGGGTTAAACTTTCTGAATGTCATTTTGAATACTTTGAGGGGTGCTGCTTTTATAATGGGGTCATTTATGGGGTATTTCTAATTTGAAGGCCCTTCAAATCCACTTCAAAACAGATTTAGAAAATTGTGAAAAATTAGAAAATTGCTGCTGAACTTTAAAGCCCTCTGATGTCTTCCAAAAGTAAAAACATGTTAACTTTATGATGCAAACAAAGTAGACATTGTATATGTGAATCAATATAATTTATTTGGAATGTCTATTTTCCTTACAATTGAGAGCTTCAAAGTTAGAAAAATGCAAAAATTTTATTTTATCAAATTTTGGAATTTTTCACCAAGAAATTATGCAAGTAGCGGCAAAAATTTACCACTAACAAAGTAGAATGTGTCACCAAAAAAAAACAAAAGAAAAACCACTCAAATTAATAAGTAAAAGCATAAAGTGATAGAGGTCAGATATGAAAAAAAAATGCTCCCGTCCTTAGGGTCATAATGGGCTCCGTCCCCAAGGGGTTAAAAACCAACACAAAGTGAAAAAAATAAATAAATCACGAAAAAACCATTAACCCCCTTCCGTATTAAACGTTCATATCACCCCCCCTTTTCCATATAAAAAAAAAATCGAAGCAATTAAAAGTGATAATGGGATATGTTGAGAAATCCAGTTATCAAATAATCGCCCAATTCGTTGTCCGCAATCAGTGGCAGCAGTGAATGAATGAAGCCGACATGTCTCCGCCGCTGCCCTGCTCCTAGTGCAATCAGCGCACTGCCGGGACATGTATATTCTCCGCAGGGCCCCCCTTTAGACAGCAGTCCCCACCCTTGTAGACACCTGCAGCTGTCCTGTCGGGTGCTGCGGCTCCGCTGCCCCGTTCTCCCGTCCGCATCACGTTGTCCTATGGAGGACCATGTGATATACACGTCACTCCACCTCCTCCCTTGTACCCAGCGTAATGTTACGGAGGAAGCAGTGATGTGTGTGTCACATGGTCCTCCATAGCACAACGTGATGCGGACGGGAGAACGGGGCAGCGGAGCGGCAGCCCCCGACAGAGGGCAGGTGAGCTGTCTACAAGGGTGGGGGCTGCGGTCTAAAGGGGGGGCCCCCGCTGTCTTAAGGGGTCTGTAAAAGCAATGGTCTACAGTCTGCACATACACGTGTATAGGAGTGCTACATAAAATAAATAAAAAAATTATGTAAATTTACTGCTCCCCAATAAAAATTCGCTCCCCTTTTCCTATTGCTATATATACAAAAAAGTTAAATCATTTTTCCTTAGACATACGGTAGTATCAAATATGTATAACTGTCTGAATTATTAAAATATTAGTGAATCATTAAAAAAAAAATTTAATAGTTCAGACAGTTACCCATGCGGCAGTATAAAAATTTGCTGGTTTCTGTACAGGATCATTAATAATGACAGCAACTGACGTAAACATTAAAGAAAAAAAAATTTGCTGCTGTTTGGTCACATCTAGAGATGAGCGAACTTACAGTAAGTTCGATTTGTCACGAACTTCTCGGCTCGGCAGTTGATGACTTATCCTGCATAAATTAGTTCAGCTTTCAAGAGTCTCCTAGGACTGTATCCACCTTTTCCAGACCACCGGAGCACCTGAAAGCAGAACTAATTTATGCAGGATAAGACATCAACTGCCGAGCCGAGAAGTTCGTGACGAATCGAATTTACTGTAAGTTCGCTCATCTCTAGTCACATCACATGCTAGAAACTTAATATGGCCATAGTTTTTCCAGTAGAATCAGCGGAACCCCTTTTTTGGCATTTTGACATTTTTTCCGATTAATCAATAAAATAATCGACAACTAATCGATTATTAAAATAATCGTTAGCTGCAGCCCTAAAATATAATGCAAATCACAGAATTTATAACATATCCCAGAAAAAAATGAGCCATTAAAGAGCCCAGTATACGGAAAAATAAAAATGTTATAGGAGTCAAGATTTTTTTTTTATTTAATTAGTAAAAAATGATGGAAAATAAACAAGTTTGGTATTGTAATCAGGCCCACCTGAAGTATCAAACTATCATGTAAGTTTGACCACAAGGAATGGCGAAAAACCTAAAATTTTGTGTTATGGAAAAATGAAAAGGTCTCTTTTCAAAGTACAATTGGTCTTGCAGAAAACAAGCCCTCATATGGGTCTGTAGATGGAAAAATAAGAGTATAAGAGGATATACTAGGGCGAGGAGGAAAAATCTTAAAGGGGTACTCCACCCCTAGACATCTTATCCCCTGTCCAAAGGATAGGGGATAAGATGTCTGATGGCAGGGGTCCCGCCGCTGGGGACCCCCGCAATATAGCATGTGGCACCCACCTGTTACTGCTCCGGTAGTGCTGGAGGGTCTGGCTCCCGACCACGGGAACGGAAGATCGTGACGTCACAATTCCGCCTCCGAGGGACACCCCGCCCCGCAATTCAAGTCTATGGGAGGGGAAGTATATGTCACGCCTGCTTCCATAGACTTTTATTGAGGGGGCAGGTCGTGACTTCACACGGGGCGGAGTTGTGACGTCACGTTCGAGTATTTTTGTGTGTGACTTTACATGACAAGGCTGCACCTCTCTCATACAAAAGGTAATATACAGTGACCCCCCCGACCTACGATGGCCCCGACATATGATCAAATCGACATACGATGGCCTCTCAGAGGCCATCACATGTCGATGTCAGCATTGACATACGATGCTTTTTTTATGTCGGGGCCATCGCATTAAGTGCTATCCGGCAGCGCAAAATGCTTAAGCTGCTGCTGGATAGCAGCTTAATGTTTCCCGTGTGGTGCGGTAAGTATTACTTACCCCTCCACGATGCTCCGGGGTGTCCACCGGGTCCAGCGCTGGTCTTCCGGTGTCTTCTCGGCCCTCTCCGATGACGTCAATACGCTGCTGAGCACGTCATCCAATACATCCATCCAAAGACGTCGCTACGCAGGCCCAGTAAGGCCTTGCGGAAGAAAGCAGAGGACCGGAGAAAACAGCGGAGGACCGGAGAAGACAGCAGAGAGCCCAGCGGAGGCCCGGGGACACCATCTCGAGCTGTGGGGACAGGTGAGTACAGCTTCCTATACTTTACATTGCACGAATCCCTCAACATACGATGGATTCGACAAACGATGGCTCGTTTGGAACTAATTACCATCGTATGTTGAGGGACCACTGTATGTGTATTTTGACAAATACATAAATGACCGAAATGTAAATTTTAGTGGTGTGATTTTACACATTTAGAATGTGATTATGAAATAGGGAAAGACATAAATTTACATTCATATGTACAGTATCTGCTGCAAACTTGATGCTGTGTTCATTTAGTTTGTTATCTGCAGCAGATTTTATACATATAAATATAACCTAAAAGCCAACTACTACAAAACCTGAATGTGTACGACATCACACACACACACACACACACACACACACACGGTGAAAACAACTGCTAAAAAATTTAATACTTGCTCCATTTTCCAGAGTTCCTTCTAATTTGTGTGTAGTTTAAATTAGCAAAATTACACAAGCACTTTCAAAACAGCTCTTTATTTAGGAAGAAAAAAAATCAAATGTTGGCATATATATCTTCATACAAGATAGGTAACATATCCTGAATGGTTTTACTGCACATTACTTTTTCTTCTTGCTAATACATTTACTATGGTAGAAAAGAAACACATGAAATATGAATTCCTAAAAAGAGCTTACAAAAAAGTACAATAGTAAGATGTAGTTAAATTTACTACACACACACAACCTGAATTTCTTTGCACAAAACTGATGCAATGTTAACTTAGACTTCTATACTAGATTGGGAGTTGACTTTTTTTTAGGGGTGTTGGGAATGCATAAACATACATGAACCAAAATTTTAAAAATGATAGTGGCCATGAAATACCTACAATAGGTTGGAATTTGCAGTTAATTGAGAATTACGCTGGATGAATGTTTTGCAAACTAAGTTATAAAACAGACGACATATGTTAATGTTACCTGGTTAAAAATGAAATGTATTAGGGTTATAAATGTCAGTTCAAGAATGTCAAAACTTAACTTGTATTTTCTGTTCTGTTGACAACATGCTTCTTTGGAAGCCACTTGATACCATGACCCTACAAAAGACACCTAGGCTTGTTGGGGGAGATTTATCAAAACCTGTGCAGAGGAAAAGTTGTCGAGTTGCCTATAGCAACCATATTGCTTCTTTCATTTTTAAAGAGGCCTGTGAAAAATAAGACGCAATGTGATTGGTTTGCTATGGGCAACTGCACTATTCCTCTACACAGATTTTGATAAATCTCCCCCATTGATTTAATGCAGCTATCCAGTAATACATATTCATGAAAATCTACACAAACCAAAAAGGTGCCCATAAACATTAGATATAAGGAAAACAGCTGATCAGTTAGGTGATGTTTAATAAACGATCAGCGTCTTAGCTGATGGACGAAAGACTGCACTCATCTGTACGGAGATCAGCAGTTGTTTCAATTTATGTCTGGTAGTCATGAGGCCACAAACGTTCTTTTTAGAAAGTTCATAAGTCCGTCAAATAGGCCATTCATGATTAAATAAAGTCTAAAACACGTCTGTCTTCAAAATGTTGTTCCTCAACCAACATATCTATTGTGTATGGGCACCTTTAATCTAAGGAGATGTGAATCTATAATATTTCCCTCTATGCATTTCAGTAGGTGCATCAATTTACTTAAATAAAAAACAAAAAACTGAGATGTTGCACATTTCCGACGTTCAGACGAAAACTTTTTATTGCGAACGCAACTGGAGACCACGTCGGAGCCCGAAAATATTTTACCTAAAATACAAAAAAAAAAAGTACAAAGTAGAAATTTGCAGTTTTTGCATGATTTATTTTTATACATCCTATATGAATGAAAAATCTTCATTTTTCAAGCACAAAATATTTCTCTTCAAAGTGTAACTACATTAAAAAAAGTTTTATATACAATATATTATACACAGCTTAGTCTTCGCAATAAAGGATTACTGCTAACTATACATAAAAGTGGCAAAAGGAAAGACAAAAAGCTCAAACTATTATGGGTTCTGTTCTAAATGCAGTTTTTCTCTAAATCAAGATTCCTTTTGCATGAAGGTGGTGACATTAAAGTATGTATTTGATGGGTTTAAAATATAGCTCAGTATGAGCCAAAGTATAGCCCAAAGGAACAACTCTGATTTAAAAGAATTTTTGATCAAAATTTATATTTAAAAAAAAAAAAGAAAATGCTCAATTTGTGGAGTCTGATTAAGGTTTCAGGTAGATGTTATCAATGACTGATCTTGGGAGAGAAACTGCGCCACAGGAGTCTGGCAGCAGCTTACCTTTAGGCTAGGTTCACACTGTGGAATCACTGCCGGAGACCAAGCCAGCAGCACTCGGACCACATTGCCTTCCCCATAGATGTCAATGCATTTCTGAGCAGATCTACCTAGAAATGCATTGCAGTCTAGGGAGACGGCAATGCAGTCCGTGAGGTCGTAGTGCTGCCGGCTAAATCTCCGGCAGAAATTCTGGACAGAGCGTCTGTAGTGTGAACTTAGCCTTAAAGGGGTATCCCAGGCAAAAAAAATTTTTTATATATCAACTGGCTCCGGAAAGCTAAACAGATTTGTAAATTACTTCCATTAAAAAATCTTAATCCTTCCAATAGTTATTAGCTTCTGAAGTTAAGTTGCTGTTTTCTGTCTAACTGCTTTCTGATGACCCATGTCCCGGGAGCTGTCCTGCTCCTATGGGGATATTCTCCCATTATGCACAGCTCCCGTGACGTGACATCATTGAGCAGTTAGACAGAAAACTTCAGAAGCTAATAACTATTGGAAGGATTAAGATTTTTTAATAGAAGTAATTTACAAATCTGTTTAACTTTCCAGAGCCAGGTAATATATAAAAAAGGTTTTTGCCTGGAATACCCCTTTAATGTTTGGCTCAGCTGAGCTTTTGAAAGAGTAGTGTGTTTAGGAGAGATGCCTGTGGGCCAAACTATTCCATGTGTATGGGTACATTTATTGGGTTAAGATTAACTATTATATAGTTCGTAATTATGCCACATTAAGTAGTAACTGCAGTCACACTCCGGTGACAGGATATCTGTTTAAGGCTGGGTTCACACCACGATTTCTTAAATACGGTTCCCGTATACGGTTTGGAGGAAGGGGGCGGGGCTTAATCGCGGCGACCGCACTCAGCCGTATTCGGGAACCGTATTTAATGCAAGTCTATGAGCCGACCGGAGTGAACAGCAGCCTCCGGTCGGCTTCGTTTTCGGCCGTATGCGGTTTCCCGACCGCAGGCAAAAACGTGGTCGACCACGTTTTTGCCTGCGGTCGGGAAACCGCATACGGCCGAAAACGAAGCCGACCGGAGGCTGCTGTTCACTCCGGTCGGCTCATAGACTTGCATTAAATACGGTTCCCGAATACGGCTGAGTGCGGGCGCCGCGATTAAGCCCCGCCCCCTCCTCCAAACCGTATACGGGAACCGTATTTAAGAAATCGTGGTGTGAACCCAGCCTAAGTCTCCCACAACTCTGTAGCTTGACACTTGCCAGAGACTACATTGATAAGGATACATATTTGCATGGGACTTCAGCAATCAGTATAAGGATTTGCCTGTAGTCTCGGGCTCCAAAGTTGTAAAAGATTTAAACAGAGTTCCTGCTGCCAAAAGCGTGACTGCAGTTACATTTTAAACACTTAAGCAGCAACCCTCAAATAAAAGGGAAAAGTATACAGGAAAAAAAAATAAAAACTCATTATTGCTAATAAAATTTATAATGAAGAAAAAAATTATATTGTGATTTAATGAAGCCGTGTTTTCTAGCTAAGGGTGTTCTAAACCACATTTAATGCCAGATGACAAGAGAAGGTAGCATAAAAGTAAAGCCTTTAACGTATAATTTTTTTTTCAAAGTTTAAAAAGGGTACACCACAACAATGCAGAATCCCCAGTAAAACACCTCCCCAAACTCAAACACTTACCTGCAAATATATACCTGCAATTGGATAGAAGCTAATGTTAACATATACATATTGATTTAACGGTCCAAAAATATAATGCACGTACTGTACACATGAAAACGATGACTGACCGTAAAGTAAAAAATTTAAATACGCTCTATAACCAAAACGGACAAAAGGAAACTAAGTACAGCTAAATATTGTGTTGCTTAACATTGTCCCAAAAAGGGCATAAGACAGAGTGGATAACGCTGAATTAAACCAGGTAAAATATCATGAGAGGGGAAAATTAAGTAAAAAGCCTCACCTCCTCAGCTTAGTAATACCGCGAACGTTCAGGGTAGACATTCCGCATGTATCGTGGGGTTTCATAGATTGTGTTACGCAGAGCAGGGGCTAACCTGCGTTCCGATTCATATTCATCCACACCGGCGGCTGGAGGAGGGCGACGAATTGGGCTTCGCTCTCGTGCGTAATAGCTGGGAAGTGGAGGAGGAGGTGGTAACAGCTGCCTCTCATATGGAGAGGGCTCCATTCGTTTTCTGTGTGACAGAGCGGATACTGATGGAGGGGGAATAGGAGGCAGCCGACGATCCATAAAAGAATCATATGATGAGGGGCGTGCACGATAGCGATGGTAGTAGTCAATGAGGTTGCGGCGTTCCCGCTCATAATACATACGCTCGGCGTAGGCAGCAGCCGCCGCATTACGCATAGGGACATAAGGATCTGCGAAAGGGTCATGACCGTAGGGCGACGCCAGATCCATCTCCCGAGCCATTTGGTCTAGTGGGCACACTCCGGACCAGTGGCCATCCTTCCCGCAACGATAACACCGACTTCGTTCTCCCATCCCCGGCGTGACTCGCAGACGACTCGTAGAGAGCTGAACGTGCATCCGTTTGCCTTCAAGAGAGCAACAACAACCAACAATGGTTGGTGAGAAGTCAGGACAGCTCCCTTATCTAAGTAATACTAATGACCGACTACAAATTCAACAACATAGACCTGGATTAATATCCACAGAATACGGAACATTTATGGATAAGTTACAAAAGGGATGCTTCACAAAATTCCCTGATCTCATGCTACTTTTTTGCAGAAGCTTGTTTTTTTAGCAAACCGAATGACATTTAATATTAATACCACAAAGGCATAAAGAAAAATAAAATATAGAAGGTTGCTACGCAATTACAAATTTACAGTATGTGAGACAGATGAAGTGCAATATCTTAAGAGAATTTACACCAAAAACTAAATTTGCCTTATACAAGTACATGGAAAAAATTGAGATAGCGAGTTTAGCAATTATACTTGTTTTACTTAAAAAGCTATACACCATGGGGATATTCATCAAAACCTGTCTAGAGGAAAGTTGCTGAGTTGCCCATAGCAACCAATCAGATCACTCCGTACATTTTTGAAGGCTTTTAAAAGCAATCTGATTGGTTGCTATGGGCAACTCAGCAACTTTTCCTCTGGACAGGTTTTGATAAATCTCTCCCAGTGTTCTCTTGTGCTGTAGCACAATATTTACAAAAGTGTAAACCTGAAGCATGGCCACATTTTGCCAGTACTTATGAATAACTAGGAAATGCCCTCTATCATGTAATCTTCTGATATACCAGTATGGCAATTAGGTTTTGTGCAGAAAACCCTCTAAGCTTGACCAAGCTTGTTATACAACTTCGAAGCCTTACCAAGATTTACAGGCACAGTACCAATTGTGTTGCAATTCCTATTCAAATTTGCTAAAAGAAAAACCTGAGTGTGAAACCGATGTTTGTCACTTGGATATGAAAAATGACTACATCATGCTTCTGTAATGAAAAGCAAGTTTTAAATGAGATAGGTCAGAGATAGTGGACAAAAACACATACCCCAACCGCTGGAACACCCGGGATCTCCTGTACAGGGCATGTCGAGCCCAGCACGAATCTGTGGTCGATATGCCCCCTCCATATATCTCTATGGATGAGCTGTTCATCTAGTTTCATCTCTCCCGGAGAGATAAATAGAAGGGGCGTGTCAGCCACAGCTTCATGCAGGGGTCAACACGCCCCATTCCCGGAGAGAGACAGGGCCTTGTACAGGAGATTAAAAAAAAAACTTATCCCCTATCCTATGGCTAGGGGATAAGTTTTTGTTCATGATACTTCTCTTTTAAGAACAGAAAACTAGGTCTAGATAACTAAAGTGGGCAGAACTCCAGCGGACTTCAGGGAAACCAGCTTAAAAAGCTCTAGATACATTAACTACTGGATCTTCAAATTTGCCAAGAATTGATGTCAATGTACTTACCAAACATAACATTTTTCTATGATTGTAGAAAGAGCAAAATAAGAAGCTAGATGTGCCAAAAAAAACAAAAAACTAGATTTGTAGCTTCCTAAGAAAATTAAAGAAAATTATGTAAAGTATCTTAAAGTGTTTTAAACTGGTTAACTGGTTTTGTTTGGTCTTGAAGATCCCAACCTATATGCCATAGGAGAGGCGTTCTGCTGGGGAAGTGTATTTAGGGGGAAAAAGCTCAATTTTTTTTTTATTGATGGCTGCTTGTGTCACCCCTTGAAGGAGAACTGCAGGGCAAAGGAGACAGGGTAATGTTATGTTTTACTTAAAGGAGAACAGCAGGGCAAATCTGAACTTTTCCTGTGCCCGGGCTGCAAAAACTAAAATAAAACTCACTCCACTTCCTACCCCATTTCACCGATATTGGCATCCAGTTCCTCTGCTGCTGCTCTGCTTCTTAGGCTCACACTGCAGTTAGCGTATCGCCAGCCGCAGCGATGTCCCGCCTCTGCCGGTGATCGGCAGAGCGCATTGTCATGTAAGGAGCTCGGGACCGCCTTCTCCCTGCTGGAGGAACGGGAAGCAGATATCGGCACAACGGTGGAGCATAGGAAGTGTTAGTGTTTGTTTTTTTTGCAGCCCGGGCACAGGAAAAGTAAAAAGATTTGTGCTACAGTTCTCCAGTAAGCAAATGTGATTGCACCGACAGTTTGGGTCCTCCGGTATCTAAAGCCCACACTGTGAAGTGCACAGCCCTTACAATATATGATGCTAATCGTGTGTGCAAAACAGCTTTAGAGAGTCACTGTCATTTAAAACAACTTTTGATATTTTGCCTAGACATGCCAAATCTTACTCCCGAGACCCATGGCAATCATGAGTTAAGATGAAGTGTATGGCAACGTGTTGTACTCCCCAGCTGATCACCAAACCTGATTCATATACTCTATTATAGTCCATGGGGAATAAGTGGTGTTTATTTGACAGCTGGAGTGTGAGCCACACACTTCACTTGGCTGTAATTAATCACAGCAGATCTCAGGAGAGAACCAATGCTATCTAAACTTTTGAAATGTCTGTGCAACATGTCAAAAGTTGTTACAAATAACAGCGATTCCTTAAAGGGGTACTCCGCACCCCTAGACATCGTATCCCCTATCCAAAGGATAGGGGATAGGATGTCAGATCGCCAGGGTCCCGGTGCTGGGGGCCCCTGGGATCTCGGCAGCTGCACCCACCTGTACGGCTTCCACCTCACACAGGCATCGCTGGAGGCTTCAGAGCCCGACCACAATGGCGGACGAGCGTGACGTCACAACTCGGCCCCGTTTGACGCCCCGCCCCCTCAATGCAAGTCTATGGGAAGGGGGGTGACGGACCTCACAGACTTGCATTGAGGGGGCGGGGCATGACGTCACGCTCGTCCACCATTGTGGTCGGGCTCCAAAGCCTCCAGCGTTGCCAGTGTGAGTTGGAAGCCGTACAGGTGGGTGCAGTAGCAAAGATCCCGGGGGCCCCTAGCAGCGGGAGCCTGGGGATCTGACATCTTATCCCCTATCCTTTGGATAGGGGATAAGATGTCTAAGGGAGCAGAGTACCCCTTTAAGACTCAGTTACATGGTAGTTTCACTATGCAGTTGTTAAGGCTACATCTTCATGCTGGAAGTCTTCCCAGCAAGAAGCAGTTTCCTCCTTCAGGGTTCAAGGATTGCCACTTGTAAATACTAGCAGTAAAGTAGGAATGATAAGCCCTAAAGTACCAATTTTTTTAGCTGCTTTCTAGATAACTGGTTGCAGTATATGCAAGCCCTGACCACAATTTTATAACCTCTGTGGGCATTTACATTAGTCGTTGAACCTTATTATTGGCATAAGGATGGAGGGATAAAGTATGTTGCATTCCAACACACCAGATTATTAATGCTTCCAAAACATAAGAGCAACTAGAGATTTCTGACAGCAGCTTATCCTGTTCTCAAATAAACATGTATGCTAGCTCAATCCCAGATTCAGCTCCATAAATTTGGGAGAAAACAATCCCATATGTATATATTCAGCTCAAGGCCTGATTCACACTTTAGTATCTTACCAACTTTCTTTTTTATTAAGCCAAAAATGGGAGTGGAACATAAAGAAAATAAAAAATATTTCTCTTTTCTGAATTCTCTCCTGGTTTTGGCTTAAAAGTAAAAAAAAAAATATACTGATGAAACATTGAAGTGTGATTAAAGGGGTATTCCAGGGAAATAAAAGTTATCCCTTGTCCTTGGCCCTTATTGACCCTCAACCTCCGAGATTGACTTTGGTGACTTCCCACTTGGCAAACCACCGGCTGAGCTGAGATGATTTGCTGAGCAGGCTGTCATTAAAGCCAGTCTGAGTTTGGGAGCTGGAGCATGCTGAGGACAGGCGAGTAGTCGACCCCAAGATAAGAGATTGCAGAATCTCAATGGTCGGACCCCCCGCAATCAGAAATGTGTCCCCTATCCTGTGTATAGGAGGATACGTTTTATTTCCCCAAAGTACCCCTTTAAGGCCAAACACTTATTTTCCTCAATTATCTCACTCATTTCACCTTTAAATTCATAGTTGTTTAGATTTCTGATTGCTTCAAGTGCTTCCTCTGCTTTCTCCATGTGAACAAAGGCGAAATCCTTCACAATATCACATTCCAAAACAGATCCATACTGCTCAAATAGTTCTCTTAACTCTTCACTGGTACAGTCAGGGTTAATGCTACTGACATGAAGCTTGGTTGAAGCTTTTGGTTTGCCCCTGCTGTGTTCCACATTAATGCAGACATCATGTAATTTATATTGGTTCAGATTTTCTACTGCCTCATCAGCCGCCTTTTTGTCTTCCATATGGACAAAGCCATAATTTGTTATGATATCACACTCTGTAACTTTTCCATACTCTTCGAACAGTGTCTTCAGCTCTGCGGGTGTTGCCTCAGGCGGGATGTTGCCAATAAAAAGTTTCACCATCTTGCCAATCTTCAGAGAGAGAGAAAAGACAAATTTAAATGAGACTGAACAAGTGAATAGAATGACAAATAGCAAAGAGAAAACTTTTTTCCTTCCCCTTTGAAAGGATTATTGTGGGAGATTTATTAAAACCTGTCCCGAGCAAACATTGCCGAGTTGCGCATATCAACCAGATATGCTTCTTTAACCCCTTAAAGGACATAACGTTTACCCACTTTCGTTTTTTCCTCCTTACCTTTTAAAAATCATAACCCTTTCAATTTTGCACCTAAAAATCCATATGATGGCTTATTTTTTGCACCACCAATTAGTGCTGGGCGGTATACCGGTATGAACCGGATGCCGTTCTTTTTTTCTTCCACGGTATGAAGTTTTGCCCATACCGCTATACCGGTCGAGCCCCTCCCCCACCCTCCGAGTCAATAAAAAAAAATTAAACTTACCCGTAATGGGGGTGGTCTAGGCCATCCATCCTTCCTGTAGTGTCCGGCGGCATTCCAGGTGGAGGGTGAACCGGTCCGGGCTGTCCTTCTCCAGGGGTCCTCTTCTCCACTCCGGGCAGGCTCCGGCCTAGTACGCTGCATAGACGTCGTCTACGTCAGGTGCGTCGCTGCGCACGGACGTCACTGCGCAGCGGCGAGCATGCAGCGTTACTAGGCCGGAGATTGCCCGGAGTGGAGATGAGGACCCCCGGAGAAGAAGGACAGCCCGGACCGGTTCACCCTCCACTCGGAATGCCGCCGGACACTACAGGAAGGATGGATGGCCCGGCTCACCCTACCTGGGCGGTCCCTGCAGCAACTGGGAAGGGGAGTCAGGGTTCTGGGATGGACAGGTGTCTGTACAATATACTATACCTACAGTAGGCCCTCCAGCTGTTGCAAAACTACAACTCCCAGCATGCTCGGACAGCCAACGGCTGTCCGGGCATGCTGGGAGTAGTAGTTTTGCAACAGCTGGAGGCACCCCTAGTTGGGAAACACTGACCTATACTATACACTACTATATAGTAGGGATGTAAGAAAAAAATCGATTCTCGCGATAATCGCGATTTTTCATTTGCCGATACAGAATCGATTCAAAATATTTTTGAATCGATTCTTTTAGGGATGTGGAATTTTTAATAAAACGCACTTTTCTTACCTGCCAACGAGCCCGCGGAGCTCCGGTACAGTCCGGTACAGGTGTTCGGTCCCCGGGCTGTATTCTTCTTACTTCCTGTTAGTCCGGCACGTCACATGGAGCTTCAGCCTATCACCAGCGGAGGCGGGACATCGCTGCGGCTGGTGATAGGCTGAAGCTCCATGTGACGTGCCGGACTAACGGGAAGTAAGAAGAATACATCCCGGGGACCGAACACCTGTACCGGAGCTCCGCGGGCTCGTTGGCAGGTAAGATAAAGTGCGTTTTATTTTATTTTGCAGCCCGGACGGGATAACATGAGAAAAGTGCGCACCGGAGTACTAGATCGCCGCTGTCAAAGCTGACAGCGGCGTCTATTGGGATCTATGAATGCTCCCAGGTGGGCGATATATCGCGATGTATCGTCACCTAGACGGTATCGCGATATATCGCGATATATCGAATCGCCACACTGGTATCGCGATTCGAATCGAATCGCCAAATTCTTGGCGATTCACACCCCTACTATATAGTCCAACATGCTGGGAGTTGTAGTTTTGCAACAGCTGGAGGCTGTAGGGTTGTTAGTTACATCTATTTAAAAGGGTACTCCACTGCCCCAGTGTTCAGATCATTTAGTTCCAAAAGACCATTTAGTTCAGCTAAGCCACCTCAATGCAAAAAAAAAAAAAAAAAATACAGTGAAATACCGTGATACTCATTTTTGGTCATATCGCCCAGCACTACCACCAATTCTACTTTGCAGTGACATCAGTAATTTTACCCAAAAATCTATGGCGAAACGAAAAAAAATCATTGTGCGATGAAATGGAAGAGAAAAAACGCAATTTTGTAAATTTTGGGGGCTTCTGTTTCTACGCAGTACATTTTTCATTAAAAATGACACCTTATCTATTCTATAGGTCCATAAGATTAAAATGATATCCTACTTATATAGGTTTGATCTTGTATTACTTCGGGGGAAAAAAAAATCATAACTACATGCAGGAAAATGTATACGTTTAAAATTGTCCTCTTCTGACCCCTATAACTTTTATTGTTCCATGTACGGGGCGGTGTGAGGGCTCATTTTTTGCGCCGCGATCTGAAGTTTTCATCAGTATAATTTTTTATTTTATAAAAAGTGACCAAAAATACGCTATTTTGGACTTTGGATTTTTTAATGCAAGTACGGCACTGACCGTGCAGTTTAATCAACGATATATTTTTATAGTCTGGGCATTTATGCACGCGGCAATACCACATGTTTATTTACAGTTTATGGGAAAAGGGGGATGATTCAAACTTATTAGGGAAGGGGTTAAATGATCTTTATTAACCCCTTAAGGACGCAGGACGTAAATGTACGTCCTGGTGAGGTGGTACTTAACGCACCAGGACGTACATTTACGTCCTAAGCATAACCGCGGGCATCGGAGCGATGCCCGTGTCATGCGCGGCTGATCCCGGCTGCTGATCGCAGCCAGGGACCTGCCGGCAATGGCCGACGCCCGCGATCTCGCGGGCGTCCGCCATTAACCCCTCAGGTGCCGGGATCAATACAGATCCCGGCATCTGCGGCAGTTCGCCATTTAAATGAACGATCGGATCGCCCGCAGCGCTGCTGCGGGGATCCGATCATTCATAACGCCGCACGGAGGTCCCCTCTCCTTCCTCCGTGCGGCTTCCGCTCTGGTCTGTGATCGAGCAGACCAGAGCAGGAGATGACCGATAATACTGATCTGTTCTATGTCCTATACATAGAACAGATCAGTATTAGCAATCATGGTATTGCTATGAATAGTCCGCTATGGGGACTATTCAAGTGTAAAAAAAAATGTTAAAAAATGTAAAAGTAAAAGTAAAAAAAAAGTGAAAAATCCCCTCCCCCAATAAAAAAGTAAAACGTCCGTTTTTTCCTATTTTACCCCCAAAAAGCGTAAAAAACATTTTTTATAGACATATTTGGTATCGCCGCGTGCGTAAATGTCCGAACTATTAAAATGAAATGTTAATGATCCCGTACGGTGAACGGCGTGAACGAAAAAAAAAATAAAAAAAGTCCAAAATTCCTACTTTTTTAATACATTTTATTAAAAAAAAAATTACAAAAAATGTATTAAAAGTTTTTTATATGCAAATGTGGTATCAAAAAAAAGTACAGATCATGGCGCAAAAAATGAGCCCCCATACCGCCACTTATACGGAAAAATAAAAAAGTTAGAGGTCATCAAAATAAAGGGATTATAAACGTACTAATTTGGTTAAAAAGTTTGTGATTTTTTTTAAGCGCAACAATAATATAATAGTATATAATAATGGGTATCATTTTAATCGTATTGACCCTCAGAATAAAGAACACACGTCATTTTTACCATAAATTGTACGGCGTGAAAAACAAACCTTCCAAAATTAGCAAAATTGCGTTTTTCGTTTTAATTTCCCCACAAAAATAGTGTTTTTTGGTTGCGCCATACATTTTATGATATAATGAGTGATGTCATTACAAAGGACAACTGGTCGCGCAAAAAACAAGCCCTCATACTAGTCTGTGGATGAAAATATAAAAGAGTTATGATTTTTAGAAGGCGAGGAGGAAAAAATGAAAACGTAAAAATTAAATTGTCTGAGTCCTTAAGGCCAAAATGGGCTGAGTCCTTAAGGGGTTAAAGGGGTATTCCAGGCAAAAACATTTTTTATGTATATCAACTGGCTCCAGAAAGTTAAACAGATTTGTAAATTACTTCTATTAAAAAATCTTAATCCTTTCTGTACTTATGAGCTTCTGAAGTTAAGGTTGTTCTTTTCTGTCTAAGTGCTCTCTGATGACACGTGTCTCGGGAAACGCCCAGTTTAGAAGAGGTTTGCTATGGGAATTTGCTTCTAAACTGGGCGGTTCCCGAGACACGTGTCATCAGAGTGCACTTAGACCGAAAAAAACAACCTTAACTTCAGAAGCTCATAAGTACTGAAAGGATTAAGATTTTTTAATAGAAGTAATTTACAAATCTGTTTAACTTTCTGGAGCCAGTTCATATATAAAAAAAAGTTTTTTCCTGGATAACCCCTTTAACTTTTTGTTCACTTTTTTGCAGTGTTACAGCTCCCATAGGGGGCTATAACACTGCACACACTGATCTTTTACACAGATCACTGCAAAGCCATAGCTTTGGATTGACCAGTGTTATCAGCGGTTGGATTTCAGGCTTGCAGCAATCAATCACTGTATCATGGGGGAAAAAAAACGTATCCCCTATCCAAAGGACAGGGAATAAGTTTTAGATCATGGGGGTGCGACAGCTGGGACCCCCACCTCTCCCCGGGAAACGACATCACGACCCAGTACAAAGTGGCAGCTGACATGCCCCCTCCATATAGCTATATGGGACAGGCAAAGATAACCAAATTGGAAACTGCACTAAAGTGATGAAGCATTTTTTACATATCAGGAAGACTTGATTTGCACTGAAATAATTTTCCCTCATGCATGCTGCTCCGTTTTCGAGGCATCCCTATCTAGCACCAGCCCCAGTGTCTGAGAACCACACTACATTCTACAATGCTGTGCCTTGTGCTAGATCCTAATGCCTAGTTTCCAACAAAGCACCCATGAGCATGGACAATGGTCAGTTCATACACCTGTAGAATACCACTGGGATTTCACGCCATGTGTATGGATTACGGACAATCCATGCACCTGTATAAGGCTAGATATAAAAAGAAAATCATTTAGAAAGATCATTGTGCAAAGACCTGTATGATCATTTTCTTTCATATTAAACTGCAGTTATAAAACTGCATTGTCCACAGATTAAAAGTAGTCCAGACCACTGGGACACTCCACGAGCTCCCACCCGGCACTCTGCATGAATGCAGTGGGTTCACTACAGTATAAAGCTGTGGTCAACATGCTCTCTTCCATGCATCTCCATGGGAGAGCTGGAGATATATGAACGCAGAGATCCGGGGGGCCATGTGAGAGATTGTGGGGGGTGGGTCCCAGCAGTAGGACCTCCCTGCAGATAGAAGAAACTTTTTTGATACTGGATAACTCCTTTAAAGAGTTGGCTCTGACCATACTAAAAATGCATCATATGCATGACTGCCATTAGGCTTTAAGATACGTTTACTGGAAATACCAGTGCAGCACCATGTACTGCTCACATGGATGAGCGACAGAAACCTAGTGGAAGAACTGAACAAAGCCAATATTGTGCACAGGGCTATGCCCCTTACTGGTCAAAGTCCCTGAAAGCCAACAATGCAGACTATAAACAGATAAGCCAAGAGTGTATATTCCAACATAGAGGTACCTGCGTCAGACATGTTTTTTTGGTTATATTGACAGTATCAACACTGATAAATGAAATGGGTTATCCAAAGATTGAAATGTATCCCTCTCCACAGCATAGGGGAAAACTAGCTTTTCAGCCCACCAGCTGACAACCCCACCGATAACAGAAGTCAATTGCCCTCTGGGTGAATAAAGCACCAGCAATGTAAGCTTGGACAACACTATTTGTTCTCTAAGGAACTTACAAAAATTGCTGAGCTCTGAACATTCGTAGGTCTTATAGAGTTTGATGGGAATAGTGGCTTATGGAATTTTGTGCCTCAAATCCTGCACATCAAATATGTACAGGATACTTGTATGTGTGAATACACCCTTAGGATACTTTCACACGAGTGGATACCCAGCGTATTTTACACTGCGTATCAGTGCTGGGTGGTATACCGGTATGAACTGGACACCGTGTTTTTTTTTCTCCCACGGTATGGAGTTTTGCCCATACTGCTATACGGGTCGGGCCCCTCCCCCACCCTCCGGATGAATTGTAGAGACAAGCGCGGCGCCCTCACTTGTCCCGGTGTGCTTCTCTGGCCCGATTCAGAGCGGAATCGGGCCACAGAAGCGAATCCATTTACTGTGTCCCCCGCTGCGCCTGTCAGCCAGTGTCCCCGCGAGCACGATCAATCCCCACCGCTAGCGGAATACATGTGCCCACTAGCGCTGTCACAAGAATGCCTCACAGGCAGTAATACCGTGATACCGCGATAATAAATAAAAAATACTGTGATATTAATTTTAGGCCATACCGCCCAGCACTACTGCGTATACGCCGATGAAGGACCGCTGTATGATGCCTTTACAAGGGCCTGCTCGGAGCGGCAATATGCCGCTACAAGCAGACACACTGAAGGCATGTGAAAGGCGCTGCGCATGCACTCGCTCACATCGCGGCCGGTAACCCTGCTCTATGAGCTAGGCCGAGAGCTGCAGCGATGTTCGAGTATACTGCGCAGTGTCTGCTCATAGCAGCAGAAGGCAGCATACAGCAGTACTTCAGCGGCAGATCCGCAGTGTAAGGGTGCATTCACACCATGTATTTGCAATACAGTTCCTGTATACGTTTTCAAAACCGTATGCATTGACTCCCCATTGAAAACCGTATGCCAAAAGATGCATCTGGTTTTGTCAGTTTTTCCCCGTACCCAAAACCGTAGCCTACCACGGTTTTTGGTCCGGGCGAAAAACTATATTAATCTGTATACTTATTTTTTTAACATGGGAGTCAATGGGAACAGTACAGAATCGTATGTGCATACAGTTCCATCCAATTTGCACCATACATTTTTGACTTTCCACAGTTTTTTTTTCTTGGAATTTCAATCAAACAAGTGAAACTTTATTCATAATTGAGTGAAATGTTAAAAACTTATGGTTTTTTTTCTTAAAAACGGATGCAACCGGATATAATTTTTCAAACTATATACGGTTTTTAATCCTATACGGGTTAAAATATGTACACACATTTTGATATAGTTTAGTCAGGTTTTGAGGAATCCGTTTTTCATCAAAAACCTGACACCGGAGCTGTATTGCAAAAACGTGGTGTGAATGCACCCTGACTTCAATGGGTAGCAAAGTCAGCCACAGAAGATATTCAGCAGATCCTGTACGTGTGAACGTACCCTTAAAGGGGTACTCCAGCGCTTAACATTTTATCCCCTATCCTAAGAATAGGGGATAAGATGTTTGATTGCAGGGATCCCTCCGCTGGGGACCCCACGATCTTTCCTGCAGCACAGAGCAAGGATTGTTCTGTGGCTGATGATGGGCGTTGCAGGGAACAAAGCATCATGACATCACGACCCCGCTCCCTCAATGTATGTCTATGGGAGGGGGCGTGATGGAAGCCATGCCTGCTCCCAGACCGTCACGAGGGGGCAGAACTATTACGTCACAATAATTCGCCCTCTGCGCCGCCCATCAGCCACAGAGTGATCCTCGCTGAGAAACAGGGGTGCTGCAGGAAAGATAACTGGGGTCCCCAGTGTCGCGATCCCCTCTACCCAACATCTTATCCCCTATACATTTCTTACAGAACACCTCAGTAGGAGTATAAAATGCATTGCTGCTCCTGTTCTCATGGTTCCTGGACCACATGGTCCCCTAAGCTTCTCACTACTACATGACTTCTGCAAACACAACAGAGTGTAACATTGGTGTTTTCCAACCAGTGTGCCTCCAGCTGTTGCAAATCTACAACTCCCAGAATGCCTGGACAGCCATTGGCTGTCCAGGCATGCTGGGTGTTGTAGTTTTGCAACAGCTGGAGGCTCACTGGTTGGAAAACACTGCAATAGAGATTGACTGCGGCGGTCACATGGTCTGCATTAAGAATATTCAGGAAGTATAGACAGAAAAGCCTGATAGGGTGTGTGCATCTGGGAAGGTTGTGGCCTGTCCCCACCCTACATCACATGACCCTCCAAAATATAAGAATAAAGAACCCTTCATATACAGCAGGGTTACCCCGTTGTGTATTTCTACCTGTTGCAAAAACTACCACTCCCTGCATGCTGGGAGTTGTCTACAGCACAAGAGGCCTCCATTACACCCGGATGGCACCCTATTGCCCATAGCAACCAACCAGGAGACGGCTCTGGTAAAAAGCAAGTGAGCGGTTGCTATAGGCAACAAAACAAATTTCACCTAACAAGGCCCTAAAATCAGCCGCCGTGCAAGAGACCCTCCTCCTCCCTAGCCAACACTAATGCGCTATCTGCGAACGCCACTACACGTACGGGCTCAAACACACGAAGCAGCTTTTTTTCCCCCGTAATCAATCGCCACAGCCCGCCGCTAAATACTAAGATATCGACCAATGTAACATTCCGGGTAACTCACCTTCTCCTCTCACGCGCGAACGACACAAAATGGCAACTCGACTAAAAAGCTTCTCCTCGAGGCCAGTGAAAGAGAGGGGCGTGGCCTACACGTGACCGCCGCTGGTTGGCAGTCGCCGCTCGCGCTCTGCGCAGCGATTGGTCAGTTGCTTGTTTGCTAACCGATAGCAAGGCTTTTTGTAAACGGGAAGTGGCTTGGTTGCCCGGAAGCACTGGCGCGCTCTCTTACTGTAAGGAAACGGCGGATGAGGCGGCGGCCATTTTGTTATTTAGTGAAGTGTTTAGTATAACGCCACAGAAAACTAGCATTTAGAGCTTGTACTTTTACTTTACTGGGGTGCGCTCATGTTCTAGGCATGATTTTACTTCTACCACATTATGTGTGCTGGTGATAAGCAGCTGTGTGTGTTCTCAAAGGGTAAAGTGTATTCATTAATTTACTTATTAAATATTGGGACGTTTTATCCTACAGTATGTCTCTACCACGTTCATTGGCAAAACTGCAACTCCCATCATGCTTGGATAGCAAAGTCTTTTTGCAACAACTAGAATGGTGTTTTCCAAACAGGGTGCCTCCAGCTGTTGCAAACGTACAGCTCCTAGCATGGCTGGACAGCCTTTGACAACCTCAACTTTGACCTATACCAGTGTATCCTAACTAGGGTGTCTTCAGCTGTTTCAAAACTACAACTCCCACCATTCCTGTGTGGTGGCCCAGTCTGGGAGTTGTTACCCCCCCTACCGTTGCTTCCCTGTCAGGCAGCCTCCCTGCAGTGTCCCCTGGGCCCCCTGCATCTGTTCTACTGTAATTGTATATTATCCCCTATGTTATGTATATAAGAATGTTTTATCTTTAAAGGGGTACTCCGGTGCTTAGACATCTTATCCCCTATCCAAAGGATAGGGGATAAGATGCCTGATCGCGGGAGTCCCGCCGCTAGGGACCCCCGGGATCAAGCACGCGGCACCCAGTTTGTAATCAGTCCCCGGAGCGTGTTCGCTCTGGGACTGATTACCGGCGACTACAGGGCGGGCGGCGTGCGACGCCCCCCCTCCGTGTGATGTCACGCTCCGCCCCTCAATGCAAGCCTATGGGAGGGGGCGTGACAGCTATCACGCCCCCTCCCGTAGGCTTGCATTAAGGGGCGGAGCGTGACGTCACACGTCGCCCGCCCTGTAGTCGCCGGTAATCAGCCCCGGGTCGAACACGCTCCGGGGACTGATTACAAACGGGGTGCCGCGTGCATGATCCCGGGGGTCCCCAGTGGCGGGACTCCCGCGATCAGGCATCTTTGGATAGGGGATAAGATGTCAAAGTACCGGAGTACCCCTTTAAGAAAGGTTAACATGTGATCACCGGTTGTCGTGTGATTGTTACCCAGGAGGTATCAGTGACCAATGGGACCCCACCAGAGTCTCCCCCATAAAAGCCCTGGGAGGAGTCTCTTCTCTCTCTCAGTTCCTGAGTCTTTGCTGAGGTGCAGTCAAGCCTAAGTGTGTGTCTGGAGTCATAGGAGGCCTCAAGTCAAGTCTGCAGCGACAAGTTAGGCTGCTTTCACACTATAAAGTTCACCCGTTAATAAACGTCCGTTATAAAGTATTGTTAACTGACGTTTAATAACGGGTGAATTAACAGATGCTAACGGCTGAATAAGGTCTGTCCAAATAACGGGCATATTCATCCGTTAAGACCCGTTATAACATCTGTCATGTACGGACATTTTAACACCTGCCTACAGACTCCCACAGCTAGGTCTACAACTACTCCCATCATGGAACAGACTTTGGATAGGGGATAAGATGTCTTAGCGCCGGAGTACCCCTTTAAAATCTCTGAAGTCACTGGTCCCCTCCGTGGGCCTGACTACACTGTAAAGACTCTACCATCTGTCACTCAGTAAAGCTTCTGTAGGTCTGTAACTTGGTGTCGGAGTCATTATTTCCCCCATGCCTAGCCCAGGATCCAGCAGTATACCTTCAGGTGGTATTGAAGATAAACCATGACCTGGTGTCACGAATAAAAGGGGTTAATGCCATCTGCCCCTAGGGTAATTCCATCTGCCCTGTATCACACCCTCTACCACAATTTTTGGCATCATGAACAGGATATGGGTGTGTGCCTTATGTGACAAGTCCTCCCCCAGTCTGAACTGTGTCCAGTATTGTCAGAAAATCGCATGCCGATGCGAATAAAATTTTTGCCAGAAAGTGTATGGGACTTTACCAGTGAAAAGTGTTATATCCGAGGCGCTTGTGAAATAGAGGGGGAGGTGAAGAAATGGTTTTCTTCCATTGTGAAGTGTTCAAGTACTGTACAACACAAATAGAGAAACACAGCCGCACATCTACCATTTGTATTTTGATATATTTGCTTCTCAGCATAATTTAAAAAGCGAACAGGTTGTTCGTATACATTTTGATCAAAAAGTACAAGCCCACTCGCCATGTCACGGCCACCTAGTCAGAGTGGATCCCTAACCAAACCCTGGCATAGCGCAGGGCTGTGACCACTGCCTCCGAGACACCATGCCCACAGGGGTAACAACCCAGTGGCCAGGCAGCCCCCCTGCTGCCTGACCAAGCCCCTGTCTCGAGGCCGCACCACCCCACAAAGCATCACAGAAACAATGGCTGCCACAGATCACCACACCAGTGTGAACATCTACCATGTGCTCCCTCAACATCAGAGGGCTGGGAGAATGTTATGAGGAAACCCTTATGAGAAACAAGTAGATCAAAATACAAATAGTGGATGTGTGGCTATGTTTCTCTATTTGTGTTGTACATTTGTAGTCTCTCCCTTCTGCCATGGCCAGCACTCTACTCCACCCATTCTGCCCAAGCGTTTTTTAATTAGCAGGAGACTGCATAAGGGTTTCCTCCTAACATTCTCCCAGCCCTCTGGTAGGGAGCACATGGTAGGTGTTCACAATGGTGTGGTGCTCTCTAGCGGCCATTGTTTCTGTGATGCTTTGTGAGGTGGTGCGGCCCAGAGCCAGGGGCTTGGTCAGGTAGCAGTGGGGCTGACTGGCCACTGGTTCGTTCCCCCTGTGGGCATGGTGTCTTGGAGGCGGTGGTTGCTGCGCCAGTGTTAGGTTAGGGACCCACTCTGACTAAGTGGCCTTGACGTGGCGAGTGTCCTTGTACTTTTTGATCAAAATGTATGCTAACAACCTGTTTTTTAAATTATACTTAGAAGCAAGTAGATCAAAATACAAATGGTGGATGTGTTGGCTGTGTTTTCTCTATTTGTGTTGTACATTTTTTCAAGTACTGTGTCAACCATGTGCAAGATCAGGTCTGAAGCTATGTTGCGTTACAAAGTGTTGCAATCCAATAAGAACCAATTCATAAAATCTTAATATTTTATTGAACATATATCAGAAAAGCCGCTAGAGGAGGAGAGAGCACACCGTATAGCTTAACCTCTTAAGGACCCATGACGTATGCATACGTCATGAGTCCCGGTCCTGCGATATAACGCGGGGTCACACGGTGACCCCGCATCATATCGCGGCGGGCCCGGCGTCATAGTGAAGCCGGGACCCGCCTCTAATAGCGCGCGGCACTGATCGCTGTGCCGCGCGCTATTAACCCTTTAGCCGCGCGCTCAAAGCTGAGCCGCGCGGCTAAAAACGAAAGTAAAAGTGCCCGGCTAGCTCAGGGAGCTGTTCGGGATCGCCGCGGTATAATCGCGGCATCCCGAACAGCTGTAGCACAGGAGGAGGTCTTCTTACCTTCTCCTGCGCTGTCCGATCGCCGAATGAATGCTTCAAGCCTGAGATCCAGGCTTGAGCATTCAATCGCCGAAAACACTGATTGATCCATTCCTATGGAGATGGATCAATCAGTGTAAAAGATCAGTACATGCAATGTTATAGCCCCTTATGGGAGCTATAATGTTGCATAAGAAAAGTGTAAAAAAAATCATTAACCCTTTCAATTATCCCTTTCCCTAATAAAAGTTTGAATCACCCGGCATTTCCAAAAATAAAAAAAACATTATGTAAATAATAATAAAAATAAACATATGTGGTATCGCTGCGTGCGGAAATGTCCGATTTATAAAAATATACCGCTTTTTAAACCGCTCGTTCAATGGCGTACGCGCAAAAAAATTCCAAAGTCCAAAATAGCGCATTTTTGATCACTTTTTATACCACAAAAAAGTGAATAAAAAGTGATCAAAAAGTCTGATCAGAACAAAAATGGTACCGCTAAAAACTTCAGATGACGGCGCAAAAAATGAGTCCTCAAACCGCCCTGAACACAAAAAAATAAAAAAGTTATAGGGGTCAAAAGATGACCATTTTAAACGTATAAATTTTCCTGCATGTATTCATGATTTTTTTCGGAAGTGATACAAATTCAAACCTATACAAGTAGGGTATCATTTTAACCGTATGGACCTACAGAATAATGATAAGGTATCATTTTTGATAAAAAATGTACTGCGTAAAAATAGAAGCCCCCAAAACTTACAAAATAGTGTTTTTTCATCAATTTTGTCGCACATTGATTTTTTTTCCCGTTTCACCGTAGATTTTTGGGTAAAATGACTAATGTCATTACAAAGTAGAATTAGTGACGCAAAAATTAAGCCATTATATATAATTTTAGGTGAAAATTTTTAAGAGTTATGATTTTTTAAAGTTAAGGAGGAAAAATTGAAAATGAAAAAACGGAAAAAGCCCGGGTCCTTAAGGGGTTAAGCATGCAAATATACGATACCACTGGTAAACACTGGCAGCCTCCGGACCCGATATATAACATATGCAGCACCTGCGGGGTGCACACACTAGATAAAGTATCAAACAATACAATGGAAAAGGGTAGCGTGCACTCACCGCGGGTAAACAGCTGCAAGCCCGAGGTCCGGGATCACCGCAGCATAGACGAGGACGGTAAGGGGCGCTCAGAAAAGGACAAACATTTAAAAATAGGTAGAGCATAAAAATAAGGGCACTGCAGGTGACAACAGATGACTGGAGATGGCAAACACGGTGCAACAATACATGGAGTACAGAGACAGATGCAAGAGATAATAAAATGCACTCTCAAAGGCTGGAAGTAAAAGGATTAACATATGAAAAGCAAGAAGCGTCACAAGGTAAGCCAGAGTGGTAATGTTAGAACATAGAAAGCATCCATGGAAAAAAAAAGCTAAATTAAAACAGAAAAAACAGCCAACAAAGACTCCCTGCCATGCAAGTTACCACCTGCCACTCCAACCCCAACGTACGTTTCGCGTTAATGCTTCGTCAGAGGGCGTGTCTAAACCCTCAAGCAGGTGGGTATAAGTATCAGATATCAGCCAATCAACAAGTCTTTCACATCACAAGCACACCAAAGCTCCCAATCATCACATAGTCACTAAGTATTACATCATTGCTATGATGGCCAGGTAAAACAATCGTTAATTTCTAACGATAATTTGTTTTCCCTTAGTCCTAACAGTGGCACATATGAGGTATTTTGCCCCCGTGGAACTGGTTAGGACCTGTGGAATTTTAATGACATACCAAGTAATTAAGTTTTTTAGACCCTCCCACCCTCTCCATATAAGGAGGAGAACACCCAGACCCCTTGTGTTGTAGCAAGTAGAGAAAAAACATATAGGGAGGGATTGTTGTGCCACTGTTAGGACTAAGGGAAAACAAATTATCGTTAGAAATCAGCAATTCCCTTACGTCCTAACCAGTGGTAAATATGGGGATTTAGCAAGCAGATATCCCACTCATGCCTGGCGGAGGATAGAACCGTCCGCCCAAATGAGGAATAGCTAGCTATTCTGGAATCCACTCTATAGTGTGAGATAAAGGGGGAGTGAGAACTCCAAGAAGCTGATTTAAAGATGAGTTCCAAAGGAATCGAGCTTCTCTCTGCAAAATAAGTAGCTACTGCTCTAGTAGAGTGAGCTTTAACAAATTCAGGGGGCTCCAGACCCTGAGAAACATGAGACTCCCAAATAGCTTCCTTAATCCAGCGACTGGTAGTTGGTTTGGAAGCATTTTGGCCCTTATGGCTACTAGAAAAGAGGATAAGAAGGTTTTCATCCTTACGGAACTACTTGGATCGATCCAGGTAAATCCAAAGACATCTTGATAGGTCGAGGCTATGAAGGCCTCTGTTTTCTTCCGAGGAGGGTAGTGGAGCTAACACAGGAAGAGAAACAACCTAGTTGATATTAGTAAAAGTTGGCACTTTAGGAATGAAGGATGGCAAAAACTTCAAAAGAACCCGGTCCGGGAGGATCTGAGTGTAGGGCTCAAATGCTGAGAAAGCTTGGAGTTCTCCGACTCGTTTTGCAGTGGTAATGGCCAACAGGAAGGTAATCTTCAAGGTGAGATATTTTAGATCCACCTCCTCCAAAGGCTCGAAGGGGGGAGATGATAATCCCCTGAGCCCGACTGATAAATCCCATGCAGGGATAGGTTGAATGATTGTAGGCTTGATTCTAGAAGCTCCTTTAAGGAATCTTTTTTTTTTTTTTTTTTTTTTTTTAATCAATTCTTTATTTTCAAGTTTAAAACAGTACAAACCAACAAACGATTCACAGCAATATGAAACACACGTTAGGAGAATCATGTACGTCATATGATATACAAGGAAACCCTCTTGATAAACATTTGGCATATATAGTAATTTAACGGTCAGCCAAAAGAAAATCTGAGGAGGATTATCAAACTCAAGTGGGAGTAGAAAAACGAACCGTTAACTCAGTAGAAGGGACCCTTTAGGCAAATAAGAAAAAGCAAAGCATACACGAGGACTTCTAAGCAGAGTGAAGTAGCCACCCCCGCCTTCCCAGCAGAACAGGGGCTGGCTGTGGTATAAATACCGGTCGAGCTGTCGACCAGCTAGAAAAGGAAAGGAACCAAAGAGGGGTAAGAGAGAGTAAGAAGTAAGAGGGGGAGAAGGAAAAGAAAGCGGACAAGAGAGGAAAGCAGTTAGGGGCAAAAGGAAGAAAACAGAGAAAACATTAGGCAAAAGAAAAGTAGAAGTACATAAAAGGTGAAGGTCAGGAGAGGAGAAAAGGAATAAGGATAAGTGGGGGGGGGGGGGACGTTAGAAGAAGTAGGAGCAGAGAGATTTGGCCAGAGCAGAGGAGGAGAAGGAAGGGGGAGGGGAAAGGACGAGAAGAGGTTGGGAAGGGGAAGAGGAGGGTGGCCGAGAGGGGGGGGGGGGCCTTGGGGGTAGAGCTACCCACTAATATAGAATATCTAGAATATCCCAGTAGAGTTTTTTGATACTTCAACCAAAGCGACCAGATTTTTAGAAAGCTGGCATGGTAGTCAGTGCTCCAACTCGCCATCTCCTCCATTCTACATAGTTCGCGTGCCTTCTGGTGCCACTGTGGCAGCATGGGAGCATTCGCCTGCAACCAGTGTAGTGGGATCAAGGCCTTTGCTACAGAGAGCAGGTGTGCAATCAGAGAGTTCTTGTGCATATTACAGCTAGTAGTGGAGAGCCCAAGCAGCACCAGGACAGGCGATAGTGTAATGGTCGCACCCATGATGAGAGATAAAGTGTTGCCTACCTCCACCCAGAATGGCGCTATAACCGGGCAAGACCACCAGATATGGAGGTATGAGCCAACTCCTGTGTTACACCTCCAACATTTATCATTGGTCGATAGACCCCTATGATATTATAATTCTAGTGTACGATACCACCTGGAGAGGAGCTTGTAGTGGCCCTCCTGCAGTCGAACACATCTAGAGAAACCGTGTGAGTGTCTCAGCAACTCCTCCTGCTCCCCTGCCGTTAGAGAGACTCCTAATTCCCTCTCCCAGGAGAGCAGGAAAAGTGGAGTTAACGAGCCCTCCTCTTTCGACATAGTTTTATGGATGAGATGTAAGGTTCGGTTCGGAGAGGGGGCCACTAGTGCCAGCCTCTCCAACCAATGTAGTTCAGCAGCCAGGACACACACCTGGAGCATCGAAACATGAGCTCTCCTGATCATGAAGCAGTGGAAGAAATTTGGTGGGGAGGATGGGAACAGAGCCTGGATATGTCCATTCGAGGGGGGAGTATCATTTGGACACAGGTCCCCAAGCGGGATTCGGTCCAGACGCGTCCAGACGTCATCAACTACCGTCGACTGTGGGTGGGAGAGAAAGGGAACCAAGGAAATAGGCCTACAGCTATGCGAGTCCCTCTCCCCTTGTCTGTCAAAAGACCGTTTAAGAGTAAGTGTGGCGTTCGTCAGTGGGTTCGTCACCATCTGTGTCCAATGTTTGGAAGGGAGCCAAAGAGCTCGGGAGGCAAGGCCAACCGTCTGTCAGTTTGTGTAATTCTAATGACCCCGGTCCACAGGGGACCTCGACTGCGCTATCAGTTCTGCCCTCCTCTGCAACTGCACCTCTCTATGTAGGCGAGAGACGTCCGGGACCCCCAGACCGCCCTCGCCCTTGTCTCTAAGAAGGAGGGGATAAGGTAGGCGCGGCTTCTTGCCCGACCACAGGAATGCACTGAACAAACGTTTCCACTGAAGAAGGTACCCCTGGGGGAAAGCTATCGGGACCATCCTTAAAGTATATAACACTGTCGGAAGTATGTACGTTTGTAGTAGGTTCCTCCTGCCTATCCAGGAGAGATAGGGTAGCTTATATTGTTCCATCTGTGCCCGCAACTTGGCAAGAAGAGGAACATAGTTAACCATAAAGAGGTCATCTAATGAACTAGAAACTGTGATCCCTAGGTATTTTATCCCAGACTGTGGCCAGCTGACCTTAGAGAGTCTGCCACTCGCCTGGGGACCAAAATGTTCAGTATCTCAGATTTTGTGTAGTTTACTTTAAAGTTGGATAAGCTGTCATAAAGTTCTAGAAGCGATTGTATTTTAGGGAGGGAGGTGCAAGGGTTGGATGTCATGATCAACAGGTCATCTGCGAACGCCGCTATCAAATGTGTGCGCCCCCCTATGGTGAGTCCTTCAATGTCCCTGTCTTGCCGAAGAGCCTGGAGGAGCATCTCCATAACTAGGATGTAGAGGGTCGGGGACAAGGGGCAACCCTGCCTCGTCCCATTCCTAATCTGGAAGGGAGGGGACAGGGTGCCGTTTACTCTAACTCGTGCTCTGGGGTCAGAGTAAAGTGACAGCACCGCCCCAATAAACGCAGGGGGGGAAACCAAATTTCTCCGGCACACCCTGTTGACTTTCTTCTAGCAGCAGTAATGGGGTGTTTGAGTGGTGAGCATGATGAATGAGATGAAAGACCCTATGTGCATTATCTCTACCCTCCCTCCCCTTCACAAAACCTGTATGATCTTCATGAATGAGCCGGGGCAGTAGCGACCCAATACGAAGTGAGAGAAGTTTAGCCCACACCTTGGGGCGATAACCTATGGGGCGATAACCTATGGGGCGATAATTTGAGCACATCGTCGGGTCCTTGCCTTCCTTGGGAAGAACCGTGATTTGAACCTCCAGGGACTGGGTTGGCAAGGGCGTCCCCTGCAGCAGGGCATTACACCACGCGGTCATCCAGGGGAGGAGGGTAGTCCGGAATGTTTTTAAATATTGAAGGCTTAGACCGTCTGGCCCTGGGCTCCTTCCCACCGAAAAGGAAGTGAGAACTTTCCCAACCTCCTCATCCGTACATGGGCGAAGAAGATTTGTCCTCTCCTCCACCGAGAGACTGGGCAGGTCCAACCTGGACAGGAAGGATTGGATGGCCCATGACCTATCTGGTGGATTCATGGCAGTCGGATCGATGTTGTATAGTGAGGCATAGTAGTGTGAGAAGGCTCTCAGTTCCTCCAAGGTCCCTAGCAGCCAGCGAACAGTGTGCTTGTTGGGAGGGTATAGTGAAGCAAAGGTGTATATCCTGGCGCCAGGAGGCGGAACGGGACATCCCTGTGGAAGATGATCGAGACATCTCTAGAATAGGAGTTACCGCTGCCACTGTGATACCAAAGAGAAAAATAATTAGTAGACAATTTGGGTATACGTCCAACTTTAAAATGCGTTTCCTGCAGGAAAACCACTGAAACCCCATCCCTTCGCAACAAAGAGAATACACTGTGTCGCTTGGCTGGAGAGTTAAGGCCTTTTACATTGTATGTTAATAATTTCAAGGAGGCCATAGGACACTAAACGGATAGCACAAGGGAGAACCCCCAAGGGAAAGGAAAACGGGTGAGGGAGGCCGGGCCAAATCAGAAGGAAGCAGAAAGAGTGAAATGAAAAGCAAGGAAAAGCACAAGGGAAAGTAGGCAGGAGGAGGAGGAGGGGGCAGGAAGAAAAGAGGGGGATAGGTAGGAAAAAGATCAGAAACAAGTAGAGGGGGGAAGACAAGAAATGGAGGAAAGAAAGGAGAGCAACCTGCGGCTAGGCAGCCAAGCAGGCAAACAGGAAGGTAAACAAATAACCTAAAGAGTGCTAGGGAAAAGGGCACTCAACGGTGAACGGCTGTAATCCCGAACAGACAGCCACCCCGAACCTGCCACAATTAAAGTAGCCCAGGAAGGGTTACATTAGGAAACATGCCACCACCCACTAGTAGAAAATATTCACGTAGAAGGGATAATCAGGTGAATAGGGTAGGAGGGGGGGGGGAGGAGGGTAGGGGGGTGAAGAAAAGAAAGGTGGGGAGTTGCAGAAGGGAAGGAAGGTGGGGGAGAGAGGTAGTGGGAAAAGGGGCAGGAGGGGGTCAAGGGGGGGGGGGAGAATCATGGAGAAAAGAATCATTAACAGTAAACGATTGAAAAACTACAATCCCTAGAACATCATGCCTCCCCTCCACACAGCCTATCTAATCAGAATTGCAATAACAAATTGACTTTAAAGAAATCAAGGGGCAGCCGGCCCACTGGGAGCATGTAATCATGGGCACAAGCACCAGCCAGGCCGCAGTCGGTCTCTTCGGGGATCATCACAGACAAGTTTGCAGTCCACTCTCCTGCAGATAAACCCCAGCCATCAGCATGGACGTCTCCACCTTAGTCACTGTTCACGGGTGACAGGGGGGGGGGGGGGTCCCCGCCAAGCAGCATCGTGAATCTATGTAGAACTGTCACCGTCCAGGAGGGGGGAGAGGCAATATAGTAAGCAACTTGGGATCTCGGGATAAGGGGAGCGATGTGGGGAGACGGTCGGGGTCAGGGCAGGGGGGGGGGGCAATAGCTAGTGCAGTCCATGTGAGTGGGCTTAATGGGCAAAACAAAGTCCATAGAACTGATGAGGAAGATAGAAAACTAGAAGTGAATGGTCAAGGGGAGCTCAGGGGCTCCAGTGTAACAGGGACATAAAGCAACAAGTCACCTCAGGTCGGGTCCCTCACCGGGTGCCCCTGGTTCTTCTTGCAGGCTTAGGCGACTTCTGCTTGTCCAACGTGGACCATGGTGTTAGAGTAGGCAGCGGAGGCAGGGAGCCCAGCTGCATCGGTAGCCAGGACGAGATGTCCATCGGCGGGATGCCCAATAGAACCCACAACTTCTCGAGGTCCTCCGGAGATCTAATAGCCAGGCGCATACCCTTCTTATTGCAGCAGTGTCCACAAAGCTGAGGAGGCCGCAGATCACGTCTCTCGGAGGTTCCGTAGGAGATGGCTTTGGCCGCAGTGCCCGTGTACTCGTTCGACAACAATGGAGGCCGCTCTGTCAGAGCCCAGAAGTGAAGCGAAGAGCTGCTCGTCACAGACCGCCTCGGGAGTGTAGGACTCAGGTAGGCCTCGGATGCGCACATTCTTCATCCTGCTGCGTTTCTCCTGGTCTTCCAGGAGGAGGAAAGCTTTATTCAGGTGTTCCTCATGTTGCTTCATCTGTTGGGCCGTGGCACCGCAGAACGCCACCGTCTCCGATATGGCGCATTCCAGAAATTCTGTGCAATGTCCAGTCTGCCGGATATCGGCCTTAATCTCAGCTAGTTCTTGTAACACTGGGGTCAGGGCCCCCTGGAGGGCCTTCGTTACTGCCTGCTGGACCGTTTTCTGGATCATGGAGCGGGAGAAGATGCCCCGGGTCTCCTCACCTCCCGAGTCCACGCGGCTGCTAGGCACACTCTCTGCATCTGAGTCTTCTTCTCTGTCGGCCGGCGCCATCTTGGGAGCGCGCGCTGGGCTCTGAATACTCTTTCGGCCGAAGTATTGTGCCACGTCCGCCTGATTTTTGGGAGTTTTCCCTTGACCTGCAAGTTCCCCTGCCTTTTGTTTGTCTTTGTTGCCCATTTTTAAGTGGGTGGACAGGTAAGATTAGGCAGGAAGAGGTCCGGCTGTGGAGAGCTGCTCTCTCAAGCTGCCATCCAGCTCAGCGGTCAGGCTCCGCCCCTCCTTCTAACCAGGGGATCTTGAGAAAGAGACCTGTGGAGAAAAGCTGAGATGGCAGTTGCACTCTTAGGGTGGAAGGAGATAACCCCTTGTCTAGTCCGTCTTGTAGAAACTGAGGAACTGCAGAAGTGGCAAGATTCTTGGCAGACACTTGGCATAGCTGGCACCAGGATGAGAATATATTCCATATTCTTTTATAGGATCTTGATGTAGCTTCAGATCTAGTGTGCAACAAGGTCCTCAAGACAGCCCCTGAAAGTCCTTCTACATTTGGAAGGGACTGGTCAACCTCCAGGCTGTCAGGTTGAACATTTGGAGATTGGAGCAGCTGTGAGTGTCCCCCGACACTAGTGCTTGCTCTGGGGGAAGCCTCCAAAATTGACTCCGACTCATCTGAATGAGCTGGGTGAACCAAGCTCTTTTGGGCCAGTATGGAATGATGGCTATGACAGAGACTTGTTCTTGCCTGATTTTCATCAATACCCTCGGAATCAAGGACATTGGAGGGAAGATGTAGGCCAGCCTGAACCTCCAAGGGATTGACAGGGCATCTACCGCCACAGGATTGTCCTCCCTGTAAAGGGAGCAAAACCTTTGCACCTTGGCCTTGAACCTCGTTGCCATGAGATCGATCTCTGGCATGTCCCACCTGAGCGAAATCTCCTTGAAGATGTCTGGATGGAGAGACCACTCTCCGGTAGGAAGACCTCTGCTCAGGCGATCCGCAATCACATTGTGAGTGCCCCGGATGTGGACGGCCGACAAATGGGTGAGGTTCATTTCTGTCCAATCCAGAATCACACCTATCTCTCTCAGGAGACTTTGTGACCTCGTGGCTCCCTGCTTATTGATATATAGAACAGTCGTCATGCTGTCTGATTGAACCTTCACCGCCTTTCCTTGGATGTAAGGCGCTAAGTGGAATAGGGCTAACCTGACTTCCCTGATGTCTAGGAGATTTGAAGACAGCATTTTCTCTTGGGGTGACCAGGACCCCTGGACTGTTTTGTTCAACAAGTGCGCTCCCCAGCCTACGAGGGATGTGTCTGTGGTAAGTATGATCCAATCGAGTTTGATCAGGGATCTGCCATCCTGGAGATGACTCCATCTCAGAGAGGACCGGACTAGAGGAGGCATGGAGTGCAAGGAATTTAGTCCCTCCGGACTGTGATCCCACTTGGCTAATACTTCCGCCTGAAGCGGACATAGGTGCCAAAATGCCCAAGGAACCGCTTCCGCGGTTGCTGACATTAGTCCCAACATTCTCCTTAGATAACGGAAGGTTACCCTCCTGGGAACTAAGAGAAATTGGTCTGTTTCCTGAACTCGCAGCTTCCTTTCGGGAGTTAGATGAATAGTCATGGCTACCGAGTCTATCAGGAACCCCAGGAATCCCACTGAGGTGGCTGGTTAAAGATTGGACTTGTTCCAACTGATTATCCATCCTAGTTGATGGAGGAAGGAAATGAATATGTGGGGACAGGATCGCTTGAGAAGAGGCTTTGAGAAGCCAATCATCTGGATAAGGGACTATACATAGTCCCTGAAGTCTTAGAGATGCCACCACAGAAACGACCACTTTGGTAAAGGTGTGTGGGGCCGAAGAAATTCCAAATGATAGGGCAATGAACTGATAGTGCTTTAACACTCCCTAAATTTGGACAGTGATCCTTAAGAATACTCTGGACCCAGGATGGATGGGAATATGAAGGTAAGCAGCCTTGAGGTCCAAGGTTGCCAGGAAGTCCCCTGGCATGAGAAGATTGATGACAGACTGTATTGTTTCCATCCGGAAATGTTTGCGTCTAGACCGACTGAAAAACCTTAGGTCTATTATCATTCTCCAGTCCCCAGTGACTTTGGGGACTAAGAACACAGGAGAATAGATTCCTGCCCCCTACTCCTGAAGAGGAACCTCTTCCAGGGCCCCCTTTTGGAGATATTCTAGGATGTAAGCTTCCAAAACTATTTGTTTGTTGGAAGGTAAAAGTCTGGTCCTGACAAACTTGTCTGGAGGAATGCTGTCCAACTCTACCTTGTACCCTTCTGAAATTATCCAAAGGACCCAAGGTCCCTGAATATGAGCTTCCCAGGAAGACAGGAAATGCTGAAGGCGACCGTCCACAGGAATGGAAGGGAAAGGGAGTTGAGACAGAACAGGAGCACTGGCAACAATCCAAGAGCCTCGGACAGGGCGCCGAGGACTTTCCGCCCTTGGAACCCCTGGAGCGTCTGGCGCCCCTTTGTCTTTAGGACCCCCAATCTTTCTGGGTTTGGTTTTGGGAGCCAGACCTGGCTCTGTACAGTCTTCCTTGCCCACGAAAGGACTGCTGAGACAGAGATTTCCCCTTCCTATCAGACAGCTCCTCCATAATACGGTCAAGTTCGGTTCCAAACAGAATGCCAGGCTCATACGTCATAGCAGATAGAGTATGCTTAGAGGAAGTATCTGACCTCCAAGGTTTAAGCCACAGAGGGCGACGGCCCGCGACAGAGAGAGCCATGGATTTGGTGGCCAGCTTTAATTGCTGAGGAGCCGCATCACAAAGGAAGTCAATCGCTAAACTAGCGGTCTTACAGGAGGCAAGGATGCCATCTCTTGAGACCCCTTGGTCTAAGTCAGACTGGATTTGAGAAAAACGGTTTCTCAAAAATCTAGCTACCTCAGTAGAAGAAATAGCCACCGGAGCAGCAGATGAGGCAGTAGAGCAAGAGCGCCTAAAGGCACAGTCGGCCTTACCGTCCATCGGATCCTGGAGACTCGAGCCATCACCAGATGGCACCAGGGTCCATTTGGATAGTTTAGAGATGGCCAAATCCACCTTAGGAATAGGTCCCCAGGAAGACACCCGGCCCTCCTGAATGGGAAACATACTTTTGAACTGTTTGGTTAAAACGGGACCTTTCTCCGGTTTCTTCCACTCTGTCTTCAAAGACAGGAGGGAATCATCTGCTTTAAAGGCCCTAGGCCCCTTAGAGGCAGAAGTAGAGGCTTCACCCCCGTCAACATTATGGTCCCCCCGACCTGATGGACCTACGTAGCCGCTGGGTATTTTTAGGAAAGAACATATATTGGAATTTATCCTCTTCCTCAGACAACGAAGACTGGGAGTCTTCTAGAACAGCTTCCCCCAACACCTCCATGGACCTAGGTGGAGACGATGGTCTGGCACGCTTGGAGGACACAAGTTGTTTCAATTCTTCAATGGAGGCCCCCATGGTAGACATGTTGGATGAGACAAAGTCTTTCACCCAGACGACCATATCCTGCATGGTCGGCTCCTGCTGGGCCTGATTTTTAGCATGGCAGGACAGGCAACGGGAGTATTCATAGTCTTCCTCCAGAAGCCCCAGGCAGTCGTGACACTGGAGATGTTTCCTCTTAGAGGTAGCTTTCCTAGAGGAAGCATCCCTAGACCCGTCCGCAGAAGACATGCTCTGAAAAGAAGAGCAAGAATGGTTAACAGGGAGAAAAGAAACGGAAAAATATAAAAAAAAATTCCTGAGAAAAAAGTTTTACCAAACAATTGTACGGAAAAATAGCACACAAGCTACTATAATAGTAATAGCAAGGCTACAGCACTAAGGACTCAAGGTAAGTGACAACAAGAAACTTGCAGCACCGCTCCAGGAGACCTAATGACTGCCTCAGCAGGTTTAAATAGCCCAAAGTATAGGAGAGGCTCTGAATCACCCAGTTCCCAATGACCCGAGCAACCCAAATGGCACGTGATTACCACGGTGTGAGTTGAAAATGAATAATGGAAATAGACATTGAGGCTCAGGGTCTTGAATATTTGGTTAAAATAATGTATTAATTTATTAAACATATATATAATGTATGCCAATCTCACAGGGCCCTTGTGAGTTAGGAAATATACAATAAAATCAAGATTATAACATAGATATTGCAGAAGGCAAAAATAAAACTAGTATATAAGATAAAATAGATAAAAATAGGAATAGTTAATATATAAATGAGGTATATAATTTGCATTCAAATAAGGTGCATTTAATCAGTGACTTCGCATCTGTAATCCAGCCAAATGTGCTATGCGCATATGACTGCTTTCAGCCGGTAAGAGGCACTAAGTGCCTGACTTTGATCTATTTTCCCTCCTGTACTTTGTCCCTGTGCCGACGGGGTATAGAGGATAGATCTTTAGCGCTATTGCGCATACAAGTATACTCAGTGGGCTCGTAACTACAAGCCTCCAGCACTGCAAAAACTGTTTATTGGATATGTCCTATTACATACATTGGACTATAAACCCCCACCATTGTCCCACCGTTTAAGTGCAATATTTTAATGTCATGTTTTAAATGTTTAGAACTAACTTTTACCATTCTATTTTAGTGAACTGTCTGCGGCAAGGGCCCTGCCTCAGACCTCACAGTATTATTCAATAAATGTAATTATATTTTATATCTTATTATCAGACACTTACTTTATTTCTTATTTATCTCTATTTATTCTGCCTTATTCTAAATTTTCTTCCTAGCCTAGTGGCACATGGGTATGTGCAACACAGTATCCTCGGTTTAGGTCTCTTATATTTTACGTAGAGCTCCCACACTTGTACATTAAACCTTTTTTCTTATTTTAATGTTCATACAGTGAAATATGGTGGAGGTTCAATGATGTTTTGGGGTTATTTTGCTGCCTCTGGCACTGGGTGCCTTGAATGTGTACAAGGCATCATGAAATCTGAGGATTACCAACGGATTTTGGGTCGCACTGTACAGCCCAGTGTCAGAAAGCTGAGTTTGCCTCTGAGATCTTGGGTCTTCCAGCAGGACAATGACCCCAAATATACGTCAAAAAGCACCCAGAAATGGATGGTAACAAAGCGCTTGAGAGTTCTGAATTGGCCAGCAATGAGTCCAGATCTAAATCCCATTGAACACCTGTGGAGAGATCTTAACATGGGAAAAGGTGCCCTTCTAATAAGAGAGACCTGGAGCAGTTTGCAAAGGAAGAGTGGTCCAACATTCCAGCTGACAGGTGTAAGCTTATTGATGGTTAAAGGAAGCGACTGATTTCAGTAATTTTTTCCAAAGGGTGTGCAACCAAATCTTAAGTTAAGGGTGCCAATAATTTTGTCCAGCCCATTTCTGGAGTTTGGTGTGACATTATTTGCTATTTTTCCTCCCTTTTTTGGTTTAGCTCCAATACACACAAAGGGAATAAACTATGTGTATAGAAAAACGTGTTACTGCAATTCTTTTCTGTGAGAAATACTTTATTTTCGTTAAAAATTTCAGGGGTGCCAACATTTATGGCCATGACTGTATAGTATGAAATAGGTTCAGTGAGCCTGCCCCGGACTTTATCAGTGTCGTTTTCAGTTATATTGGTGGCACAAAAGTATTGGGCATTGATCAATTGATATTACAGCAGGGCATAAGATACTGTTACGCTGAGCGCTCCGGGCACCCTGCTTACCTCTGCTCACAGCGTGTGTCCCCAGGCAGCGCTCCGGTCACCCGGTCTCAGCGTGCGCGTCCCCGCTCTATAGGGCGCGCGCATGCCGGGACTCTTAAATTTAAAGGGCCAGTGCACCAGTGATTGGTGCCTGGTCCGAAGTGGTTTATCTAGGGTTAAAGGTTCTGCTTTGACTTAATTAGGCCTGCACCTGTGCACTGCCTATAAGTACCATCTCCTCCCACAGCTTCCTGCCGGATCTTTGTTGCCTTAGTGCCCTAGAGAAAGTGTTTGTGTGTATTCCCTGCCTGTTGCTGAACCTGTTGCTATTGACTACCGCCTGAGAACCGTTGCTGCCTGCCCTGACCTTTTGCTGCATCTGACCTCGCCTCTGCCTGATCCTCTTGTACCTTGCCTCATCTCAGCAGCCAGAGAGGTTCAGTCATTACTGGGTGGAACGACCTGGGGGTTACCTGCCGCAGCAAGACCATCCCGCTTTGCGGCGGGCTCTGGTGAAGACCAGTAACTCCTTAGACTCCGTTCCCCTGGTACGGCCCACGTGATCTCCTCTTTGGCACAGCGGATCCACCTCCAGCTCCTGCTAGCTCCTGCCAGTCCGGATCCTGACAGTAAGATCCGGCCATGGATCCCGCTGAGGTGCCTCTACCTAGCCTCTCAGATCTCACGTCCATTGTGGCCCAGCAGTCGCAGCAGATTACCCAGCAAGGTCAACAGCTGGCTCAGTTGACCGCCATGTTTCAGCAACTCCTGCCAGCTCAGCAGCAACCGTCACCTCCGCCTGCACCTGCTTCACCACTACTGCCAGCTGCCATCTCCAGAGTCCGCTTGTCCATGCCGGCCAAGTATGACGGTGATCCTAAGCTGTGCCGCGGATTTTTGTCGCAATGCTCCCTCCATCTTGAGATGTTGGACGACCAGTTTTCCTCTGAGCGTGCCAAGGTCGCGTTTGTAGTCAGCCTGCTTTCTGGGAAGGCCCTGGCCTGGGCTACACCGCTTTGGGACCGCAACGATCCTGCCACTGCAAGTGTCCAGAGTTTCTTCTGGGAATTCCAGAGTGTCTTTGAGGAGCCAGCCTGGGTTTCCTCTGCAGAGACTGCATAACTGAACTTGACCCAGGGGAGTTCTTTAGTGGGCGATTACGCCATCCGTTTCCGTACCCTTGCTTCTGAACTCTCCTGGAATAATGAGGCGCTCTGTGCCACGTTCAAAAAAGGCTTATCCAGCGATATAAAGGATGTCTTAGCCGCACGAGAAATGCCTACCTCCCTGGGTGACCTCATCCACTTGGCCACCAGGATTGATTTGCGTTTCGCTGAGAGATGTGAGGAACTTCTTCAGGAAAAGGGAAGTGTTCACCCCAGACGCTCTCCTCGTTTGGCTCCTGTTCTCCTGCATCCACCGCAACCCTCTACTGGGCCTCCCGCCGAGGAAGCCATACAGATGGATCGGTCTCGCCTGACCACTCAAGAGAGGAACCGCAGCAGAAACGAGAACCTCTGTTTGTACTGTGCTAGTACAGAGCACTTCCTAAAAGACTGTTCTCTCCGTTCACCGCGCCAGGGAAACGCGCGCACCCTAGATAACGTTGGAAAGACGTTGCTAGGTGTGAATACCACCTCTCCACGGCTTACTGTATCCGTGCGGATTTCAGTATCTTACAAGAGATCCTTTGCTGCCACCGCCTTTCTGGATTCCGGCTCCGCTGGTAACTTCATAGACGCCTTGTTGGTCAGCAAGTTCAACATCCCTGTGGTTTGTCTGCAAAAGTCCTTCTTCATCTCTACTGTCAATGGAGAGAGACTTGACGGCACTGTGCAGTTTCGTACTGAGCCCCTCCAGATGGATATTGGAGTCCTGCATTCAGAGAAATTGGAGTTCTATGTGTTACCTCACTGCGCCTCTGAACTTCTTTTAGGACTGCCTTGGCTCCAGCGCCAGCGTCCCATTCTGGATTGGTCCTCCGGAGAGGTCCAAAGTTAGGGCTCTTCTTGTTTCGGCAGATGTTTCAAGCTGGTTCAAGCCAAGTTTGCACCTGTTGTCTCTCCTCCTCCAGGCCTGCCTGAACCATATATGGACTTTGCGGACGTTTTCTGTAAGAAACAAGCAGAGGTGTTGCCTCCACACAGGCTATATGACTGCCCCATTGACTTGCAGCCTGGTAACACTCCGCCTAAGGGAAGGATCTACCCTCTTTCTCCTCCAGGGACTCTTGCCATGTCTGAGTACATTCAGGAGAATTTACAGAGAGGGTTTATCAGGAAATCCTCCTCTCCAGCCGGAGCTGGATTCTTTTTTGTTACCAAGACAGACAGCACTCTTCGGCCGTGCATTGATTATCGGGGACTTAACAGCATTACCATCAAGAACCGTTACACTCTTCCCCTGATTGCTGAACTCTTTGACCGTCTACAAGGCGCCAAGTTCTTCACTAAGTTGGATCTTAGAGGGGCCTACAATCTTATTCGGATTCGAGAGGGTGACGAATGGAAGACCGCTTTTAATACCTTATAAGACCTTTTGCTATGTCTGACCTCGCCTCTGCCTGATCCTCTTGTACCTTGCCTCATCTCAGCAGCCAGAGAGGTTGAGTCGCTACTGGGTGGAACGCCCTGGGGGTTACCTGCCACAGAAAGACCATCCCGCTTTGCGGAGGGCTCTGGGGAAGACCAGTAACTCCTTAGACTCCGTTCCCCTGGTACGGCCCACGTCATCTCCTCTCTGACACAGCGGATCCACCTCCAGCTCCTGCCAGTCCGGATCCTGACAGATACCATGTTCCTCTGGAAAAGGTGCTTTCTAAGTACTGGAACGATTAAGATTTTTTAATAGAAGTAATTTACAAATCATTTAACTTTCTGGCACCAGTTGATTTAAAAAAAACATAATAATAATAATAAGTTTTCCACCAGAGTACCCCTTTAAGGGGTTACATATAAAAACTTACAATGCACTGTTTCAAATTATTACACACAGTGGCCTTCATTTACTAAGAATGGAGTGTCGGTTTGTGTTTTTGCAAGTCCTTTACTCCTTTTTTTTCTGATGCTATTTACTAATCTGTCGCCCAATTTCCCTTTCTTTCTGTCGCAGGTTTCTTTTCTGTCGCACAAAATGTATTCTGTGCGACAGAAAAAAGTCTCTGCAGGAGATGGACGCGTGAGCTGCAGCTCTCCGGCTACACGTGGGCGTAGCGCTTATATAGCCAGCATCTATTACCCGAAAATGGGGAAAGTGGGTCGCTACATCCCAGAGGACCCGGTGGATTCGCCCAAAACCACTAAAGGTCAGGCTGGAGTCGCCACTTACTTCAAGAAGAAGGGTGCAGCTTCCCCGGCGCGAACCCACAAGATGGCGCCTGAAGCGAGCCTACAGCGTGACTCTGAGGACGAGGAGGATCAGGGAAGTGAGGAAGGCTTGCCTCAATCCCCGGCTATTACACAACAGTTTCTCAAAACTTTCTTGAAGAAAGCCTTGTCCCAAGCCATCAAGCTGGTTGTGCAGGAATTGGCGGAAATAATGGCTGAGGTACACTCCATAGGAACCAGAACGGAGGCCCTGGAGAACAACGTTGCCGACCTTGCTTCTTACTCCGCCGCACATGCTATGCGGACGGAGCTGCTTGACGAACAACTCAACACAGACTTCTTCCTTATAGAAGACCAAGAACACCGTAGCAGGTGTAAAAATGTTAGATTTAAGGGCTTGCCTGAGTCCTGGGCGCCCTGCCACGCATTGCGGGTGAGATCTTCGCGGGCCTCCTAGGAGCTGACAAAGCGAAGCGCATCATGATAGAGCGCATTCACAGGGCCTTACGCCCGAAGCCCAAGCCGTCTGACCCGCCGAGTGATGTGATTTGGGCCTTCTCTCCTTTGTAGATACAGCTGCAATCCTCCAAGCTGCTAGGGAGAAGAGGCCGATCCGCTATGATGAAGCTGAGGTCTCTCTATATCAGGACATTGCCCCGTCCACCCTGTCAAAGCGACGGGTGATGAAGCCGCTGCTGGAGCAACTGCGGGAACGAGGCCTACAATATGCCTGGCTTTACCCATTTGGAATCTCTATCAATAAGAATGGCAGAGGCATCATTGTTTGCTCACCTGACGACCTGGCTGGGGCGTGGAAGGCTCTCAATATCCCGCCAGTTGAGGTACCGTCCTGGATGCCCATGTCGGCTTTGCCGCTGCTGCCTCCGGTTCCGCGATTCCAGGAATGGTCGCAGGTTGTCCGTGGCCGACAGACTGAGGCAAAGAAGACGCCGACCAAAGATCCTCCACGTTGATGTCCTCCAGAGACCCCCTTCGGGATGTTGACTATCCACTGTGAGTCTTGCTAACCCCCCGGAGAATTTTCTGTTTTGACCCCCGGCTCTTAGTCACCTGCTCGGACCCCTGAAGTCCTTCCGAGCAGACCCCTTGTTTCTCGCCCCAGCTGAATGGTTTTTGTTCTAGTGGCCCCACAACACCGGAACTGTTTATTGTGCTTACTCCACTGGTGGTTCCCTATCCAGAGCTACCCGGAGGACATTGCTTACTTAGCTTGTCCGCTCCCATCCTCTGCACTGGCTTTCGAGGATTCCGCTGAAGCGTATGCTGGGGATCTTGAAAGGGATCTTTGGCTTCCCCAGGGACCCCGGTTGCGGAGGGGAGGCAGAAACGCGCTTTTCTCCGGAACTCTATCTGTATGGCCATCTCTATCTCCCACTCTATCCCCCTCTGTTTCCCCTCTTCTACCTTCTAGCCTTTTGCCTGTGGTCGTGGGGTGTGACGAGGCTACGTATCGCCCTATGTGGGATCGATTGAGGAGGATCCCTCTCTCCCAACTGATCTCGGTTGGACGGAGACTCACAGATGATGAAGTAAGAGCACTGCTACCCAATTGCCCACTAACGTTCTTACATCTCAGGCACTTTCACAAGTGCTGCTCCAAATTCTTGGATAAATATTATCCTATGAGATCCCCTACGGATTTTGAGATCTCCCTCCAGTCCCTTTCACCTAAGTCTAGGAAGCTATCCACAGTTATGAAGCTTCGAGTCCCCCTTGCTGCGGTGACGCCCCTGGGCTTCATCGCGTCATTGGAGAGGGAACTGGGGCGTACTTTCACGGATGACGAGACCTCTATTATCTTGAAAAACTGCCATGGTGTCTCGAGATGTGTGCGACTCCAGGAAACACAGTACAAGTTAGTCTCACGGTGGTATAGAACCCCAGACTTTCTCCATACACATAATTTGTCTTACTCTAATTTATGTTGGTGATGCGGTTCCGCTGTTGGCTCTCATTTGCATATATGGTGGACGTGCCCATTGATTGTGCAGTACTGGAAAATGTCTCTCGCGCTATAGCGCGGATGGTGGGGGTGAATTTGCCCTTTTTGCCAGAAATATTTCTACTAGGCTGTCCCTTCTCCTCTCTGAGACGTTGTCACAGTACATTAGTCGCCCATCTCCTGGCTGCTGCTAAGTCCCTAATACCCTTGTACTGGCTGCAATCCTCCCCTCCTACCCTGAGAGAGTGGATTAGTAGGGTTAAACAGATCTGCAGATTTGAGGAACTTTTAAGTAAACCTACCAGAACATATGCACAATTCTCTGAGACATGGTCCCCTTGGTTAAGCTCCACTCTCTCCTCAGCATAGTTATACCCCCCCCCCCCCCCCCGACTTCATCCCCACCATTGCCTGGCTACACATCTGTACTTTGGTTTATTATTCTATGCATATACGTTAGGATTGTCCTGACCTTAAGGAGAAATAACTGCAGGAAGAGAACAACCATGATGCTTACTCTTACCTCCACCCTACCCTCTCTTCACTCCTCATTCCCCCCCTCCCCTCCGTTTTCTCCCCATCTACCCCCCCCCCCTGCCTCCTACTCTGCTGTCACCTCATTTTCCGCTCCCCCCCTTTCCTAACCTTTCACCCTTTCTGTTGCTTCCCCATGATATACTGTTTTCCATCGGACCCGAATGCTGAATCACAGCGCTGTTTACCTTAGATGCCTGCTGCGACAGGCTCTTGACTTGTATCTTTTGTTTCTTCATCTTGCTATATGGGATTTTAGCACTGTTTTGTTTTATGTGAGTATTGCTAAAAACTAATAAAATTTTTAAATAATAAAAAAAAAAGAAAAAAGTCTCTGCAAATTCTGACTACATTAGTGCTTGTACTACTACCCACATCATGGAACAGGGTCTGTTCCATGTTGGGGGTAGTAGTAGAGGGGCTGAGGGATTGATCGCACCGGGTTTCACTTCTGAGACCCGATCCGATCAGATGTTATTAAGCAGGGGAGCGGGCGGCATGTTCCGATCCCCTGCAATGTACAGTAAACTTTCATTTTTTAATTCCCCACCAGGAGCCCTGAATGGCCGGGACCGAGGAGCCAATCAGGACTCCTGGCAGGGTTTTAATATAGAAGCGCTGTGGTGGGCAAAGATATATAGAATCGCGGTGGGGGGGGGGGGGGGGGGGGTATATATCTGGCCCCTCCAGCTTTTGTATATATTTTTCCCCCTGCTGCGCTATATCAAACTTAGTGCCCGCTGTGCTTGAATAAATGTACTGCCCCCCCAGCACTATTAAATATCTATACTGACCCCAGCTGCGCATAATATTAATATTCATATTTTCTCCCTCCCCTGGCTGCCAATGAATGAAAACTCTATTAGCGGCGGAGCCGGAGGCTGCTTCCCGCTCACGCTGCTAAGAGTTTGTCATTCATAGTGGGCAGCAGCTGCATATCATGCCGTGGGGGTCAGACATATGGATATATGTCTGACCCTCACATCATACATATACAAATGCCGACTCACCGCTATGAATGACAAGTAAGCTATAAGGAGCAGCAGCGTGAGCCTCCCTGCACTGCTTTACTTGTCATTCATAGCGGTGAGCCGGCATTTGTATATGTATGATGTGAGGGTCAGACATATATCCATATGTCTGACCCCAGCAGCATGATATGCAGCTGCAGCCTTCCGCTCCGCCGCTAATGGAGTGTTCATTCATTGGCAGCCAGGGGAGGGAGAAAATATGAATATTAATATGCGCAGCTAGGGGGGATCAGTATATATATAAATATGCGCAGCGGGGGGGGGTCAGTATATGCGCAGCAGGGGTCAGTATAGATATATAATAGCGCTGGGGGGGCAGTACATTTATTCAAGCACAGCGGGCACTAAGTTTGATATAGCGCAGCAGGGGAAAAATATATATAGAAATGCTGGAGGGGCCAGATATATACCCCCCCCCCCGCCCCCGCCGATTCTATACATCTTTGCCCAACACAGCGCTTCTATATTAAAACCCTGCCAGGAGCCCTGATTGGCTCCTCGGTGGGGAATTTAAAAATGAAAGTTTACTGTACATTGCAGGGGATCGGAACATGCCGCCCGCTCCCCTGCTTAATAACATCTGATCGGATCGGGTCTCAGAAGTGAGACCCGATGCGATCAATGCCTCAGCCCCTCTACTACTAACCCAAACATGGAACAGACCCTGTTCCATGCTGGGGGTAGCAGGATTCATTCCGTTTTGAGGAATTTACCGAAAGCTCTGAGCTGTCGGTTTTCTGTGAAGCAAAACTCATAGGTTTTCCTGTGAGTTTTCTTCACACTTGGAGTGTTTTTTCTTTTTTTGTCAGGAACACACCCCTTTTGTCGGGAAAAATGCCCCTTTTGTTGTTTTTTTTTCACTCTGAGTGATTTTGATTTTGTCGGGTTATGCGCCAGATTCTGGCGCAAATTCTGGCGCAGACAGAATTCTGGTGCAAAACCCGACAAAAAGTGTCGGGATCCTGTTAGTAAATGAGGGCCAGTGAGTTTCAAAACACATTATAGGTTGTAAGGAACTGAAAATTGTCATTTGTCGTGTTTGCAGCATATTTACTGATATCAAAAGCTATTTCAATCAAACTTTCAACAACATTTTAACTTTTTAAACATTTTAACAGGTCACATTACATTTTAACATAGGACCCCATATTTGATAGCAGCTCCACAAGTCTTGCATCCATTGAACTTGTTTTTGGACAGTTTCTGCTTGAATTTGTTTGCAAGATGTCCAGAATAGCCTCCCAGAGCTGCTGTTTGGATGTAAACTGCCTCCCACCTTCATAGTTCTTTTGCTTGAGGATGCTCCAAAGGTTCTCAATAGGATTGAGATCAGGGGAGGATGGAAGCCACACCATGACTTTCTCTCCTTTTAACCCCATAGCAGCCATTGATGCAGAGGTATTCTTTGCAGCATGAAATGGTGCATTGTCATGCATGAAGATGATTTTATTACGGAAAGCATAGTTCTTCCTTCTGCACCAGGGAAGAAAGTGGTCAGTCAGAAACTCCACATACTTTGCAGAGGTCATCTTTACATCTTTGGGGACGCTAAAGCGGCTGACCAGCTCTCTTCCCATGATTCCAACCCAAAACATGACTCCACCACTGCCTTGCTGACGTCGCAGCCTTGTTGGAACAGGGAGGCCGTACACCAACCATCCACTACTCCATCCATCTGGAACATCCAGGGTTGCACGGCACTTATCAGTGAACACAATTGTTTGAAAATTTGTGTTCATGTATTTTTCTGCCCAATGCAGCCGTTTCTGCTTGTGAGCATTAGTTAGTGGTGGCCGAATAGAAGGTTTATGCACAGTTGCAAGACTCTAGAGGACTCTACACCTTGATGTTCGTGGGATTCCAGAGGCACCAGCAGCTTCAAATATCTGTTTGCTGCTATGTAATGGAATTTTAGCAACTGCTCTCTTAATCCGATGCATAGATCTGGCTGAAATCTTCCTCAATAAGCCTTTATCTACACAAACCCGTGTGTGCTCTGAATCAGCCACAAATCTCTTAATAGGGTGATTATCACGCTTAAGTTTTCAGGAAATATCTAATGTTTTCATATCTCGCCCAGGGCATTGGACTATTTCACTCTTTTCGGCAGCAGAGAGATCCCTTTTCTTCCCCATATTGCTTGATAATGGTCCTCTACTTAATAATGTGGAACACCAACCTTTAGTAGTTTTTCCTAAAATTGGGCTCACCTGGCAATCTAATTATCACAGGTGTCCGAGATTGTTTTCAGTGATCAAAAGAGCCCTGTGACCCAATGCCATCCAAGAGTTAAAATTGAAAAACAAAATAGAATTTGCATGATAATTTGGAATAGGGTGTAAGAGCTCCACTACATAGAAGATCTTCCCACAGAGAAACAGAGACAGAGAAATCTGCCAGATGTAGCTTCCATCTTCACGATGTCTCCAGCTTGTGGGGACAAGAATCAGGAGTTTTGACACCGCCATACCAGTTCCAGGGGTAGGAGCCAGATTCTCTTGTTTTTCTGCGATTTTTCTCACAACCTAGGACTCTTTGATAAGCTACATCGTTACCAGGGGCTCCTCTCTCTGGAACTGGCCAAGCTACCCCTGCATGTTTTCTTCCTCATTGTAGGCAGTCCCCAGGTTCTTTCTGTACCATCTGAAATGCTCTGGAGTCTACTCCAGACTCTTTTCAGATCCAAAGAAAGAAGGCTCATGCAGGTTCGTTATAGACCTGACGTGTTTAACCCAATATCTGCACAAAAAGAGGTTTAAAATGGAATCCATCCAGTATGTACTAATTAAAAAAAAAAAAAGCCTCTGAGAAACAATGAATGACAATCTCATTGGTAGCTATTGGCAGCTGCACCCCTTTTTTCTCTGCACAGGTTTTGAAAAATATCCCTTTCCATTTTGTCCCTTGGCAGCACACTAAAGTGTTATCAGCTCCTCTTTTTCTACAAGGTACAGAAGAAAAAAAACAACACAACTGATAGTAATCAGTGCCACTAATTAATTTATTAATGAACAGTTAGGCAGACCCTTCTATAAATATTCCTCAACATGGGAAATAGGCATGTTTTTTCTCTTTTGTTCCTATAGGTTGTGTTTATCTGGCATACTGAGGTACTCCTCAGTTCAGCTGCGTCAGTCAGTTCCTTGAGGGGTGACAGCAAAGAAGGCCCTATATAATTTCGTACAGGCTTCACATCATGTGTGTCCATCAAAGCCGCTGCTACAATCCTTTATGCAAACCCATTGGCCTAAACTAGACAAAAAATGCTCTTTGGGATCCAGATTCAAGGCCATGTATAGATCACTCCTGTTCAAGTGTCTGGGATAAGCCGCCTAAGGTAAATTTAGCTGTGGCCAAATTCTCTAAAAAGCCCTGTTTTCTTCAGAAGAGTCATCGCTGCTCAAGGATCAGATGGACGGAGAACGGAATCATCTCTCAAAAGGTACTAAGCATGCAAGGCCTCAATGGCAGCTGTACTGGTGGCTAGAGCTCTGCATATTTGGCTTTCTTAACTGATGCAAGGTCTTCAGGGAGAAAGGTCTCGAGGGATAAAATACTTAAGTCTCTGCAAGACATCAGGTTGGCCTCAGGGTTTCTGTTGGACTACCCTTTGGACTCGGCTCCAAAAACATGGCATTAGACACCTGGGCCAGAAGAGCTCTCTGTATGAAGGAATGAAAAGGGGACATTTCTTTAAAGAACCACTTTAATAATCTACCCTTTAAACTGCACAGTCTCTTTGGTTTGCAGTTGGCCCCTAATCTAGAATCTCTAAATGAGAAAAAAGGAGTGGGATTTCCGCCGATACCCAGAACACCTTGATTCAGGCCCTTTTGTGGGCAACCTAGAAGATCTCCTACAAGGAGACCAGTCATACAATAGGGCAGGATACAAAGAACCAAGAAAATTATTCCTCTTCCTTCAAGAAGAAGCCCTTTCAGGGTTGAAATGCCTTTCAACATCTTCTTAAGCCCAGAAAACCGCATCATAGAAGTCTGATAGAGGAGTTTATGGGTAAAGGAGCGGTCATCTCAGTACTTCCGAAAAGCAGTTTTTATGGCCACAATAGACTTAAAAGATGCCTGCCTGCACGTACCAATTCTACCATCCTATCAGAGATTTCTGCATCTAGCCATTCAGAGGAAGACTCATCAAGAACACCTGCAGTTAACCTGCCTACCATTCGGGCTCTCTCCTGCCCCCAGGGTGTTCACCAAGGTCCTGGTAGTCCTGGCAGTGTAGCTATGATTGCAAGGTATCTTTATAGTCCCGTACCTGGACAACTGCCTGATCATGGACAAGAAGACACGGATTTATCCTTATCTATTAAAAATCGCAACAGCTCCCATACAATCCGGTTCTCTGATTCATAGTGGACTCAGTGAGAATGAGGCTTTTTCTCTCACAAGACAGGATCCACAAGATGTCATCAGCAATCTGTTCCCTCCTTACCTGTCAGTCTCTTTCAATCACATCAGCCATGTCTGTCCTAGGCCTGTGCGCATTTCTGACCTCTCCAGGTGTAGAACCAGCACCAGTCAGGCCTTGACGTGACTATGCTATCTCCAGGGACGATCTCAGATGTCCTATGGTGGGTGCTTCCGTATACCCTCAGGGCAGGGAAAGATCTGAAGTGCAGACCCCAGATGTTGCTTACAACCGATACCTCTGGGCTGGGATAGGGAGCCCACCTGCACTCCCATTGGGACCAGGGAAAATGGTCAACGGAGAAGGTTGGATTTTCTTTGAAACACAAAGAGTTGCATGCGGTACGATTAGCTCTGGCCCACTTTGAACCATTGGTCCCTCACAAAAAGGTTTGGTTTATTTCAACAACCTACCACGGTGTTCTGTGTGAACAGGGGGGAACCAGATCCAGACACCTAGATGTAGTCTTCTAATGTTATGGGCGGAGGAACATCTCGAGGAGATTCAAACAGTCCATATGAGAGGGATTCAGACAGTCAAAATGGACTGGTTGAGCGAGAATCAAGTGAGTTCTGCAGAATAGAGTCTGCCTCCAGGTGTTCCAGGAAGGAGGTTCGGGTATCCTGCTACACATTTTATGGTGACCAGGGAGAACAGCCAGGTGATTGTCTTCTGCTCGATCTTCAAGTAAGACCAACCAGAATACCTGGACAGGCTGTCCATTTTCTGGAAGGGAAGGCTAGTGTATATCTTTCCACCCTTTCCTGTCATTCCGAGAGTCCTCAGTAAAATCCTGTAGAAGGAAGCCTTAGCTATAGCCATACTACTATTCTGGCCTAGGAGGGCAAGATTTCCTCTCGTATTGAATCTTTCGAAAGGGCAGTATTGGAGAATTCCAGCCAGACCAGACATCCTTCTTCAAAATGGGCCTGCTCCATCCAGCCCCAGACAATCTGCATATTACAGCATGGAAACTCAGCTGAGTTGAGGTCTTTTGGTTTCTCGGATGAACTGATTAACGTTCTTCAAGCCTCTAGGAGACCATCCACTGCAAAAGTTTATGACCAGATCATCAAGATCAAGATTGCAGTCCTGGTGTATTGACAAAGTAGCAATCCAGTATTTGTAAGTAAATAGCATCCTAGAGTTTCTTAAAGATGGTTTCCAGAAAGAGCTCAGGCTCAACACTTAGGAGGTCCATTTTTCGGCCATCAATTCTTCTCTTCAAGGAAAAATTTCCGCCCACTGGTTCTTCTAGGCAACCAAGAATATACAACCTGAATTTAGAGTGTTGGTGTTCTTTTGGGATCTTCCGTTAGTCTTGGAGGCCTTAACTCAGGCCCCATTTGAACCTCTGCTAGAGATTGAGATTAAATTCCGGACCCCAAAGAGGCATTCTTAGTGGTGACTATTTCAGTTAAGAGTCAGCGAGATGCAGGCATACCCCTTCAAAGAACTTTATCTTAGCATTTCAGGATTGCCTCATTCTGCATACTCAATCTGCAAACTAAAAAAAATACTTTTTGCCGAAAGTTGCATCTATTCAGAATATTAACAAAGAACAACAGTTTAAATGGTACTCTTTGGATGTCAATAGGGCAGTTCTCACTTACCTATAAAGATCTGAGGCATTCAGCCTATCAGAAGCCTTGTTCCTGCAATTTGCTGGGCCGAATAAAGGAAAGACAGCCTCTAAGGCCTCTCTCTCCAGGTTTCAAGATACGAGTGCAGCCTCTACCTCATGGGTTGTATTGGCTCAGGTATCTTTGGACAAGATTTGCAAACAGCATTGTGGGCAACACCAACTTCGTTCATAAGACACTATAAGGTGGATGTAAAGGCTTCTTGGGCAGTGTTCTTCTTCATGAGTGCAGTTGGTACCCACCAACTCAACCCACCTTTTCTCCTTATAGTTCCTCAAATTCCTTAACCCCTTAATGACAATGGATGTAAATGTATGTGTCACGATTCGGCTGGCAGGAGGTGGATCCTCTCTGCCAGAGAGGGATTGGCGTGGACCGTGTTGGTGGACCGGTTCTAAGTTGCTACTGGTATACACCAGAGCCCGCCGCAAAGCGGGATGGTCTTGCAGCGGCGGTAGCAACCAGGTCGTATCCACCATCAACGGCTCAACCTCTCTGACTGCTGAAGATAAGCGCGGTACAAGGGAGTAGACAAGAGCAAGGTCGGACGTAGCAGAAGGTCAGGGCAGGCAGCAAGGATCGTAGTCAGGGGCAACGGCAGGAGGTCTGGAACACAGGCTAGGAACATACAAGGAAACGCTTTCACTGGCACAATGGCAACAAGATCCGGCGAGGGAGTGCAGGGGAAGTGAGGTATAAGTAGGGAGTGCACAGGTGAACATACTGATTAAGTCTGCTGCGCCAATCAGTGGTGCAGTGGCCCTTTAAATTGCAGAGACCCGGCGCGCGCGCGCCCTAAGGAGCGGGGCCGCGCGTGCCGGGACAAGACAGACGGGGAACGGGTCAGGTACGGGAGCCGGGATGCGCATCGCGAGCGGGCGCCTCCCGCATCGCGAATCGCATCCCGGCTGGGAGTGATATTGCAGCGCACCCGGTCAGCAGGTCTGACCGGGGCGCTGCGAATGAGAGGATGCTGCGAGCGCTCCGGGGAGGAGCGGGGACCCGGAGTGCTCGGCGTAACAGTATGTCATGGTGACGTGGTACTTAGCGCACCATGACGTACATTTACGCGCCGCCATGATCGTGAGCACTGGAGCAGTGCTCGCTTCATGCCCGGCAGGTCCCGGCTGCTATCAGCAACCAGGGACCCGCCGGTAATGGCGGACATCCGCGATCGTGCGATTGTCCGCCATTAACCCCTCAGATGCCGTGATCAATACAGATCATGGCATCTGCAGCAGTGTGGTACTTTGCATAGATGATCGGATCGCCCGCAGCACTGCCGCGGGGATCCGATCATCCAGCATGGTGGCCGGAGGTCCCCTCACCTGGCTCCGGCCATCTCCCGGGGTCTTCTGCTCTGGTCTGAGATCAAGCAGACCAGAGCTGAAGATGACAGATAATACTGAGCAGTGCTATGTCCTATACATAGCACTGCACAGTGTTAGCAATCAATTGATTGCAATGAATAGTCCCCTATGAGGACATGAAAAGTGTAAAAAAAATAAGTAAAAAAATGTAAAATAAAAACAAAAAAAATTTGAAAAATCCCCTCCCCCAATAAAAAAAGAAAAACATCTGTTTTTCCCATTTTTACCCCCAAAAAAGCATAATAAAATTAATACACATGTTTGGTATCGCCACGTGCATAAAAGTCTGAACAATGAAAATATATTGTTAATCATCCCGTACGGTGAACGCCGTAAATGTAAAAAAAAATCAAAAATTGCTGCTTTTTTGTCACATTTTATTCAAAATTTTTTTTTTATAAAAAAATGTATAAAAAGTTAAACCTAAGCAAAAGTGGTAGTGATAAAAACTATAGATCATGGCGCAAAAGATGAGCCCTCATACCACCCCATATACGGAAAAATTAGAAAGTTATAGGTGGTCAAGATATGGTAATTTCAAACATACTAATTTTGTTAAAATGGTTTGATATTTTTTTTTAAGTGGTACAATTATAGAAAAGCATATAACATGGGTATCATTTTAATCGTATTGACCCACAGAATAAAGAAAACATGTAATTTTTACCGGAAAATGTACAGCGTGAAAACAAAACCTTCAAAAATTTGCTAAATTGCAGTTTTCTTTTAAATTTTCCCACATAAATAATGTTTGGTTGCGCCGTACATTTTATGGTAAAATAGGTGATGTCATTACAAAGTACAGTTGGTGATGCAAAAAACAAGCCCTCATATGGGTCTGTGGATGGAAATATAAGAGTTATGATTTTTAGAAGGCGAGGAGGAAAAAATGAAAATGCAAAAATAAAATTGGTCTGGTCCTTAAGGCCAAAATGGGCCTGGTCTTTAAGGGATTAAAGGGGTACTCCGCCCCTAGACATCTTATCCTCTATCCAAAGGATAGCGGATAAGGTGTCTGATCGCGGGGTACCTGGCACTGAGGATCTCTGTGCTGCACCCGATGCTCCTTTAGAGCATCGGGTTCAGCGCCGGAGGCTCATGACATCACCACGCCCCCTCAATAGAGCTGTCACTCCCCCTCCCATAGACTTGTATTGAGGGGGCATGGCATCACGAGTGGGGCGTGACAGTGAGGTCACGAGCCTCCATCCCATATCGCCAGTCATCCGGCACGGAGCAAAGTTTGCCCCATGCACCGTATGTCTGGGGTGCTGCAGTCGAGATTGCGGGGTCCCCAGCAGCTGGACCCCCGCAATAAGACATATTATCCTTTGGATAGGGGATAAGTTGTCAAGGGGTGGAGTACCCCTTTAAGTGTGCTTCCCAGCGATAAAATGGAAAGTTTAAATTTACTCACTGAAGTTTCTTCTTTCCATGAGTCCCAAGACGGCACAACGTTCCCACCCTAATAACCTTATTGCTGCATACACACCTATTTCCTGTGCTGGGGTACCTTTATAGGATAGTCTAATTGTTCATTAATTAACTAGCGGTACTGATTATTATCAGTTGTGTTGTTTTCTTCTGTATCTAGGAAGATCCCCACCCAAAAATAAAAACTGTTATATGTTGCGCAGTTCCTCATCCTGATCATGTACATTTGATGTTAATGTGTTTATGACTTATATTTCTCTCAGAATTACCTTTATATACTCGCCATCATTGCTCAGGGAGGTTTCTGTCCATACAGAGGCAAAGGGGCACATCCCTCTCTTCTCCTCACTGTGATGACTCCTCCCTCACTCTGCTCTGACTCACAGAGGGCCAGGAGCAAGCACAGCAGCTCTGAACTTGTCTGCAGCCCTGTCAATCACTCATGGTGTACATGACCACTGTACACTTTAGGATGGTATGTGTCCCAGGAGGCCGGGGGTCCCCTAGTGGACACTTTTTGGACTGGCTTTTTCAGTATAAAATACTCAAAATTTTCTGCAAAACATATTGTTTTTGCATGCTTTAAATCATATCAAAAGTTATTGTATCTGACAGTGCCCTTTTAAAGTCAGCCATTCCATATCAGAAACCTTTTTAACCATTCTTTAATGCCTTAGCATCTGTGTTTACATTCTCCTGTTCATTTTGAAACACCTTTTGAATTCATTGTCCTCTGAAGGGTTGTGAATTCAGGCCCCGACACAGCAACAGCCCCAAACCTTGATGGTGAGGTTTTAGGGTATGGTGTTTATCATCTGAACATAACATTGCACATTTGTGCTAAATAATTCCTTTTATTGTCCATCTGATGTTTGCCTAAGACCACCTAAATGTTCCACAATGCTTCTAATAAAATGTTTATGGACAGATAAGACAAAAGTTTACTTTCTGTGGAGTTATTAGGCTGCTTTTCGACTTGGCAGTTTTTTTTTGGGGGGGGGGGGGAAACCTACCACTGCAATTTTTTGAGCCAAAGCCAGAAGTGGATCCAGCAGCAAGAGAAAGTACAAGTCTTTCCTTTATATTTCCCATTCCATAACCTCTTAAGAATCAAGGACGTACCGGTACGTCCTGCGTCCTTTCCCTTTCTATAACGCGGGGCCACAGCATAGCGGGTCGGGCCCAGCCTCTAACCACGTCCGGGACCCATGGCTAATAGCGCGCAGCACTGATCGCAGTGCCGTGCGCTATTAACCCTTTAGACGCGGCCTTCAAAGTTGAACGCCGCGTCTAAAGTGAGTAAAACAATGCCTGTTAGCTCAGGGAGCTGTTGGGATCGCCGCGGCATCCCGAAGAGCTTACAAGAGAGTCAGAGGATCCCTACTACCTGCCTCCATGCTGTCCGATCGCCGAATGTCTGCTCAGTGCCTGAGATCCAGGCATGAGCAGTCAGGCAAGCAGAATCATTGATCACTGGTTTCCTATGAGAAACCAGTGATCAGTGTTCAATGTCAAAGATCAGTGTGTGCAGTGTTATAGCCCCATATGGGAGCTATAACACTGCAAAAAAAAAGTGATAAAAAAAAAGGGAATAAAGATCATTTAACCCCACCCCTAATAAAAGTTTGGATCACCGCCCTTTCCCCCATTAAAAAAAAAAAAAGTGTAAATAAAAATAAACATGTGGTATCGCCGCGTGCGGAAATGTCCAAATTATAAAAATATATAGTTAATTAAACCGCACGGTCAATGGCGTAAGCGCAAAAAAAATTCCAAAGTCCAAAATAGTGCATTTTTAGTCACTTTTTATATCATGAAAAAATGAATGAAAAACCGATCAATAAGTCCTATCAATACAAAAATGGTACCGCTAAAAACTTCAGATCACGGCGCAAAAAATGAGCCCTTCATACCGCCCCATATGCGGAAAAATAAAAAAGTTATAGGGGTCAGAAGATGACAATTTTAAACGTATACATTTTCCTGCATGTAGTTATGATTTTTTCCAGAAGTACGACAAAATCAAACCTACATCAGTAGGGTACCATTTTAATCGTATGGACCTACAGAATAAAGATAAGGTGTCATTTTTACTGAAAAATGTGCTGTGTAGAAAGGGAAGCCCCCAAAATTTACAAAATGGCGTTTTTTTTTTCAATTTTGTCACACAAAGTTTTTTTGTTTCCGTTTCGCCGTAGATTTTTGGGTAAAATGACTGAAGTTATTACAAAGTAGAATTGGTGGCGCAAAAAATAAGCTATCATATGGATTTTTAGGTGAAAAATTGAAAGAGTTATGAATCTTTAAAGGTAATGAGGAAAAAACGAAAATGCAAAAACGGAAAAACCCCGGGTCCTTAAGGGTTTCATAACACTTTTATATTTTCATCCACAGACTAGTATGAGGGCTTGTTTTTTGCGCGACCAGTTGTCAGTTGTAATGCCATCACTCACTTTACCATAAAATGTATGGTGCAACCCAAAAAAAAAACTATTTGTGTGGTGAAATTAAAAAGAAAACTGCAATTTTGGAAGGTTTTGTTTTCACGCCGTACAATTTACAGTAAAAATGACATGTGTTCTTTATTCTATGGGTCAATACGATTAAAATGATAGCCATGGTAACATACTTTTCTATTACTGTTGCGCTTAAAAAAAAAAATCGCAAACTTTTTAACCAAATTAGTCCTTTTTAAAATCCTCCTAATTTGAAGACCTATAACTTTTTCATTTTTCCGTATAAGCGGCGGTATGAGGGCTCATTTTTTGCGCGGTGATCTGTACTTTTTATTGATACCATATTTGCTTATATAGTACTTTGAATCCATTTTTTATAAAAAATTTTGGGGGGAAAAATGTTATAAAAAAGCATCTCTTTTGGACTTTTTTATTTTTATGTTCACCGTACGGTATCATTAACATTTAATTTTAATAGTTCAGATATTTATGCACGCGGGGATACCAAATATGTATATAAAATATTTTTTTTAACACTTTTTGGGGGTGAAATAGGGAAAATGGGACAATTTAGGTTTTTATTGGGGGGGGGGGGGAGGGGGTTTTTCAAATTTTTTTCACTATTTTTTTTTTACACTTTAATATTCCCCATAGGGGACTATTTATAGCAATCACTCGATTGCTAATACTGGTCAGTGCTATGTATAGGACACAGCACTGATCAGCATTATCGGTCATCTTCTGCTCTGGTCTACGGGAAGGCAGATCAGAGCAGAAGACGCCGGGAAGGCAGCGGAGCCAGGTGAGGGGACCTCTGTCTGCTGTGCTGGATGATCAGATCGCTGCGGGCGATCCGATCATCCATTTTAATGACCGCGATGCTGCAGATGCCGTGATCTGTATTTATCATGGCATCTGAGGGGTTAATGGCGGACATCGGCGGGATCGCGGGTGTCCGCCATTACGGGAGGGTCCCTGGCTGCGATCAGTAGCCGTGACCTGCCGCGCATGATCCGGGCATTGCTCCGATGCTCGTGGTTATGCTTAGGATGTAAATGTACGTCCTGGTGCGTTAAGTACCACCTCACCAGGACGTACATTTACGGTGCTCGTCGTTAAGGGGTTAAAAGGTAAGGAGGAAAAAATGAAAGTGCAATTGGAAAAAACCCTGGTCCTTAAGGGGTTAAAAATACACTTCTGGCTTTGGTTCAAAAACTGCAGAGGAAGTTTTCCAAATAACTGCCATGTGGAAACGCAGCTTTATTTGTGCAGTTTTGTTGCATGGATACATTAACCTCTTAAGGACCAAGGATGTACCAGTACATCCTGAGTCCTCTCCCTTACTATAATGCAGGGGTTTCGCCAGTGGCTAATAGCGCGCGGCACTGATCGTGGTGCCATGCGCTTGTCAGGCCCAAGGCCTGATTATGGAAACATACATGTGTTTTATAATTGTATCTGTGTATAAACTAAGACCTGGGGGTGAGGGTCATTCAGACTGTGTACTTGTTTATTGCATCTTATTGGGGGTCTGGCTGTTTGGTATCTCCTTTGAAGTCGTGCATGCTTGTCCCATCATATAATCAAACAGATAAGGGGTCAGGAAGAGAGATGCCACACCTGGTGGGATCAGAGGGGAGGGGGGGGGGGGGGGGATGGAGTTTCCCTCCAAAGAAGCAGAGATAAGATTTAAAATGCTGGACTCAACTGTTGTTCAAGGCTGTGCTAAAGGCTGACAAGGACTGCTATATCATCATCCTGTAAGAACTTCATCTTTTTTTCTGAACTTGTCTTGCCAAACTCTTTTATATATTTTTGTAACTGTATGTCCTTTGTTTCTGTATATAGCACTGTGATACCTTTTATCAGATTCAATGTTTAATTAATCAGCTCTGGTCTTTGATCTCTAAATATATGAGCTATCCTTTCTGAAGGGAGCACTGGTGAAACACGTTTATCTAAGGGTTAATTTGGTGACTTGCTGGGATTAGTAGTGGATACCCAGAGGTCTGGTGGCCTTAACCCTTGCACCATCACACTCTCTCTAATGTCTTGGCTGGACCGATAGGGTGTAATCGTGACAGCGCTATTAACCTTTTAGATGCGGCGTTGAATGCCATGTCTAAAGTGAAAGTAAACCAATGCCGGTTGAAATCACGGCATTCCAAACAGCTGTAGGACAGCAGGAGCGTCCCCTTACCTGACTCCTGTTGTCCGATCGCCGAATGACTGCTCAGTGCCTGAGATCCAGACATGAGCAGTCAAGCAGCAGTATCATTGATCAATGGTTTCCTATGAGAAACCATTGATCAATGTAAAAGATCAGTGTGTGCAGTGTTATAGCCCCCTGCGGGAGCTATAACATTGCAAAAAAAAAAAAAATAATAATAAAATAAAAAAAAAGGAATAAAAAGACCATTTAACCCCTTCCCTAATAAAAGTTTAAATCACCCCCCTTTTCCCATTTAAAAAAAAACTGTGTAAATAAAAATGTGGTATTGTCGCGTGTGGAAATGCCGAATTATAAAAAATATATAGTTAATTAAACCGCACGGTCAATGGCATACACGCAAAAAAAAAAAACATTCCAAAGTCCAAAATAGTGTATTTTTGGTCACTTTTTATATCATGAAAAAATGAATAAAAAGCGATCAAAAAGTCCAATCAATACAAAAAATTGTACCACTAAAAACTTCAGATCACGGCACAAAAAATGAGCCCTCATACCGCCCCTTACGTGAAAAAATAAAAAAGTTATAAGGGTCAGAAGATGACAATTTTAAACGTATACATTTTCCTGCATGTAGTTATAATTTTTTCAGAAGTACAACAAAATGAAACCTATATAAGTAGGATATCATTTTAATCATATAGACCTACAGAATAAAGATAAGGTGTCATTTTTACTGAAAAATTTTCCTCGTAGAAACGGAAGCCCCCAAAAGTTACAAAATTGTGTTTTTCTTCAATTTTGTCAATGATTTTTTTTTCTGTTTCATCGTAGATTTTTGGGTAAAATGACTGATTTCATTACAAAGTAGAAACAACGGAAAATCCCCTGATCCTTAAGGGGGTTTAAAAAAATAAAAATAAATGAACACTATATAAAGGCAGCTTTATAGTATATAGTATCAATAGTCTTGTTAATCTCTTTTACTCATGCACCATTTGTTGGCAAAAGAATGTCTGTAGTACAACAGGGACATTGAAAAAGTGGTGCAGTAAACATCATCAACACATCACAGAACAAAAGACTTGCTTACAGTTATGTTAAATAGTTCAAGGAATGTGTTTATAGATCTACTTTTCTTATATGGTAATACCATAAAATCATTGGCACTAAATAGGATTCATGCATGGAGCCATAATACAGCTATGTTCATGACAGGTTACATAGTATACTACACAGTCAACATAATTTTAAGGCCGGGTTCATACTGCGTTATTTCCACGGGTGGCGCTAGGCCCACGCGGACTGCATTGCCATCCCCGTAGACGGCAATGCATTTCTAAAAGGATCCACTCAGAAATGCATTGCCATCTATAGGGATGGCAGTGCAGTATGCATGGTTCTAGTGCCACCCACAGGATCTCCTGAGATTTTGCAGTGTGTAAGTGTGGTGTATATGACAAAAGTAAAAATAAAAAAAAATACTATTTGCAGGCAGGGTTGGGGAATTGTTTAATTTTCTAAATCAACATTACATTCCAGTGAAACACGGGAATTCAGGATTTTACATCCACACTATTTCTATTGCTTTCTGGTCAATTAAGAACTTTATAGTTTCAATCTCTTAGAGATGTAAAGATATAAAGTCTTCACAAGGACAACATTTCTACAAGGAGAAATTACGAAAACACTGTCTTAGGCAACAAATGCATGAAGCCCTGTGTCAAGGCATCAACCAATATGGCTTAAGGGGAGGGGCAGGATGGTCATCTCCTGGGACATATTAAAAAATATTTTTTGTATTTCTCAGTTTTTAGTTTTTGGAGTGCATATGGAAGGGAAATTACCTAAAAGACATCTTGTCTTTAGTGTCACCTGCACTATCCCGTTGGTTCAGGCTGTATCTGATTAAAACAATACTTACCTATCTCCGGTCTGTGGCATGTTAACCATTATTCAGGCGGCAGGCATGGTGCACGGATGGCGCTCCAGGAGCACAACAACGTCATCGCTGCAGCTTCCTCACTCGGCCCGGCTGTGAGCAGGCTTAAAGCAGCACTGATGCCAACATGATCTTTGAGTGAAACCCGTGCATCATGATTGATGCTCGAATAAGGATGATAACAGGAGACCAAAGTGATGGATTGAGGATAGGTAAGTATCATTTTCATCACTGATGCCAGATTACCTTAAATATTCTAGGTTTTAAAATTGTGTGAATTTTATGTTCTGTGGGTAAAAAAAAAAAAAAAAAAGTGATCTTATAATCAGAAACACTATGGTTTATTGGGAAATGTTCATCACATACAGAATACATTATGCAGACTCTCCTTGGTCAGGAAGTGGCAAGTGAACTGGAAACAATGTCTGGATTAAAGGTCAATTCACCCCAAAATGTACATTTCCATATCTTGTTTAGAACAGGATTTCTTAGGTTTATGCTGATCTTCTTGAGTGATGTAAGGGCACGATCACACATAAGGTTTGCTGCATCAATTTTTGTCCCTGCCACATTAATCTAAATAGAGATTCTAAAATTCCATGCATATTCTGCAGAAACAATCCCATTCAGATCTATGAAACAAATCTGCTGTATCTGAACATACCCTTACCACAGAAAATTTTAGTTTCCATAAATTTCCATAAAGCACCAGATGTACATTTTATTTTGCTGAATGTTCAAAGTGTATTACACTGAAGAAAAAAAAAAAAAAAAAGCTTAAAGTAAAATACAATAGATGCCCATACGTCATCTCTGGAAGGGATCTTGTCTAAAAGGTGTAAGGCAGAAAGAAAGAACAAAAAAAAAAAAATAATAATAATTTATACAATGTTGTCCTACTCAATGCACCTTTCTAAATTGACAGTATTTTGCCCCAGCTTTTTTGCCCTGTAATGTTTGTATATAAATAAGGATACAGTTCCTTCCACTCTGGATAATATCATATACCCTTGAAAAGGAAAAAAAAAAATCTACCCAAATTCACCAAACTGCACATAAAAATGTAAAAAGCAGATATCAAATGGCAACAAATATATTAGGATCACCCGAGGAAAATGCTATAAAGCTAAAAAAGGGAAAAAAAGTACATTGTACAGTAAAATATTACATCTTCGTTTCTAAATATAAACACTTTAGGAAAATGTGAAACCATGTAGATTGTGGGTACTAGATGGGAGGTTCTGGACAAATAAAACACCCAATTTCATTAGGCACCATCAGCAATCTTGACGCACCTGACTTTGCACTGGCAATAACTCACTTATTAGGTACTTCTATCTATATAATGCTGCTATATTCTATAGTGTATCCACTCATCAGTTCTAATGCTGGTGTTCACACTCTATTTTCCATATCTAAAAACACATACACTAAGTTCAATGGCCATCTTAGGAGATTGGACTATCAGTACTGTAGGTTTCGGAGTGTGGACTAACAAGGGCACAGTTGGCAGAACCAATGTAAATGTCTTGGGTAAAATCTGGATGGGTTATGTGAATGTAATAGTGATTGGTCATACAAGCTGAGAAGTACTAATAAAACTGAAGCTGTGTCTGGCACGCAATTTTCTTTTTCTGGTTAATTCTCTATTTTTTTGGCTACTTTATACATTACTCATATGACACTTTAATTCAGCTTGTTTTGTCTCATTCACTTTGAAGAACAGAAACTTTAAAAACACGACTGCTAAAGAAATGTAAGGAATACAGGTCTTAAAAATGCATTTGTTATGTTCTTGTGAAGAGCCAACATTACATTCAATTCTTTTTCTAAAGATGGGGCTGAGAAAGAACATTAATGGGGAGAAGTAACTTTAAAGCTCTTTGCAAAATCTGTAATAGTGCCCCTTTCCCCAAATGCCATCTATTGGCGTCCTTCTAGGTCAGTGTTTCCAAGCCAGTGTGCCTCCAGCTGTTGCAAACTATAATTCCCAACAGCTGGCTGGGAAACGCTGTTCTAGGTAGTAAAGGGGCCATATGGTGCACTTAAGACACTAGGGCCGAGATGTAATTGGAACCTCTGCAACTCCTACTGGCACACCCCTGACCGTAAGCATACATCTTTATGAGCAAAATTAGATTACAGAGAAAAATAAAAAAGGTTAAAATATTCAGTAGGCAGTCAATGCTTGGTGCAATGCAACTGAAAGCAGCGCACATTAACAACTCCCACCACAAAAGGCATAATCAGCTTGCTCTGCTTTTATGTAGGTTCCGCACTCACATTCAATATGATGCATTTGCAAAGTACTTAACCTCATATTTCATCTTTGTGCAATATAATATTTTCTAAGAAATTATTTTCCCCAAACATTGGTTCCTCTGTATACTAAATTCCAAATGAAAAATCACCATTTTGCGATTCTCTACTGGCTGAAGCATCTTCATTACAGATCTGCAGCACGGTCTGTGTAACAGCAAATGGAAAAACATATGAATATATATATATATTATATACACACAGCATGTGTTTATCAGGCAGCATAGTGTATGTAGGAAGGTCACGCTAAAGGAGGCCATGTTTATTCACCCAATAACATTAAATCATAAGTAGCATCAATAAGAACCTTTTCATTCAGGTCAGGCATAACAGTTTATTGCATCTCCATTATAGGCTGCAGTATGTGCACTGCTTCTCTAACGTCTGATGTCATGTTAGAGGCTATGGCTGGACATGCGCACAGAGACAATGAAAGACCCCGTCGAGACGAAAGAATTTAACGATGATGAATAATTAGCGACCCCCTTAAGAATGGCTCACATGCCTAAAAGCCACATTTCAACTGTGTTCAGTGCATAAGGAGCTTCTATATAGGGTCCAACAAGTTGCATCATAAGGGTCTTCTGTTCATCATTGGAGGTGCATGTTATGCATATATAATTATATATATATGTGTGTATAAAATGCTGTGGTCTTTTTTTTAATTATTTTTAATTTACCCACACAACCGCCCAAGCCCCAAAATTGCCCACAGGTCCCATGCTGTTGGCGTGAAAGGGCCTTATTTGCAGTAATGATGTGAACAGCGTTGTCTGTCCTGATTAGCATTGTGGTATTTATTTCTTCTTGAAGAAACTAAATCGCTTTTCTCTGTCCTTTTCTTTTCCTTCCTTATTACGCAATGTCACATTACCCTCTGTGGCGCTATTGGGAGACACAGGAGGCATGGTCATAGCTCGGGTCATACCCTTGGTTACACCTGGGGAATGGTCTGAAGTATCACTAGTCGAGGAAGACAGCGAAGCATTAATCACCCGCATCCAACTGCTCATCTCAGCCTAAAGTAAGAGAAAACAGGAGGAGACCAGGTTACAATTGGGACTCTAGTTATCTAGGACATATAAATGTATTCAAGGGTTAACCATGAGAAAATACATAGACCAGAGCGGGGAAGGAGAGTATGGGGGAGTTAATTATTACCTAGCAAGCAGTATTTTTCCAATCTATTAAGCACCCTTTTCACTGGTAAGGTCTACATAATGCTGAAAAATCTGTACGTTTTTTTAGAAACCGTGGCCCAGATTGATCCATCTTTTTAAACCAAAACGGTCAAATTTTTTTCAATAAAAACCATGTTCAGCTTTCATATCTTATGTGAAAAATCACACTGTTTTGGTTTTAAACAGATTAATAAATCTTGGCCGGTGTTCCAGATTTTTCAGCTTTGCGTAGACCAGTGGTCTTCAACCTGCGGACCTCCAGATGTTGAAAAACTACAACTCCCAGCATGCCCGGACAGCCGTTGGCTGTCCGGGCATGCTGGGAGTTGTAGTTTTACAACATCTGGAGGTCCGCAGGTTGAAGACCACTGGCGTAGACCTTCCAGAAATGGCTTTTTCTCCCTTCACTTTCCAGCTTTTTGTGTGGCTGCCCTATTTGGCAAGACAGGGGTTCAAGTAACACCATTTTGTCCTCACAAAAAGATGGAGATCCCAGAAGTGGACCCAATCAAGCAAACTTTTAAAGGCATATCCCTTAGTTTGCCCAAATTATCTAAGATGCCCAAATTGTCTAAGATGGTAATACCTCATTTGTACAGTGCTCTTTGGCAACCCTGGCTCCATATCATCCATTTTACACACAATCAATATATACATACAGTGTTACTTGCAAACTACTTACTTCATCTTTTGCCTGGAAAAGATACTCTTTGCCATCTGATAAACTGTGGAAATATAAAAAAATAAAATTGTTAGGGTGTTTATCTACTGCAGATTTCACATATCTTTGTCAGGAAGACTATGGAAGAGGAATGGATCAGTTACTGTGGTCGCTCATCGGACCCTGTTCCTGATAAATTCTTACCCGAGTTTGAAGACATTCTTGCGTTTCTTGTATTCATGTGCCACACTACATTGTGCTCCAGCAAGCTGGACAGGAACCTCACCATGATAAGGTATGCCACTACTTGCACTCTTTGCATCTTTATAGAATCCCAAACTGCCTTTTTTCAGAACGCAGTAAACATTTTGCCAGGACCTGTATGGCAATAAAAATAACAATATTATCTGGATAAAATTAAAATCCACAATGACAGTAACTGTCTCCTTCATCCAGTTCCCTTATTGTTTAATTAATTGGTACTAATAACAGTCTACACCTAATGCTAAAGAAAGCAGTGTGAACCCCTTAAAGACCCGGGGTTTTTCCCTCCTTACCTTTAAAAAAAATCATAACTCTTTCAATTTTGCACCTAAAAATCCATATGATGGCTTATTTTTGCGCCACCAATTCTACTTTGTAATGAAATCAGACATTTTACCCAAAAATCTACAGCGAAGCAGAAAAAAAAAAATCATTGTGAGACAAAATGGGGAAAAAATGCCATTTTGTAAGTTTTGGGGGCTTCCGTTTCTACACAGTACATTTTTCGGTAAAAATTACACTTTATCTTTATTCTGTAGGTCCATACAATTAAAATGATACCCTGCTTATATAGGTTTGATTTTGTTGTACTTCTGGATTTTGTACTACTTCAATGATTCTGCAGCTTGACTGCTCATGCCTGGATCTCAGGCACTGAGCAGTCATTCGGCGATCGGACACCAGGAGGCAAGGTAGGGACCCTCCAGCTGTCCTGTAGGCTGTTGGGGATGCCGTGATTTCGTGGAGGTGATCCCGAACAGCCCCCTGAGCTAACCGGCAAAGTTTTACTTTCATTTTAGATGCAGCGTTCAACTTTGAACGCCGTGTCTCAAGGGTTAAGAGCGCGCAGCACCGCGATCAGTAGCGGGCTCGACCTGCTATGACATAGGGCCACACCGTGGCCCCGCGTTATAGGACGGGAGCGGACTCATGATGTACCGGTACGTCATGGGTCCTTAAGGGGTTAATGTAGCTGCCGTACAAGCATTTCTCACCTGTTGGCCGCTTTCTTGGCATGAGATTCCATTTCCTGTTTGCGGTGAAGCATTCCTTCCATTTGCTCTGAAGCCAATGGTTCAGAAATGCCAATTGGTAAAGTGGAAGTCTGAAGGTTTATAGGTGAAAATGTTGGCCGCGATTGGAACAGTGGTGAGGGGGGTGGGCTACCGTCCTTTGGAATTACGTCTGCCTTTGCTCCATTAGCAGCATCTGATATATCGTATCCCTATAGAAATAGAAAGGTATTGTCTGTTTTCGTCAACCAAACACCATTGGCAGTACACAATTTCCACAATATAGTAACACTGAGAATCTAACTAGTCCTGCAAATAAACAAGCTCTTATCAAGTTACGCTGACAGAAAAATAAAATAATAAATGGCTCTAGTACGGTCCCAAACTAAAAATATTTTTCTTTTTGTGGGTGTCTTTTCTCCCCCAATACATAAAAAAATAAAATAAATACAAGCTATCAATTGGTTATACTGTAGGTGCCCAAAAGCAATACAAATGAGAAAAAAAAAAAGCCCTCAAACAGCTACGCCAACAAAGATACAGAAGATAAACAAAGTTTTGCCTCTTGGAGTAAAAAAAAAACAAAAAAACAACAACAACCAAATATTTCCGGCCTTTATTCTAGGAGGTAAAAAAATAAATGAAAGTTGCATGTGTCATGTCATTATGGCTCAGGTGATTGCCATAGCTCAAATGAGCTGTAATCCATGTTCTTGAGTTGCAGAGATCCATATAGTCAAGCTGCCTCATGAGTATTTACGCTAGCTAACCAATCCTGCACTTTTGACTCCATCACAAGACCAGGACAGACAGATAAAAAAAAAAAAGTAAGTTTTTTTTTAAATAAAGTTATATATATATTTTTTGTTATCTGTTTTTATTTTCTGATTGTAGATTTTTTTTGTACCTGGTTATGAAGGTATCCATCTTGTCCGAGCTGCTTTTAAAGCATTCAAAGATATATGCATTAAAGGGTACCTCTCATCAAAAAAACTTTTGATATATTATAGATAGTGTATGCAGAATAACTTTACAATTGCATGTTATTAAAAAATATGCTTCTTTCTATTTAATTTTCCACTTTGAAGAAATGACCACTAGGGGTCTCCCTACCAGTCTTGGCAGCAAGCATTTCAGACTCATGCTGGAGTCCTAAACACTACGAGCTGCCAGTCTGCTTTGTTCACAAAGGAGAACACTCAGAGCTGCCAGCCTGCTTTGTTCACAGCCTGTTTGGCTGTGAACAAAGCAGGCTGGCAGTTCTGAGTGTTTAGGACTCCAGCATGAGTCAGAAATGCTTGCTGACAGAACTGATCGGGAAAAATACAATAGAAAGAAGCATATTTTTCATTAACATGCTATTGGAAAGTTATTCAACATTCATTAATCTAAAATATATCAAAAGTTTATTTGATGAGAGGTACCCTTTAAAGCAGCTATATGAACATATAATCAGGAGCTGACCTATTGACTTATATGAAACAGTTTTTCATAGATCTGTGCAGACTGCATGTGGAGGAGGGGAGCTGTGACCATCACCTATTGTAAATGGCCTTATTCAGTCTTATTCATATTTAGGTGTTTGCATAGTTATTCTGCCTGTGATAATGAGGAGAATGCAAAAAGTAGTATCTACAGAACAGGAAGTGTCAGCCTCAGCAGCCAGAGTGAAAACGTCAAGATTTCAGGGACATGAAAAATTGAAAAAACAAACAGCAAAACAACTTGGCCAATGGTCCAAGCTCGATCCCCTTATTCTAAATGTTTTTGAATATAAGGTATATATAGGATATATTCATTTATTATATCGAAGCAATAGTACATAGGTCTTTTGTAACAAAAAACAAAAACAAAAAAAATTTGTCCATTTAAAAAAATAAAAAAATTTATATTACTTGCCTGATTTTCAGAGAAGCTGTCATCTATCCGTCTGGTATCAGTTGACGGCTGTAAAAAACAAAAAATAATTTAAAAAAATTAATTTATTCCATTATATTAAAATATATAATCCTAATATAATTCTTTTAGATGTAAATAATGTATGTTTTGTAGAGGTTTTTCCAATATTCCATTTTTCTTATATACTTCTTTCAGAGTTTCTTACATCTCTGTTACCAGTCAATGGAAACACTCATTGTCACGTAATAGAAGTTGCAGTACAGTTATCATCATTGTGCAGCTGTATATCATCCGCATTACCAAGATGGATTTATTTTATCTATTGGCTATAGTTCCTTCAGGATGAGAGATGCTCTACTTTAGCTAATCATGATCCTGAATGGGGAACCCCCCCACCCTGACCCCTCTGGTAACAAATCAATTTTGAAATACTGTGTAAGTAAAGTAACACCCTTTTAAAACACTCACACAGCTAAAGCATAACTGGTCATCCTATGATACATTCTATACAGGTATTTTAAGGTCTACATAGGAAGAATTAAGATGGTGAAGTAAAAGTCCTTCACTATCGGACAGTTAGGGACTTACAGTCACTCCCTAGACCTAGGGTATATACACGGCATACATACCTGCGGAGAATCAGAGTCTGTATACAGTCCATTGACTGAAGCCTGTTCAGTTTGCAAGCTTTGTAGCCTAAGATGAAAGGATCACAGAACAGTAAAAGGCTTTAATTTTAAGAAATAAACATTTAATCATATCAAAGGTAATTTCATAGCACTGCAATTAGGATTTATCAAAACCAACAATTTTCACAGATTCAAAACTATAAGTAAAAGTTTAGCAAATCATAGGAAATAAATAAATAAATAGTAATCATGGTGGGAGTCTTCCTATGAAAGTAGGATAGAGCACAGGGTACACTGGCTATTCTGAAACCTCATAGAACTTTACCTAACATCATCCAACGTAACTTACAATTAAAGACAAGGGGCAAAGTATGGAGGTTTAACTTTAAACTGTAAAAGGATAGTCATCTTATCCTTTTAGTACTTCTGATCCCAGCCAACTACTGTCCTCTTAAGATTAAAGGATTGATAAAAGAACAACACAAAAAGTAATTGGTAACTTGTCTGAAGACCCATCCTGAGGATAGGCCTTTAATGTATAATGCCTGGAAAAGCCCTTTTGGGTATGTTCACATGAACATGTTTTGCTGAATTCAACAGGCAGCAAAATCTGCAGCAAAATATACACAGGAAACTGATACAGTCCCTCCCATTCTTGGGTTTCATATTTTGCCCTTGCATCCAGTAGTTACAATATACAATTGATATAGCAGTTACAATTGATATGGCAGCATATTATGTCATCTGTAATGACAATTGTGAAATTATAATGAAGCAGGAATCTAACCTTTCTTGTAGAACATTGGCAGGGATTGAATGGTCTTCCATAGTCTGATGATTCACTTCCTGCAAAATCTCTTCTCTTTTTGGCTCAGGTGGAGGAGGAGTCGGAGGTCTTCGCTTCCTCTCCTCTTCTTCCCTTCTTCTTCTAAGTTCATTCTCTTCCAACTACAAATAAAATAAGAAATAAAGACAAGAATAAAAAAAAATGTCTGCACTATTAGGCCAGTATAACAACCAATGTTCTGAAGATATTCACAAGATGCAGATTCCCCCATAGTTATTGTATTGGCTTACCGTTGTTAGCTTTTCTAAAAGATAGAATCTTTCATCCCAAGTGGCAACTGATTTTTGGAAAGCTTCATGCCTTTTTATCAGGTTTTCCACCTCATCTACATTGGTTCCCAGCTCTGAGGACCGGACAATAGGTTCCTGACTGGAAAGCCATGACTCTGCAACATTTGCATCTCTTCCAAACATCAGCACCTCAAGTACTAAATAGACAAAACAATGGTTGAGTGGGGAGCTTGTTGGCTGGACTTTCACGGCATAGCTTCCAAAATTGCATTAACACTTACCTATTTGTAACCATTCCATTTTATCTTTCCATTTGTTTTCGGTTTCTTGCCGCCTTTCTTGCAGCTGTTCTAGTTTTTCAGAGATCTGAAATTGACATAGAAAACCAGAATGTAATAAGATAACGAATCCAATATTTTATTGAACCTGTGGATATACTTTCCAAACCTAAACAATATCTCAGTAGAATCAAATTGGCCATCCATTCTGCTAAATAGTGGTTCTTATAAGTGTTATGTCATAGTATTTAAGCTTTAGACAAGTCAGTCGGATGCTAAAAGGGAATTTGGTTCTATGTAATGTTTCAGTAGCAAGGGGAGACACATCTGAATTAAAACATAACTTAATTGTTCTAGATAAAAGACATTTATAAATACCCCACTGACATGACAATAATGGCCGATTAGGCTGGTCACTAGCCAGACTAAATATCAGGAGTACACAAAGTTATCATGAATTGTGATTATTAGTAACCAGTGCTCAAGTAGGAATAGTCAGTCCTTACATAAATGAGTTGCTGCGTCACGAGAGAAGACTGGTGCACATCCCAAGAGAAGAAAGTCCACCAACATGGCAAAAAATGCAAGGTAGAAATGAAAAAAAATAAATAAATAAATAAATCACTGGAAATCCGTGTGTGTGGAGTGGTGTGGGCTAAACCCTGCTCCCACAGGGAACCAGCAGAGCATCCGCCCTAATAAGGGCGGCCCCTACCCCTATCCTTGGAGAGTTGCCCTGGAATACCCTAAATATGTGATGTATAGTGTACCCCTTAATGAGATATGATATACCCCTACACGTTTCAATTTGCGTTGGCATAAGTCATCAGGGGGATAAAACATGAAAATGTATAAAAGGTAAACACAGTAGGGAGTGAAAGCAATGGGGTAACTCACAGTTATTAGCAAAGTGATACCCTCAGATGCAGGGCGCCGTTAGTACAAGGGTAGCACTCCGGGACATCCCCTCCCTGGTGCGGGAGGACTTCAGGCTGGAATAGAAACAGTAAAACAGTGGTCCAAAGTAGGAGGTGCCGTAATGTAATGTAACCACCGCACTGCGTATGGCTACCGGGCGATGTCTGTGTGTAGCGGGGTTAAATACACAGGCTTACCAGACGTGCACCGGCAGACACACTACCTCGGACCACTGTCCTACTGTTTCTATTCCAGCCTGACATCCCCGCACCAGAAAGGGGACATCCTGGAGCGCTACCGTTGTACTAAAGGCTCTCTGCATCTGAGGATAGGGGTATATTATATCTCATTAAGGGGTACGCTATACATCACAAATTTAGGGTATTCCAGGGCAACTCTCCAAAGATAGATCGGGGCAGGGGTCGACCCTTATTAGGGCGGGTGCTCCGCTGGTTCCCTGTGCGAGCAGGGTTTAGCCCACACCACTCCACACACAGGGACTTCCAGGGATTTTTCCATTTTCCCCTGCCTTCTTCCTTGCGTCTTTTGCCCTCTTGTTGAACTCTCTCCTCTCGGGATTTGCACCAGTCTTCTCTCGTGACGTGACGCAGCAACTCATTTAGGTAAGGACTGACTATTCCTACTTGAGCAATGGTTACTAACAATCACAATTCATGATAACTTTGTGTACTCCTGATATTTAGTCTAGCTAGCGTCCAGCCTAATTGGCCATTGTTGTCATGTCTGCGGTGTATTTATATACGTCTTATCTAGAACAATTCACATTTTTGCAAATATTTTATTATAATTTTTCATGTAACTGAAGAACACTGAAGAAGTGACACTTTGCTACAATGTAAAGTAGTGAGTGCACAGCCTGTATAACAGTGTTTAATGTAGTGTCCCCTCAAAACAGCACACAGCCAGTAATGTCTAAAGTGAGTACACTCCTAAGTGGAAATTTCCAAATTGGACCCAAAGTGTCAATATTTAGTGTGGCCACCATTATTTACTAGCACTGCCTTAACTTGTTAACCCCTTAAGGACGCAACCCATTTTGGCCTTAAGGACGCAGAAAATTTTATTTTTAAAGTTTTAATTTTTTCCTCCTCGCCTTCAAAAAATCATAACTCTTATATTTTCACTACACCAAAAGACAGAATTACTGTAAAGAGCACACCACAAATTATGTAATACATTTATTGAAAATGTTATATTGTGAACTCAATAAATAACGCACAAGACAAAAAAGGGCTAAAAACAATTAAAAAGCTCTAGCCGAGCATACCTCTACAACATGGGAGAGGGGCCATGAACCCCCTTCTCACCAAAGTCCCTCTCCTCTGATGGTCAATAATATGGCTGCTATGTAGTGGTGCTGACTATAGAATAATAGCACATACTGTAAATGAATAGATAAACCTCTACACTACACCATCAATACATGCAAACACCAAATAATATTTAAATAAATGAGCAGTGTACAGAAAAATAAATAAGTAAATAAATTAATATCACCAGTGCAAAGCAACCACAGAACAGAAGAGCCAAAATAATAGATGGTGGGATGGGACCCCTAAGCCTAAGCCTTAGGGGTCCCGTCCCACCATCTATTATTTTGGTGAGAAGGGGGTCCATGGCCCCTCTCCCATGTTGTAGAGGTATGCTCGGCTAGAGCTTTTTAATTGTTTTTAGCCCTTTTTTGTCTTGTGTGTTATATTCTGAACTCAAATAAAATTTTCTATACATTTATTACATAATTTGTGGTGTGCTCTCTTTACAGTAATTCTGTCTTTTGGTGTAGTAATAGTGTTTTTTTTACTGAGTAGTAGCACCCACCACATATATATCTTGGTGAGCCCCCCTTTTGTTTACAATATTCTCACTTATATTTTCATCCACAGACTAGTATGAGGGCTTGTTTTTTGCGCGACCAGTTGTCCATTGTAATGCCATCACTCACTTTACCATAAAATGTATGGCGCAAAAAAATACTATTTGTGTGGGGAAATTAAAAAGAAAACCGCAATTTTGCTAATTTTGGTAGGTTTCGTTTTCACGTCGTACAATTTATGGTAAAAGTGATGTGTGCTCTTTATTCTTTGGGTCAATACGATTAAAATGATACCCATGATAACATACTTTTCTATTACTGTTGCGCTTAAAAAAAATCACAAACTTTTTAACCAAATTACTACGTTTAAGATCCCCCTATTTTGAAGACCTCTAACTTTTTCATCTTTCCGTATAAGCGGCGGTATGAGGGCAAATTTCTGTACTTTTTATTGATACCATATTTGCTTATATAAAACTTTTAATACATTTTTTATACATTTTTTGGGGAATAAAATGTTATAAAAAAAAGCAGCTATTTTGGATTTTTTTTTTTACGTTCACGACATTCACCGTACGGTATCATTAACATTTTATTTTAATAGTTCAGATATTTGCGCACGCGGCGATACCAAATATGTATATAAAATATTTTCTTAACACTTTTTGTGGGTGAAATAGGGAAAATGGGGCAATTTACGTTATTTTGGGGGGGGAGGGGGTTTTTCACATTTTTTTTACTTTTATTTTTACACTTTAATAGTCCCCATAGGGGACTATTTAAAGCAATCATTCGATTGCTAATCCTGTTCAGTGCTATGTATAGGACATAGCACTGATCAGGGTTATCGGTCATCTTCTGCTCTGGTCTGCGGGAAGGCAGATAAGAGCAGAAGACTCCCGGAAGACAGCGGAGGCAGGTGAGGGGACCTCCGGCTGCAGTGCTGGATGATCGGATCGCCGCGGCAGCGCTGCGGGCGATCCGATCATCCAATTAAGTGACCGCGATGCTGCAGATGCCGTGATCGGTATTGATCACGGCATCTGAGGGGTTAATGGCGGACATCCACCGTATCGCAGATGTCCGCCATTACCGGCGGGTCCCTGGCTGCGATCAACAGCCAGGACCTGCCGCGCATGATCTGGGCATCGCTCCGATGCCCGCGGTTATGCTTAGTACGTAAATGTACGTCCTGGTGCGTTAAGTACCGCATCACCAGGACGTACATTTACGTCCTTCGTCGTATGGGTACCTGCACGTCCTGGTTCTGTTACTGGTGTTTAAAGTCCACTATGTCGCAATGGTGTTTAAAGTGCACAAAGTCGCAATGTCCCGATTAGCTAAGAGGATGGCAGAAGGGCCCTTACCTGCCTCCTCGCCATCAGATGGGTGATCCTCTGCTGCCTCCAGCCTCCGCAGACTGGAGCAACAGAGCATCGATAACACTGATCAATTCTATGGCATAGCATTGAAGATTGTGTGCAATCGAAAGATTACATATTATAGCCCCCTAAGGGGGCTGAAAAGAAAGCAGAAAGTAATAAAATGTGAACAAGCCCCTCCCCTAATAAAAGTTTGAATCACCCCATTTTCCCCATTTTTTTTTTTTTAAATAATATCAAAAATAAACATAAAAATATATGTGGTACTGCCACGTGTGTAAATGTCCGAACTATTAAAATATAAGGTTAGTTAAACCGCACGGTTGTTGGCATACACGTAAAAAACACCAAAGTAAAAAAAAATGGGCTTCGTCCTTAAGGGGAGCATGGAGATCACCAGAGCGTCACAGGTTGCCACTGGAGTCCTTGTGAGGACATTATGGAGCCGATAGATGTTACAGACCTTGTGCTCCCCCATCTTCTATTTGAGGATGCCTCACAAATTCTCAATAGGGTTTAGGTCTGCAGACATGCTTGGCCAGTCCATCATCTTTACCTTCAGCTTCTTTAACAAGACAGTGGTCTTATGTTGGAATGCTGCCCAGCGGACGAGTCTCCAAAGGGAGGGGATCAGTATGTCACAGTACATGTTGGCATTCATGGTTTCCTCAATGAACTGCAGCTGTCCAGTGCCAGCAACATTTATGCAGCCCCAGACCTTGACACTTCCTCTACCATGCTTGACAGTAGGCAAGAAAAACAGTTTCTTTGAACTCCTCACCTGGTTGACGCCACACACTCAAGTTTATTTTGGTCTCTTTGGACCACAGGATATGTTTCCAGTAATCCATATCCTTAGTCTGCTCATCTTCAGCAAACTGTTTGAAGGATTTTTTGTGCTTAATTTTTAGAAGAGGCTTCCTTCTAGGACAACAGCGATGCAGACCAATTTGATGCAGTGTGCTGTGTATGGTCTGAGCACTGACAGGCTGACCCCCCCCCCCACACACACACACTTCTTCAACCCCTGCAGCATAGCTGGTAGCACTCATACGTTTATTTCCCAAAGACAACCTTTGGATATGACGCTGAGCATGTGCACTTAGTTGACATGGTGAGGCCTGTCAGGGTGGAATCTGTCCTTTGTAAATGCTGTATGGTCTTGCCCACTGTGCTGCATTCTCAGTTTCAGGGTCCTGGAAATCATCTTTTAGCCTAGGCCATCTTTATGTAGAGCAAGAATTCTTTTTTTTATTTTGATCCTCAGGGAGTTCTTTGTCATAAAGAGTATTTAAGAGTGTGAGAACGATGATACCAAATTTAAGACACCTGCTCTCCATTCACACCCGATGTGGTAATACTAATGAGTAACATGACAATGGGGAGGAGATATGGCCAATTGGGCACAATTGGGACATTTCCACTTAGCTGTGTACTCCATTTGATTGTCAAGGTTTAGTCATTAACCCCTTAAGGACCAAGGACGTACCGGTACGTCCTTGGTCCTGCTCTTCTGATATAACGCGGAGTTACACAGTAACCCCGCGTCATATCATGGCGGGCCCGGCGTCATAGTGAAGCCGGGACCCGCCTCTAATAGCGCGCAGCGCCGATCGCGGCGCCGCGCGCTATTAACCCTTTAGCCGCGCGCTCAAAGCTGAGCCGCGCGGCTAAAAGTGAAAGTGAAAGGATAGCGGGCTGTTCGGGATAGCCGCGGCTAATCGCGGCATCCCGAACAGCTGACAGGACAGCGGGAGGGCCCCTTCCTGCCTCCTCGCTGTCCGATCGCCGAATGACTGCTCAGTGCCTGAGATCCAGGCATGAGCAGTCATCCGGCAGAATCGTTGATCACTGGTTTCTTATGAGAAACCAGTGATCAACATAGAAGATCAGTGTGTGCAGTGTTATAGGTCCCTATGGGACCTATAACACTGCAAAAAAAAAAGTGAAAAAAAAAAAGTTAATAAAGATCATTTAACTCCTCCCCTATTAAAAGTTTGAATCACCCCCCTTTTCCAATAAAAAAAAAAACACAGTGTAAATAAAAATAAAAATAAACATATGTGGTATCACCGCGTGCGGAAATGTCCGAATTATAAAAATATATCATTAATTAAACCGCTCGGTCAATGGCGTGCGCGCAAAAAAATTCCAAAGTCCAAAATAGTGCATTTTTGGTCACTTTTTATATCATTTAAAAATGAATAAAAAGTGATCAATAAGTCCTATCAATGCAAAAATGGTACCGTTAAAAACTTCAGATCACGGCGCAAAAAATGAGCCCTCATACCGCCCCATACACGGAAAAATAAAAAAGTTATAGGGGTCAGAAGATGACAATTTTAAACGTATTAATTTTCCTGCATGTAGTTATGATTTTTTCCAGAAGTCCGACAAAATCAAACCTATATAAGTAGGGTATCATTTTAATTGTATGGACCTACAGAATACATATCAGGTGTCATTTTTACCGAAAAATGTACTACGTAGAAACGGAAGCCCCCAAAAGTTACAAAACAGCGTTTTTTTTTCAATTTTGTCGCACAATGATTTTTTTTCCCGCTTCACCATAGATTTTTGGGCAAAATGACTCACGTCATTACAAAGTAGAATTGGTGGCGCAAAAAATAAGCCATCATATGGATTTTTAGGTGTAAATTTGAAAGAGTTATGATTTTTTAAAGGCAAGGAGCAAAAAACGAAAATGCAAAAACGGAAAAACCTCCGGTCCTTAAGGGGTTAAAGGGGTACTCCACCCCTAGACATCTTATCCACTATCCTTTGGATAGGGGATAAGATGTCTGACCCCCGCGATCTCCCTGCTGCACCCTACGTTTGTTTAAAGCGCTGGGTGCAGCGCCGGAGCACCTGTGACTAGTGACATCACAGCCACGCCTCCTCAATGCAAGTCTATGGGAGGGGGCATGATGGCCGTCCCCAGCCTCGGCCCCACATCGCCTGTCATCCGGCACAGAGCGAAGTTTGCACCGGATGTCTGGGGTGCCGCATCCGAGATCAGGGGAGTCCACAGCAGTGGGACCCCCACGATCAGACATCTTATCCCCTTTCTTTTGGATAAGATGTCTAGGGGCTGAGTACCCCTTTAATGACTGTGTGTTAAATTATTTTGAGGGGACACAACATTGAACACAGTTATACAGGCTGTGCACTCACTACTTTACATTGTAGCAGAGGGTCATGTCTTTAGTGTTGTCCCATGAATAGATATAACATAATTAAGAAAATGTGAGGGATGTTCTCCTTAACGTACACAGATACACTAATGTTAGACAATGGTTTCATTGAGGGACTAATAACACAAAACAAATTAGCAGGCTGAACCTGATGCACCCTGGTCTATTCTCAATACAACCACGTTCAGGTAGTAGTTACCTTGTCCGATGCATAGTGATTCTTCTCTAGGAGAGAGTTTCCAAGGTTTATGCAGGTAGTAAAGCTGTCTGCCCGAGCATCCACCTCTGCTTTAATGCTTAAGTGATTTTTAATGACTAAATCAGCTGATGATACATCCCTATGTATGTAAAAAAAATTAAATGTTAAGGATGGTATTGAATCTAGATAACATTAAAAAAAAAAAAACATTAAAACGGAGTCTAACCGTGGTTTTTCTTGAGCATCAATCTGAAGGTTGACATCATCCATCCATAGCATAAGATCTCTAACCATCCTGAAAAAGCGAAATTTCTCCACAGTGTCCAAAAGCAGCTGTCGGCGTGTGCTACTTGCATCTTGCAGTTCGCCCCAGGCTTCAGATACTGCCTGTTCATGCCTGTTGATGTCTGCAGCCTTTTCACCGGCGTATGCTTTCTGGAGCCGAGCAGCATCCTCCTGAACCTGTTTTACCTTTAAAAAATAAAATAAAATAAAAACTATTAGAAATTATTACAATTTCAATTCAACATTTAAAGCATTTGCCCAGAATAAAAATATTCTGTATTATAAGATAACATGATTACTCTATGAAACACAAGCAAGAGAGGGTTATAAAAAATATTGTGGATCAGTTAAGTGGGCGTGGATATAAGCTCCTACGTGTACTATAATGCTAATAGAAGTTAGTTAACCTTGTGGTGGTGGGTAAAATAAATATCTAACTGTACATTACAAACTTTAGCGATGGCTTACCTGTGCACTAAGAGCTTGTATGTCATGTTCAAATGTGGTGTGCATGCGTTGCATAGCCTCTGCTGTGTTGAGGTCTCTTCCAGTCTCTTCTGGTATTTGCTTTTGTTTGTCCTTTATCTGACCCAAAGTTTCTCTGGCATCCTGGTAGAAGCGGTGAAGCTCATAGGAGGCTGCCAACATCTGGCTACGTGTATCAATCATTTCCAGAAGGTCAGCCCAGGCTTCATTGAGTCCATCCTTCCATTCAGCCACAGTGGCATTTTCAGAATGTCCAGAGGAAATGAGATCATCAGCCATAAGGTTGACGGCATCTACACGTTCCTGTCCAATGTTACTTGTGTCACGAGAGAATTCACGGAACTTATCTCTTAGCATCTGGTTGAGAAAACAATATTATACAATAAAATAAATATTTTAAAAATATTGATAAAGCTGCACCTGAAATGTTATCTTAATGAGAGTAATACAAATTTCAGATGTTACGACGGTAGGAAAAATGTCCCTACCGTTACATGCTCATAATCCTGTCCCAACTCATGAGAAGCCGCCACAACTTCACGCTCAGAGATCCAGTGCTCCAAGTCTTCTACATCTCTCCTAAGTTGGCAGAGTCTCTGGTGTTCCTGCAGCTTCCCTCTTCTCTCTTCTGCCAGGTCTTTCAGACTAGCATATAGCTTGTCAACTTGCCCCTGGCGCAAGGTAATCCGGTCACTATGAACAAAGAATATACATTTCTTTAAATTGTTATATCACTCCATATTACTGCGTATGCACATGTTAACTAAAAGCAAACATGAATACAGTATTTTTTATTTTATTTTTTTGCATGAAACAAGAAAACCTGTTTTATCATTGTAAAAAATAAAAATTTCTCTAATATACTTTATTTGTCACTTCCTCTCCATTGTATCCTGTCTAGGCAATTCTCCGCGAGCTACTGAAAATATATCAGCAACAACTCTACAAATCTTTCTGGTAGTTTGCTACAATGTATCAGTCTTGAGAAAAGTTGTAAATGTGTCCCTCCAGATGTATTCTTCCACTGGTTTGACATCAGGTGTGGATAGATGCCTGTGCACACTGGGTGGTAATAGTTGTCAAGGCACGAGTAGTCAGAGTTTTCAGATGCAAATTCATTATTGAAAATTGGTCAAACAACCGGCTTCAAAGATCCAGGACAATGTACAAGAAATTTCTTTTGTCTTCAGAAGTATATTCTGCATACACCATGCCCTCTCCCTACCTGTCTCTTCAGGGAGGGAGACCTGAAGGTTAAGTACGATGTAGGATGACTGCCCCAAAAACGCTATGAGAAGCCTACTACACGAGCTCCTGCAGCTACAGCACTTATCTTTTGACACCATTACCGTACATTATCCAAAGCTCTTGGTCCAGGATCTCTCCTGTTGAATTGTGCATAAGTCGCAGAGGGCAGAACAATGATAAACAATAAAATTATACAAATCTAGTTACCTGCAGTTCTAAACTACTTAAATGTGTGATTAAATGGACACAAAACGAGTAAATAAGGAAAAAAATTAGATAGAAAATTAATATTTCTATATTAAAACTCAACATCTCATATGTATATGGAATATTAGAGCAATATCATAGAACTTCATAGAAGGTTAGCTTGTGACCTCCCTCTGTCAGATTGGACAGCCACTGCCAAGCGTAACTTTTGCCTTGTGGGAATCTGAAACATTCAGTAAATGCTGTGCAAAAAAGGCTAATTATTCTTAAGTAGGCCAAGCCATGTCCCATATACAGACTAATAATACCAAATTACTTTCTAAAGTAGGGTAACCTTAAAAAAGTATATTTTCTTCCAAGACATTTAACAGGTTCACTTCAGCTACTTAATGAATTTTACCAATCAAAAGAAATATATGAGAAACTACACCAGATATAAAAATGAGGGATCGACCGATCGATGTTTTAGGGCCGATACCAATAATATGTGAACTTTGAGGCCGATAGCCGATAACTTATACCAATATTCCAGTATAAGTTATCGGCTATTGAACCTCCCCCCCCGGCCCCGCAGAAGCCGCTGCAGATCAATGATTCAAAGCGGGCGCTTTAAATCAATGAACTGCAATGGCTTTTGTGGGGCCAGAGACCGCCGCTGCCACCCGCTACTCTCCCCCTGCCTATCCTGGGGTCCTCCCTAGTCCAACCACCACCACTGCCCCATCGCCTCCCCCATCCCCGGTTTTATAATTACCTGTTCCCGGGGTCCGCGCTACTTCTGGCTCCGGCGGCGTCCTGAGCTGTCACTGTGCGCACTGACGGTGACGTCGCGTTGATTACGTCACTCGTCATTGCGCAGCGCATAGCAATAGCGAAGGACGTCGCAGGAGCCAGAAGTAGCGCGGACCCTGGGAACAGGTAATAATAAAACCGGGGATGGGGGAGGCAATGGGGCAGAAGCGGTCTCGGGCCGGGGCACTATCGACAAGGTAATTGCCGATACCGATAATGTAAAAAAATCGGGAATATCGGCTGATAATATTGGCCAAACCGATAATCGGTCGATCCCTATTAAAAATGCATTCTAAGATCACAGTTCATGTTCATTCACATTAACAATGTACATCCAATAATATTATACATTTTTGGCAGCTCAAGATTTACCTTTCTGGGTGGCCTCTGGAGACCATGTCTCTGCTGGAGTTGGCTAGTTGGTGAATGGTTTCAGCATAATCATCAAGAGCCTGCTCCATAACCAAGTGTTTCTTTAGCATTGCCTGAGCGCCAATCTCATCCTGTACAAGAGTAGGCAAGTAAGTTCAGGTGTCATTGCAGAACATATACACAGAGAGTTATCAAAACCTGTCCAGAAGAAAAGTTGCTGAGTTGCCCATAGCAACCAATCAGATCGCTTCTTTCCTTTTTGAAAAGGCCTCTGAAAAATGAAAAAAGCAATCTGGTTGCTATGGGCAACTTAGCAACATTTCCTCTGGACAGATTTTGATAAATCTCCCCTGTTTTGTTTGAAGCAGCAATTATAGAGCATGAAAATGATCTAAAGAATGGCGTCAGGTGGGGATTACTGTAACAGGCAGATATACGTCAAAGTATATAATAATCGGAATGTACTTGATGGAGAAAGTGTCTTGGAGAAGATGGAGCATTTGTCTTCCTTCAGGGGAGCTTTTACAAAAGAATAGAAAGGCTGCAGATGCCAGAAAAGCCTGACAGTGATTTACCTCAGGGTCCTTTAACCCCTTAAGGACTGAGCCCTTTTTCACCTTAAGGACTGAGTTTTTTTTTGCACATCTGACCACTGTCACTTTATGCATTAAATAACTCTGGGATGCTTTTACTGTTCATTCTGATTCAGAGATTGTTTTTTCGTGATTCAACTTTAACATCATGGTACATTTTTCTCAGCACCCCCCTCGGAGATGTGCCGGGATGCCTGGCAGGGGACCGAAATTCCCACCTGTACGCCCTCAGTCCTTAAGGGGTTAAAGAAACACTCATTTGGACAAACTATTTCTATGTTGTCCAGCTATGCCCTGAGATCAACTGCAATCGGGAGTTTCAGCCGAGTGAAGCGCACAGCAGTGTGCGCCACACTCATCCGCTGTCACTTAAACCTGGCTCATCCCCCAACTGACAGTATAAAGGTATACTAAAGGTAGGATCACACTTAACTGATCCGCAGCATATTTTATGCTGCGGATCCGCTGGTGATCCGACCCATAATGTGCCTTCAGCTGTTGCCCCAGCTCTCGCCCCACTCCCTGGCCTGCTCACAGTGGAAATCTGCCGCTCCAAGCAGCCACACAGGGGGCCTGCGAGTCCCAGCGCGTATGTACAGCGTACAGCTGCTCCGCGATGTCTGAGTAAACTAAAGTGCACTCGGTGACTCGAAGACCCCTGTGTGGCTGCTCTGAGCGGCGCATTGCCACTGTGAGCAGGCCAGGGGGTGGGGTGAGGTGAGGCAGGGAAACAACTGGTTACCAGCGGGTCCGCAGCCTAAAATACGCTCTGGATCCATTACGTCTGACCCTACCCTTAATGTGTAATCTGGTAACACAGGGCACCAAGTATGGAAAGGAACAGGTAATGCTATTGTGTGAAAGCCTTTACAATTCAGTGCAGAATTGTATGAACAAATTGTGTATGGTCTCAGGTGTTTAGCAGTGGGCCTGCACCTGACAGCTAGGGAAGCTATGATGTATAGTGACTAGACAGACAAGAACGTCATTTGTACTGTTGATGTGAACAGCTTTGTCTGGATGAGAAGCAAATAAAACTTGATGAAGCCAGTTTAAACAGAAAGCCCAAGCTGAGAACTAAAATGTTGGCGTGCTGGTGTACCAAAGAGCCAGCTAAGCCAGGAGACAGTGTTTCATGTGAGCTAATTCCTCCTGATAATGTTATGTTACCTATAAGTAACCAACCTTGGCCTTCTCTTCTGACATCATGTGCAGCTCCTGTTCTCCCATCCATGCTTCAGCCTCTGCAGCATCAGCATAAAACTGTTGTGCAGAAAGGGATTCTTCAAGACGAGCGTGCCGCTTTGCAGTTTCTGCTGTAAGCTCTTCCCATGTGCTTCCCAGCAATTCCAGCCTTTCTCCTATTTCCTGAGCATCTAGAGCACTGTTCTTAACCATAGATTTCCCCCTTTCTAAAATATCGTCAATCCGCGGCTGATGTCCTTGAATCTCCTTTTGCAGTGTCTGTGGGACAGAAAAGCCAAAAATTACATCATATAATTACATCAATAATTACAGCAATAATAAAAGGAGCGTTTATTAATTCTGGCCACGTACTGTGCAAGGAAAAAAACCAAAGTGTTTCATTGCCAAACTAATCTGCTGCCCCTTCACTCTCAAGATTGAGAGGGTCCAGGCCATCAAAACCCCACAGATCAGAAAGCAAAAACAATTCCTAGCTATATGCCACCATATTCTACGATGGAAAAACATCTAGAATTATTCTCACATTGTTACTTAAGTTAGCCATACACATACAACATTTTGACAGGTAAAATCAATGTGTATGGATGGCGACTACCTAATGAGAGAGGTCATGGTAGAGAAGGCGGCTGGATTTCAACATTGCTGATCCTTTTGTTCTCAGAGGAGATAAGCCGCAACTAGGTGTTTGGCAGCTGCTTTCTTCAAACTGTTCTTCAAACCGCAAGCACACTCACACTTGACTGAACTGAGCATGCATCTTTATGGGGAGTTAGGAAAGACAGCAGTCTGAAGTGTATGGCCAACTTTATTAAGAGACGTTTTATGATGTTTAAATTACACCATGCAAAGCCATGAAGCTAAAAACTTAACATAAACAATGAGAAGTTAATGCTTTACTAAATCATCCTGAGAATGTGTGTCCTCCATGTATTGACACTATGATTATTTGAATAAAGAAACACTTTTTTTGTGTTATTAATTTCTTAATAAATTTGTTATTTATTTCTATTTAAGTTCTGGTAACATCCCAGTATGGTTTGGTGAATGACCATAAATGTTTATGGTGGAAAAGCCAATGTAACTATTCCCCGTGTTAATAACTTTCTGCAGCTTACCTGGTTTTTCTTTATAAGTAATTGTACAGAAGGAAGATCCTTCCCATGTTCTGTAGAAATGGCCATTGGCTTCCTTTCCTTTACCCAGAGCTGTGAGAAAACAAACAAATAGTTAATATCAGTCATGTACTAATATGCAGTTTATCAAAAAAGGAGAAGCTTTAAAGTAGATGTGGCATTCCTTACTATTTCATCTTCCAAATCTCTATTAAATTGGTGTCCCTCCTTCGATGCCAGCAACAAATTTTTCCGCTCATTCAGAGGCGCACGTAGTTCTGTGAATTTGGAGGCGACTGTCCTGTTCTTTGAGTCTACTTCTACAATGTTTGCATCTTCTTGGCCAAGTGCCTGAGCCTGGCTCTGGATAGCCTCTAGCTCTTTTTCTCTGACCTCCATCTGGTTCTCCAACATCTGAAAACATAGTAAAAGAAAGGTGTGAGCACCAGGAACACCTGACCCGACCACACAGTGCTGGCACATCTAGGACATCCTGAGCTACTGCCTGTACACAGCTGAGTATAGGTAGTAGCCTAAAGGGGTTCTCCACTGCCCTGTCTTCCGGAGCTCCGCTCGTAGCGTCCGGAAGTTTATTACTCCGGACGCTGTGTGCGGGCTTCCGTCTTCGAGGCCGCCCCCTCGTGACGTCACGCCCGCCCCCTCAACTAAAGTCTATGGGAAGGGGGCGCGACAGCTGTAAAACTTCCGGACGTTGCGAGCGGAGCTCCGGAAGACAGGGCAGTGGAGAACCCCTTTAAGATGACATAGCTGCACCTGCACTGAGATTCTATAACAGAAAGGGGCCAATAAGGTGAAATCAATAAATAAATATAGATTACAACCCTAAAATTTTGTAAATAAAAATATGGTATAGTCACAGTTAGGCTGCATTCACACCATGTTTTTGCAGTACAGTTCCTGTATACCTTTTCAATTTGAAAACCGTATGGAACCGTATTGAAAACCGTATGCATTGACTCTACATTGAAAAACCTATGCCAAACGATGCATCCGGTTGCATTAGTTTTGCATCTTGTACGGTTTTGTCCATTTTTTTTCCCGTACCCAAAACCGTAGCCTACCACAGTTTTTGGTCAGAGTGAAAAACCGTATTGAAACCGCATATGTTTTTTTTAAAACATGGGAGTCAATGGGAACAGTAGAGAACCGTATGTGCGCACAGTTCCATCCGGTTTGCACCATATGGTTTTTGGCTTTGCAGTTTTTTTCTTGAAATTTTAATCAAACAAGTAAAACTTTATTCATAACGGAATGAAAAGTTAAAAACCTATATGTTTTTTTCTTTTAAAAACGGATGCAATTTTTCAAACCGTATATGGTTTTTAACTGTATACGGGTTAAAATTTGTACACACATTTTGATACAGTTTAGTACGGTTTTAAGGAATAATTTTTTAATCAAAAACCTGATAGAGGAACTGCATTGCAAAAACGTGGCGTGACTGCACCCTTAAGCTAAGTTTTTGGCCCCTTTGGCATTTTTTTCAAAATTTGATGGGTACCCAAAGAAAAAAAAAAAAAAAAGGATGCAGTAGGGATGGGAAAATATGTATTTAACAAAATTTGTATTTATTTTTTATACCAAAATTTTTATAGATTTTTAATTAAGTGTGTGTCACTTTTTTCTCTCTATTTTTTTAGGTAGTACTACTACTCCCAGCATGGAACAGACTGTTCCATGATGGGAGTAGTAGTACCTGTACTAATAGACATATTGCCCGGGGTGTCACTCCTGACACCCAATGCGATTCCCCTATCTATTGCAGAGATGCGGAGCAGCTCTGTACAGCGCTTTGCTCTGTACTCCGGCCAGTGATGTGAACAGAACATCACTCATTCATATTTTCCGCCCAGAGTGGGGATTGGCCGGATGGTGGCAGCCAATCACAGCTCTCAGAGGGAAATATGAATCAATTATGTTCTATTCTTATAACTGGCCGGAGTACAGATCAAAGATGCGGAGCGCAGGAGAAAGCCGCTCCGCATCTCTGCAATAGATAGGACGATCACATTGGGAGTCAGGAGTGACACCCGCTATGATTTATCCTTAACTGCAGGTACTACTACTCCAAACATGGAGCACACTCTGCTTCATGCTGGGAGCTGTAGTACCTGCATTAATAGACAGATCAAAGCAATTGATCTGTCTATTAATGCAGGTACTACAGTTCCCAGCATGGAGCAGAGTGCGCTCCATGTTGGGAGCAGTAGTACTTGCAGTTAAGGAAAGATCACAGTGGGTGTCACTCCTGACACCCGCTGTGATCCTCCTGTATAATTTATAGATGCAGCCCGCCGCTCTTCTATGGTCCCCTGCACTGACGTATATATACACATATTCATATATCCCACAGAGAGTTGTGATTTGCTGGAACCATCTGGCCAATCACAGCTCTCTGCGGGAAATATGAATAGGTGTATATATATGTCAGTGCAGGGGACCATAGAAGAGTGGCCGGCCGCATCTATACATTATATAGAAGGATGGCAACGGACCCGGGGTGATCTGTCAATTAGAACAGGTACTACTACTCCCATCATGGAACAGTGTGTGTTCCATGCTGGGAGTAGTAGTACTACCTTATAAAAAAAAAATAGGGAAAAACACCCACCCAAACACACTACATTTTTATTGTCAGCTACATTTTTAGTTGCCTGCCCGCCCACATCCCGCCCACATAAATTGATCAGTTTAAAAATTTATAAAAATTTCGATATAAAAAAAAGATACATTTAGTTAAATACAATTTTTTCCATCACTACTGTATCTTTTTTATTATTATTTTTTTATGGTACCCTATAAAATTTGATAAAAAAAAAAAAAAAAAAAAAAGGTAAGTCCAAAAAAGAATATAAACCGCCTGCAAAAACGTCAAGATTTTAAACCCACATGGCGTTTTTCTTGGCTTTTCTTTTACTCCCATAGACTTCTATGGGAGAAAAACGCCACAATTTCAGAGAACAAAATGCCATCGGCTCAACGGTTTTGCTTAACAGACAAATTTCTAATTGATTTATAGCCAACATCTGGCCGCAGTGTTTTTTGGCCGAAAAAACGCCATGCGGCAGAATTGGTGTTTCCCCCCCCCCAAAAAACAAGAGGAATTCCAGCCTTACACTAATTTTAGGGAGCATAAGTAAAAAGCAGTCTAAAAGTTCCTAGATTAACAACACATTTTTCATCTTATCATGTGTATTATTTCTTCTCCTCATGGATAAACAAATGAGAAATCAGCCATGTTTTTCATTCTTGTGACGTTCTCAAGAACTTACACGAAAATTGAAAGATAGGTGCTAACAGGGCACTTTCATTACAGTAAACTCATGGGGGGACATTTATCAAAGCATTTAGTAGGTTTTTTTGCTTACAATTGTCGCAAAAAAGTCGCATGCACGACTACTCTTATCTTTTGTGCGACTTTTTGATTGTGCAGTGCCCTAAGACTTTTTGATTGTGCAGTGCTCTAAGCAAAAAAAAAGCAACATAAAAATAAAAAATTGCTTACCAAAGCAAAAAGTAACTTTTGCCCTTCAGTGGTCAGAGATTTATCAAGTGCGAAAGTCGCAAAAAAGTCACATTGCATGAAAAAACCTACTAAATTTACTCCAGCTCAGACATGGAGCAGAAAAGCCACTACCAGAGCAAAAAAAAAAATGAATTGCTTACGTGAAAGAAGTTTATCAACAGGCTGAAGCAAGATGATAAATAAGTCGCGCGTAAGCAAAAAAAAAATAAAAAATTGCAAGGAAAAAAGAAATAAAGAAATACAAAAGCAAACATTGATAAATGTCCCCTATGGTGACTATTCCAAATGGCTGCATGTAACTTCAAATGCATTTGATGACTTATTGGGAATACCAAGAAGTGGTATGCATCAAACATATATCATATAGAGTCTAGACCAGTGTTTCCCAACTGGGGTGCCTCCAGCTGTTGCAAAACTACAACTCCCAGTATGCCCAGACAGCAACAGCTGTAAGCACCCTGGTTGGGAAACACCGGTTTAGCATGTGTCCAGCCGAAAGTCAGATAAGTACGGATCATTTTCAGACCATGAGTCACTAGCTTACTCTGTCCGGCTTTATGGATTTAAAGGGGTATTCCAGGAATTTTTTTTATTTGACTATGCTACAGGGGCTGTAAAGTTAGTGTAGTTCATATTATAATGTCTGTACCTGTGTGTGACTGTTTTCTCACAATTATTATGTGATTTTCACCACAATATTTATTTTTAACAGCATACAAAATGACTGTTGTCTCGGATTTTTCCCAGGTTGCAATGTGGCCGAGACCTGACTCACTAGTCATCTGATGACAGGGAGCCTGTCTGCCTCAATGGGTGGAGGGATCGCTTGGTGGGAGAGAGATCAATCTGTAACTAATGCAACAGCTGTAGGCACCCTGATTGAAAACCACAGGTCTGCAGCTCATTTATGTTTCAATGGGTGGGGTGGCTGATGTGCGAGAGGGAGGAAAATGGAATTGCGGGATTTGTAGTCAAAAAAAGAAAAGTCTAACAGGAAATGCAAGTTCACAAAAAGCTAGCCACAGTGTTATGGTAATCTCACAACATAGCCATTTAGCCCCAAGATAAGTGCAGATCGTTCCAAAGCATGTCCATTACTGTCTGCCAGGTACGTACTAAAATCACCTTATGGTGGAGAACCCCTTTAATGGGGTATGTCAAGTGTCTGGTAGAGATATGGCAGCAGATAGTTTTGAAATTCTCCCGCCAGAGGCTCAAAACGTGGTGTGAATAAACCCGAACTTCTACTTTCTTCAAAACTTCTAGTGTCACAAAATCTGTAAATGTATTTACCGCCCCCCCCCCCCCCCAAATAAATAAATAAATAAACCATACAGAGATTACACCTAAAGACATCCCCTACCTGTTGCTTTTTTAATAGTATGTTAACACTGGTTAGATCTTTCCCATAATCATCAGATTGGAGCTGGCCCTCCAGATTTTGCAACCAGCCTTCTAAAGCAGAGCAACTCTGTGTGAACAGCTCTGCTCTGTTGGCATCAAACAGACACTGTGCTTTACTTTGCGTGGTGGATTCCAGTTCATCCCAAAGAGCATGTAAGGAATCCAGTTTCTCTCGCACAACTGCTTCTAGTTCTGGTTTTTCTGCGATAAGCTGCTGTCCTTCCTATAAGAAAAGATTTTTCAAAGGGAGAATGAAAACATTATTTTTGAATAAAACAAGAAGAAATCAGCATCAATGAGAATAAGTGCATAGTGGAAGTTACCAACCTCACACACTTAAAGGGGTACTCCACCCCTAGACATCTTATCCCCTATCCAAAGGTAACGATGCTTCGGCCCCTGTATAGCCCGTCATCAGACACAGAGTGCGTTCGCTCTGTGCAGTGATGACGGCGGGGTCACGGGGGGTCCCCAGCGGCTGGTCCCCTACGATCAGACATCTTATCCTCTATTCTTTGGATGAGGCAGTTGCAAATTGTCTACATAGTCAGCTGGTTGTTAAGCTAATGAAAACAGGGGCCTCCACACCAGGTGTTTGGGCACACTGGACTTTGACATGCCTGATTCTTTTTTCCCTGGAGGTCTGGTAATGAATTAGCCCCTCCCTTCCCATTAAAATTAACATAAGTGTCTCCAGTGAAAACATATTGATGGCCTATTCTCAGGCTGCCGACATCAGGAACACCCCACTGATCAGATGTTCTGCAGAGACACCGCACACTCGCAACACAGTGAACAAGCAGAAGGCTCCGATCATTGTGCAGTGGCCATGCTGGGCTATTGCAGCTAAGATGCCATTCACTTAAAAGAGCCATTGTAATTTTGAGCTTTTTCCAAATGACAGCAAGACTTTACTGGCAACCCACTGATCAGATATCGATGGCCTATTCTGAGGTCTTCTAAAAAGAGTTGGCCAGTACAGTAACCCGCCGACATGCGATGGCCCCGACATATGATCAAATCGACATACGATGGCCTCTCAGAGGCCATCGCATGTCGATGTCAGCATCGACATACGATGCTTTTATATGTCGGGGCCATCACATTAGCTGCTATCCAATAGCGCAAAATGCTTAAGCTGCTGTCGGATAGCAGTTTAAGCATCCCGGACAGGTTCACTTACCTATCCCCGCTGCTCCGGGTCCACTTCGCGATCCTCCAGTGTTTTCTGCATCTTCTCCGGGGTCCGGGCCTTGCTTTCCGGCGTCGTTATTACGTCGCTGCACATGCCGTCCCGGTGCCGCAACGTAATAACGTCGCCAGAAAGCAAGGCCCGGACATCGGAGAAGATGCGAAAAAAGCTGGAGGATCCCAAAGAAGACGCCGGAGCAGCGGGACAGCATCGGGAGCCCCTGGGACAGCATCTGGAGCCCCTGGGACAGCATCGGGAGCGGTGAGGACCTGGTCCGGAGCGGCAGGGACAGGTGAGTACAGCTTCCTATACTTTACATTGCACAAATCCCTCAACATACGATGGATTCGACAAACGATGGGTCGTTTGGAACGAATTACCATTGTATGTTGAGGGACCACTGTATATATAATGGCCCTTATTTACTAAGAGTGTTGTGTAGGTTACTTTGTGGGTTTCAATTCCCTACAATTTATTTTCCACGGTATTCACTAAGATTTTCCTTTTTTTTTTATACACATGCTCTGATCTGTCTGGTTTTTCTCAGCTGAAATCCACCACATTTTCTGTGGAAACCTTAGTAAATTTGTTTGGTTTTTGTGAAAATGTCGGGAACACGCCCCTTTTCCAAGCAACCACGCCCCTTTTTTGGGTTTTCGCGAGTTAAGCAAGGTTTTTTCAATTCTGGCGCAAAATCGGGCGCAGACAGAATTTCTGGCGCATTGCGACAGAATCTGGCGCAAAACCAGGCAAAACCTGTCGGGTTTGCAATAGTAAATGAGGGCCAATGTATGTGGACTGAAAATCTGTCACACAAAACGTGGTGTAGATAAGGGGGTGGTCTGCTCAAAGAGGTGTTAGTTTTAATAGGAACAAGAAACACACAAAATATAAAAACAAAAACACACATGTGGTAGTTGAAAGCTTCTTTGCTCCAGAGATTATATCTGGTGGATACCTCCTCAAGTCCTAGTTTTTATAAATAGTATTCGAGTGTTCTACTTCAGTTTCAGAATGGTATTACTTCTATGTACCTTGTCTATTTTGTCCAGCCAGTCTTTATTTGATGCCAGCTCAGCCATAAATGCTTGATGCTTCTGCCATTTGCTGTGAAGGTTACGAGCTTCATCATAAGAGACATCTTGAGCTGTCAACATCTTCTCATTAATCCACAGAGTCAACTGTAAGGAAGGTCACAATATATTATTCTAGATCACAACTATGCAGAACATTTAGTGTATGTCTGAAACACAGATTTTTAAACTTGTTTTATTGAAAAGTGAATAAATAGACATACAGCGTAAACACAGAATATGAAAGCATACGACAAAATAACATTCAGTACATCATGATGTAACAGACCCTATCTTTAAGTGGATCTCCACCTCAGGTCATCATAGGTTCATAGTTCTGTGACGTTTCAGTTCTTAAAGGGGTACTCCACTGCTGAGCATTTGGAACCAATTGTTCCAAACGCTGGAGCTGACGCCGGGAGCTCGTGGTGTTATAGCCACGCCCCCTCATGACATTACGCCCCACCCCCTCAATGCACGTCTATGGGAGGGGGCGTGATGGATGTCTCAAGGATTTCACAGATTCAGGAAGATCGTAGAAAACATATAGTTTATTCAATAATGACACGTTTCGGGTTGGAGCGCCCTTCTTCAGATTGGTATTAACAATGAACAGACATACAGTGTATTTATAGGCAAATAAAACCCCCAAATTGCAGGTAAAATGGAGGAGGGGTAAAAGGTCACAGAAGTGATGTAGATAATACAGGACAGGTGGAAACAATCACATAAACACAAGAAAAGTATAAATGCAAATACATTAAACTGTATACAAGCTATGAGTTCTTATTGGTCTGTAACAGAATATCAAATAGAAGCCTTGTGATCTGTGAATCCGGGTGCGCGATGGCACCGAGGCTTGCAGCACATGGATGATGCGCCATAAGATGAGTGGTCAGTCTATGTTTACATGCCGAGCGGGGCTTGAACAAAGAGCCGTGGAATAAACATAAACTGTGGAGAAAAGAGAACTGTAAGTAACATACCTCCTTAGGAAGAACATAAGGATCGAGATCGGGAGAAACGCTTCAATGATGCGCAGCGTTTGGGTAGTGAGCGAGGTGGCCGCCAATAGGGGAGCGATGTGTCACCCCTATGACGCATCGCTCCCCTATTGGCGGCCACCTTGCTCACTACCCGAATGCTGTCATACACTGCGCATTATTGAGGCGTTTCTCCCGATCTCGATCCTTATATTATTCCTACAGAGGTATGTTACTAACACAGTTGTTCTCCACAGTTTATGTTTATATCATGGCATATAAACATAGACCGACCACTGATCTTCCGGCGCATCATCCGTGCGCTGCAAGCCTCGGTGCAATCGCGCACCTGGATTCACGGATCACAAGTCCTCTATTTGATATTCCGTTACAGACCAATATGAACTCATAGAATATATACAGTTTAATGTATTTGCATTTATACTTTTCTTGTGTTTATGTAATTATGTTTCTACTTGTCCTCTATTATCTACGTCACTTCTGTGACCTTTTACCTCAACCGCTCCTCCATTTTACCTGCCTTTTGGAGCTTTTATTTGCCTATAAATACACTGTATGTCCTTTAATTGTTATTCCAATCTGACGAAGGGAGCTCCAACCCGAAACGAGTCATTGGTGAATAACCTATATGTTTTCTACTATCTATATCACCTACATTCTCCCAAGGAAAGATTAAATACTCATTTACCACTAGATAGCAACAACTACAATATAATAAACCTACACTTACCAATAAAGATATACTCAATTATCATGAATCCGAAAACTTTATTAAATAACATTTTACATAATTATCAAAAAACTGCTCAAAAAGGACAGACACCCCTAAGCCATAAAAAACATGCACCCCAGTAGGCACAGTGTCCCCAGCCGTTTAATCATCAAGAAAATTGCAACACACTTATATAAGATAGTAAATCCTCCTCCGTATGTATATACACAATATGCCAGGTAATGCTAGAGTAACATATATAACATATTAATACACATAATAACATGCATTACCTGTTCCTAGTATGTTACCAGCGGCCATTTGGGGACCCCTGGGCACCCTCGACGGACGTCATTTCGTGGGCTAACCCACTTCATCAGGAGATAGTGTAGTTATGCTCACCCGGCTATTTATGTTCTGTTCTCTCCTATCGGTGTACACGCCGATCCCCGGAAACGGAAGCCATACCCCGCGGCGTCACAGGCTTCAGCTGGCATGTGACCATGACAGCTTCCGCCCAGACTAGCGGTGTGTGCACTCCGGGAACAGACATACAGTGGTCCCTCAACATACGATGGTTTCAACAAACGATGGTCCATTTGGAACGGATTACCATCGTATGTTGAGGGATCCGTGCAATGTAAAGTATAGGACAGTGGTCTACAACCTGTGGACCTCCAGATGTTGCAAAACTACAACACCCAGCGGCTGTCTGGGCATGCTGGGAGTTGTAGTTTTGTAACATCTGGAGGTCCGCAGGTTGAAGACCACTGGTATTGGAGGTTATACTCACGTGTCCCTGCCGCTCCGGACCTTCACCACTGCCCTGGATGTCGCCCTCCAACGCTGTCGCCACGTCCCCGGGGTGTCCTCGACGCTCCGGCAAGGCCTCTGCTTCCCCGGCATCCTCGCTCTCCATCGCCGCCATCACGCACGCCGCTCCCATTGGATGACGGGACATCGTGCGCAGCGACGTGATGACGATTATGGAGAGCGCCGACGAAGCAGGGGATCCCGAAGAGGACGCACCAGAGCCCCGAGGACAGGTAAGTGATCGTCAGTGGACCACACGGGGCACCTTAAACGTCTATCCGGTGGCAGCTGAAGCAGTCTGCACTGCCGGATAGCCGTTTATGCGATGGCCCCGACATACAAAAGCATCGTATGTTGATGCTGCCTTCAACATGCGATTGCATCTGAGAGGCCATCGTATGTTGAAATTATCGTATGTCGGGGCCATCATAGGTCGGAGGGTCACTGTATACTACATGTAAGAAGTAGCCATACAATCTATAACCAAAATATGAATCAATTGTTCCCCAAATGGCCCCTAGTTGAGTATTAACATACTGGAACAGGCAATATCATGTTTTAAACACAATTACAATACTGAATATAAGTAGAATCTATTCCTAATTCCTATCATAGAGGTCACTTCTCAAAATGTCAAACAACTTATTTTAAATACAATCCCTTTATTATTAACATAAATATACTGTTATATATCATTCTAAAATCCTTCTTTTTCATTTTTACAAGGGGAAAAAGGAGAAAAAGCCACCAAAATGTGTAACCTAATTTCTCTCGAGTAAGGAAATACCTCCCATGTGTATGTGAAGTGTTCTGTGGGTGCACTAGAGGGCTCAGAAGGGAAAGAGCGACATTGGGCTTTTGGAGAGCGAATTTTACTGAAATGGTTTTTGGGGGGAATGTCGCATTTAGGAAGCCCCCTTGGTGCCAGAACAGCAAAACCCCACCCACATGGCATACTATTTGGCAAACTACACCCCTCAATGCACATAACAAGGGGTATAGTGAGCCTTAACACCCCACAGGCGATTGACAAATTTTCACTAAAGTTGGACATGAAAATGAAAAAAGGAGATTTTTGTTTACTTACCGTAAAATCTCTTTCTCAAAGGATCCATTGGGGGGACACAGACCGTGGGTGTATGCTGCTGTCTCTAGGAGGTGTGACACTATAGTAATAAAAAAAAGTCGGCTCCTCCCAGCTGGATATACCCACCTTCAGTCTCTGAGCTAATCAGTTTAAGTTCCAGAGCAATAGGAGGAGACCAACAGGTCAAAGAAAAACACAAAACTGTCCGAGAACCAGAAGAAAAAAACATAACTGAACACACCCTCGGACAGAGAACCAAAGGAAAATCCCAAAAAGGCCTGGAGCTGTGTCCCCCAATGGATCCTTTGAGAAAGAGATTACGGTAAGAAAACAAAAAAACTCCTTTTCTCTATTGGCTCCATTGGGGGACAAAGACCGTGGGACGTACCAAAGCCGTCCCTTGGGTGGGCAGATAAGCAGTCAGGTAGACGGCCGATCCACTGCCGCCTGCAACACTTTACGACCCAGACTAGCATCAGCCGATGCGAAAGTATGAACTTGGTAAAACCTCGAGAAAGTGTGCAAAGACGACCAGGTAGCCGCCTTGCAAATCTGCGAGGCCGAGGCTCTATTCTGGAGAGCCCAGGATGCCCCAACAGAATGGGTAGAATGAGCCACAACCCTGAAAGGAGGAATCTTCCCCTTACAGCGATAGGCTTCCGAAATGGCGGACCGAATCCACTGAGAAATGGTGGCCTTGGAAGCAGGTTGTCCCTTGCGACGACCTTCCGTGAGGACGAAAAAGGAATCACACTGATGAAACGAAGAAGTGATGGAGAGACAAGACCGAACAGCCCGAACTACATCCAGCTTGTGTAGTAAGCACTCCTTAGAATGAGAAGGAGCCGGGAAAAATGACGGGAGGACAATGTCCTCATTGAGATGAAAGGCCGAGACCACCTTAGGCAAAAAGGAACGTTCTGACCGGAAAACAACCTTGTCCTCGTGGATCACCAGAAACGGAGAACGGCAGGAAAGAGCTACCAACTCAGACACCCTCCGGATGGAGGTGATAGCAACAAGAAACGCCACTTTCCAAGAAAGGAGGCGGAGAGACACCTCTCTAAGGGGCTAAAAGGGTGCACCCTGGAGGGCACTCAGAACCAAATTCAAGTCCCAAGGGGGAGAGGGTGACTGATAAGGAGGAACAGCGTGCGCCACTCCTTGAAGGAAGGTCCGGACATGAGAATTAGAAGCCAGGGGCCGCTGGAAAAGAACAGCAAGGGCCGAAACCTGACCTTTAAGTGAACTGAGAGACAACCCCAGTTCCAACCCCGACTGCAAACAGGAGAAAAGACAGGGAACACCAACAAAAATAAGACCGCCAAGTACGGTGGTAAATTATTGCGGTGGAGGGCTTACGAGCCTTGAGCATGGTGTGAATGACTTGGGAAGAGAACCCGCGGGCCATCAAAATCGCGGTCTCAACCGCCACGCCGTCAAATGCAGCGACTGTAAATTGGGGTGGCAAAGAGGACCCTGAGAGGGCGGAGCGGAAGGCGCAGTGGCGCGTCGTCCAGGAGCCAGACTACATTGGCGTACGCTGGAGCTACCAGAATGGCGGGGACGTCCTCTGCCTTGAGCTTCCTCAGCACCCTGGGAAGGAGCGGAAGAGGAGGGAACAGATAGGGTAGGCAAACCCTGCCCAAGGAATCACTAGGGCGTCCACGGCCAGAGCCTGAGGGTCCCGGGACTTGGACACAAAAGGAAGGATCTTCCGATTGTGCCGGGACGCGAAGAGGTCCACGTCCGGAATGCCCCAGAGGTCGCAGAGCTGCGCGAAGACCTCCGGATGTAGAGACCACTCGCCGGGGTCAGGTGAGGACCGACTAAGGAAGTCCGCTTCCCAGTTGAGCGCTCCCGGAATGTGAATCGCCGAAATGGCCGGAACCTTGCTCTCCGCCCAGGTGAGAATCTTGGTCACCTCGGCCATGGCTGCCGAGCTGCAAGTGCCGCCCTGTCGATTTATGTACGCCACGGCCGTGGCGTTATCTGACTGAACGCGGACAGGACAGGACTGAAGACGGGACTCCCAATGAAGAAGACAAAGAAGAATCGCCCGTAATTCCAATATGTTTATTGGAAGAAGGGTCTCCTGGGAAGGCCAGAGTCCCTGAACCATCCAATCCCTGAACACGCCGCCCCAGCCAGAGAGGTTGGCATCCATTGTAACAACCTGCCAGTGAAGGGGAAGAAACGACCGCCCTTGGAGAAGAAGGGGGGGAGCGGAGCCACCAGAGCAGAGACTGACGGACCCTGCAAGGGAGAACAATCTAACGATTGAGGGACAGAGGAGACCTGTTCCATCGAGAGAGAATCGCCAGTTGAAGGGGGCGGTAATGAAACTGGGCAAAGGGTACGGCCTCCATAGTTGCCACCATCCGACCCAGGACTTCCATACAAGTGCGGATGGAGACTGATACCTGGGTCCGATGGGAGCGGACCCCCGACCGGAGCGCCAGACGTTTGTCCGGCGGAAGACAAATTCGGGCAGAGGCCGTGTCGAATCAAAGTCCCAGGAAGGTTAGAGACTGGGTAGGACGGAGGACTGACTTGTCCCGGTTGACCATCCACCCGAAGCGAGTCAGAGTGTGGAGAGTGACGTCCAGATTCTCCAGAGTCTGGGCTCTGGTTGGAGCCTTGATGAGAAGGTCATCCAGATAGGGTATCACCGAGATTCCCCTCGACCGTAACAGGCCCATCACTGGCGCAAGGATCTTTGTAAAGACCCGAGGAGCCGTGGCTAGACCGAAGGGGAGGGCTACAAATTGAAAGTGCACCTCCGGAACCGCAAAGCGGAGGTACCGATGATGGCCTGGAAATATTCGCACATGGAGGTAGGCATCCTTGATGTCCACCGATGAAAGGAACTCCCCTTGTTCCAGGGACGCCACCACCGAACGGAGAGATTCCATTCGGAAGTGGCGGATGAGAAGGTGACGGTTGAGACGCTTGAGGTCTAGGATTGGTCGCACAGAACCATCCTTCTTAGGGACCACAAAAAGATTTGAATAGAAACCCCGAAACCGTTCCCCTGAAGGAACGGGAACGATAACCCCCTGGAGAAGCAGAGACTGGAGAGCCGCTCGAAATTGCTTCGCCAGAGGAGACCGGGGGGCCCGGGATCGAAAAAAGCAATCCCTCGGAAGGGAAGCGGATTCGATTTGGTAACAGTTGGACACCCGTCCCTGACCCAAGAGTCCTGAATGTGTGAGGTCCAGATGTCTTGAAAAAGCAAGAGACGACCTCCCACCCGAGAAGAAACCGCGGGTGGGGGCCTCACTTCATGCAGAAGTGGGTTTGCGGTTGCCTGATTTGGGCGCATAATGGCCGGACCGGTTGGAGTCCGACTTCCAAGAAAGGCGTGCCCGGAACGAGGGAGCCTTCTTGTCCCGCGAGGGCGCCTGCCCGGACCCTTTGCTGGAGCCAGAGGTCCGAAAGGACCGAAAGGAAAAGGATTTCCTTTGGGAAGTAGGGCAAGCCTTATTTTGAGGTAACAAGTAACTCTTACCTCCCGTTGCCTCAGAGATAATCTCATCAAGGCGTTTGCCAAAAAGACGGCCACTCGTAAAGGGAAGCTCAGTGAGAGAGAGACCTTTTGGAAGCGGCATCCGCATTCCAAGCTTTAAGCCACATAGAGCGGCGGAGAGCCACTAGGTGACCCACAGCAAAGGCAGAACAACGGGCTGACTGCATGGAAGCTGCGCACAGAAAGTCCCCAGCTTTAGAGCATTGGAGAGCCAGAGCAGATAGATCCTCTGAGGGGGATCCCGCTAAGATATCCTGATGGAGCTTTTGGCACCACTCCGACAGGGCCTTGGACACCCATGTCGAGGCGAAGATGGGAAGAAGAGAAGAGCCAGCTGCTTCATAAGCAAACTTTGCTAAGGATTCTACCTTCTTGTACGTGGGATCCTTGAAGGCAGCGGCATCTGCCAGAGGCAGTGTAGTCGCCTTAGAGATCCGGGAGATTGGTGGATCCACTGAGGGAGGGGAAACCACCTTAGCGACAAAGTCCTTGTCAAATGGATAACGTTCTTGAATTGTCTTGATTCCCGGGAACCTCTTGTCTGGATGTTTCCATGCAGATTCCAGAATGTCTTCAAAGTCAGCGTGAGAGCTGAACCTTTGAGGTGCTGGCTTAGCACGATGAAAGGATACTCCTGGATTGACATCCGAAGATCCTGGGTCCTCTAAGTGAAAGGTGTCTCTTATGGCTGTCACCAATGAGTTCACCGTTGCAATCGAGTCCGAGCGGTCCTCTGAGTCAGATGCCGGCTCGGAAGCCTCGTCCAACAGTTCACCAGGGGAATGTGAATGAGTAGAGGCAGTCCTGGAGGGGGGCGACGCTGACCGGGTACGCGGCTCTGGAGTGGCAGAGCGGCGACTCCGAGAACGTCCTCTGGAGGAGCGACGTTTGTGCCCAGATGACAGGGGGGGCGGGACCCACAAGGGGAACGCTCACGTCTATCTGAAGACTCAATGGAAGAGTCAGACGAGGCACCCCTAGTACGCTTGTGAGAGAGTGAAGTATGTGGAGACGAGGAGCGGGCCCTCTCAGAGGTCCTGTGCAGAGAAGAGCCCTTCAAGGCGGACACCACTTCCCGGGAGGCCTCAGCCACCGAACGGGAGACTTGGGTCAAGTCAGCCATATACTGGGTCATGGAAGAAACCCAGGCTGGTGGAGCGGCTGAACCCACCGGGACCGAAAGGGCATCAGGGGGTAAGTGGGCTCAGCAGAGCCAGACATCTTGGTATTACAGTGCTTACAGACAAAATAAGTAACTGAAGTTCCAGGTTTCTGTTTAGAGGGAGGAACAGCTCTGGGTACGGACAGAATGTGGAAAAAGACAGGAACTTTCTCACCCTAGTCTGGGTCCCCTGTCAGCTGCAGTGAGGAGAACCCGCTCCGTGCAGCTAGAGTGATGGAACAGGCCAGCCAATAGGAAGAGAGGGGCACGCCTGAAGCAAGGCACTAACTAACTGACCCCTTCTTACTGAAAATCGCGCCTACGGCGCTGATTGGAGGCTGCTTCGCGCCTCTGAGAGCTCCCAGCCCTGTGGGCTGAGCTATAGAACGGACAAGAAGAACTGTAATGGTGCCCGCTCCTTGTCCCGAGCGCACATATCATCCGCATCTGCGCTCGGGGGAATAGAGCGGGCGGCCTAAACGCAGGCAGAGACTGCCGGAGAAAGTGAAAGTAAGCCGGTGCTGAAAGCCCCCGGCCCGTACCAGCGTCGCGACTGTCAGCCGCGTATAAGGCGCTGCCGGCAAAGTGAAAGCAAGCCAGCGCTGAGAGTGCCCGGCCCGTCCCAGTGCCGCGGCTAACAGCCGCATATAAGGCGCTGTGGACATAGTCTCACTAAACACACACATAAAGTGAAGTGCCCCATATATTACATGCCCCCTCAGGTGCCACTGCTCCCCCAGAATAAAAGTGCAGTCCCTGTATAAACCAGCCACATAACCTGAAAGGTGGGCCAAAAACAGGCGGTCTCCAGAGGTTGCAAGTCTGTACCTATAGAGAAAAGGGGGGGAAGTACTTACCTCAGTCAGAAGAACTTATCTAATGGAGTTTTCAGTGAAGTCTTCATTCAGCTTTAGTTACCTGTACCATGCCTGGCTGCTATGCGCAAGCGAGGCGAGCAGGGAAATAGGGGGACCCAGACCCATGAGGTACCAACCCAGGCGCTGACCGTTGGCGAGGGGGGATGAACAGCACATATACGCAATGTCTGTGCCCCCTTACTCGCATTGGGGAAACAGGGAACCGGAGTCCCTGAGTCCCCACCGGAAAACAGAAAAGAAAAAGGAATAAAAAACTAAACACGTCCCTATACTAGGAAAAAAAAAATCAGAAGACCTGGTCTGGAGAATTCCAGACCATGTCCACCTCCTTCAGACACTACGCTTAAACTGATTAGCTCAGAGCCTGAAGATGGGTATATCCTGCTGGGAGGAGCCGACTTTTTTTTTTTATTACCATAGTGTCACACCTACTAGAGACAGCAGCATACACCCACGGTCTGTGTCCCCCAATGGAGCCAATAGAGAAATTAGATTTTTTTTCACTAAAATGTTGGTGTTGCCGCAAATCTTTCATTTTTACAAGGGGTAATAGGAGAAAAAGCCCCCAAAAGTTGTAACCCCATTTCTTCTGAGTGTGGAAATCCACCATATGTGGATGTTAAGTGCTCTGCGGACCCACTACAGGGCTAAGAAGAGAAGGAGCGCCATTGGGCTTTTGGAGAGAGAATTTGGTTGGAATAGAAGTCAGGGGCCATGTGCGTTCACAAAGCCCCCTGTGCTACCAGAACAGTGGACCCCCCCCCCCCCACATGTGACCCTATTTCGGAAACTACACCCCTCACGGAATGTAACAAGAGGTGCAGTGAGAATTTACACCCCACAGGTGTCTGACCGATTATTTTTTTTTGAACAGTGGTCCATGAAAATGAAAAATAAAAATGTTCCAAAGATCTGTCAGACACCTGTGGGGTGTAAATGCTCACTGCACCTCTTGTTACATTATGTGAGGGGTGTAGTTTCTGAAATGGGGTCACATGTGGGGGGGGGGTCCACTGTTCTGGCACCATGGGGGCTTTGTAAATGCACATGGCCTTCAATTCAAGCCAGATGTTGCAGAACTGCAACTCCCAGCATGACTGACTGTCCAGGCATGCTGAGTTGTAGTTTTACAACATCTGGAGGGCCACAGTTTGGAGACCACTGCACGGTTGTCCCAAACTGTAGCCCTCCATATTTTGTAAAACTACAACTCCCAGCATGCACTGACAGCCGAAGGGCAAGCTGAGAGTTGTAGTTATGCAACAGCTGGGAGGGGCACAGTTTGGAACCCAGTGTAGTGGTCTCCAAACTGTGTCCCCCCAGATGCTGCAATACTACAACTCCAAGCAAGCCCAGACTACTGCCCAGGCATGCTTAGAGTTGTAGTTCTGTAACATCTACGACTTCAGATGTTGCCAAACTACAACCCCCAGCATGCCTGACTGTCTATGGATGCTGGGAATTGTAGTTTTGTAACATCTGAAGGGACACAGTTTTGAAACCACTGCACCTCCAGGTGTTGCAAAACTTCAACTACCAGGATACCGAGACTGTCCAGGCATGCTGGGAGTTGTAGTTCTGTAACATCTTGCCCTTCAGATGTTGCAGAACTAAAACTCGCAGCATGCCTTTGGCTGTCTGGGCATGCTGAGAGTAGTAGTTTTGCAACATCTGGAGTACCACAGTTTGGAGACCACTGCACAGTGGTCTCCAAACTGTGGACCTCCAGATGTTGCAAAATTACAACTGCTAGCATGCCCAGACAGCCAAATGCTTTCTGGGCATGTTCGAAGTTGTAGTTTTTAGAACTTTTACAAGGACGCTGTGAAGATCACTCACCAACGATCTTCACTGCCACCTGCGGTCTCCGCTGCCACAACCGTCACAGCTGCTGATCACAGCAGCCGCTGATCACACCTGCTGATCACCGGTAAGCAGCCCTCTGCCACCCCGACTCTGAACTTTAACTCTCCCACCCCCCTCCTGCCATTGGTCAGTCAGTTCTGACTGACCAATGGCAGGGGATAGAAGGAGCTGGCACCCCTGCCACCTGGCTCCTATCCTTCATGGTGATCAGGCCATCTCTGAAATTATTTTATTTAGAAGAAGCTGTGTACCTCTTGACAGTCCTGGAGGAAATGTTGTAGATCACGATTGTCCTTTAATCGAGATAGAACATCATTAGCTGCTGCTCTGTTTTTCTTGTGTCTAGGGAGGATGAAAAAAGTATAATGAAATATTAAAACATAACACAGAAGGATAACAAATAAGTAAAATTAGGTAAGGGCCATGTCTCAAATTAGTCCAATATCAAATACAGATGATATTGACACAAAAACAAACTATACCTTTATACAAACACATTTCACAAGTATTTCTCACAGAAAAGGATTGCAGTAACACATGTTTTGCTATACACATGTTTATTCCCTTTGTGTGTATTTGAACTAAACCAAAAAAGGGAGGGGAAAAAAAGCAAATTGGACATAATGTCACCAAACTCCAAAAATGGTCTGGACAAAATTATTGGCACCCTTTCAAAATTGTGGAAAAATAAGATTGTTTCAAGCATGTGATGCTCCTTTAAACTCACCTGGGGCAAGTAACAGGTGTGGGCAATATAAAAAATCACACCTAAAAGCAGATAAAAAGGAGATAAGTTCACTTAGTCTTTGCATTGTGTGCCTGTGTGTGTCACACTAAGCATGGACAACAGAAAGAGAAGAGAACTGTCTGAGGACTTGAGAACCATAATTGTGGAAAATTATCAACAATCTGAAGGTTACAAATCCATCTTCAGAGATGTACATTTGCCTCTGTCCACAGTGCGCAACATTATCAAGAAGTTTGCAACCCATGGCACTGTAGCTAATCTCCCTGGGTGTGGACGGAAGAGAAAAATTGATGAAAGGTGTCAACGCAGGATAGTCCAGATGGTGGATAAGCAGCCTCAAACAAGTTCCAAAGATATTCAAGCTGTCCTGCAGGTTCAGGAAGTAGTGTCAGCGCGAACTATCCGTCAACATTAAAATGAAACTCTATGGCAGGAGACCCAGGAGGACCCCACTACTGACACAGACATAAAAAATAAAGACTACATTTTGCTAAAATGAACTTGAGTAAGCCACAATCCTTCTGGGAAAATGTCTTGTGGAAAGAGGAGACCAAGATAAAGCTTTTTGGTAAAGCACATCATTTTACTGTTTGCCGAAAACGGAATGAGGCCTACAAATGGAAAGAACATAGTACCTACAGTGAAATATGGTGGAGGTTCAATTATGTTTTAGGGTTGTTTTGCTGCCTCTGGCACTGGGTGCCTTGAATGTGTGCAAGGCATCATGAAATCTGAGGATTACCAAAGGATTTTGGGTCGCACTGTACAGTCACGTATCAGAAAGCTCCGAGATCTTGGGTCTTCCAGCAGGACAATGACCCCAAACATACGTCACAAATCACCCAGAAATGGATGGCAACAAAGCGCTGGAGAGTTCTGAAGTGGCCGTAAATGAGTCCAGCTCTAAATCCCATTGAACACCTGTAGAGAGATCTTAAAATTGCTGTTGGGAAAAGGCGCCCTTCCATTAAGAGACCTGGAGCAGTTTGCAAAGGAAGAGTGGTCCAATATTCCGGCTGAGAGGTGTAAGAAGCTTATTGATGGTTATAGGAAGCGACTGATTTCAGTTATTTTTTCCAAAGGGTATGCAACCAAATATTAAGTTAAGGGTGCCAATAATTTTGTCCAGCCAATTTTTGAAATTTGGTGTGTGCTTATTTTCCTCCTTTTTTGGTTTAGTTCCAATACAGACAAAGGGAATAAACATGTGTATAGCAAAACATGTGTTACTGCAATCCTTTTCTGTGAGAAATACTTTATTTTCTTGAAAAATTTCAGGGTGCCAACATTTACATCCATGACTGTAGGTCATCAATATCAACACACCAGTCGCAGATCGCTACATACATTGTGTAGTGGCCATTCTAGGTTCCATCAACTTAGCTCCCACTAAAGTGCATAGGAGCTGCAGTAACCGGTCACGGCCACTACACAGAGAATAGAGCTGTCTTCCGGAGAAGGGGGGAAAAAAAAAAAAAAAACTGACCCTTAGCCGAGTGTGACCCAAGACCCACCGTTAATGCTGGGCATCGCCGATCTGGCCGATGCCTGACATTTACCCTTTAGACATAGCAATCAAAGTTAATTGCAGAGTCTAAAATGCGGAGTTAAGGGTGCTGGTTAGTTCAGGGCAGCTGAGGAAAAAACTAAAATGCAAAAACTTAAGGTCTAAATGGTCAAAAAGTCAAAACTTAAGGACCTCCTTAAGGTCAAAATGGACTTGGTCCTTAAGGGGTTAAAACATGTATATATGTGTGTGAGTGTATATCTATCTATATCTATCTCCATCTCTCTATCTATATGTATCTCTCTATATCTATCTATATCTGTCTCTCTATATCTATAGATAGATAGATAGAAAAACTTGTCAAGAAAACCAATGCCTTGACCAATTGGAAGTAACTTGACATGAGTTTACGTCCAGAGTCCAAGTCACTCAATTTACATACAAATATCTGACTTAACAGGTGCCTCCATCTAACGGATAACCGCTCACCTTTCATCAATGGATGTGACTTTTTCCTGAATCTTCTCAGAGTTGACATTGTCCTCCAGAATGAGCTTCTTCCCCGATTCTACTAGACCACGTATTTTTTCATCGTTCGCATCCATGGTGGTCATAAAGTCCTCATGGCGCTTGATAGCCGCTTCAGCTGCCTGGAGGGTAGAGGGCATTTCCGTATGGGATAGGACATACTCCTAAGAAAAAGTAAAATGGAACATTGTTAGGTCATTAAAAAAAGAAGACTACAGGTTATTATTCTCACTTTGCTATATGATTCTAGAAGTAAATGTTTGAGCAGACCGATAAGTACTTGTCAGACGTATTTAGGAATTAAAAGGCTTGTAAATCATCAAAGTGGAACTCCAGCATTTTAAATCTTATCCCCTACCAACAATATAGGAGATAAGTGTCCCCAGAACAGCTTTTCTGGCTTCCCTGCATGGAAAGGGGTCAAACACACCCTCCATACATTCTGTATAGAGACAGCAGAGTACAGCACCCCAGAAACCCGCACCCTCCACCACCAAAATAAAACATAAAAAGATCAGACAGGGGATAAGATTTAAAACACTGGAGTGCTTCATTAAAGGGTTACTTTAACATTTAAAAACTTAAAAGGGGTACTCCAGTGGAAAAAAAAGTCATATCACCTGGCTCCAAAAAGTTTAACAGATTTGTGATTACTTCTATTAAAAAATCTTAATCCTTCCAGTACTTGTCAGCTGTGTATACTACAGAGGAAATTAGTTGTTATTTTCTGTCTGCCCACAGTGCTTTCTGCTGCCACTTCTGTCCATGTCAAGAACTGTCCAGAATAGAAGCAAATCTTCATAGCAAACCCCTTGTGCCTCGGATAGTTCCTGACATGGACAGAGGTGTCAGCAGAGAGCACTGTGGTCAGAGAACAGAACTACTTATCAGATGCTGTATACTACAGGGGAAGTTGAGTACTGGAAGGATGAAGATTTTTTTTTTTAACAGAAGTAATTTACAAATCTGTTTAAAAGGAAATCTGTCACCAGTGTCACCTGCACTAACCTGTCAGTACCGACAGATGCCGCTGTGAGAGAACAGCAGCAGTGATGTCAGTAAGCTCCGCTCGTGCCCCACGCAGGGTGCCCAGGGCCCCCCCCCCCCGGCCACGGAACAGGACAAGGTAAGTACCGTTGTCATCAGTGTCCCCTGCACCCGTACTGACAGCTGATTTCCTTTAACTTTCTGGCACCAGCTGATTTGAAAAAAAAAATTTAAAAATAATAATAAATGTTTTCCACCAGAGTACCCCTTTCCCTTTAACTACAGGGTAAGGGACATGTTTTCATCCCAGGAAAAGATGGTGAAGGAGGTTACAGGGCTTTCAGACCCCTTGAACCCCCCCAATCTTGAAAACAGCAACCCAAATCTTCCTGCTGCATGGAGTGCAGGGGTCGGCATGCGCTACATGCAATATTTATGGGAGCACCAAAGATACACAAGCACTCCCATGGAGAAATGCATGGAGTGCGCGCCGACCTCGCACTTCATGCAGTAGGGGTTCCTGTGGGTAGGGGATACATTTTTAAATGCTGGAGTACCCCATTAAATATGAAACATGATCGTGTAATATGCAAAAAGTACAAAAGTATTAAAAATCAAAACAAAAAACAAGCCAATTTGTCTCACCTGGTTATTTAGGAAACCTTCCACCTGCTTGGTGTCTCTTAGGAACACCTGGAAACTGTATCCCTGAGAAAGCAGCTGGTGCCTGTTTTCCCACATTTGTCCCAACTCATTCCAGCCTGTGTCCAGTGCTTTCAATCTCTGCTGTAGAAACATATATTGGGCATCTGTCTGGCCACGAGTTACCTCCTCGCCAACCTCTCTGATTATTTTGTATTCTGCTCCATAGCGCTCAATTTCATTTCTAATGCTTTCATGCTGTGCAAGTAAACGCTCTGCCTCAACTAGATCAGCGGGGACATCCTCAGATGCAACTGCAGTTTGTGCTCGAGACAACCAGCTCTGGAAGTCATCTAGATCACGCAAAAAGCCTTGCAACTTGCTTGCTTCGCCCAAAGTTTCTTCTCTTCTTTTCATTGTATCCTTCAATTCGTCCCATGTGTCATCTATCTCAGACAAATGACCAGTAATAGCTGCGGCTTTCTGTGGGTGTCCTGAAGCAAGCTTCTCTGATTCCTCATGAAGGTCACCTACTTTTCTCTGTATGGCTTCTAAATCACGTTCCATTCCAGTAAGTTTACGCTGGAGAGCAGTGACTCCTGCCAAGTCATTTCCTAGGCTCTGTGTGGATTCAATGATCTTCGTTTTTTCTCTCATCCAGCACACGGTCTCATTACAATCCAGATGATAGTTCTGGATTTCAAGTGCAGAATCCAAAGCGTTTTTCTTCTGACTAACAAGCTGGCGGAGCTGATTCCATCTTTAATAAAAAAAAAAAATAAAAAAAATTAGCCAGGACATTTTAAGTGCAGGAGTTTACATTTAAAAGGAGAACTATCATGCACAAAAATGTATCCCTTATCTAAAAGGATAAATTTTGTCCCGGCTCTTCTCCGGGACAACACGTGTGGACCCCCCACACAAAGCAGCGGACGACACACCCCCTCCATGTATCTCTATGGGAGAGCCGGAGATAGCTGAATGCTGAATCTCTGGCTCTCCCATAGAGTTACTTGGAGGTGGAATGTCGGCCGCCACTTCCTGCAGGGGTCGACAAGCCCATTCCCAGGCAGAGGAGGTGTCCCATGCAGAAGATCGAGGGGGGTCCAATCTAAATCCCCATATTCAAAAGATGAGTTTGTTTTGTACATGATAGTTTTCCTTTAATGAACTTCCTGGGTCTAGGCAAAGTCTACTGTAGTGAAGATGACAAATCATCCTAGTTTAATGTATGGGCACATGGGTGGCTATGGTACATCCACCCAGAATATTATAATAACTTGTTTATTATACAACGTTCAGTGTCTGTTTATTATGTCCACACACTTCTGTGCGTGTGGTGAAGACATAGGAAACAAATATCACAATACGATATCCCTTGAATGTGCATATCACAATAATATTCTGCCAGATGGGGCTCTCCAACACCACTTGGAGCCCTGATGGCATTGCAGAGGCTTAAAGTGCATCTGTCACTTTACTTAATCCTATAAAACTGCCCATACAGTATAGCAGGGGTTAATGTCCTCATGCTAATCATACCTTTGCTAGGTAATTTGGTGGCTTTATTCTGGGCCACGCCACCGTTTGACAGACAGGGCTCACAATGGGGATTATGGCACAAGCGCGGTGAGTTGACACCAGGTATAACTAGAGGCAGAGTGTTTACTTCTTGCCCCTTGAGACAGGTCAGCACACGCCACCAAGTTTTAAAACCAATCAAGAAAAAAGGCTCTAAGTCATCAGGGCTGTCCCAAACAGCTTCTCCCTACCACCAAAGTCTTGATTGATGGATCTCTTCCTATACCTGAACAGGGAGAGAGCTATTAATCAAGGCGGGAAGGGTAGTTAGGAGATACCAGAGAACGCCCCATGTTCCCAGACAGCTTTAGAACTGATACCTCTGAAATACTGCAGTGTTTTAGAGTGAATCATGCATTATTGCTGTTGCCTGAACCATGTGCAAGCTTCTTTATTACAAAGTTATGACAGGTTGAAAAGACAAAGGATTGTGTGTGTGCGTCTTTCCCGTGTTTCTCTATTTATAGATCATGAAAAATAATGAATATATTAAATATAAAAAAAAATATATATATATATATATATATATATATATATATATATTTTTTTTTTTTTTTTTTTAAAGCACTATATTTTTCTATATTTTTATATAAATATATAAATTTGAGTAGCCATATTAGGCCAGTGATGCAGATGCAAATCAAAAAATGTTGCAGTATCTTGTAATACCTTTATTATTGGACTAACAGCATTTTGTAGAGACAAGCTTTCGGATTCCTCCCTTTATCAAGTCCAAAGCAAATCTAAGCTCACAAGCAGAAGACACAGGTTACATCTCACAAATATGCAGGGGTTAAGATTCCATCTATTCTCTTAACCCCTGCATATTTGTGAGATGTAACCTGTCTCTTCTGCTTGTGAGCTTAGTTTTGCTTTGGACTTGATAAAGGGAGGAATCCCGAAAGCTTGTCTCTACAAAATTCTGTTAGTCCAATAAAAAAAGGTATTACAAGATACTGCAACATTTTTTGATTTGCATCTCTCCCTCTCTCCCTCTCTCTCTCTCTCTCTCTCATTCAAAGAGTTTTCTTTATTTTCATGACTATGAAAATTGTAGATTCACATTGAAGGCATCAAAACTATGAATTAACACACATGGAATTATAGACATAACAAAAAAGTGTGAAAAAACTGAAAATATGTCATATTCTAGGTGGAAAGTGTCCACAAGTGCAGTCAAAAACCATCAAGAGCTACAAAGAAATTGGCTCACATGCGGACCGCCCCAGCAAAGGAAGACCAAGAGTCACCTCTGCTGCGGAGGATAAGTTCATCCAAGTCACCAGCAATCTCAGAAATCGGAGGTTAACAGCAGCTCAGATTAGGGGCGGCCGCACCGGGCGCAACATCTGGGGGGCGCGCTCTCCGGGATAGGAATACTTCTTTTTATGTGCCCGGGCCGGCTCCCGTGTGTGGCTGCAGGCGGGGGCCGGCCAGCGCATATAAAACCTAATACTGTATACTAAAAACCAGGGGGCCTCCAGCTGTTGTGAAACTACAACTCCCAGCATGCCCGGACCGGCAAAGTCTGGTTTATAGTATACAGTATTAGTTTTTATATGCTCTGGTCGGCCCCCGCCTGCAGCCACACATGGGAGCCGGCCCGGGCACACAAAAAGAAGTATTCCTATCCCGGACATCCCTGGGTCCCGAAAAATATTTTCGGGACATAAGGATGTCCGCCGGTCACTCACCATTCCCCGGCGTCCTCCTGCGGTCCTTCGCTTCTCCGCCTCTATGGTCGTATGCACGGGACGTCACTGACGTCCCGTGCATACAACCATAGAGACGCATGGAGGACCGCAGGATCGTCGCAGGAGAACGCGCGCTGGCCGGGGCCTGGTAAGTGACCGCGTCATCTTCTTCAGTGTTCCGGTCACCGCTCCTCCAGTCCCGGCACCTACTTCTATGGTCCATGGGCCATAGCAGTAGATGTGACCCCGGGCCGGAGGAGCGGTGACCGGAACACTGTGGGGGCAGCAGTACAGACATACAGCCTCCAGCCATACACTGTATATGGCTGGAAGCTGTATGTCTGTGAGGTGGGGGGGAAGCTGCCTACTATTGTGGGGGAGCTGCCTACTATTGTTGGGGGGCAGCTGCCTATAAATGTGGTGGGGGGGGGAGCTGCCTAATATTGTGGGGGGGAGCTGCCTAATCTTGTTGGGGGGGGGGAGCTGCCTAATATTGTGGGGGGGGGGGGCTGCCTACAAATAAAGGGGGGAGCTGCCTACAAATAAAGGGGGGAGCTGCCTACAAATGTGGGGGGAGCTGCCTAATATTGTTGTGGGGAGCTGCCTAATATTGTTGTGGGGGAGCTGCCTAATATTGTTGTGGGGGAACTGCCTACTATTGTGGGGGAACTGCCTACTATTGTGGGGGAACTGCCTACTATTGTGGGGGAACTGCCTACTATTGTGGGGGAACTGCTGACCTAATGTGGGGGGGAGCTGCCTAATATTGTTGGGGGGAGCTGCCTAATATTGTGGGGGAACTGCTAACCTAATGTGGGGGGGGGGAGCTACCTAATATTGTTGGGGGGAGCTGCCTAATATTGTGGGGGAACTGCCTACTATTGTGGGGGAAATGCTGACCTAATGTGGGGGAGCTGCCTACTATTGTGGGGGAGCTGGCGACCTAATGTGGGGGAGCTGGCAATCTAATGTGGGGGAATCTAATGAGCGGAGCGCTGCATTTTACTAGAAGACGGGGAGAAGTCATTTTCGGTTTCGGTATCGGCGGACATTTTTTTTTTTATTTCGGTTTCGTTTCTGAAATTTCCATTTCGGTGCACCTCTAATAAATATATATATATATATATATATTATTATATATTTTTTTTTAAATGCCACCACCCACAGTCCTCCCATGTCATCATCAACCATTCTACATAGCAAGATTTATATTAAAGGGTTACTCCACTCCCCAGCGTCCGGAACATTGAGTTACGAATGCAGTGTGTGGGCTTACGTATTCACGACTGCCCCCTCAATGAAAGTCTATACACATTGAGGGGGCGGGACGTGATGTCACATGAGGGGGGCGGGACGTGGCATCACATGACGGGGCATGACGTCACAAGGGGGGCAGGCGTGAACACCGAAGCCCGCACACAGCGTTTGAGTTCTTTAAACTGTCCACATTCTCCTATAATAATGCACTTGAATCACAATGTATATCAACCCGATGCCACTAAAAATATCATGCTATTCCCTATTTAGCTGACCCACTAGTCTCTTTATTCTAAAACCTTCCATAAAATGTTCTAAACTTGTCCTCTGCTATAGAAACTAAATTGGGACTTACACATTGACATTCATTGTTTGACAGTAAAGATTATAACAAATACATTCTGTCAATACAACAGGTGTTCTAGTACAAAAACATATACTCAGTTGTAAAATGTTGGAAAGAAAGAATTTCTTGAATTCTATATAGAAAATGATGCCATATTTCCACCACTTTTGCCTTAAAAAGGGTAGCTGTAATGTTCCATTCACTTATGAAATATGACTACAGTGCAGCACTGTGCATCAGGAAACTGCTTTACCTCTCGGCCTCCATAGAACCAGTCTCCAGTGCGAAACCCAGTGCCATAGAATCGCATTATGCTTGGTCTCATGCTGGAGACAGATACTCTGGAGCAGTGTTGTCCCAACCAGTGTGCCTCCAGCAGTTGCAAAACTACAACTCCCGGCATGCCTGGAAAGCCATAGGCTGTCCGGGCATGCTGGGAGTTGTAGTTTTGCAACCGCTGGAGGCACACTGGTTGGGGAAACACTGCTCTGAAGACTGAGTTAGGAGTGGCAGCGGATAAGAGAGTCTCTGTTAAGGTATTTAGGCGACTGATTTAAAACAAAAAAGGTAATTTGGAAAGATTACTATTGTGCAAAGTGCTGCACTATAGTCATTTTTCATAAAACATTACAGGTACACTTTCAGTGAATGAACTCTCATAAGTACCTATGATTTATTACAATACCAGGGGTAATGTACTCTATTATCATCTTTTAAATCACATGAGCTAATAGGAACTTGGGAAACATCCAATGAAACCAATAAGGATGCTTCCAAAAGTAGCTATAACACTGGCGCAATAGGAATCTATCCAAGCTGCCCTCATACAACAAGGTGGATCCCTGTAGTTCCACCCAAAGTGGTTTACTAAATATAACGTATAAATTATTCCATCTGTATCAAATAAAGAGACATTGGAGAGAAGGGAGATTATGTGGTCGCAATGTCCAGAGCAGAAGGCAGATGGATATTTAACCTTAATTCAATGACCCCCTATGGTCTGATTACGGACTTTGAACGGTTTGCTACTTTTCCTCTGGACAGGTTTTGATAAATCTCCCCATATATGTATTCTACAAGTGCGCAGAGTTGACCATAGCAACCAATCAGATCGCTTCAATCATTTTGCATAGGCCTTTTCAAAAATGAAAGAAGCAATCTGATGGGTTGCTATGGGCAACTGGGCAACTTTTCATTTGGAACAGTTTTAATAAATCTGCCCTAGTGTGCATATATCCTCCTTTTAGGGACAATAATGTTAATTTTTGGGATACTTTTAGTTGAACCTAATTCACACTATGCGCTTATGGAGGTGCGTTTTTGAAGCGTTTTTTTATGCAGATGTTGCCGTTTTGGATCACTAAACAAGAATTAGTCTGAGAAATCTGCTAATTATAATCAGGATGCAAATGCACTATCTAGTATTGTGAACAATAGATGATGGGCAGAATGAACATAAATAGCCGTGACCTAGCAGGGCCAGCTATCTCTGAGGAAGGAAAGAATTCTTTCTGAAACGCGTCAGATAGTTTTTTGGCCCTGTGCTCCCACAGTAGTGACGTCACTATCCACTTGGGTCACGGCTCTTTGCAACCAAGTCAGTGAAGCAAGCCTGTGAGACGCTTCCGGCAGGGGAAGATCTCCCGGCGTATAAGCTTCCCGACACCTTGGACTCCAGTAACAGTTCACCTACTTGTGTGACGTAAAATGCGCCGCAACACAGCAGACGGAACGGACTCAGCAAGCGGAGAAATACAGCAAGTATTTGGTATGTGCATAAGGCACTGACACTTGTATGGGATGCATGAAGGAGGGAGATTATCCAGAGAAATTCTAAATACTAAAATGATTTATTATTTGCACAGCCCTGGAGTAGAATAACGTAATAACTGCCTATAGGACAAGCAGAACTATGCATGACATACTGTATGTATGTATACTGAGAAATATGAGACTGTTTTCAGAGTAAGTGTCGCTAGATTTGGAGGTGGTACTCCCATCTTGATTAGAGGGTGAGGTATGTATGTATGTATGTATGTATCTCTATCTATTTTTCTAGTGGATCACACTGTATCTCTGTTCCTGGCATCGATCTTGTATGAGTTTTTCACCAGAATCACAGTTAGTGCTATCAATTATTATAACTTTTATCCTCCATAGCGCTGATACACAATTTATACATTATATTCAATAAGGATTCTTACCGTGCATTTAACTGATCTTGCATATCCCGGATACTTTCCTCATTCCTGTGGTCCGTATTCAGCAGCTGCCCGGCCACTTCATTTACTGAGGCTATTCTTGATGCCAAATTGTTCATCTCTGCCTCAAGTGTTTCAAACCTGCAACAAAACAGATTCATCAGAAAAGCTTTGTCTGATCAGTAAAAGCAGTCTATCAAAATCTACTTTCCGGAGGTAAAGACATATGCACATGGAATTCTAATTCCACCACATATTCACATTGGGGACATTTCAGTGTCAGTGTAGGTAGATTGATTTTATAGTGATGTATAAGCACCAAATTTAGGGACAGAGCTTAATATGGGGCTAGTACACATTTTTGTGAAATTTCACTTCAGAACACCACTTCTCTGCGACTTTTAGAAACTGCTGTCTACAGCCAGTTTTGTAAGCCAGGTCTTGGCTGGTGTATGTTTATTGTGTAGTTGAGGACTGTGTGATAAATGTCCATAGAAAAGCCATGTACAAGCCTTGATAAATGTCCCCCACTGACTTCTAGTTCCAACTCTAGATAAGAAAAAAAAAAATGATAAAAATATTGTTCATAAAAAAATGTAATTCATGTGAATGAATAACTGGGATAGAGGTCAACTGAATGTCATGTGTTACAGTATATGTTATCACTGATGTTTTTATTTACTTTTTTAATGTATTTCCTGGACATTTTGTATGCCTTAACAGCCCACACAAATTACCTTTGCTGAACTACTTCAAGATCTTCAAGTTTTTCTGGGATCTCCATTCCATTCAACCACTGCTCTTTTTCATCTATCCAAAGGATACAAGCATCTGCTTCACTAAACATTTTATAAAGAGCCAGAGAGTCTTGGAGGGCCTGCTTACGATGGGCAGCCAAAGTTACGAGCTCCTCATACCGTTGCTCCAGAGCAGGAAGTCTTCCATCAACTTCAGGAGAATGAGCGTATGTTGTTGGCAAACTACTGGCCTGTTCATGCAGGGCATCGATTCCTGGTCGGTGGTTGAGTATCTCCTCTTCCACATCTTTGTGCTTTCTTATTAACCTCTGTGTGGAATATTCATCGTGTCCTACATCATTGCCTGACACCAGCCTCAAAGTGTCCAGAATCCAAACCTCTGCGTCATTGGCATCAGCTTGGAACTGGTAGTAACTGTAGGCTTCCCTCAATTTGCGTTCCCGGTCTTCAGCCAAAGCTTCAAGCTCCTTCCATTGGTCTTTAACTTCCAACATTTTTTCTTCAATTTCTCCGGCTCCAAAGTGCCCCTGTGCTACCAGTTCTTCACCTTCAGCTACCGTCTGCTGCAGTGGTCCGTGCCGCCCGCTCATTTCTCCCCGAAAGGCGTTATGCTTACTGATTAGCCTTAAGGAGCTGGTGATGTCTTTACCATAGTCATCAGACATTAGAAGACGACTTTGTTCTCGGATCCAAGCTTCCTCTTCACCCATATCCCAGAAAAACTTCCAAAGTCTCCTAGACTCTTCTAGCTTTGACCTTCGAGCTGCAGATAAATTGCACAATTCTGCATACTGTTGCTCTAAAAGCTGTACACGCTTTCGCACCAACTCTGGGTCAAACGGTTTGTAACCTAGGGACAAAAAAAAAATATTTGCATCAATTTCCCCAATCTTCATTGTGTTAACCTGCCTATTGCTTGAGTTTAGGATATACCAATAATGATAATTCTAGTGAAAAGCATTTGCTTGTTATATATACCTTCATCGTCCGACGTGAATTTTTGGGCAACAGCGCTGACTGATTTTACACGTTCTGCCTGCACAGCAATGTCAGCTTCCACGAGAGTGTGAGTCTGTAGAAGATCTTCCACACCATGAAGGTGCTTTCCATAATCTTCCGACTGTAGACGGCCCTGATTAAATTGAAGACGATAAGTGTTATTTTATAACCTAACTTTTCTGTATTACGGATTAGGAATACTCTTTATTTCATACCTTCATATCCTCTGTCCAATCCATGAGATACAGCAAATCTTGGAACATTCTTTGAAGTTCTAAGTTCATCAAGAGTCTTTGGCGCCTGGCTGCAACCAGCTCCCTTAAATAATCCCATAAACGTGTGACATTACTCTTGCGAGCCAATATTCTTCTGATGTCATGATAATTCTCTGCCTCAAGTTCATCAGCAACTGCGTTTACCGCTTGTACGCGCTCACTGTATGCAATAATATCTGTCTCAATAGCTTCATGTTTCCGCACAGCAGCTTCAACTGCTGCAAGGTCCACACCAAAGTTATCCTATGACGTAAAACAGAAGAAGATTAGCTCCAGCTTTTAACAACACAGAATAATGGGACTTTTGTGTGTGGATTTTAGAAAATGCTAACAATAACTGGATACTTCAGTAGCAGAAGATTATATATTCAATAAATGTAACCATAAGATTACAGCGCAACAAATATTAAATTCAGAAATAAATGGTAAAAAAAAAGGCTAGAAAAAAAATACTCATGTGACAGAGCAATGTTAAGTACCTGGGATACAAGGCGCTGGTTCTCACTGAGCCAGGTTTCTCTCATGGCAGCCTTACGATCAAACCTAGCCGCCAATTGCTCCAACTTCTCCTGCCGAATTAGCTCATTGCGCAAGGCAAGCTCTCGTTCATGTTCTGCCTTCTCCAAGCGCTCCCAGGCCTTGAATTAAAAATACATTTTTAAGATTTCAGAAATAGAAAATGTACAGATAAAACTATAATACACAAGCACCAGGTACCAGTCTATTTATGTATCTCTCCTCTGCTGCCAATTGTCTGTACTGGGAAACCTCGATTACCACAACTATATAAATCAACACTAGAATATGTACAACAGTGACCACCTGTATAGAGCCTCACAGTGTCTCCTTTTTTGACACTGTGTTGCATATATTCTACTGCAGAAAAATGAACAGAACTTATGGAGCCAATGATAAAATGATATAAAGTAGTACAAATGATAAATAAACTATACCTTGTTTATATCCGATATAAGTTTTCCTTCCCTTGGAGTATAGACCTTTTGATTGTTTGCTCTCATTTTACTCTGAATGGTAAAGAGGAGAACCTCTAAATTTCCTTTCTCTGTGAACCTGAAACCACATAGCAAGATACAAGTAATGTAGCACAATTGTAACAACAACAACAACAACATTAAAAGTATTCTAAGTATATATAAGAACATTCTCTTGGGACAGTATAATGTTGCACAATTTTGCTTAATGGGATCTTGTCCTAGGAGTCATGCAACTTTTTTAGCTTTCTACAGTAGAAAATAAATAACTTTAAATAGGATATGTCTTCAACTTCTGATTGGTGGGCAGACCCCACCGATAACATTGGGGAGGGGATGAGAATGAATGGAGCTCAGCGCCAATAGTAGCCAGATCCATCCACTTGTGTCCCCTTCATTCTTATGATAGGTGGCAATCCCAGAGTCATGGCATATCTGAACAATTTGACTGATCGGCCATTTCAGTGGACGAATATATCATGTGTATGGCCAGCTTTAAAATCAAGGCTAGACCAATTCCAGAAGCCAAGTAGCTAAAGTGCCTAAATTGCTGCTGTGCTTAGTTTTGTAACAAAAATTTTTACTTACATTTACTTACTAACTTATTTACTAACTCTATGGTTAAAATATGAATTTAAAGTGGTACTCCAGTAGAAAACTTTTTTTTTTTAATCAACTGGTGCCAGAAAGTTAAACCGAATTGTAAATTACTTCTATTAAAAAAATCTTAATCCTTCCAGTACTTATTAGCTGCTTAATACTACAGAAGAAATTATTTTCTTTTTGGAACACAGAGCTCTCTGCTGAATCACGAGCACAGTGCTCTCTGCCGACATCTCTGTCCATTTTAGGAACTGTCCAGAGTAGGAGAAAATCCCCATAGCAAACATATGCTGCTCTGGTCAGTTCCTAAAATGAACAGATGTCAGCAGAGAGCACTGTGGTCATGATGTCAGCAGAGAGCTCTGTGTTCCAAAAAGAAAATTTCTTCTGTAGTATTCAGCAGCTAATAAGTACTGAAAGGATTAAGATTTTTTGAACAGAAGTTTTTTTTACAAATCTGTTTAACTTTCTGGCACCAGTTGATTTAAGTTTTCCACCCGAGTACCCCTTTAAGGTTTAGGGGCTCGTTCACACTGCCATTGTGCTCCAGTAAATTAAGCTCCTTCGGCTAGTTGAGTGAAGAAAATACAGCGCATGTCCTAATTTTTTTGTCTGCTTAACTCCAGTTAAACACAGGATTCCCTGACAAACACCAGTCAAGTCAATAGGATCCATCAAGACCCAGAGGTATCTGCTGTGCTCTGACATGTTTTGGGTACATTCTGTGCAAGAAAAAAAAAAGCAAGAGCCGAATGGACCCAGAATGGGCCGGAGCACAATGGCAGTGGGAACTTAGCCTTGCAAAATATTTGTTAGAAACTGTAGCAGATCATATTACTGGAGACTTCAGAAGTTTAATGACAATAACATTCAAATTTGTAATTTTTTTCTCATGCAGAAAGATTGGAAACATCTAAGAAGCAACTAGAAAGAGGTGAAAAAAAGCAAAAAAAATTCAAGAAGAAGATTCCAGCACAGAGGAAATGCTTTTGTTATCTCTAAGAAAAGTTTTGGCTCCGCTGAGTGCCCAGGATTATGAACAGATGGCTGTATGCGTTGATGAAAATTCTCTTAAACACAGGTAGGATGTTGACTCAGGCAGCCATCCAAAATCTCAAGTCAGATAAATCCCTCTCAGAAATATTCAAGTATTGTACAAATTGCTCCAGTTGGGTGATCTGTTTGCATTTCTAGGCCGTTCAATTGTAATTGGTTGTTTGACACAAGAGTGTTACATTGTAATCAGCTGTAATACAAGTGTTTGGTAACTGTGCTGTATTTAATAGGTTACATCACAGAACTTACGGATGAGAAAAATCCCATAATACCCATTTCAACCACAGGGTCTTAGACACATTTTAACAACCGGTTTATTCAATACCTTTGGATTTGTAAACCCCAACATGAAGACATCGTTCAGAAGAAACTGAAAACACCACGAATAGAAGTAGAAGGATTACTGACATGGCAGTTTTTTTTTTTTTTTATGGGATCATTTCAATAAACGTAAATAATTACTATACTTTGTGCATGTTTATGATAAGCACTGTGTCCTATGATGGGCCTGAAATCTGCCAAGAAACAGTCTTGTTTCCTATTATTTAATTATATTGAAAAGTGTAGTTGACAGTGCTTTTTAACGTGCATGGATCCAACAGGCAAATGTGGTGCGATTGAAAACTTGGGGCCCATTCACACTACAGAATGGAGTGGAGAAATTCTGCTTGAAAATTCAGCTGCAGCAGTCGCCAACTGTTTTATATGGGATTCTGCTGCATCCTGCAAAATTATGGAAATACCGCCTTTGAAATTTTTAACTCTGCCGAAAGAATGAATTTTTTTTGGGAAGAATCTGCTCGCAAATGCATTGCAATCTATCAAGTAATCCTCAGAGTAAGAAATAAGATGCACTCACCCAAGCCTATGTCTTTTCGGCAAACTTTATTCTTAGGACATTAGAAGCACAGCGGGTAGATACGGCAGGAGCAGCCTCACAGCGACAGAACAGTTTCTTGTGCGCCAAGCGCACTTCCTCGGGCTGCCGATCATAGATCGGCAGCCCGAGGAAGTGCACTTGGCGCGCAAGAAACAGTTCTGTCGCTGTGAGGCTGCTCCTGCCGTACCTACCCGCTGTGCTTCTAATGTCCTAAGAATAAAGTTTGCCGAAAAGACATAGGCTTGGGTGAGTGCGTCTTATTTCTTACTCTGCTGTATTGCTGTATTGCTTCTCACGAGATTGCATCCCCGAATAGCCACCCAGGTGTTATTACCTAGCTTCAGTCTCCCACAGACTTTACTCGTCGATTGCAGTGCCGGACTTTCCCTCCTTCTTCTATTTTGCGGATTGCATTGCAATCTATGGCTGCAGCGCATGGCCGTGTGGTCCTAGCACTGACTGATATTAGCGGCTGTTGTTGCCTATGGAATATCTACCCGTAATGGATGGATATTCTGTATTGTGAATGGGCCCTTAAGTTTCATGTGTATACATATGCACAACAATTTAATTTATATTGTAATGGCATCATCTCAAAGGAAACCGCAACATTCTTGCATTTATAACCATACAGAAGCATGTTGCTCTGAAGGCAGTAGGACTTAATACCACATTGTATTGACTTGACTCAATAGGTGCTGCACAACAACAAACAACACAACATTAGTTCTGCTAGGTGAAGAGAGGTTTCACCAAAATAGGGAATTTTCCCGGTGCGACAATCCTTTTTAATTAACAAAAACCCTCAGTCAGAAAAATATTTAAATCTGCACCGTAGACAGCAAGCATGAAAAAAAAAAAAAAAGCAACTTACTTGGGAGGCTTTTCTACCGTTCGGTAAGTGTTGAAGGCTTGAAGCTGGTTTTGAACACCACTCAAGGAGTTGGCCAACTTTCGGTCATTGAGTGTAATGATCATCTGTTCGATCCACTGGAGAAGCTCAGACGCCAGACGCTCATAATTTTCGATAAGTTGGTCTGCTTCAATTGCATGGTCTAGTACCTACAAATTGCACATTAGAACAAAGTAAGAAGCAGTTCCTTTAAATATGCTTATTTTTGTTATTTCACATAGAAGACGTGGAGGTAGGATTTTTTTCTTTAATGTTGTGTTTACATTTTGGTCAGTATTTCAGCCAAAACCAGGAGTAGAATAGACACAGAAAAACTAGCAACAGGAGAGATTTGTACCTCTTTCTGCGTTTGCTTAACTCCTAGTCTTGGCTGAAACACTGACCAAAATACCACGTGTGAACATAGCCTTAAAGGGGTACTCCGCTGCTCAGCACTTGGAACAAACTGTTCCGAATGCTGGAAGCTAATGATGTCATAGCCCCACCCCCTCAATGCTGTCACGCTCCCTCCCATAGACTTGCATTGAGGGGGTGGGGTGTGACGCCACGAGCTCCCAGGGTCAGCATTCGGAACAGTTTGTTCCAAAACGCTGAGCCGCAGAGTACCCCTTTAAGTGGCAAAAGGATCAGGCAGTATAAATCAGATATGCTTGATCTGTCTGGGTTAATTTGGGAGGCCACCAATAAATTAGGCAGCCGCTGGTCACACCAATATTTAACCAATCTGTGCAGGGCAAGCACTTAGGAATGATTATAGGATTGCGGATCATGGACAGAACGCACCAGCAGCTGGAAGAAGTGATTCAAATAATATTTCAAGTAGTTCATTTTTAGTGGCTCTTCATGTAGTTAACCTGTTATATATATATATGAAAAAATAAATTCCTGGATAACCCCTTTAATATATCAACTAGCTCCAGAAAGTTAAACAGATTTGTAAATTACTTATATTAAAAAATCTTAATCCTTTCAGTACTTATGAGCTTCTGAAGTTAAGGTTGTTCTTTTCTGTCTAAATGCTCTCTGATTATGCCTGTCTCGGGAAACGCCCAGTTTAGAATAGGTTTGCTATGGGGATTTGTTTCTAAACTGGGCGTTTCCCGAGACAGGTGTCATCAGAAAGGACAACCTTAACTTCAGAAGCTCATAAGTACTGAAAGGATTAAGATTTTTTAATAGAAGTAATTTACAAATCTGTTTAACTTTCTGGAGCCAGTTGATATATATATTTTAAAAAAAGTTTTTTCCTGGAATACCCCTTTAAAGCCAAATACTGAAATAACCCTGTAGAATCATATACAGAGTTTACAGATTTGCAACATTCTCTAAAAACTTTCCACTCCTATATCCTCTAATATTGTTGTAATGCAGATTGCGTCACAACATAACCACATATTATACACCTGAACAACAAAATAGGAGACATGCCAAAACAGACACTCCCATGCCTTATGACACAGACTACATAGCTTGTTTCCTTAAGCCAGTACCTTGCCAATCCTTTTCCCTTCCACTGCCAGGGCCTTCATCTTTGAGAAGTAGTGGTAGAACGTTGCCACATAAGTGATTATGGACTTCTCGTCTGGTTGGTCTACGTTTACGTCTAAAGAAACAAAGTGTAAGTGTTTTAACTAAATCCAGTCAGACAAGCATCAAAGAAGCAGATATAGCCCATAATATAAAAAAATATATACACTCAAAACACGTTAATCTTAGCTAATCAGTATTGAGATCCCTATACCTGACGTAACCCATGGTTCTGCTGTACACAAATAAGAGCTGAATATACAATTCAGCCCTTATTTAGAGCAGAGTGGGCTGTAACATTTTTTGCACCTTTTTTTTTAAAAGAAAAAAAAATTGCATCCAGATATAAACTTCATGTTTTGGTTTCCTTCATTATGTGTCAGTGGATTTTTCTTTAAAATGCAGTATGGATGAGGTATGGCTTTTTTCTCCATAAATTTCGGGATTAAAAAATACAGTGGTCCCTCAAGTTACAATATTAGTCGGTTCCAGGATGACCATTGTATGTTGAGACCAGAACTCTATGGAAACCTGGTAATTTGTTCTGAAGCCCCAAAATGTCATCCAAAAAAAAAAGGAAAAAAGTGAGGATTAAAGAAAAATAAGTAGTTAACTAATAGAGATAAAGCAAATCCTTACATATAAAAGTAAGAAAAATCCGCTGGAAGCTGTAAATCACTGTCTATGTTAGTGTTTCCCAACCAGGGTGCCTCCAGCTATTGCAAAACTACAACTCCCAGCATGCCCGGACAGCCGTTGGCTGTCCGGGCATGCTGGGAGTTGTAGTTTTGCAACAGCTGGAGACACCCTGGTTGGGAAACATTGGTTTATGTAGAGGACAGGAGCTTCTTCAGGGTCCTATACAGTACACACAGTGTCCCAAATGGAGCCGCCCTTAGTTGGTGTCCAAAGGAGCAGCTAAGTCTGGCACGGTTAAGGAGTAGTACAGAACTTGTAGTTCCTCCCTGTACTGTAGGGGGCGCTACCAGACAGCCAGTCAGTGCAGGCACTTCAGTAATACAGGTGATTTACCAGTAAAATGCCATTCTGATTGGTCCGTTCCTCCAGTTGTGACAGGTATAACAGATCTGGACTGTCTAACATTGTATGTGGAGTCTGGTTTCAAGTTACAATGGTCCAGAAAATACCATTGTATGTTGAAACTATTGTATGTTGAGGCCATTGTAAGTGGGAGGGATCACTGTATGCTTTAAAAAAGGTAGGGTCAAAAGTGACGTATTTTTCAACCCTTTTAAGTCAATGGGTAACAAAATCTGCTGCATATTTTGCTATCCATTGACTTCAAAAGGGTAGGAAAATATGCAGCAGCAAAATATGGCACGTGTGACCCTACCCTAAAACTTTAAAATCCTGCACCATTGACCAAACTCCCAGTAACCGCTATGGGAGTTATGTTAACTCCATAAAACAGACTGTTCGGCTGTTTTCACAGCCGAGCAAAGTCCAAAAGGGCAGAAGAAGGTTATAGAAGGCCCATGATCTGAAGATAGGATAAAGATCTTAAAAAAAGAAACAAACATATAAATAAAACACAAATAATGATCTTAACCATGGACCATGCTGCTAACTCAATAAGATCTTATGTGTTTTAGATAGTTGCCTTTTTATGGTATTTACAATGCAAGATAAAAAAAAAAAAAAACTCAACTCAATGAAAACAAGAGGTTATTAATAGAGATGAGCGAACTTACAGTAAATTCGATTCGTCACGAACTTCTCGACTCGGCAGTTGGTGACTTTTCCTGCATAAATTAGTTCCGCTTTCAGGTGCTCCGGTGGGCTGGAAAAGGTGGATACAGTCCTAGGAGACTCTTTCCTAGGACTGTATCCACCTTTTCCAGCCCACCGGGGCACCTGAAAGCTGAACTAATTTACGCAGGATAAGTCATCAACTGCCGAGCCGAGAAGTTCGTGACGAATCGAATTTACTGTAAGTTCGCTCATCTCAAGTTATTTACCTTCAGGATCCAGAAGCTTAGTGAGGCCTAGCTCTCGTTCAGCAATGTTAAAAGCATTTTGTAAGTTGTGGTGAGCATTAGATTTCTTCAGAGTGTCAAAGTCAATAATATCTGGCCTAGATAGAATGAAAACAAGATCAAACCATAGAAACACAAAAAGGACATTTTAGCCATTCCAGACAACTCTGCTCTTCCTCATTTATGGTTTGAATATTGCTAGTAACAGAGGGACCTGTATTTCATGTGGATGTACATGCAATTCTCTTCCATTAGGCAATGCTATCCTTAAATATATTTTTTCAGTGTTTATCACTTTTCAGTTCTGCATTTTTAGGGCATCTTGAGGGCACAGCTATGATCAGTGCAGTTTAGCTGCATGGTCAAATGTAAATTAATGTAGGTTGAATTCTGTATTCTGCCTCTATATAAGTTGAGGCTGGTGCTCTGTCTCCTGTGCTTTAGGCTGGTTTTTACAGCTGTTGATTCAGGTCATCAGAAATAAAGTCAGGCCGGTACATTCGTAATATGGATGCAAAAAAACGCTTGTAATGTGCTCATGTGAAAAACAGCCTTGCACTTAAGAATCAGATTGGCTGCTCAAAGGGGATAGTGACTGCAGTCGGCTCATTTTTAGACCATATCCAGTTTTGCTGCTGGACGAAAAACCACGGTCTGCCACATTGTTTAGTCCAGCAATAAAACGGATATGGTTAAAAAACTAGCCTACCGGAGTCACTGTCCGACTCCGGCTCATTCAAATTAAAGGGATGCTGCCCAGGTCCAGCAGGGCTATGGCAAGGGCTGGTTTTTTAATTCCCCCACAGCAGCCAAAATTAAAAAAATAAGGTGTGAATGCACGCTTAGGCTAGGTTCACATGGCTGCTTGCATCCCAACCGTTAAGGGACCAATCAGCTTTTTTTTTTTTGTTTAAACGGGTCAGATGCAAATGGCTACTGCGGTGTCCCAACGGCCCCCATTCACTTGCACAGGGTCCGTTGGTGACACGTTAATTTTACAGTATTTTGGCAGAGAAAAAAATAAATAAATAGTGCTTGCACGGTAAAATAGGAAAAAGTGACTATTTCCATTTTTATTGGGGGAGGGGGATTTTTCAAATTTTTTAAAAACTTTTTTTTAATTTTTGTTTGTTTTTTATACACTTTTTATGTCCCCATAGGGGACAATCTATAGCAATCACTTGATTGCTAATACTGTTCAGTGTTATGCATGAGGCATAGCACTGATCAGTATTATCAGTGATCTTCTGCCTTGGTCTGCTGGAAAGCAGATCAGAAGATGCTGGGAAGGCGGCAGAGACCGGTGAGGGTACCTCAGTCCGCCATGTTAGCTGATCTGATCCCCGCGGCTGTGCCGCAGGCGATCAGATCATCCTAAAATGTAGCCGCACTGCCGTGATCTGTATTGATCACAGCATCTGAGGGGTTAATGGAGGACATCCGCGCAATCGTGGATGTCCGCCATTACCGGAGGGTCGCTATCAGAAGCCGGGACCTGCCGTGCAAGACCAGAGCATCGCTCCAATGCTCGCGGTCATGTACAGGACGTAAATGTAGGTCCTGGTGCGCGAAGTACCGCTGCTCCAGGAAATACATTTACGTCCTTTGTCATTAAGGGGGTTAATTATTTACCCTTACAATTTCAACATCTACCATTCTTAAAAACATCATCATACCTAGCAATTCAGAATAAGCTGTTAAATAAGGTGATAAACTCTACATCTGCAACAGATTGTGATTGCATTCGCATACACACATTTTTTTACTAGTTACAAACCTGTGCTTGTGCACTATGGCATTAAATGCTAGCCCATCACGCCAGCTTGTTGTGAAGTTGTGGACGTTAACATTTGGATACCTTAGAAAAAGGGAAAAAAAATATTAATTCATGAAAGGTCAACTCTTTTTGACCTCATCCACGTTTTCCCTCTATAAAAATTATGGAAATAGGTCATTCCTCAGCTCACCTCTTCAGCCAGAGATCTGGCGCACGGTACAGTGTGAACCAACACCAAAGTGATCTAAGAAAGTAGAAGACCAGCGCAGGAAATTATGCAAATTAAAATTAGATTCTTTATTCAAGCCACGAGACAACAGGATACAAAGTACTTTGTATCCCGCTGTCTCGTGGCTTGAATTAAGAATCTACTTTTATTTGCACAAGATCCTGAGCTGGACTTCTACTTTCTTATAAAAATGATTGTCATATTGGAAAGAGATCTCCGGTTGTGGTTCACATCTGCATTGATGGGTCGGTCAGATCCTCTATCACAATTTTAGTCACATTTGATGGGAAGAACAGCAGTGCTATTCTTCCTGTCAAAATAAGAGACATCTCAGTATAAGTCAAAGGGATCCACTGGGCCCTCTTGGTGTTTACTGACCAGCAGATGTAGCACTCCCTTTTTTTCTTTTCTCTTCTTTTATGACAAAACAGAAAAAAGGACAATCCACAATGCAAATATGAACAGGGTCTTTAACTGGAGTGAGAGAGTTACACATTAAATTATCTATATTTTTTGTTTCTGTATGCAGATAGTTTGCAATGGAAAATATGGTGTTAAAGGGAAATTGTTAATTATTTTATGCTGCCAAAATCACAGACAGCATGAAAAAGGGACAAGAACCCATGACTACAATAATTTAGAATATACTATGTAATGCTGAAGTGAACCATAACATTGGTCATGGACAGGGCAGTCCCTGGGGTGATAGTTCTCTCCTTATACATAAACAGGGAGAGATGGGGAGGGGGGAGCCTAAACAGGATGACAGGTTCCCAGGTTAACATTTACATGGCTCAATATGGGTTCATTCCTCTTCTTTGTAAAATTTTTGACTTATAGGCAACCTGTTGCATTGAAAATCTGCAGGCACCATGTTATAGAGGAGGATAAACTGAACAGATTGATAAGATTTTGTAGAAAAAGTTCCAGAATAACTTAGTTTGTTTATTTAAACCTCTACTCGTTTTGGGCTAAGTAGTCATGTGGTGATTGACAGCTATCTGTGTATAGAAGTGTGCATATTAAGAGAGCTCACAATGATCGCCCAAATCACTATTTAGCCCAGAAAGAGCAGAGATTTATGGGGGAGATTTATCAAAACCTCTCCAGAGGAAAGTTGCTGAGTTGCTCATAGCAACCAATCAGATCGCTTCTTTCATTTTTGAAAAAGGCCTCTGAAAAATTAAGGAAGGAATCTGATTGGTTGCAATGAGCAACTCAGCAACTTTTCCTCTTGACAGGTTTTGATAAATCTCCCCCTATGTGAATAAATGACAAGTTATCCTGGAACTATTCACACCAAATTATATCTGATCAATATCAATCTGCTGAGCTCCTCCCTCCCTATAAGATGATGCCTGATGATATACATTTGGAATATATCAGTTTATGTACTGACATATTGGGTTGATATTACAATTCCAGAACAACAACTTATTATTTCATGCTCACCCAGCAGTCTTCATTTGACACCATAGTAATAAGGCATCCTTGGCTGACTTCTTTTCTTTATTATCTTCTGTCTCAACACTAATATCTTGAATCTGCAAAGGAAACAACGTTTTATTTATACCTGGAGTCTTTTCTCCTGCCTATCGAACTCCGTTACTGATCTTCATTCTTAGACTTCATGCACACCCACACAAAGAAATTATATGTCAAGCCTCCTAGTGACAGCAGCATACACCCATGGTCTGTGTCCCCCAATGGAGCCGATAGAGAAGTTATGTATTACACCAGTATAGTAATGAATTGTTCACCAGTGACCACTACTAACATACACAGGAACAACCTTCTGCATCATGTTATTGACATTTTCTACCACCCTTCAGCTCAAAAATGTAGCCATTAAAGTATTTCATTTACATAAACTTTTGGCGAGTGTTTAGATTGCACCAGGTCTTAGCCCACCGATGCACTCCATTATAGATTATGACAGACAGCAGGGAAGTAAAGCACGCTTATCAGGCCAGATGAAGCACTAACCTGTGCGAAACGGCTACCGTTGCCTGCTGTACCCCCCCCCCCCCCCCACTTATCATCCCTCTCCTGTAACCACTGATGTGAGTATCTAATAAAGAAGTTAAGAAGACCGGTGAGTTGACGACTTTCATTCATTCCTTTTTGGATTGTACATTTTGGAACTGTATATCATTTAGCCAGAGCACCACCTATCTTCACAAGCCACAAACTCTTCACTAACCTCTACTAATCCATAGTGGTCTCTATATACACCCTGCAGTTGCCGGACTCTATTCTCTTTTTTTTTTATACACACCCAGTTATACGACTGCATCCCGTCTCAGGACTAAGAACTGTTATGTGAAATTTTTTACATATCTGGATGACAACATGTCAAAAATAGAATAAATGTCAGTAACTCTTTAAAGCCAACCTCTATAGAATTGTTCCAGTATCTAAACATTAAGCAAAAGGTTGGTTGTTCTTTGTAAGGCTATAGTTACATGCGTCAGATTTAATGTAGAGATTTCTGCGACTAAAAATTTGTCTTTCTTGGGCAACAAACAAAAAATATATAATTTTACCTGGAAGCGGAGGATGATTGTCCAAATGAGTCCTAGTGTCAGTCTGTGGTTACCATCCACAATATCATGGGATCCCATGTTCTCTAGATGGACTTTTTGTTCCTTCAAAAACTGTAGTGCTTTGTCCACATTTTCAAGGCAATGAATACGCATACGACCTTTGGTGGGCTTGGGCTGTAACAAATCAAAAAGGCAAAGTCTTTAAGTCTACGTTTTACACAGTTCTTTAAATAATAATATGTAATTGCAATAACAAGCGGTGGAAGAAAAAAAAATAAAATAAAGGTGCAATGTGACGAATATGCTGCACCATTGCTTCCGCATAATAAGCAAACTTTTAGGCAATGTTTACACCATGTAAAAGCAAAACAAAATAATGGGTGTAAAACATGTATTAAAAAAAAAACACTGTCTTTTTAAAATCTAATAAATGTCTTCGTCTATAGAAAAGTGTTTGCCAGTGCACCCATTTAAAAAAAATATAAAGATGGGGAAAAAAAAAATATATGGTAGTATTACAGAATTATGCCTGTTTTTTTCCCCCACAATGCATTGATGTCTCCTAAACTTTTTTACACTAACATAATTCAGACCGTTTTAATTTTTTAAGTAACCATTTAGTCAGATGCATATCAATTGTTTTTGGGGCTAAAGCAAATGTTAATAAGCAAATTGTAAACCAATCATTTTTGGTGATGTAAACAGCACAAGAAGCATTTAAAGGAGTACTCCGGAGCGCTGGTACTTAAAAAAAATAAAAATAAAAATAAGTTGACCTCATCTGATAGCTCTTTCAAAGACCTTTCCAACGATACCTCATTTGTCAAATTTGGCCCAGTCAGTCTCTTGTAATTGCCACCTGTAGCAGTAAGCAGCCGTGTCATAAAGACTACATTTCCCATGACTCCCTGCGCCAGCTTCCTGTTAGCTGCTGCTCTCTCCCCCTCCTCTCCCCCCCCCAGGAAATTATAATAAATTATAATAAAGTGACGCCCACAGCTCCTTCCCTTGTGGTCATCTCCTCCCATCCTCCCCCTTCCAGCTCATCAGCCCTCTCCATGTGCCCACTAGCCCACTGACCCACCCATCCATGTGCCCACTAGCCCACTGACCCACCCATCCATGTGCCCACTAGCCCACTGACCCACCCATCCATGTGCCCACTAGCCCACTGATCCACCCATCCATGTGCCCACTAGCCCACTGATCCATGTGCCCACTAGCGCAGTGTTTCCCAACCAGGTTGCCTACAGCTGTTGCAAAACTACAACTCCCAGCATGCCCGGACAGCCTTCGGTTGTCCGGGCATGCTGCGAGTTGTAGTTTTGCAACAGCTGGAGGCACCCTGGTTGGGAAACACTGCACTAGCGGTGTCACAAGAATGACGCAGCACTACGCAAACAGCGTAGAGCTAACGTAGGCAGCGATAGGAGCCTAGCGTTAGCCCTACGCTATTTGCGTAGTACTGCGCATGCGCAGAATAAATTAACTTTGTGGGAGTAGCCGACTCCGGGCGGGGAGGCCGGCACAGCCCGCAGTGACTCATGGGAGCGATGAGTCACCGGGCGAAGATGGCGGCGGATCAAGAAGAAATACAGGTCGAGCGTCATCAAAAGACCCAGCTTCCGGCCGGAGAGAAAAGCGAGGAGAAGACCGGGAAGAAGACCATATGGAAAACGTGAGTATATTAGAATGTTATATAACTTTGCCTCATGCTACAATTCCCCCATAAAAAGGTTAGCTCCGGAGTACTCCTTTAAAATTTTTCATTGAATTTAATACAATTTAGTGTGGGGGGGAAGTTTTTGTGGCGTAAAACTGATCGTTTACATCTTAAAAGGAGTCACAAAAATACTTATACTAATGTAAAATGATGGTTTCCTCAGAATTACGTTGCTTTAGCTTCGTTACCCGAGTTGGGCTGTACGTGTTGTTTAGCAAATGTAAACAAATATAACTATAAACTTTTTTTGGGCAATTGTTTTTTGTAATATTTTTTGAATTGTCAAAACATAATGATGTTCATTTATAATCATAAAAGCAGGTTATCTACATAAACTTGGCAAAACAGATCTATAGAAGGTAAATCTCTAGTGCCACTCTGTACGAGGAGCAATAAAATGACTCCGTACTGCCTACAGATGGGCGTCTCTAAGCCTGGAAACATGGTTTGGGTTATTTGTCACACCAGACACTGACTTACAGAATAGTGACCTATAGGGGGAACCAGAGAGACAGTTCTCTTACTGGAATAATTTTTTCAAGGGAACCTTGTACTAAAATGTCCCTTACAAGGGGCGCTACATTGTTGCTACAAATAGGACACCTGCTACTTTCACCTTCATTTGATCCAAATAATTTTAAATCCCAACTTAAGAGTAACAAAACAAGATGCACCATGTGCACTCCACCCTCCGAAGGCTGCATATTAAATATGGGAATCATACAGCACCCAGAAGGGTTGGGCACATGAGGAATTTGGTTTATATTTGACCTATATTTCTTTAGAAATTATATTACAGGTCATACATATATGTAAATGATTGTTTTTAATAAAAGCGATCTCTCTATAGAGAGCAATGCATTACCAAGCGGATTCCGGAGGCCGGAATTGGAATTTCCGCAGCAGATGTGCGCAGTGCAACAGAATCCCATTAAAAACAATGGGACTATGATGCAACAGAATTTCAGAGCTGGATATTTCAGTCGGATTTTTTCTTGGAAATTCCGCCATGTGAACGAGGCCCAAGGGTACTTTTACAATGAGGAAATGTAGCGAGGAAAATGTTTTTGCTGAATTCCACTTTGGATCCGTGATCTTCCTGCTCCAGCAGAAGTTATTAGGATTTGGTGCTTTTGTCTGCGGCAATTTGACTAATTGGACTTTTCTAGTGGATTCTGACTGAACATGTTTACTTTTTCGCCGGGATCCAATCACTGTAAGGTTTTGTAGCAGAATTTCCACAGTGCACACAGCACCGAGATAAACATTGTAGTCCAATGAATTCCTCACCGATTCCGCCTTGTGAACATGTGAAATGGTAAAAAAGCCTGATGACAACTTACAACTTTTCTTATGCAGTAAACTCTGCTCACATATGACTGCATAATGTGGCGAACTTGCCAAGTTTATTACAGGGTCTATGGTATATCTATAGTAAAATATATATGTTATGTGCACAGTCTTGTTTAGATTATTAAGACAGAAAACATGGTCACAATTTTAGGAAAATTACTATAGTGATCATCACTGTAGGAAAACCTGTAGCAAAATGATGAGAAAAGTTCTTGATGTGGCATGTTCAACATAAGAAGAATGAATAGGGAACTCACCATGCTGTTGATCGTTCGGTAGCAGTTTATTGAAACCAATCAATTACACATCAGTGTAAATGTGTAGGACGAACACGAGGGGGTTACTTTAGCAGACGATGGTGCTGTTTTGAAATGGATCAGTCGATGCGCTGATGTTGCACAAAACGGCACTGTTGCCTACTTAAGTGACCCCCTCATTGTATGTTCATCCATCCTGCACATTTGCACTGACGTGTGAATGATGGGTTTCAGTGCAAATGTGCAGGACAGATGAACATACAACGAGGGGGTTACTTTAGCAGGCAACAATGCCGTTTTGCGCAACATCAGTGCTTTGACCAGCCCATTGGGCTAGTGGAAGCAACATTGTTGTGCAAAACTGCACAGTCATCCACTAAAGTAACCCCCTCGTATGTTCGTCCGTCCGGCACATTTACACTGATGTGTAATTGGTTGGTTTCAGTAAACTACTACCAATAAACTACAACTGCATGGTGAGGGCCCTATTCATTCTTCTTATGTTGGATATTGGATATTTTTGATAGTGAGCACCATCATGGATACAGTGTGGTATTATGTTGTCCGGATTGGAACAGGATTTTATAGTTATATAGCTGTGCCGAGTGTGTTCTCATTCTAAAGAAGTTGTGGAAAAGTTCTCGGTGTTTTTTTTCTTAAATTCAATTAAACATTTTTTAAATGTATTTACTTAAGCGTCAATGCTGTGCCATAAAAAAAAAATCTGCATCTAAAAACCATGTGGAATTTATAAGTGGATTTTTCTTCCAAACTCATCTGAAATTTTACTTTTCAAAAAAACAACAAAAAATATTAACCAACGCTTGACCACTCACCAGCTGTTCCCCAGAGAGTACTTCCAGTAGTCGGATCAGCATCCTTCCATCTCGCAGGTCATTGTACAGATCAGAAATCCTACAAGTGACCCGGGCAAGGTGAGAGTTGACCCATTTGGTGAAGGTTTTCTTCTGGACTGCTTCACGTTCATCTATAGAGTTGAAAAGAGACAAAAAAATTTAATTTAAATAACTATTTCAATATAAAAATTCTTAGAAGGAAAAAAAAAGAAAAGAATATCATATAATAAAAAGCACTTGTATTCTGTTTGGGTAAGTGCAAGTCAAGAAATGGAACAAAGTTTTTATTAAATAATTTACAAAACCAATGGCTTATCCTCAGTATGGCCATCAATATTAAATTGGTGGGGGCTTATCTTCTAGCACTCCCACCTGTCATCTTTCTTTTAATGGGCCGCAGCCTTTATTTATTTATTTTTTAATGTTTACCTGCATCATCGTACCATAAGTAGTGGAGGTATAATGTACTGCAGCATTGCCCAGTTCACCTGGTTGAAACAAATATATTCGCACCTCCGCTACTAATATGGTAATAAGCTAATAAGTATGGAGATTCAGGCATGATCAGTGGTAAACAAATCTGTAGCACTAACAGGGGTGCCATGGTCAAGAGCTTGTTGGCGAGATGCCATGAGTCGGACCCCCGTTGATCTAATATTGATAGGATATCCTGAGGATAAGCCATTAATTTTAGAAGGCTGGATAACCACTAGTACAAACTGTGGCTTTCTGCTTCAGCTACTGTACATATAAATGTGAACTGTGACTGAATAAAAAAAAATAAAAAAATAAAAAAAAAAAGACAAAAATGTAAGTTGTCATTGAAAATATAATACCTTTAAAATATGTCACCCCCCCCCCCATTTCCCAGGTCTTTTGTAACAAAAAGACTTTCAGAAATGGATATTACAATGGATTCAATTACTACGTTCAATGTACAACATTGGCTCTAAAGCATTAGTCTTAAGATACTGTAATGATCTACGTGGTCTCTGCCTTAACAAGAATAGCTGGATGTAAGGTTTTGACTGGGCTCATAAGTTTGTTCATTGTGTAACATAAGATGTGACCCTGTGACACATCCACTGTCAGACAGATCCAACCGGTCACTGACCCCAATGACCTTACCAGGGTAAGGTGGGGATTATGTGACTGCATAAGCAGCACTACAGCCTATTCTTGCCATCACCAAATGTCAAAACCCATATATCACAAACATGGAATCCCGATGGAAGTGTGAATAGAACCTTTACTGTACGTAACTTTTTTTGTTTTTATGTGAAATTTATTTACTTACAATATGTTGGCAATGTATTAGAAATCCTAAAAGGAGTAAAAGCCCTTACTGTTGTCTACTAAAAGCTACACAGCAGCACAGATTGAAAATTTCCTTGATCAGGGATAGTCTTCTCTGAGTTCCTACACAAGAGATCAGACAAAATTCCACATTCTGACCACATAGAGAACAATGTGCAGCTCCTCCAGTCTCTCCCAGGACTCATGTTTATGATCAGTGCACAGAGAGGACAGATGGAACTATCAATGTACAGCCAGGACACCAGGCAAGAAGGATCATACAATTCCTGCAGAATTAGAGATTTTAAAATGAACTGAGCCCTAGACCACCAGGGATACTGGCTGTAACCTCTCCTGTGCCCTAGACCACCTGGGATATTCCCGGATTTTTTTCTTCTTCAGACTTTGAGCTCATGATGCCAAGATATAATGCTGTTTAATCTGCTTTTATTACTTCTGTGCGCCACTCTGTCCGTTTTTATGCATAGGACTCCCAGTACGGGAGTTGTTACCCCGTACCCTTGCTGCCTTGTCAGGCAGCATCCCTGCAGTGTCACCTGGGCCCCCTTATGTATATATTGTTTGCCATGTGTTATACTGTATAATGCATATAGAAAGGGTTACTTTAAGAAAAGTTAACATGTGATCACCAGTTTTTATGCGAGTTGTCATGTGGTTGTAACCCAGGAGGTATCAGTGACCATGTGACTTAAGGGATCCCACCAGAGTCTCCCCTATAAAAGCCCTGGAGGAGGAGTCTCTTCACTCTTATGCTTCCTGCTGAGTTGCAGTACAGTCGAGTCCTAGAGTGTGTCTGGAGTCATAGGAGGCCACAAGCTACAAGTCTACAGCTACGAGCTACAAGTCTACAAGTAAGCTAAAGTCACAGCTTAGTCAGTCTCAAGTCAAGTCAGTCACTGTCATCTATTATCAAGTCAGAGTGGCCTGCACTAAATTGTCCAAATCTACTGCAAGTCCCAGTAAGCCCTTTAGATTTCTGAAGTCACTGGTCACCTCCGTGGGCCTAACTTTTTCCCCTGTCTAAACTTAGTAAAGCTACCGTTGTCCGTAACTTGGCGTCAGAGTCATTATTGTCCCTGTGCCTAGCCCAGGATCCAGCAATATACCTTCGGATGGTATTAAACATAAACCATGCCCTGGAGACATGAATACAAGGGGTTAATGCCATCTGCCCCTAGGGTAACCGTAAAATAAAAAGTAAAATAAAAAGACTTGTCCTACAGCAATTTCAAGTGATGGTCCTGTGCATGAAAAAGGGACAAAGCAACACACAAAAGGTAATAGAAGCATATTACACAGTATTATGTTATTACAATCATGGACTTCAAGGCTGAAGAAGAAAAAAAAAAAAAAAAAGAAAAAAAAAAAAAAACACAACACGAATACCACTTTAACTCCTTCTTTACCCTAGTCCACCAGGGACTTTGACATTGCAACAAGATCCATGTCACAGTAGGGGATATTGTATGCAGTGTGGAGACCTAGAGCAGGGAAGGGTGTAAGACCTAAATCTTTTCCCCTAGACCTCAGGAATGTTATCCTAAACCAATTAACTACTAATTGTGGCAAGTTATTTCCAACGATACATATTTTCTACTTTATTTGCTCACTAGCTACATAGGCTTACAGGGGTACTCCACTGCCCCAGCGCTCTTAACATCTTGTTCCGAACGCTGGGTGAGGGCTGCGGGGGTCGTGACATCAAGGCCATGCCCCCCCCCCTCCGTTATGTAACAGCACATCCCTCAATGCAAGCCTATGGGAGGGGGCATGGCAGTTACCACGCCCCCTCCCATAGGCTTGCATTGAAGGGGGGTGGTGTGACATCACGACCCTGGCAGCCAGCGTTCGGAACAAAAATGTTCTGAACGCTGGGGCAGTGGAGTGACCCTTGAAAAAGGGAACAATGCAAGTCAGCTACCATATATATGATATACATACCCACTCACATTTTTGGGGAATTTATTAAGTCTAAATATTAAAAGCGCACTGCTTTTTGCTTCCCTGATTTATGAACAGTACACACTCCTTAATAAATCAGGCAGTGAGGTGGGTCGTGCACCATGCCTCTGAAATCTACTCAAGCTCTGAGCTAGCGTGTATATTTTAGCTACAAAACTACCTCTGGAGCATAAACTGTAATAAATCCGGTGGTGCATGAAGCCACATTGCTAAACTGAGGCTTGCGCAAAAATATTGCGACTTTTTGCAGTCTGCTTATAGTTCAGATAATGATAAATGGCTGCTGGGCACCAACGATATTTATATCAACCAATGAGGAATCTCTGAAGTCAGTCAATAGGTTGTTTTCGGATTCACTTGCTGCCCTTGTAAACATGTAAGAGCACAAAAGGCAATCAGACTATAAAAAGAAAAAAAAAGGATAAGGTGAACAAAAAAAAAGCAACGTCTCCATACTAAAATTAATGCATGGATATTGAAATAACCAGCGAATTGCAATGATGGGCACTTGTGTATATAGTGACAGATATAATAAAGCATATAAGAAAGAAGTCTAATACAATGTCATGAACCATGATATTCTTTTGGATGTTAATGTCTAGGGGTGAGAAACAACATTCAATGTGGTTTACAGACAAACTGCATTTGGACAATGGGCATCTCATGTGTTATCAGCTTGAGGAAGGGGCAGAATTTACCTTTCCAGGGTTTAATGTTACAAAGTAAAGTCAACCCCTTATTTTCCGGCAAAATGCATTTGACTTTTGTGATGCCATCTAGGTCACAGCATTAAGCTGAGCAGGACATTGCTATTAATATGATGTAAAAGCTAGCCATGCGTGACCCCCTCCCCTTCTGAAAGTCAAATCAAATTGCATCAGCCATGTTCTGCCAAAAACCAGAAATACAGGTTCATGTACAAATCACATGTGTCGCTTCATAGGGAGCGGTCATGGGGGAGGAGAGCAGGACGAGGCTAGAGAGTTCTTAGAAACTTGTCAGGTAACGCCATCCATAGTGGCAGAAGAGAGAGGACTCACAAAGGGTGGCTGAAAAGTAACTAATAATCAGAGGTGACATGACACGAACCCTCAGTCCACCCTTGATAAGTACAGTGGAGGATATAGAGGTGTCTATGGGAGGAGGAGACGAGGCTTCAAGTAGTAATTGAGGCGAATAATGTACAGACAGTGGATGACAAGTCTACTGCCATATACCGAGGGAGGGGGAGAAAATACAGCACAGTCAAAATAAAGAACCACATAGTGCTGATGTCAGGGCTGGAAAGGAGCCATTATAATGAATACCCAGTGTGATGCTATAAGAACAGGTTCGGACAGGGCATCCGAGTGGTTTCCTGAGCCCATGATAGGTCTTGTTTTTTTCCCCTATTGACGTCAGCGACTTTACAAAGGCAACGTATGCGAAAGTGGCAGAACAAACTTTGTACAGAGAAATATGGCAGCGAAGAAAACTGAAGCATGCAGAAAGGGGCTGCTACTATCATGTACACATAAGTATTCAACCCCTCCTTTCCGAAGGGTCCGGCTAAAAGAGACCTTGAAGTGAATTCTGGAAATTCCAATGGTTTGCGATAATAATGTTGAATGGCCTTAAATGGAATGTATTGCCTAGAATTTTTACCTACATATTAGAAGCAGATAGTTTTTTCTATTCTGTCTATTTTCTAATGGTATTTTTATTTTATTTCACTTTTTGTACATTAGTATGGGGGCAACCATCCTGCCCTATATTTAAAAATATATTTTACAACAAGCCCCATGGGCACAATAGACAGTAGCTGTCCTACTTACAGGAACGGGAAAAGTTACTGGGCATACCCTGCGACCTTTGCATTTCACAGGGAGGGGCAGGCTGAGCTGTGAGCTTTATCTACTATATTACCCATGTACTAGTGACACCTTTCGCTGTAATGCTGTACCGATTACTTTCCAGTGCCTCCTCCTTATCACACAGAAGAGGACGTCTCAGCTTAGTTTTAGACTTAGTGGTGTAAATGAAAACTGCAGGATTACAGATTGTATAACATAGATAGTATAGATGTAAAGGAGGTATCCAGCTCATATACGTTGTTTATTTTTGGTGCCATGGCTGTGCTAATCGAATGATTGGCGGTGGTGCTGGGTATCAGAACCCTGCCAGTAATCTAGGGATGCCCATCAATTTTTGGTCAGAAAGGTGCCTGTACATATAATTTAAACCTGTTCATTTTGGCAATCCTGGCTGACCATATAACTTAAGGGCTTTGTTTATGCATAATGTGAACAAGTGCCCCAGTGATCATGATGCCAGGGTTCAGTGGCACAAGAACTGAGTGCTGTCTCAATGTTAGAGTTGGGACTGGTGTAGGAGCATGGCTATCAATTACACAGGATATACCGTATTTTTCGCCCTATAAGACGCACTTTTTCTTCCCCAAAACTGGGGGGGAAAAGTCGGTGCGTCTTATAGGGCGAATACACCCCTATCGCGGCGGTCCCTGCGACCATCAACGGCCAGGACCCGCGGCTAATACAGGGCATCACTGATCGCGGTGATGGCCTGTATTAACCCTTCAGACGCGGCGATCAAAGCGGACCGCCACGTCTGAAGGGAAAGTGACACTAACCCGGCTGTTCAGTCGGGCTGTTCGGGACCGCCGCGATTTCACCGCGGCGGTCCCGAACAGCCCGACTGAATAGCCGGGTTAGTGTTTACAGGACACCGGGAGGGACCTTACCTGCCTCCTCGGTGTCTTCTTCGTTCAGGGATCCCCTGTATGGCCGGCGCTCTCCTTCCTCGTCATCACGTCATTGCATACGTGCGTCGGCGTGCGTAACGTCGCGATGGCGGTGACGGAGAGCGAGGATACCCGGCCGGCAGCAGAGACGTTCCCGAGCGACTGGGACACGGCGACAGCAATGAAGCGACATCCAGGGCAGCGGGTCCGGAGCGGCGGGGACACATGAGTATTACCATGCAGTGGTCTTCAATCTGCGGACCTCCAGATGTTGCAAAACTACAACTCCCAGCATGCCCGGACAGCCAACGGCTGTCCGGGCATGCTGGAAGTTGTAGTTTTGCAACATCTGGAGGTCCGCAGGTTGAAGACCACTATTGGGTTCAAAATCTCTCTTTTTTTTTTTGATTTTGCACCTATAAATTGGGTGCGTCTTATTCGCCGGTGCGTCCTATAGGGCGAAAAATACGGTACATTTATGTCACGTGCAGTAAAAATGTTTGAGGAATTTTCAACTTGAGATATACAAAAATAAAATAGATACAATAGTGACCTTGAGAGGGGACACAAGTTGTTTTAGTCCATCCCTAAAATAGGACACCTGTAGGACACCTGTATGACAATGTGAGAACCAACACTCCCCATAGAAGTATTCCCCTTCGCGATTACTCTTATATCATGTGACATTATTCCATCTCTCCCGTATGTCGATAATATATGGCTTGAGGAGTTCTGCAGAGTATAGGAATGTGCTGCGTGTACAATGTTTACAGCACATGGACATGTTACACATTCCAAGCGAAAGTCCTATAAGATTAATACATTTCATTAGAACAGAACATTGTAATGCTGTAAACTTGATAAACTATCCCGCCAAAACCACAGCTCAGTTAAGAGAAGACATTTCGGGAGGACTGTCATGGCTGACTGGCAAAACTATGTTATTTGTACTGAATTAAACCTTTTGTATAGCAGTAGTCAGTGACTAAATTACAAACTTACAAGCTATTTACTGTTAATGTCACATGCACAGAGATGACATTTTTTCTCTCTAAAGCCCAGTCCCCTTTCCCCTTCTTGTGAATTTGGAATATTTGAGCTGTAAAAAGTCAACGTACTTCAATAATCTGAAGAGATAACTGTACACGTCTCCACGATTTAGGCATCCACAGTCACTGCTACTCTAAAAGAGTCAGCTTATAAAGTTCTTTGAAATGTATCTAAACTTTCTAACAACTTTTGACATGTCGTAGAAATCTCATAGATGTTTACTACTTCCATACACTGAACATTTAAAGGGGTATTTTATCCCCTATCCAAAAGGATAGGGGGATCAGATGTCTGATCACGGGGGGGCCTGCTCCCGAGACCCCCCCGTGATCTCCCTGCAGCACCAGCATTCTATGCGGGTGCTGAATCTCCAGTTTCGGAAACCTCCAGGTTTCCAGGACTGGGGATGTGACGTCACGCCACACCCCCCTCCATTCATGTCTATGGGAGGGGGCGTGACTGTCGTTAACCAGGGTGCCTCCAGCTGTTGCAAAACTACAACTCCCATAATCATTATGCCTGTTTTAGATTGAGAAAGGGTCACAGACACCAAACGCGTTTGTTTTAAGGCTCATTGGAATAAAGGACTTCTTCTTAACCTACACCACTTTCCTTGTGTCTGAGCGGTTTGGCGACGAACTTAACCGGTAATTTTTTCTGCTCCACATCCGTGGAACACTCGTCTGGATACTGCACCCCTTGGCCACGAGGCTCCTGGATCCAAGTACTGGTCGGCTGCACCGCATTAACGCAGCAAACGCTGTTGAGGTAGTTGTTTCCATATACACAACTACAAAAAGGCGAGAACCTTTCCACTCACCGTAATTTCATGCATGTTACCACATTTTGCTTAATATACTGCCCCATGAGAAGCTCTGCTGTTTTTTGTTTTGCCTTAGTACTACACAATATATATATATATATATATAGTGTGACACCCCCCCCTCTTTGGATTTTTCTGTAGTATGGATCAGTATATAAGTCCTGTATTTACACAGTTACGCTGCTTGTCATGTGGATTCTATGTATAGAAAATATTCACAAAGGCGGATGTGCACTTTAAGATTGTTGCCTAAGATAACAGAGTTCAATAGGCTTTATAATTTCGGCAGGCATTTCACTCTAGGAACATCCAGGTGTCCAACATGACACACTGCAATTTTGGGGCTACACAAGATTTTATTTATTTATATATATATATTTTTTTTTTATAAAACTTGTTTGAAGTTTATTAAATCAATGTAAGAAAGATATTCTAGAATTGCAAGTGCAGTTCAATTAGTCACAATATAAAACATCAATGTAGAAGACTAATACCTGAAGAACTGATACAAACAATCCAAAAACAAACCATTAAACCGAACAGACGGAAGGTTGCTCATGTGTCTTACTGAAAACAGGGATTCAAAAGAAGAGTGAATGAGAAACAAGAGGGAAGACAGAAGAGAAGTCCGAGTTACAATATTTGGGCACAAGTCAAGCAACACTATCTGTTAATACCTGGACAAAGGACAAAGGTAAGCGTGCATTCACACTATGTAATTCCCGCTGAATTACGCACGGTGAACTTTATCATCAGTGTGAATGGGTCTTCCGCGAGACCCATTCACACTGAGCAATTTCAGCGGCGGACAATTTCGCCGCTGAAATTGTTCCACGCAAAGAATGAACATGTTCGTTCTTTGAGCACAATTCCACGAGCTCTGCATAGCAGTCAATGGTGACGGTGCAGTGCTGCGCGGACCGCTGCCAGGCTGAAGCTCAGTGAGATTTACGAAGTGTGAACGCACCCTTAGGCTAGGTTCAGACTACGGAATTTCCGCCGGAATTTTCGCTTTGAAATTTCCGGCAGAAATTCTGCTTACTATAATGCATAGTGTAGTGAATGGTTTTCCGTTCACAAATTCCCACTTCGGATTTTCTGCTTAACAAATTCCGGATGAAAAATCTGCTAGAAAATTTCCGCCTGAAGAAAGGGGTTGCTCTTTCTTCAGGCGGAAATCCTAGCGGAACACATAGCAGTCTATAGGAGACTGCAGTGTCCGCGCGGTCCTAGCGCCGACTAATTTAGTCGGCACAGGCGGAACTGGGAATCTCCGGCCGGAAATTTTCTGCCCGGAGATTCCGTAGTCTGAACCTAGCCCTAAGGGTCTAGTCACACAGCAGAATTTCCGCGTGCAAAATTCTGCCTCAAATTAAAGCCCATAGACCTTTATGAGATTCCGCACTACCATTCACACTTCTGAATTTCTGTTTGCTGAATTCCGCAAGCAAAAATTCAAAAGTGTGAATGGGAGTGCGGAATCTCATAGAAGTCTATGGGCTTTAATTTGAGGTGAAATTCTACAAGCGGAAATTCTGCCACGTGGATAGACCCTCAGGCTAAGTTTACACTAGGGCATTTCCGCCTGCAATTCTGCTTTTAAATTGCAGGCAGAAATTCTGCTTACTAAAAATGTATAGTGCAGTGAATGGGTTTCCGTTCACAAATTCACACTTCGGAATTTGTGAACAGAAAATCTGCTTGAAAATTTCTGCCATTCTTCAGGCGGAAATACTCGGGGAACACATTGCAGTCTATTGGATACTTTAAAGCAATGGTATTGTGAAGGGTGTCCCAGTGTAAGAATTGAGGCTGTCCCTGAAAATTTTAGAAGGTGTTGGGGAAATGGTGTGATTCTCCCCTTATCCAATACTCACCAACTTTAGGCTAGGTTCACACTACGCAATCTCCGGGCAGAAAATTTCCGCCCGGAGATTCCGAGTGCGGCCAGCGCCGACTGAATACGTCAGTGCTGGGACCAGAGAAACATAGAATGTGTCGGCAGATAAGAACCATTTGGCCCATCTAGTCGGCCCAATAATCTGAATCCTATTAATAGTCCCTGGCCCTATGTTGCCTGATGAAGCTGCGCATGCGCAGCGAAACGCGTTGCATCTAATAAATCCATTGATTTTACTTGGCTGCCTGATGGTTCCTCTCTGCGCCAGACTAACTCCTGACTCCCTGGTCATTCGGTTTTGATTTTACTCTTACCCAGGAGGGCTGCAGTGGACCTTCTTCCATATTTCTTCTGCACTTTACCTTGTTGTGTGTGGGCGCACAACCAACTTTGGTAAGCGGCTTGGGAATTACCGTCCCCTACCCCCACCAACAAGATCTACTGATCCCGCACATGAGGCGCCTTCCTCCCTCCCTCTCTCTAGATGGCCCTATGTTATATGAAGGATAGCCTTATGCTTATCCCATGCATGTTTAAAGGGGTTATCCAGGAAAAAACTTTTTATATATATACATATATCTCTATCTATCTATCTATCTATCTCTCAACTGGCTCCAGAAAGTTAAACAGATTTGTAAATTACTTCTATTAAAAAATCTTAATCCTTTCAGTACTTATGAGCTTCTGAAGTTAAGGTTGTTATTTTCTGTCTAAGTGCTCTCTGATGACACGTGTCTCGGGAACCGCCCAGTTTAGAAGAGGTTTGCTATGGGGATTTGCTTCTAAACTGGGCGTTTCCCAAGACAGGTGTCATCAGAGAGCACTTAGGGTGCGTTCCCACAGGGCGTATACGCAGCGTATTTGACGCTGCGCAAAATGTATGGCAGCATCGGGAAATACGCTGCGTATCCTTTGCTCACTATACACACAGGGCTTTCCGGCGGCAGCCCTATGTGTGTAGTGAGTTTTGGAGGCGGGGCCGCGCGTCACAGATACGCCGGCACACGGCCCCGCCTCCAAAACTCACTACACACATAGGGCTGCCGCCGGAAAGCCCTGTGTGTATAGTGAGCAAGGGATACGCAGCGTATTTCCCGCTGCTGCCATACATTTTGCGCAGCGTCAAATACGCTGCGTATATGCCCTGTGGGAACGCACCCTTACACAGAAAAGAACTGTTACGCCGAGCACTCCGGGTCCCCGCTCCTCCCCGGAGCGCTCGCAGCGTTCTCTCATTCGCAGCGCCCCGGTCAGACCTGCTGACCGGGTGCGCTGCGATATTACTCCCAGCCGGGATGCGATTCGCGATGCGGGATGCGCCCGCTCGCGATGCGCATCTCGGCTCCCGTACCTGACCCGTTCCCCGTCTGTGTTGTCCCGGCGCGTGCGGCCCCGCTCCTTAGGGGGAGCGCGCGCGCCGGATCTCTGCCATTTAAAGGGCCGCTGCGCCACTGATTGGCGCAGCAGGCCTAATCAGTATTCTCACCTGTGCACTCCCTACTTATACCTCACTTCCCCTGCACTCCCTCGCCGGATCTTGTTGCCATTGTGCCAGTAAAAGCGTTTCCTTGTGTGTTCCTAGCCTGTGTTCCAGACCTCCTGCCGTTGCCCCTGACTACGATCCTTGCTGCCTGCCCTGACCTTCTGCTACGTCCGACCTTGCTCTTGTCTACTCCCTTGTACCGCGCCTATCTTCAGCAGTCAGAGAGGTTGAGCCGTTGCTGGTGGATACGACCTGGTTGCTACCGCCGCTGCAAGACCATCCCGCTTTGCGGCGGGCTCTGGTGAATACCAGTAGCAACTTAGAACCGGTCCACCAGCACGGTCCACGCCAATCCCTCTCTGGCACAGAGGATCCACCTCCAGCCAGCCGAATCGTGACAAGAACAACATTAACTTCAGAAGCTCATAAGTACTGAAAGGATTAAGATTTTTTAATAGAAGTAATTTACAAATCCGTTTAACTTTCTGGAGCCAGTTGATATATAAAAAAAAAAAAAAAGTTTTTTCCTGGATAACCTCTTTAAACTCCTGCAAATACAGTGAAGGAGTTTAAACATGCATGTGATAAGCATAAGGTTATCCTTCATATAAGATAGGGCCAGGGACTATTGATAGATGGGCCAAATGGTTCTTATCTGCCGACACATTCTATGTTTCTATGGTCCCAGCACTGACTAATTCAGTCGGCGCTGGCCGCACTCTGAATCTCCGGGCGGAAATTTTCTGCCCGGAGATTCCGTAGTGCGAACCTAGCCTAAAGGAGTATTGGGTCAGGGGAGAACCATTTCCCCCAACACCTTCTAAAATTTTCAGAGACAGCCTCAATTCTTACACTGGGACACCTTTCACAATACCATTGCTTTAAAGTGGTGCTCCAGAGAAAAACATTTTTACAGTTCACCTGGTGTTAAAAAGTTAAAAACAGATTTGTAAATTATTTTTATTTGACCTTTTAAACCTTCCAGTACTTATCAGTTGCTACAGTGTATACTGTAGGTCTTTACAATCTGACCACAGTGCTCTCTAATTTCTCTTATTTAGAGACGCAGATGAGCTATTGCTAAAAGAGCTAAAAGTCTCAAGCAGGAACCTAGGAAAGTTGGGTGAGATAGGGAGGATATGAATGAGTTTTTACCCAGCTTTTCAAGACTCCTGACAGGTAAATGTATTTAGTTAACGGCTGTCCTGGTATGTTAGGAGTGTTTTGCAAAAGCAGGAAGACAACAGGTTAGAGATCACAGCTATAAAAGGGAGCAGTTAACCAGATGTCACCCAGCTTTCCCAAGAAAGATTATTTGTTGTATGGTACCATATGCAGTGATACACCTAAATGGTTATACAGCAATCATGTGATACCTGCGTACTATGTCCCTACAACCATCCCCATCTTACATATTTTCAGTAGCAGCATACCGGGCCAGGGAAATGAGGAGAAATTTTAGTTTTTCAGCACTATACAGGGACTTCCAGTCAATTGCGCAAATTTTTAAAGTAAAATGAGCCAAATAATACTTTTTACACAGCAACTGGGAAAACCACATGCGTGAGAATAGAAAAAAAAATAGCGCTAATGATGAATGAATAATGAGTTTAATGTAATCTGGCCTAGTGGGCATTAGGTCCTCCAATGTAGGTGCAATACTGTGTGACCTGCTTACTTTATACACTCGTACAGCTCCACCTGCTCAACAACAAAGTCTCCGTGAACATTGTTTTCCTACGATAGCACGAAGGGCTATAATCAGAAAACCTTCTCTATGGTGCAGTATAATCACAGGCATCCATAAAGTATATATAGTAGTGATGCACGCAGAGATCTGTACAGGCAGGTAACACATTCCCTTGTTCAGGCATCCGATCAGAGATAAATTACACTTGTCTTATTTTAACTGGGAAGACAAACCCGTCAATTTAACACATTTTTCCTTAAGTGCATGTCAGGGCAGAAACTCATTATCCCCTATGGCAAAGGAACAGGTTACGCCCAGAAAGCAGCATCTATGCAGTGCTGAAATTTACAATGCAAATCCCTGTTGTACTAACCATCGAGTAGGAGCGCTTCCCACTGACTGATACATGTATCATACTGGGCTAGTCTGTAAACTAGAGATCAAAAGGTTAGTGCTACCTACCGGATCCTCACAAGTTAGGACCCTGTCCACATCACACTTCAGTAACCAGCACAGATTAGGATACGTTAAAGGAGTACTCCGGAGGGTTAAAGTTTTATTTTTATTTTTTTAAATAAGTAGGTGCTAAAAAGTTATACAGGTGTGTAAATCACTTCTATTTAAAAATCTTATGCCTTTCAGTACTTATCAGCTGCTGTATGCTCTAGAGGAAGTTGTGTAGTTCTTTTCAGTCCGACCACAGTGCTCTCTGCTGACACCTCTGTCTGTGTCAGGAACTGTCCAGAGCAGGAGCAAATCCCCATAGCAAACCTGGACAGTTCCTGAAACGGACAGAGGTGTCAGCAGAGAGCACTGTACAAGCATCCTCTGGAGCATACAGCAGCCAGTAAGTACTGGAAGGATTAAGATTTTTAAACAGAAGTAATTTAACTATTGCGGCACACTTTTAATGCATGTGTATTGGTTCAGTAGCACCGTGGGAGGTCTGGGTATGTAGCCACTTTATGGCTGTCTGCACCCGGATTTACCATATTGTTTCTAAGGGAAGTTGGAAAAAACCACACACACACACACACACACACACACACACACACACACACACACACACTTAATTCCTTGGAAGCCGGCACGGAGCAGGTCTAGCAGTCACCTATTCACATTACATCACCGGCAGTCCCAGCCAAACACAACAGGATCTGCTGACAAACTATTCTTACCATATTACTAACAAATACGACTTTGGAACTTAGACATACTACACTAATAAAGACGCCAGCAGCAGAGTACTCACTGGGAAGATCTCTGATCCTGATATGTAGTACTGTACTGCATTTCATGGGAAAGTGAGTTTATATTTTTAGTGTATTTCAGGTTGTAGTTATTTATTTTTTTTGTTCTTTTTGTTAAAGGGGTACTCCAGTGGAAAACGTTTATTTTATTTTATTTTTTTTAATCTGCTGGTGCCAGAAAGTAAAACAGATTTTTAAATTACTTCTATTAAAATCTTTACCCTTCCAGTACTTATTAGCAGCTGTATGCTACAAAAGGGAAATTCTTTTATTTTTGAATTTCTTTTTTGTCTTGTCCACAGTGACACCTGATGCCTGCATCAGGAACTTTCCAGAGCAGGATAAAATCCCAATAGCAAACCTATGCTGCTCTGGACAGTTCCTGAGGTGTCAGCAGGGAGCACTGTGGACAAGACAAAAAATAAATTAAAAAAGAAAATAATTTCCCTTTTGTAGCATACAGCCGCTAAAAAGTACTGGAAGGATAAAGATTTTTTTTAATAGAAGTCATTTACAAATCTGTTTAACTTTCTGGCACCAGTTGATTTAGAATGTTTGTTTTCCACCGGAGTAAAAACAGAGCATTTATGTGCATGACGCCTTATTCCATATCGATATAGAGCCTTAAAAGGGGAACTCCGGTGGTAAAAAAAAAAAAAAAAATTCAAATCAACTGGCTCCAGAAAGTTAAACAGATTTGTAAATGACTTCTATTAAAAAAAAATATCAACTTCCAGTACTTATAAGCTGAATAAACTACAGATATTACAGAGAAATTTGTGACGTTCTTTCCAGTCTGACCACAGTGCTCACTACTGACACCTCTGTCCGTGTCAGGAACTGTCCAGAGCAGGAGAGGTTTTCTATGGGGATTTGCTTCTACTCTGCACAGTTCCTGACACTGACAACGTTGCCTCTGTCCGACTGGAAAGAACTTCACAAATTTCTCTGTAGTATATAGAAGCTGATAAGTACTGTAAGCATTAAGATTTTTAATAGAAGAGATTTACAAATCTGTTTAACTTTCTGGCACCAGTTGATTTGAAAACATTTGTTTTCCACCAGAGTTCCTCTTTAAAGGTGGTTGTGTACATGACACCTTATTCCATATAGGTACAGATCCTTGATATATTTGTGTACATGACGCCTTTTTCCGTATAGGTACAGATCCTTGATATATTTGTGTACATGACGCCTTTTTCCGTATTGGTCCCTGCTGTATTGTTGTCAGTAAGGGCTTGTTTACACTACAGAAATTCTGTGCGGATTCCACCTGCATTGCTTTCTATGGGAATTCCGCAACTCCATTCACACACACATCGTGATTTCTGCTGTGGATTTGAGTTTCGCCAGAAGAATAGCAAGCAAAGTCTCAATGCAAAATGGGTGCAAATTCAGAACAGCGCATAACTTCGTGGAATTTTCTCAGTATGAACATACCCTTAGGGCCTCAGACAGGAGAATATCCGCCCGCAATCTGCGCCACCTCCATCAGTCAGCGTAAGGACCGCACAGACGTGTCGTCTCGATTGAGAGCAATGCATGTCCAAGCTGATCCCACTGAAGGAATTCACAATATCATTCAGAATTAGAATTTCCGCGTTAAAATTTTCCACCACAAAATTCTCCTGTGTGCACAGTGCAGCAGAATCCCATTAAAAGCAAATAGGAGGCTGCTGCACCCTGAATTTTTCCACTGGATTCCTTTCAAATATATTGTGCTGTGTAAATGGGCCCTTAGGGAGCCAAGTGGGGGCAGGATTGCTGCAATGTAATTGACAGCTCATATCAAACATACTATTATAAACCATTTTTTACCCATATACATGCAGTAACATAGGCAATATCTGTCCATATTTTGTGGCTTGAAGGTGGTTGGCAGACCAGCAGAATGAAGTCTTTCCTCCACCAACCGTAGTCAACTTACTTGGGTACTAGAAGTGAACAATGTCAGGTCACAGACACAGAGCTTTGCATATTTAGGTAGTTCACACAGTGTAAAATAAAAGCAAAAATATCGTCATAAAAATAGGTCTGTGTTTTTAATCTAATAATATGCTAAATAAAAGTCTATGAAAAAGTGGCTTTGATAAATCTGGCGCATTTCAAGAAATTCCACTGTGTTGGTACTAATATATCAATGAGAAAAAACAACAAGAGGTGCGCCCCTAGTGAGGACCGTTTATATAAAATGAAAGAGATAACGCAAAGATGGGTTCTTACCCCTAGGTGTTGCGCTCAGAGCACAACACCTACAGTAGCGTCTATATGCAGGAAATCAAATGGAACCGCTGCCACCAGGAACTTCCCGGTGTGACGTCAGTCAGTCCGGTGGATAGCAATGGAAAGAGATATGTGAACAAGTTCCTCTAAAGAAGGCGCTGGTACCCGAAGATGAAAGTAAACTTCTTTATTAGCAACGCGTTTCGATCCCGAACCGGGATCTTCGTCAGGCAGGATGCCTGACGAAGATCCCGGTTCGGGATCGAAACGCGCTGCTAATAAATGAGTTTACTTTCATCTTCGGGTACCAGCGCCTTCTTTAGAGGAACTTGTTCACATATCTCTTTCCACTGTGTTGGTACTGTTAGGCCATGTTTACACGGCGGAATTTTCAAGCAGAATTCCACAGAAATATTCTGCTCGGAAATTCCGCTGCAGCAGAGACCTAATGATTTCCTATTGGGATTCTGCTGCACTGTGCACATTTGGGATTACCCAAATCCAGATTTCAGCATCCAGAGAAACAATGAACATCTTTCTGCGGATTCCGTTTGGAAATGCATTGCCGTCTATGAAGACGACGCATTTCTGAGCAGTCCCAGCATTGCCAGAACATGCAAATGTGCGAAATGTCCGCCCGTGATTTCCAGGAGGACAATCTGGACATTTTCGTCAGTGTAAACATAGCCTTAGAAGGAAGGCCCAAAGCTGCTCAGACATGAGATACCGATCATCCAGGCAATCATTCACGATCTACCTGTTTACTCAGATTTTAATTCAAGGTTTACTCAACTAAGGAAGAATCCACTGACAACTTAAAGGGTACCTCTCATCAAATAAACTTTTGATATATTTTAGATTAATGAATGTTGAATAACTTTCCAATAGCATGTTAATGAAAAATATGCTTCTTTCTATTGTATTTTTCCCGATCAGTCCTGTCAGCAAGCATTTCTGACTCATGCTGGAGTCCTAAACACTCAGAGCTGCCAGCCTGCTTTGTTCACAGCCAAACAGGCTGTGAACAAAGCAGGCTGGCAGCTCTGAGTGTTCTCCTTTGTGAACAAAGCAGACTGGCAGCTTGTAGTGTTTAGGACTCCAGCATGAGTCTGAAATGCTTGCTGCCAGGACTGGTAGGGAGACCCCTAGTGGTCATTTCTTCAAAGTGGAAAATTAAATAGAAAGAAGCATATTTTTTTTATAACATGCAATTGTAAAGTTATTCTGCATACATTAATCTATAATATATCAAAAGTTTTTTTGATGAGAGGTACCCTTTAAAGTGAAATTCTTTTGTACAGTTCTGTGTTTAAGGTTTTCTTGCTTGGGTCAGAAATGAATACAATTTTTTAAAGCAAATACAATAAAAATAAGTGCGAAAAAAGCCCTAAATTTTCGCCAATCCTGGTCACTGGATGATACGTTTCACCTGTTTACAGACGTTCATGTTGGATTCTTCTCTTATTAAAGGCTTAGTGGGATTTTGAGATTAGAACTGAAAATGCCCCATTGTTTGCTTTCAGCTGTGTGCACAGATCCATGTGTACTCATTGGTAGACTGCCAGGCGTACTGTAATACAAGCTGTGCCAAAGTCACAAACACTACAGAACAGTGCAGTTTATCATTCACGTGATGGAATCATTTCACAATTCACGTAATAAGCCGTCTTTATATCTTTAGGAAGGAGCAGACAACATACTCTGCTTATGCTTTATAATACAGTGGTCCCTCAACATACGATGGCAATCCTTTCCAAATGGACCATCGTTTGTTGAAACCATCGCATGTTGAGGGATCCGTGCAATGTAAAGTATAGGACAGTGGTCTACAACCTGCAGACCTCCAGATGTTGCAAAACTACAACACCCAGCATGCCCGGACAGCCAACGGCTGGGTGTTGTAGTTTTGCAACATCTGGAGGTCCGCAGGTTGTAGATCACTATTAGAGGAAGTTGTACTCACCTGTCCCCGCCGCTCCGGACAGTCACCGCTGCCCGGGATGTCGCCGTCCATCGCTGTCGCCGAGTGTCCGAGTTGTCACCGACGCTCCGGCAAGGCCTCTGCTTCCCCGGCATCCTCGCTCTCCATCGCCGCCATCACGTCGCTACACACGCCGCTCCTATTGGATGACGGAACGGCGTGCGCAGTGACGTGATGAGGTCGATGGAGAGCGCCGACGATGCAGGGGATCCCGAAGAGGAAGCGCTGGAGCCCCAAGGACAGGTAAGTGACATCACCGGAGCTCACGGGGGAACCGTAAACGACTATCCGGTGGCAGATGAAGCAGTCAGCGCTGCCGGATAGCAGTTTATGCGATGGCCCCGACATACAAAAGCATCGTATGTTGAAATTATCGTATGTCGGGGCCATCGTAGGTCGGGGGGGGGGGGGGGGTTACTGTACAGGGTTATCTCTCATACAAGAGGTTTTCAGGTTGGTGTACAGAGTGGCTAAGCAAGGTATATCCCCCCCCCCCCCCATTCTGTGGCAGCAATGTAACAGGAATGGGACGCAATTACTTCCCCAGGGTAGAATAAGTGATGAAAGGTTCAAGACGGATTTCCTAAAGCTTTTAAACACCTCACGAAACAGCGGAAAAACATTCTGCATCATTTGCACAGGCCAATAAACCAATCCTAGTAATACCAGTAGGAAAAAAATAAAAAATAAAGTTCCCTAAAACACAGGAAATGTGGGGAATGCACCACTGCATTATTGCAGAAAAAGGAGTTCTCCACTTTAGAGGGGAAAGTATGAGCCTGATGCACCGATTTTTAATAACCAGGGATATGGTTTATAACGCAAACACAAAAAGGTGAAGAAGATTTACTATAAATTAGGGCTGGGTGGTATACCGGTTCATACCGAATAGAGATGAGCAAACTTACAGTAAATTCGATTTGTCACGAACTTCTCGGCTCGGCAGTTGCTGACTTTATCCTGCATAAATTAGTTCAGCTTTCAGGTGCTCCTGTGGGCTGGAAAAGGTGGATACATTCCTAGGAGACTCTTTCTTAGGACTGTATCCTCCTTTTCCAGCCCACCGGAGCACAGGAAAGCTGAACTAATTTATGCAGGAAAAGTCAGCAACCGCTGAGCTGAGAAGTTCGTGACGAATCGAATTTACTGTAAGTTTGCTCATCTCTAATACCGAATACTGAAATTTTTGTGCTGCACGATTTTAACCCGTACCGCAATACCAGTTTGGCCCCTCCCCCTCGAGAATGAATGAATGAGCCCAGCGCTGCGCTGTCCCCATCGGGGAACTAATCCTATGTGACCCGCGAGCGCTGTTCTGCCACCCCCCCCCCCCCCCCCAATTAATTATTAGCCCAGCCCAGCGCTGTCCCCATCAGGGTACTACTCAAATGTCACCCGCATGCGCTGCCCTCCTCGTCCTGTTTGTTGCGGCCGCCGGCGCTGACACTCTATACCAGTGGTCTCCGACCTGCGGACCTCCAGATGTTGCAAAACTACAACTCCCAGCATGCCCGGACACTCACAAGAGCAAGCGTCTCAACAAATAACTGTACATGGTCAGAGATGGACCAGTAAGTACTAGACTAAATTCAGTCCACTTGTCACTGTGGTATATGACCGCAAACCAGTCTGCTGATGTACACCATGGGGGAGAAAGAGTGGTTGCAGTTGCCCATAGCAACCAGATTGCTTCTTTTTTTTTTTTTTTTTTTTTTTTTTATAGGCCTCTTGTTATGGGCAACTGCACAACTCTGTCTGCACAGGTTTTGATAAATCTCCCCATATGAGTGTAGGCTACATTAACTTAAAAAGGTATAAACCACTTTTTATCATTTCTATCATAGAATGTGCCAAAGGGATCATGCACATGACTAACTCCATTAGGCTTAATTTACATCTGCCTGTGTTCACCCAACAGGTGCTCTATGTAGGGAGGTCCTGCCTCGGAGGCTTATAGCACAGTTTAGACAACAAGGGCTCTCTCTGTGTTGCACGCTGATCTCTTTCTTTATGAGACGCAGTCCAAGTTTAATGTCAAAGCACAAGGTTACAGGACAGATGTCTTTTATGACAACCTCCTAAGGCAACCAAACATACATACATAGATGGTTTATTGCTTCTATTGATAATCTTCATACACAGCACATAATGCCGGTATCATCAACTGTACATTTACATTATATAGCCCTAATAAATATAGAAAGGATAGCACATAAAAGAAGCCTACCTCTCTGATATAACCCCATAGGATGATGCCGGAAACCAGTCACCACTGAATGTTCTATTCTAGCATTAGGCCTTGTTCACACAGCCCAAGATTAAACTGCTTATTTTAAACATGAGCATCTTCGTCTGTCAGTAATAAAAAAAGAAGTAGTTCTGTTATGTGAACATAGTCTCAGGACAAAGAAAAAGATGCGGTATCATGTCATTTACATTTCGTTATCCAGCGTGAGAAAGAAGAAAGACACTCACATGCCGGAAATATTTAGAAGTTTTAGCACGCCAAATAATTATTTTGGTTACTTAAATATCTGTCAGTGGAAAATTTGCAGTATGTCTACCCGGAAGACAAAGGCGGTCATTCCACAAATCTGCATGTTCCGCCGGCGCCAGGAGGGCGTGGAAATGCACTAGGGATCGAGAGTATCGTTTTTTTTTTTAGGGCCGATACCGATAATCTGGGGAGGCGATATTCCGGTATAAGTTATCGGCTATTTATCCCCCCGCAACACCGCTGCAGATCATTGATTTAAAGCGGGCGCTTTAAATCAATGCACTGCAGTGGCTTTTGCGGTGCCTTAGGCCACCGCCGCCACCCGCTTCTCTCCCCCTGCCTGTCCGGGGGTCCTGAGACCTATCACTGCCACCACTCCCCCCACCACGCCTAGGGGTGCCTCCAGCTGTTGCAAAACTACTACTCCCAGCATGCCCGGACAGCCGTTGGCTGTCCGGGCATGCTGGGAGTTGTAGTTTTGCAACAGCTGGAGGGCCTACTGTAGGTATAGTATATTATACAGACCCCTGTCCATCCCAGAACCCTGAATCACCTTCCCAGTTGCTGCAGGGACCGTCCGGGGAGGGTGGTCCGGGCCATCCATCCTTCCTGTAGTGTCCGGCGGCATTCCGGGTGGAGGGTGAACCGGTCCGGGCTGTCCTTCTCCGGGGGTCCTCTTCTCCACTCCGGGCAGGCTCCGGCCTAGTAACGCTGCATAGACGCTGCTGCGCAGCGACGCACCTGACGTCACGGAGTAGCGGCGTCTATGCAGCGTACCAGGCCGGAGCCTGCCCGGAGTGGAGAAGAGGACACCCGGAGAAGGACAGCCCGGACCGGTTCACCCTCCACCCGGAATGCCGCCGGACACTACAGGAAGGATGGATGGCCCGGACCACCCCCATTACAGGTAAGTTTAATTTTTTTTATTGACTCGGACGGTGGGGGAGGGGCCCGACCGGTATAGCGGTATGGGCAGAAATCCATACCGTGGGAGAAAAAAAAAAAAAAACGGTATCCGGTTCATACCGGTATACCGCCCAGCACTACGGTGGGGGGTGCGACGCGGTGCGGTGGGGAATTATCGGCTTATTGGCAAGGTAATTGCCGATACCGATAATGCCCAAAATCGTGATTATCGACCGATAATATCGGCCATATCGATAATCGTTCGATCTCTAAAATGCACCATCTCCTAGAAAGCAGCAAAAAGAATAGACAAGTATAGAAACATCTGCTGCGGAAATTCCACCGTCTGAACAGTGCAGCAGAATGTCTGCGTAGAAAATTCCAGCAGAATTATGCACAGACAGTGTGCCATGTGAACATAGCCTTAGGCGGGGTTCACATCACGTTTTTCCCCAGACGGGAGCGCATACGGCAGGGGGGAGCTAAAAACCTGCGCTCCCGTATCCTGCTGTATGCGGTCCTGTATGTAATTCATTTCAATGAGCCGACCGGAGTGAACCGGCTCTTTTTCCCCGCATGCTGTTTTCTACCGTACCTAAAACCAGGGCTGTGGAGTCGAGGAGTCGGATGAAATTTTGGGTACCTGGAGTCGGAGTCGGCAAACAATGCACCGACTCTGACTCCTACAAAATTTAGATTGGAATAAAAAAATAAAAAATAAAAAAAACAGCAAGTTTAAATGTCCCAATTCACAAAAAGTTATAATTAATGACTTCTCTACTGTAAGAATAAAGACCAATGCATGCAGTGCCTCACGTAACCGCAAAACGAACATGATAAGTGACCATGAAGAAGCTTTTCATGTGCTTCACTATATGGCACGCAATGCACAATTAGGAGCCGCAATACTTATACTTTCCATAGTGTTGTGTTCTGCTCTTACAGGGAACCCATGGATAGGGGATAAGGATAGGGGATAAGATTTCTGATCGCGTGGGTCCCGCCGCTGGGGACCCCCGCAATATAGCACCCGGTCGGGAGCCAGACCCTCCAGCGCTTCTGGAGCAGTAACAGGTGGGTGCTGCGTGCTATATTGCGGGGGTCACCAGTGGCGGGACCCCCGCGATCAGACATCTTATCCCCTATCCTTTGGATAGGGGATAAGATGTCTAGGGGTGGAGTACCCCTTTAAGTAAATATGTTTTTTGCAGGACTAGAGACACTTGAATAAGTGAAGGGAATGGAGGGTCAATAGTTTAAGACTGAAGCTGTAAACCATTGGAAAAACTGCTGCCATTTAGCTAAGGCTATAAAAAACTTGTCAACTCCAATTGTTAGCTTAAACTTTAAACATGACTATGGGATTCTACCAGGGAAATCCTGTTCTATAATAAATGCCCCTTCCTGGATCCTCCCACTGCCCTATCTTCAGCAGCAGATCAGCACACAAAAAGGAGAAGGCAGCAGCTTCTGCCCAACTACCTCTCTCTGCTAGAAGAGCTTAGTGGAACAGCTTCTTGGATTCAACTGTAAGTTTTTATTAATACATTCGCATATTAATACAGAGGAGTCGGAAGTACAAAAAACTGGGGAGTCAGAACATTTATCTACCGACTCCACAGCCCTGCCTAAAACCGTAGTCAACCATGGTTTTAGGTCCGGTAGAAAACAGCATGCGGGGAAAATGAGCCGACCGATTCACTCCAGTCGGCTCATTGAAATGAATTACATACGGGACCGCATACAGCAGGATACGGGAGCGCAAGTTTTTAGCTCTCCCCTGCTGTATGCGCTCCAGTATGGGGAAAAACGTGATGTGAACCAGCCTTACTCTGGAATTCCACTGAGGAAAAAAAATTAATAAAAAAAATAAAAATAAAAAAAAACACAGCATCCAGATGTTACCTGCAAGTCAATAGTAAACTGCAAAATGCCAGATCCACTTGCCATTTTTCAGTTTGGTGTTTTTTTTTTTTATATCCTTTTGGCGTTTTTCAGCTATTTTGGCTCAGAGGCTGGTTTTCCAAAAAGCCCTACAAAGCCTAGTTAAGCGTTTTTTTGTACAGAAATCGTGGCATTTTCCTCCAATAGAAGTCTATGGGAGAGCAAAATAGCCAAGAAATTTTGTTTTTAACTTTGGCGTTTTTTGACGGCGGTTTTTATTATTTTTTTTGGACTTAAAAAAAGTGGATCGAAAAAAGTGATGGAGATACCTTTTTGTATTAAAATTTCGTAGGGTACCATTATACTCTGGTCAGTGATATGAATAGAACATCACTCAATCATATGTCCCTCAGAGAGCTGTGATTGGCTGCCACCATCCGGCCAATCACCACTCTGGACAGAAAATATGAATGAGTGATGTTCTATTCACATCACTGGCCGGATTACAGAGCAGAGATGCGAGTGCTGTATAGAGCCGCTCCGAATCTCTGCTATATTATGGACGATCGCATCGGGTGTCAGGAGTAATACCCAAAACAAAAAAAACGCCAAAGGGGCAAAAAAATTGCAAATTCCACACAAAAGTAAGAACGCCAAAACGCATGGGAAAACAGTGCAGTTTTCCTCCTGCCGTTTTTAAGGCTAAGAAAAAAAAAAATCTAAAATATGAGAGAACTACCAGGATGATTCAGAATGAGTTGAATGCTTAAACAGGTCAAGGTCTTCCAGCTGATCACAAAGTAAAAATTGTGGAAATTAAATTTTTCCCTGCACCAAGTCTTGTGGAAAATATTGTACAATCCTTTTGCACAATTATAACAGATCTGTGTGATTTGATTTGGATTTATCTGCAGAAATACTGCATGTTTTCCACTGTCAAAAATTTGAATAATAATAAAAAAAAAAAAAAAAAGTACAGTGGTCCCTCAAGTTACAACATTAATTGGTTCCGGGACGACCATTGTATGTTGAAACCATTGTATGTTGGGACCAGAACTCTATGGAAACCTGGTAATTGGTTCTGAAGCCCCCAAAATGTCATCCAAAAATAGTTTAAAAAAAAGTGAGAATTAAAGAAAAATAAGTAGATAACTAATACAGATAAAGCAAGTCCTTACATATAAAAGTAAGAAAGATCTGCTGGGAGCTGTAATCACGGTCTATATCAGTGTTTCCCAAGCAGGGAGCCTCCAGCTGTTGCAAAACTACAATTCCCAGCCTTTGGCTGTCCAGCCTCCAGCTCCAGCCTCCAGCTGTTGCAAAACTACAATTCCCAGCCTTTGGCTGTCCGGGCATGCTGGGAGTTGTAGTTTTGCAGCAGCTGGGGGCACCCTTTTTGGGAAACACTGGTCTATGTAGAGGACAGGAGCTTCTTCAGGGTCTTGTACAGAACATGCAATGTCCTAATTAAGTAACATGGAGTCGCCCTTACTTGGTGTCCAAAGGAGCTGCTAACCCTAGTACAGGTAAAGTGTACAGAACATGTAATACCTCCCTGTACTGTAGGGGGCGCTACCAGACACCAGTCAGTGCATACGCTTCAGTAATACAGGGGTTTTACCAGTAAATTGCCCATCCTGATTGGTCGGTTCTTCCGGCCATTGACACATTTCATAGATCTGGACTGTCTGTACATTGTATGTTGAGTCTGGTTTCAACTTACAATGGTCCAGAAAAGACCATTGTATGTTGAGGCCATTGTAGGTTGAGGGATCACGGTATAGAGCCCCTGATTCTCAACACATGGTTACACTAGAATCCTAAATATTCACATAATATAGACAGAACCTGTGAAGTTAACAATAAGCACTGATCAAATTTAAGACAATACAGCACAAAAAGCTGGGATTACGGTATGTTAAAAACATGAAAGTTTTTTTTTTTTTTTTTTTTTTGCGGCTATTTTTCCACTGGTTACAGATGAAATTATGTGTGAACATACCCTAAGCCAATGTTACCTATAAGTTTAGATTTGTGTTACTACCACATTATGGTTCAAAAGCAATATATAGTTTATAACCTCAATGTGTCAAACACACAAATACATAAACTTGTCCATGACTACTGCTGATTTGAAGCACAATGGGGGAGATTTATCGAAACCTGTCCAGAGGAAGAGTTGCCTAGTTGCCCATAGCAACCAATCAGCTCACCTCTTTCATTTTTAACAAGGCCTCTGCAAAATGAAACAAGTGATTTGATTGGTTGCTATTTTTCAACCAACTTTTCCTCTGCACATGTTTTGATAAATCTCCCCCTATGGCCCTGATTAATCAATCAATCTGTCTAAGGCTACATTCACATCTCGTTTTTGCAATATGGTTCCCGTATCCGGTTTCAGTGTAAAAACTGTATGGAACCGTATTGCAAACCGTATGTATAGACATGTCATTGAAAACCGTATGCCAAACGTAGCATCCGGTTGTGTACGTTTTGCATAATTTACGGTTTTATCATCAAGTTTTTTTCCCGTACACAAAACCGTAGTCTACTACTGTTTTATGTCCGGGTGAAAAACCGGATACAACCCGTATACGTTCTTTTTTAAATGGTGGTCTATGGGAACCGTACTGAACCGTATGTGCGTACGGTTCCATCCGGTTTTGCTGTTTGCACATGCGCAGTGAACACCGAAAGTTCTTCCCACAAATAGAACTTTATTTAATTGAGGACAAAACATAAAACCGTATTAGTTTTTTTCAAAAACGTATGAAACCGTATGCAACCGTTTTCAAACCGTATACAGTTTAAAACCGTACAGAGGTTGTACATGGTTGCATAAGGTTTGGTCCGGTTTTGAGACTTTTTTTTTTTTTTATTACATAAAACCTGATACGGGAACCGTATTGCAAAAACGAGATGTGAATGCAGCCTAAAGCTGCAGCTCATAGACATACATTAAATACTGTTCTCGAATACGGCGGCCGCAATTAAGCCCCGCCCCCTCCTCCCAGCTGTATATGGGACCGTATTTAACAAAACGAGATGTGAATGCAGCCTAAGACAGAAACTGGAGTGATTTTCCCAAGCAACCAATCACAGCTCATGTTTTATATCTTAATGAGCTCTGGTAAAATGAAAGCTGAGCCGTGATTGGTTGCTATGGGCAAATCGCTTTAGTTTTTGTCAGATTGATAAATCTGAGCCAATGTTTTGTCCGCACAGGGGTGTCCATCAGTAAAAGGGCATTTGCTAGTGAAAACAAAGTTAAAAAAGACGTAAAGTTTTGGAAAACGTATGACGCAGGTTCTGGAATGTTCGCGCTTTGACATTCTACAGGGATACATTGTATACATTGCACAGCAAACTGAGATAAGAGAACAAACCATTTAAGTGCGGAGGTCTGCGTCAGCGAATTATAGACAGAATTACACATTTACTGTGTCATAAATTTTAACCTTTGAATTTTGGTTGCTTTATGTGTTGTGGCTTGAACTCTGCGGGACTATTGCCAAGTAATGTACACACGCACGCAGGTTGTATACTTTAGGCACATGTGTGCTCTCTTGTCAGTACATAATAAAACTCCATTACTCCCGGCTCCCCGACCCTGTGGCAGTAAACAAATCATCTTACTCCTGTTCATACCTAATGATAGTAAAGAAGACACAGGGTGTGGCAGAAAGGGAGGGCCCCGAGACAGAATAATAAAAAGTCACCTTTCATCCATTGCCAGAATGGCTATTCATCTTTCCCTGGCTGCATAAAAGGCCCCTGAAGACAGCACAAATGTTCAAGACTAAAATAATAAAAGGAAAGGGCGCAGAGACTTCAAAAGGGTTTCTATACAATTTATTCAGATAGAAATGATGGCACATGTTAATCTTTCCCTTCTATCTAGGCTGGGATTGCAGCGGCTGTGTGTGTAGGTCTTTGCTATGTAGGTTCCTATGAGATCATCCATATAAATCTAATAGACAGGTGTGGACCTGTACATGGGAAGAAACACAGAACCAATGAGAAGTGGTCTGCACAAACCATTGAACATAGCTAACAAAATCATTACTAGGGTGGGTTTGCACCCGTTTAGTCATATCTATCGCCATCCTGCCAAAAACGGGACATGATACTGTTAACTGGAGCAGCGGACCCCATTGATTTCTACAGCTGAACAGAGTCACCAAGTGACCCAGATCAGCATCTATGCTCTTTTAAAGGGGTACTCCACTGGCCAGAATTCGGAAAATTTTGTTCCGAACCCTGTGTGCGAGCTGTGTGGGTCAGCCACGCCCCTTCATGACGTCACACCACGCCCCCTCAATGCAAGTCTATGGGGGGTGTGGCCACCGTCACACCCCTCCCATAGACTCGCATTGAGGGGGTGTGGTGTGACATCACGAGGGGGCGTGACTGACCCCGCAGCACGCACACACACACACATCGCTCGGAACACAATTTTCCGAACGCTGGGCAGTATAAATTTTTTTTTTTTTTTTTTTTAAATCAACTGGTGGCAGAAAGTTAAACAGATTTGTAGATTACTTCTATTAAAAAAATCTTAATCCTTCCAGTACTTATTAGCTGCTTGATACTACAGAGGAAATGGTTTTCTTTTTGGAACGCACAGAGCTCTCTGCTGACATCATGACCACAGTGCTCTCTGCTGACATCTCTGTCCATTTTAGGAACTGTCCAGAGTAGCATATGTTTTCTATGGGGATTTTCTCCTACTCTGGACAGTTCTTAAAATGGACAGAGATGTCAGCAGAGAGCACTGTGGTCATGATGTCAGCAGAGAGCTCTATGTTCCAAAAAGAAAACCATTTCCTCTGTAGTATTCAGCAGCTAATAAGTACTGGAAGGATTAAGATTTTTTTTTTTCTATAGAAGTGATGTACAAATCTGTTTAACTTTCTGGCACCAGTTGATTTCCCATTAAAGTCTGCTTTAGTCTCCGCTTAAAATATCACAAAGGTCCCGAAAAGAGTCCCTAGGAGACTTCATTCAGGCATAGAAAGCAATAGGGTCTGCAGCTCTTGTTAACAGTACATGTGGGCACCCCGTTTTCAATACAACTAATGGCCAACATAGCATAAGCCTTCGGTACACAGAACATTTCTGTGGCTGCCCCGTGTGTCTCACATGGATACAAACAATTGCAATCTTCTAATGTAAATGTTTTTGTAATATGTTAGATAATATGTGGAAAGGTCAAGCTTTACATTAAGCATCTGCTGTTCACACTGTTGAGTCGGGGGGGGGGGGGGTTGGCGGATCTGTTTTGTACCCATCCATGGAGCTAAATGGTTTCTGCTTCATTACTTTTATCACCATGTAATGGTTACCAGGCAGACTTCAAAGTGCTAAATTACACGCAAGGTCCTAAAAGAAAATGACCATTATGTAGATCAGCCAACGGCTGTCCGGGCATACTGATGTAGAGATAGATAAAATATATATATATATATTGTCAACATTAACAAAACTGCTACAATATAAGTAACAATACCTATACTATAGCTGGCCCATCCATACGGATCACATCCAAATGAAACCATTTATAATACGGATATACAACTATGTGGCAGAGGGGTTTTATGGGCATCACAGCAGCCGTCACACAAGGGCCTCAGCACAAGAAAGGTTGTTGGAACTCTTTAGGGCCCATGCATCATGGCCTTATAATTCTGGCCACTAGAGGGCTCCCTTCTGGTCCAGACTGCATTCAGTCTGTTCAAAAGCACAGACTTTGGTCTCCTGCTGGACTGGCAAGAGACCAAACTCAGGAAGCGCTCTCTGCCTGTGTATGTAGTAGCCAGATTTAGAAGGCCATGAAATTGACAGAGACTATATATATTTTTTATTTATTTTTTAAACAGGGAGTAAATTAAAAATCATATTTATTTTACCTGCTTATAATATGACAGGATGACAGTGACCATGTAAAGATATCAGCAAATTCGTCCCCAAATCTTTAGTGGAAATCTGGAAATCTGCATGATGGACTGAAATTCAATTCGGGAACAGTGTGGAATTTTGTGCTGTAGAAAGTCAGTACAGTGATGCCTCAACATACAATAGTTTCAACATACAATGGTCTTTTCTGGACCATCGTAACTTGAAACCAGACTCAACATACAATCCTACAGACAGTGCAGATCTGCAAAACGTGTCAATGGCCGGAAGAACCGACTAATCAGAATGGGCATTTCACTGGTAAAACCCCTGTATTAGTGCGTGCATGTAGTACTGAAGTGTATGCACTGACTGGTGTCTGGTAGCACCCCCTACAGTACAGGGAAGTATTACATGTTCTGTACTACTCTTTACCTGTGCCAGGGTTATCTGCTTCTTTGGACACCAAGTAAGGGCGGCTTCATTTTACTTTTTTAGGACATTGTGTACTGTACAGGACCCTGAAGAAGCCTCCGTCCTCTACATAGACCAGTGTTTCCCAACGAGGGTGCCTCCAGCTGTTGCAAAACTACAACTCCCAGCATGCCCGGACGGCCAAAGGCTGTCCGGGCATGCTGGGAGTTGTAGTTTCTCAACAGCTGGAGGCACCCTGGTTGGAAAACACTGATATAGACAGTGATTACAGCTCCCAGCAGATCTTTCTTACTTTTATATGTAAGGACTTGCTTTATCTGTATTAGTTATCTACTTATTTTTCTTTAATCCTCACTTTTTCCTATTATTAGATGACATTTTGGGGCTTCAGAACCAATTACCAGGTTTTCATAGAGTTATGGTCTCAACATACAATGGTTTCAACATACAATGATCGTCCTGGAACCTATTAATATTGTAACTTGAGGGACCACTGTATTTCTGCAGCGCTTGCCATTTGCCCATGCAATGGGGAAACTAAGTGCGGATCTTAATCGCAGATGCACCATTGATGTCACCCCAGGGAGGAGATCGGTAATATGGGCCGCCCGGGGAGGAGATCGGTAATATGGGCCGCCCGGGGAGGAGATCGGTAATATGGGCCGCCCGGGGAAGAGATCGGTAATATGGGCCGCCCGGGGAGGAGATCGGTAATATGGGCCGCCCGGGGAGGAGATCGGCAATATGGGCCGCCCGGGGAGGAGATCGGCAATATGGGCCGCCCGGGGAGGAGATCGGCAATATGGGCCGCCCGGGGAGGAGATCGGCAATATGGGCCGCCCGGGGAGGAGATCGGCAATATGGGCCGCCCGGGGAGGAGATCGGTAATATGGGCCGCCCGGGGAGGAGATCTTTTACATCTTGTAACCTGCACTGAATGGTGTGAGGCCTACAAATCATCGATGGGATGTTTATAATCTTAATAAGGCAGAGGAGCGCGCATATTTCATTACAGAAAGGCCAAACATCATCTCTCTAGCAGCTGGAATGTACATTGATCTAAAACCTGGTTCATGCTGATAATACAAAGTACAATAAATGTTACATTATAGTAAAAATAGGCGGGGACCAGCAGAAATCTTTATTGTAGTATGTGTGTGATCAGTGTATTTAGGTGAACGTCTTTGGAATCGCCTGTCAGAGCTAACCAAACTGCATGACAGGTGTGTAGTCATATTTAGCCATACACAACAAAAGATCTATAAACAGGATTTAGCCAATAACTGAAAACATATACAGGCTTCACTGTGTTTATGGCAAAAACAAGCTTGACCTTTTTTGTGCTTCTTTAGGGCACGTTCCCACTTGGTGTATACGCAGTAGGGATCGACCGATTATCGGTATGGCCGATAATCACGGTTTTGGGCATTATCGGTATCGGCAATTACCTTGCCGATAAGCAGACAATGCATCCGCCCCCCCCCCCCTCCCCCGACCCGCCGCGTCGCTCCCCCCACCGTAGTGCTGGGCGGTATACCGGTATGGATTTTTGCCCATACCGCTATACCCGTCGGGCCCCTCCCCCACCCTCAATAAAAAAAATTAAACTTACCCGTAATGGAGGTGGTCCAGGCCATCCATCCTTCCTGTAGTGTCCGGCGGCATTCAGGGTGGAGGGTGAACCGGTCCGGGCTGTCCTTCTCCGGGGTCATCTTCTCCACTCCGGGCAGGCTCCGGCCTAGTACGCTGCATAGACGCCGCTACGCCGTGATGTCAGGTGCGTCGCTGCGCACGGGCGTCACTGTGCAGCGGCGTCTATGCAGCGTACTAGGCCGGAGCCTGCCCGGAGTGGAGAAGATGACCCCGGAGAAGAAGAACAGCCCGGACCGGCTCACCCTCCACCCGGAATGCCGCCGGACACTACAGGAAGGATGGATGAATGGATGGCCCGGACCACCCTGACAGGTAGGGGGAGAGAAGCGGGTGGTGGCGGCGGCGGCCTATGGCACCGCAAAAGCCACTGCAGTGCATTGATTTAAAGCGCCCGCTTTAAATCAATGATCTGCAGCGGTGTCGTGGGGGATAACTAGCCGATAACTTATACCGGAATATCAGTATAAGTTATCAGCTATCGGCCCTAACCTCCACCGATTATCAGTATCGGCCCTAAAAAAAAAAACGATATCGGTCGATCCCTAATACGCAGCGTATTTCACGCTGCACAAAATCTGCAGAAGCAGCGGGAAATACGCTCGATTTTCCTCGCTCACCATTCACACAGGGCTTTCCGGCGGCAGCCCTATGTGTGTAGTGAGTTTTGGAGGCGGAGCTGCGCGTCACAGTCACGCCGACACACAATCCCCACATCCAAAACTCACTGCAGACATAGGGCTGCCGCCGGAAAGCCCTGTGTGAATGGTGAGCGAGGAAAATCGAGCGTATTTCCCGCTGCTTCTGCAGATTTTGTGCAGCGTGAAATACGCTGTGTATACGCCAAGTGGGAACGTGCCCTTAAAAAGGGAACTTGTCCTTGCGTTTTGCGGTATTAGTCAGATCCTGACGGCTTCTTCCCGCCTCATCAGCCTCGTATGAAATATTTTTACCTGTACCCAAACAGACCAGGTTGGCAAGGCCGGGAGAAGCCACCAGGGACCGCACCAAAGACTTGTACTCCAGGTAGCATAAAAGTGATGACAGGCCGAGGAAGAGAAGTGTTTGAAGGCTCCGTCGGTGGTTGTGATCAAAGAGGAGACTTTAAAGGGGTATTCCATAAAAATAAAATTAAAAATAAAATTTTCATATCAACTGGCTCCAGAAAGTTAAACAGATTTGTAAATGACCTATTACAAAATCTTAATCCTACCAGTACTTATCAGCTGCAGAAGTTGAGTTGTTCTTTTCTGTCTGACCACAGTGCTCTCTGCTGACACCTCTGTCTGCCTCAGGAACTGTCCGGAGCAGGAGAGGTTTGCTACGGGGATTTGCTCCTACTCTGGACAGTTCCCATGACAGACAGCGGTTTCAGCAGAGAGAACTGTTGTCAGACAGAAATAGAACAACTCAACTTCAGCAGCTGATAAGTACTGGTAGGATTACGATTTTTTAGAGAGCCATTTGATATGACAAAATTTTTTTTTTATTTTAAATGGAGGCCGGTTTCATCTTTCATTTCACATAGTCTGTGTTCTGCATTTGACATTGCACATGCGCATTGCACAGACTATGTGGCCGCAGCATAAGTGAATGAGACGGGAGCAGTCTTTATTCTCCAATGACCTGCGATTGCCGTATAGCAGTGGTCTCCAGCTGTCATAAAACTACAACTCCCAGCATGCCTGGAGTTTAAAGGGGTTATCCAGGAAAAAACTTTTTTTTTTATATATATATATCAACTGGCTCCAGAAAGTTAAACAGATTTGTAAATTACTTCTATTAAAAAATCTTAATCCTTTCAGTACTTTTGAGCTTCTGAAGTTAAGGCTGTTCTTTTCTGTCTAAGTGATCTCTGATGACACATGTCTCGGGAAACGCCCAGTTTAGAAGCAAATCCCCATAGCAAACCTCTTCTAAACTGGGCGTTTCCCGAGACGCGTGTCATCAGAGAGCACTTAGATAGAAAAGAACAACCTTAACTTCAGAAGCTCATAAGTACTGAAAGGATTAAGATTTTTTAAATAAAAGTCATTTACAAATCTGTTTAACTTTCTGGAGCCAGTTGATATATATAAAAAAAATTAAAAAAAAAATAAAGTTTTTCCTGGAATACCCCTTTAAGTTTTGCAACAGCAGCAAAGGCACAGTTTGGAGGCTTGACATATATCATCTGTCTAGATGAGTGTTTCCCAACCAGGGTGCCTCCAGCTGTTGCAAAACTACAACTTCCAGCATGCCCGGACAGCCTTTGGCTGTCCGGGCATGCTGGGAGTTGTCGTTTTGCAACAGCTGGAGGCACCCTGGTTGGGAAACACTGGTCTAGGTATTGTAAAGTGACAATACATAAAATGCTATAAGTAATAGCAGTCCCCCTGTACATCCATCATCATTTCATAAAATGATAAATACATTATCCTAAAACAAAAAATACACAATACAAAAAGACATGATTTTATTTACTTAAAACTATTTTTTTTTTTATTGTGACACATTCCTTTTAGTAACAGGTACAAAGGGGCCCACAATAGGGTCTGGATGTAAAAGACGTACAGAATACCAAGCACACTGCTAGGGTGAAAATGGTCATGTGACACTTAAGCGTGCGGCGGCCATTCTCACGTATTACAATAGTGACCGGATCTTTATCAGGCATTGGAACAAGTGTAATGTTCCTGGCCTGGGTGACATTGAGGGGATTCACTGTTTAGCTAAAGGGGTATTCAGGTGAAACATTTTTACTTTTTTTTTTTTATTTAAATCAACTGGTGCAAAAAAGCTAAGGGTGCGTTCACACGCTCTCTGTTTTTGCGGGTTTTCCGCAGCGTATTTAAAAGGGGCGGGCTCTTCTTGGCTGTCCATAGCAGATTGTCTGCAGCGGAATTTACGCTGCGGAAAATCCGCCGCAGTCCCTACTGACTTCAATGGGGCTTGCGGCGGATTTTCCGCAGCTTAAATTCCGCCGCGGACAACCCAGAAGAGCCCGCCCCTTTCAAATACGCTGCGGAAAACCCGCAAAAACAGAGAGCGTGTGAACGCACCCTAAAACAGGTTTGTAAATTACTTCTATTAAAAAAAAAATCTTAATCCTTCCAGTACTTATCAGCTGCTGTTTACTACAGAGATAGTTCTTTTTTTTTTTTTTGAATTTCCTCTGTCTGAGCACAGTGCTCTCTGCTGCCACCTCTGTCTATGACAGGAACTGTCCAGAGTAGGAGCAAATCCCCATAGCAAACCTCTCCTGTTCCGGACAGTTCCTGACATGGACAGAGGTGTCAGCAGAGAGCATTGTGGTCAGGCAGAAAGGATATTCAAAAAGTAAATAACTTTCTCTGTAGTATACAGCAGCTGATAAGTACTGGAAGGATTAAGATTTTTTTTTTTATAGAAGTAATTTACAAATCTGTTTAACTTTCTGGCACCAGTTGATTTAAAATAAATCTAGTTTTTCAAAGGAGTACCCCTTTAATAAAATGTTGTTATCAGCAGCTATTTTATGTATATTAATCAGCCTTGTGTATTCGATTTAGTGATTGTTTCACCATGAGGACGGCACCAGGTGCCAGGGTTTAGTTTATACCAAGTCATTGTCTTTTTATTTACTTTCCAAACAATGGCCGTGCATATGTAAGTAAATCAGCAATAACAAAACCTGGGCGGCTATTGTCCTACATTCTATAAACCAGCAGGTGTAAAACTAAAATGGCAACATGTCGATTAGTAGAATGAAGGGCAGACAGATACAGCACACTGGGTATACAGAGTGTTCCTTTACTAACACAATATAACACTATGTGGGCTCAGATAGCCGGCAGAATTACTTTACTCATCTATGCAAAGATGCCACATTAATCTAGTCATAATATATATATATTGCACATACTGTACAATAGGCCTAATGTGGGAGTGGGGGGGGGGGGGTCTCCATTGTTCCAGGAGAGTCACTTATTGTTGGTCTAACTAGGTAACATGATCAGACACCCCCAGGCAACTTCAAAAGGGACTCTGGCCATATAGTCTCCCCCTGTAGAAAGTAAGGCCGGGTTCACACCACGTTTTTGTAATACAATTCCCGTATATGTTATCAATTTGAAAACTGTATGGAACTGTACTGAAAAACCGATTGCATTGAAAACCGTATGCCAAAAGATGCATCAGGTTGTGTCAGTTTTTTTCCCGTACCGAAAACTGTAGCCTACCACGGTTTTAGGTCTAGTTGAAAAACCGTATTGAAACGTATACATTCTTTTTTAACATGGGAGTCAATTGGAACCGTACAGAACCGTATGTGCGTACGGTTCCAACAAGGGATCGACCGATCTCGATATTTTAGGGCCGATACCGATAATCGGTCACCTTTCAGGCCAATAACTTATACCGGAATATTGGTATAAGTTATCGGCTATTTCAACAACCTCCCGGTGGGGCAGAAGCCGTTGCAGATCAATGATTTAAAGGGGGCGCTTTAAATCAATGAACTGCAGCGGCTTTTGCCGGGCCAGAAAACGCTGCCGCCACCCGCTACCCTCCCCCTGCCTCTCCTGGGGTCCTGAGTCTAACCACCACAGTTGCTGCCCCCTCACCCCCCCCCCCCATCCTCTGCCCACATACCGCCGCCTCCCCCCATTCCCGGTGTTATAATTACCTGTTCCTGGGTCCGCAATACTTCTGGCTCCGTCGGCGTCCTGCGCTGTCACTGTGCGCACTGACGGTGACGTCGCCTTGGGGACGTCACTCGTCATTACGCAGTGCACAGCAACAGCGCAGGAGCCAAAAGTATCGCGCACCCTGGGAACAGGTAATTATAATACCGGGGATGGCGGTATGTGGGCAGAGGATGGGGGGAGGCAATGGGGCAGCGGCGGCGACGGTCATCTCTGGCCAGGGCATTATTGGCAAGGTAATTGCCGATACCGATAATGTCCAAAATCGTGTTTATCGGCCAATGATATCGGCCAAACCGATAATCGGTCCATCCCCAGATCCAACCATATGGTTTTTGACTTTGCACAGTTTTTTTCTTGGAATTTCAATCAAACAAGGGAAACTTTAGTTATAATGGAGTGGAAAGTTAAAAACGTATACTTTTTTTTTTTCTTAAAAAACGGATGCAACGGGACATCATTTTTCAAGCTATATATGGATTAAAATTTGTACACACGTTTTGATACAGTTTAGTCAGGTTTTGAGGAATCAGTTTTTTACAGTTGATACAGGAACTGTATTGCAAAAACGTCGTGTGAACCCAGCTTTACTGGGAATCCAGACAATAAATAAGCAGGATTTCATGGAGGTTGAGACTGAGCGCAGTCATCATTTTTCCCTAATAGTCTCTCAGATGTGTGAAATCCTTGTATTAAAGAGGTACGCTGGTGTAAAACTTTTATTTTATTTTATTAAATCAACTGGTGCCAGAAAGTTAAACAGATTTGTAAATTACTTCTATTAAAAAAATCTTAATCCTTTCAGTACTTCTTAGCTGCTGTATAATACAGAAGAAGTTCATTTATTTATTAATTTATTTTTTGTTTGATCACAGTGCTCTCTGCTGACACATCTGTCCATGTCAGGAACTGTCCAGAGCAGGAGAAAATCCCCATAGCAAATATCTCCTGCTCTGGACAGTTCCTAACATGGAAAGAGGTGTTTAAATAAGTTAAAATAGAAATGTTCTTCTGTACTATGCAGCAGCTGATAAGTACTGGAAGGATTAAGATTTTTTTAATAGAAGTCATTTACAAATCTGTTTCACTTTCTGGCACCAGTTGATTATTAAAAAAAAAAAAAAAGTTTTACACCGGAGTACCTCTTTAATACAAGGATTTCACATATCTGAGAGACTATTAGGGAAAAATAATGACCGGAGTACCCCTTTAACCTCCCTGCGCCCAGGGTCATTCCAGGTCGGTCACAGTGACTAATGACAGCCAGGACCCTGGGCTAATAGCGTGCGGCACCGATCGTTGTGCCGCATGCTATTAACCCTTTAGACGCGGTGTTCAAAGTTTATCGCCGCGTCTAAAATGAAATTCCAGGCAGCTCAGTCGGGCTGATCGGGACCATCGCGGTTAAATCGCGATGTCCCGATCAGCTAGAATGCGAGCGCAGGCCCCCTTACCTGCCTCCGTCGCGTCCGATCGGCAATTGATTGCTCCGAGCCTGAAATCCAGGCTTGAGCAATCGACCGCCGATAACACTGATCTTTGCCATGTCAATGCACAGCAATGATCTGTGTATGAGATCGGTATTTGCATTGAAATAGACACCAGGGGGACTATAAACACTGCAAAAAAAAAATAAAAAAAAAAGTGTGAAAAAAGTTAAGATCATTTTCCCATTTCCCATTAAAAAAAAACGAAAAAAAAAATAAAAACGTGCATATCAAAATAAACATGTGGTATCGCCATGTGCGGAAATGTCCGAACTATAAAAATATATCGTTAATTAAACCGCACGATCAATGTCGTACAAGCAAAAAAATTCCAAGGTCCAAAATAGCGTATTTTTGGTCACTTTATAATGAAAAAATGAATAAAAAGCGATCAAAAAGTCCGGTCAATATAATAGTACCAATAAAAACCTCAGATCATGGCGCAAAAAATGAACCCTCATACCGGCCCGTACGCAGAAAAATAAAAAAGTTATAGGGGTCAGAAGATGACAATTTTAAAACATATAAATTTTCCTGCATGTAGTAGTTTTTTTTTTTTTTTGAGAAGTACGACAATATCCAACCTATATAAGTAGGGGATCATTTTGACCTATAGGATAGGTCATAGTTAGCTGATCGGTGTTATGTCTGACCACTTTGACCCCTACTGATCAAAAGAACACAACTCGACTGCCTCTCCACTCACTTAGGGGACAAGTGACCTCCATCTCTGGAATCAGTGAAGGTCCCAGTAGTTGAACCCCCACGATAAGGAAATTAGTTTTCCTATTCTGTGGATAATCCTTTCACAATGCTGCCGCTTGCTTGATTCCGAGGTTTGACCGACAGGCGTGTTCCAATACATGTCACCTTTATGGGAGTTATGTAAACTGTGTAGAACATTGCGTTATACGTGTGATGAAATTCAGCAGGAACGGCAAATGATGTGATGTTTATAACAGGGTGGAGGAGCTGGAGACCGAAGTTTGACTTAAAGTGTTACTGTCGCTTTAAAAAACTTTTTACATGCCCCAGAGACATGTCAAAAGTTTTGACTGGTCAAGATTAGAGATGAGCGAACTTACAGTCAATTCGATTCGTCACGAACTTCTCGGCTCGGCAGTTGATGACTTATCCTGCATAAATTAGTTCAGCTTTCCGGTGCTCCGGTGGGCTGGAAAAGGTGGATGCATTCCTAGGAAAGAGTTTCCTAGGACTGTATCCACCTTTTCCAGCCCACCGGAGCACCTGAAGGCTGAACTCATTTACGCAGGAAAAGGCATCAACTGCCGAGCCGAGAAGTTCTTGACGAATCAAATTTACTGTAAGTTCGCTCATCTCTAGTCAAGATCAGTGTTTAGACTCAACCAATCACTAGATAAGGAGGGGGCCCTTCAGCTGTCGCAAAACTACAACTCCCAGCATGCCCGGACAGCCTTTGGCTGTCCGGGCATGCTGGGAGTTGTGGTTTTGCGACAGCTGGAGGCACACTGGTTGGGAAACACTGCGCTAGACAGAACTCAGAGAAAAGCAGGGCTGACTGAGACAATCCCATAGACTTACATTGTAAGGCTGGGTTCACATCACGTTTTTGCCACTGTTTTCAATCAGTTTTTCTAAAGAAAACCGTATGGCAAAAAATAAATAAATAAATAAATAAATAAAAACGGATGGAACAGTATGGGAAAAAGTAAACCATATGCGTTTTTAAAAGTGCATACAGTTCCATCCGTTTTTATTTTTAAAAAAATCCTTTTTTTTTAATTTTGTCCATTTTTTATGGGAGGGGTGTTGGGTCGGGACTTTAGGATGCAAATGCACATGTGCAAAGTAAAAACCGTACACGGTTTCCCATATGGAACTGTATACATGTGCGTTTCCCATTGACGTCCATGTTAAAAAAAAAACATATGCGGTTGCAGTACGGTTTTAAACCGGAGACAAAACCGTGGTCAACTACGGTTTTGAGTACAGGAGAAAACCGTATCGCAAGCAAACCGTACGCAACCGGATATATACGGGTTTTCAATTATTTGTCAATGTATACAGTTTTCAATATGGTTCCATACGTTTTCAATAATGAAAACATATGTGGGAAACGTACTTGAAAAACGTGGTGTGAACCCAGCCTTAGCGTGCTCTTCTGGCTTGTTTTAGCGATCAGTCAGGGTCCAGGCATTCAGACCTTGACCCTTCAAAACTTTTGGCACGTCTCTACAACATGTCAAAAGTGTTTTAAAGCAACAGTGTCCATTTAGACAGTGCCCATTTGCAAAGACATGGCAAAGTTGTAATCTGTCAGGGTCCGAGTGTACAAACTCCCATTGATCATTAGATATAGCCAGGGGAAGCGTGCAGCTGAGCGCTTCTCCCCCTATGATCTCCATTTTACCCCATAGGCTTATAATGGAGCGTGTCTCCTGCAGTGAAATGGAAATGGTACTCTGGTTTAGGAAAATGTATCTCCTACTCAAAGCATAGGAGAAGAGTGTCTCAGCGCAGATGGTCCGACCACTGATCCTGTGCACGACACTCTGGCTTTCATCGTGCACGGAGCAGGGTTCGGCACGCCCCCTCCATGCATCTCTATGGGAGAGCCAAAGACTGTTCTCAGTACCCATTTAACTATTTAATTTGTAAGTGGTCCTCCTGACTCTCCTTTGACACATGACATCGGGGGAGAGAATAATCAGACATGTTGAATTTTAGGTGTCTAGTAGCAATTTCTTCCTCGGCAAAATGATCATGCACAGCTGCCTAATTCTGGCGTACGTTCATGTAGATGTATGTGTGACCCCTGAACACGTGTAGAGGACAGACCTAAGCAGAGGAAGTTCAGTGCATGGAAAGCCTACAATTGCACGCAGCATATATACGAGTCTTGGGTGGCATCAGTGATTGGCACAGTTACTTTACAAATGCCCCTCTACCAATAGGATAATTGGCATAGAGCACCCACCGTACGGCTGGGTTCACACCACATTTTTGCTATTCAGTTCCCGTACCAAGTTTTTGATTTGTTTTAAACGGATTCCCCAAAACCTGACGAAACTGTATCAAAACGTGTGTACAAATTTTAATCCGTATACGGTTTGAAAAAATTGTGTCCGGTTGCATCCGTTTTTTTTTAAAGAAAAAAAAACATATACATTTTTAACTTTTCATTCCATTATGAATAAAGTTTCACTTGTTTGATTGAAATTCCAAGAAAAAAAAACTGTGCAACGTCAAAAACCGGATGGAACCGTACGCACAGACGGTTCTGTACAGTTCCCATTGACTCCCATGTTAAAAAAAGAACGTATACGTTTCAATACGGTTTTTCCAACCGGACCTAAAACCGTGGTAGGGTGCATTCACACCAAGTTTTTGCAATACAGTTCCCGTATACAGTTTCAAGTTAAAAACCGTATGGAACTGTATAGAAAACTGTATGCATTGACTTAACATTGTAAACCGTATGTCAAACGCAGTTTTGCACCCCATACGGTTTTGTCCAGTTTTTTTTACCCGTACCCAAAACCGTAGTCTACCACGTTTTTTGGTCCGGTTGAAAAACTGTATTAAACCGTATACGTTTTTTATTAACATGGGAGTCAATGGGAACCGTACAGAACTGTATGTGCATTCGGTTCCATCCGGTTTGCACCATACGGTTTTTGACTTTGCACAGTTTTTTTTTCTTGGAATTTCAAACAAACAAGTGAAACTTTATTCAAATACGTATACATTTTTTTCTTTAACGGATGCAACCGGACATCATTTTTCAAATCATATACGGTTTTTAACTGTATACGGGTTGAAATTTGTACACACGTTTTGATACAGTTTAGTCAGGTCTTGAGGAATCCATTTTTCATCAAAAACCTGATACAGGAACTGTATAGCAAAAATGTGGTGTGAATGCAGCCGTAGGCTACAGTTTTGGGTACGGAAAAAAAAAAAAAAAAATGACAAAACCGTACAGGATGCAAAACGGATACAACCGGATGTCTCTTTTGGCATATGGTTTTCAATGGAGAGTCAATGCATATGGTTCCGTACGGTTTTCAAATTGATGACATATACGGGAATTGTATTGCAAAAACGTGGTGTGAACCCAGCCTACCCCAGGAAATGGTGTTCAGGAGTGCTGCCGGTGGCTTCTAGAGATGAGCAAACTTACAGTAAATTCGATTCGTCACGAACTTCTCGGCTCGGCAGTTGATGACTTTCCTGCGTAAATTAGTTCAGCCTTCAGGTGCTCCGGTGGGCTGGAAAAGGGGGGGGTACAGTCCTAGGAAAGAGTCTCCTAGGACTGTATCCACCTTTTCCAGCCCACGGGAGCACCGGAAAGCTGAACTAATTTATGCAGGAAAAGTCATCAACTGCCGAGCCGAAAAGTTTGTGACGAATCGAATTTACTATAAGTTCGCTCATCTCTAGTGGCTTCCATAGGTGGCTGATGAGAAGCTGAGCTTGGCCACTCATATCTACAAGTTGCATGTACATAAAATCTCATCGTCCCATGACTATCTCACTTAAGCCAAGATCACCCAAACCGGTTTCGGCGTGAAACGTGACAAGTATTTGTAATATACCATAAACTGCAAACAGAGAGGTGGGAGGCGGCTGTGGATGGATCACTGCTTTCCTCTACACACCCATATATAAAGCAAAGGCTATAGACATGAAGTGTACTATATAAGGGTTTTCTGACAATTGTAAAGTCTCCAACATATCCAAGTAATAAAACAGGCATAAAGGGGCACTCCGTCCCTAGACATCTTATCCCCTATCCAAAGGATAGGGGATAAGATGTCAGATCGCCGGGGTCCCGCTGCTGGGGACCCCAGGGATCCCCGCTGCAGCACCCCGCTATCATTACTGCGCAGAGCAAGATCGCTCTGCACGTAATGACGGGCAATACAGGGGCCGGAGCATCGTTACGTCATGGCTCCGCCCCCGTCAATACAAGTCTATGGGAGGGGGCGTGGTGGACGTCACGCCCCCTGCCATAGACTTGCATTAAGGGGACGGGCCGTGATGTCATGAGGGGCGGAGCCATGACATCACACTGCTCTGTCCCCTGTATCGCCCGTCATTACGCACAGAGCGAACTCGCTCTGTACAGTAATGATAGCGCGGTGCCGCAGCGGGGATCCCCAGGGTCCCCAGCAGCGGGATCTAACATCTTATTCCCTATCCTTTGGATAGGGGATAAGATGCCAGGGGCGGAGTACCCCTTTAAGGATGTTCTAGTAAAAAAATATATATATATTTTATTATTAATAATAATAATAATAATAATAATAATAATAATAATAATAATGTTTCTCATGTCAACAGGCTCCAGTAAGTTAAACAGATTTGTAAATTACTTCTATTAAAACCTTCCAGTACTTATCAGCTGCAGAAGTTGAGTTGTTCCTTTCTGTCTGACCACAGTGCTCTCTGCTGACACCTTTGTCTGTTTCAGGAACTGTCCAGAGCAGGAGAGGTTTGCAATGGGGATTTGCTCCTACTCTGGACAGTTCCTGAAACAGACAGAGGTGTCAGCAGAGAGCCCTGTGGTCAGACTGAAAGGAAAAACTCAACTTCAGCAGCTGATAAGTACTGGAAGCATTAAGATTTTTAAATATAAAAAAAAAAATCTGTTTAACTCTCTGGCACCAGTTGAAAAGAATGTTTTCCAGAGGAGTACCCCTTTAAGGAAAGTCGTCTCTCCCTCTGGTGCCATGGTCCTGGCATGATGGGGTGAAGGGAACATTGTGGATCCCGTCTACTACTGTATGACAGATCTATAGGAGACAGGTCATTGCGGCAGGAGGGGACAGAATTATAAAAGTAGATCCAATACTAAAGTATAACTAATCACCATATATCCATATAGTTCTGTATAGTCTTTACAGTAAATAAATCAGATTGAATATAAGTGGACATTGTGTATGCCAGTCTGCTGTATAAATGCCAACGGGCTGGGGCACATCATAGCATGGCACTAGATACAACATCGAATAGAATCAGGAATAAAGTTCACATGTTCATTGAACATCAAAATTACAACTCTTACCATGTCCCGACACCTGAAGGTTGTCAGTGCATGATGGTAGTAGTAGTAGTAGTAGTAGTAGTAGTTTTGCAACCACTGGTTGGGAAACACTGATCTAGGATATGCTGGACGTCAGTGTTTCCCAACCGAGGAGCCCCCAGCTGTTGCAAAAGTACAACTCTCAGCATGCCCGGACAGCCAAAGGCTGTCCGGTCATGCTGAGAGTTGTAGTTTTGCAACAGCTGGAGGCCCCCTGGTTGGGAAATGTAGCTGCTATGCAACAGCTGGAGAGCTACTAGTTGCAAAATACTGCCCTAGGACATGCTGGGAGTTGTAGTAACAAAGGATGTAGAGGAAATGGTTGGGGGGGGGACACTGCCCTAGGACATGCTGGGAGTTGTAGTGACAACAGATGGAGAGCTACTAGTTACAGAACACTGTCCTAGGACATGCTGGGAGTTGTAGTAACAAAGGATGTAGAGGAAATGGTTGGGGGGAACACTGCCCTAGGACATGCTGGGAGTTGTAGTAACAAAGGATGTAGAGGAAATGGTTGGGGAACACTGCCCTAGGACATGCTGGGAGTTGTAGTAACAAAGGATGTAGAGGAAATGGTTGGGGAACACTGCCCTAGGATATGCTGGGAGTTGTAGTAACAAAGGATGTAGAGGAAATGGTTGGGGAACGCTGCCCTAGGACATGCTGGGAGTTGTAGTAACAAAGGATATAGAGGAAATGGTCGGGGAACACTGCCCTAGGACATGCTGGGAGTTGTAGTAACAACAAATTGAGCATTACCAGTAACAGAACACTGCCCTAGGACATGCTGGGAGTTGCAGTGACCACAGATGGAGAGTTACTAGTTGTGTAACAGTGCTATAAGAAATGCTGGGAGTTGTAGTAGCAACAGAAAAGAAACCATCTAGTTGAAGAACACTTCACGACACTAGCTGGGAGTTGTAGTAACAAGAACTGTAGAGCCCCAGGTTGGAGACCACCACCACCCCCAGGACTTGCTGAGAGTTGTGGTACCAACACCCGTAGAACCACTTCCTATGGACACGCTGGGAGTTGTAGTAACAGTAGCTGCAGAAGGGGTAGCGAGCAGCAGGTGGCGCTGTCCCGGAAGCGGCTCCGTACACGTCAGTACTGGCCCATTATAGCTTATATCAGGCGTCCTCTCACCTTGGAGCTGCTTGAACCTTCCCTCCAGCACGTTGGCGTACTGCACCGAGTTGACGAAGGCTGCGGGGGAGAGGAGCGGGGACGAGGGCCGGGGCACCTCCACGTACCCGGGGTCAAACTGGAACATGGTCCCGGCTGTCACCACACGAAGCTACCCGCCAGGTCACAGGAGGAGGCAGCCGGCCATGAGGGGCTGAGGCGGGAAGAGTGAGCCCAGGTGTTCGCCTACCATCCAGGCGGGCTCCTATCACGAGTCCTCAGTCGCGATAAAGTCGGTTGTGTGCAGGTAGAGATGCCGGGCACGTGTGAGAGGAGTGTCGGTGTGCGGACCCCTCCGGTCCTGGCCCCTCACTCACTGGAGCCTGAAAACGATCAGATTTCAGGAATTCCTGAGATTCCTTCCGCCCGGGGAGATGGACGCTCCCGCCACCGCCGCTCCTCCTGCACCTTGATCCTATTACAAGTCTCCGGCAGGTTATACTGAAGGCTGGTGCCGGGGTGGGGATCCGCGCGACGAGGGGCAGGTTGGGTGGAACCACTGGGAAAGGTGTGACGGGGGAGGAGAAAGGTGGTGCGGTCAGGAAAGTGAAAGCTACCGGCGGTGCGCGCCCTGCTGGACAGGCACTGGGGCGTGTATGAGGAGCACTTACCTGACGGCACATAAGTGATCGCATTTGGTGCACTGCTTTATATTCACTGCTCAAAAACATAAAGAGAACACCTAAACAACACAATGTAACTCCAAGTCAATGACACTTCTGTGAAATCACACTGTCCACTCAGGAAGAACACTGATTGACAATCAATTTCATATACTGTTCACATATAAATTATAGGCAATTAGCAAGGCACCCCTAAAAAAATGAGTGGTTCTGCAGGTGGTGACCACAGACCACTTCTCAGTTCCTATGCTTCCTGGCTGATGTTTTGGTTACTTTTGAATGCTGGCGGTGCTTTCACTCTAGTGGTAGCATGAGACGGAGTCTACAACCCACACGCGGGAAATATGAATGAGTGATGTGAATTTATATTCACATCACTGGCCTGCAGGAGTACAGAGCAGAGATGCGGAGTGCAGGAAAAAGCCGCTCCTCATCTTAGGGATGAAGGATGAAAGACGATTGCAGCGGGTGTCAGGAGTGACACCCGCTGTGATCTGTCCTTAACTGCAGGTACTACCACTCCCACACTCTGCTCCATGCTAGGAGCTGTAGTACCTGCATTAATAGACAGATCGTTGCAAGTGTAACTTCTGACACCTGTTGCGATCTGTATATTAATGCAGGTACTACAGCTCCCAGCATGGAGCAGAGTGTGCTCCATGTTGGGAGTAGTAGTACCTGCAGTTAAGGAAAGATCACAGTGGGTGTCACTTCTGACACCCGCTGTGATCCTCCTGTATAATGTATAGATGTGGGTGGCCGCTCTTCTATGGTCTCCTGCACTGACATATATACACCTATTTATATTTCCCACAGAGAGTTATAATTGGCTGCAACCACCTGACCAATCACAGCTCTCTGTGGGAAATAGCACATGGTGTTTTTCTTGGCGTTGTTTCACTCCCATAGACTTCTATGGGAGGAAAACGCCAAGATTTTCCTTAAAAAAAAATTAAAAAAAACGCAAAAGTCTCAACAAAAGGTTGTTTTTTAAAAACTGCCAAAAATAGCTGAAAAACACAGAAAGGATTAATTAAAAAAAAAAAATCAAACTGAAAAACGCTAAGTGGATATGGCATTTTGCAGTCCCCTATTGACTTGCAGCTAACATCTGGCAGCAGAGTTTTTTCACAAATAAATGCCATGCGGCAGAATGGGTGTTTTTATTGGCGTTTTTTGCCCCCAAAAAACAAGTGGAAACCTAGCCTTAAAAAGGTAAATTGTAAAGAGGTGCGGGTGCATCTTGTTTTCTCTCTTGTTTCGATTACTTGTTTTTACTCCTTCTTTAAATGAAGAGGAATGTGGGTGGAATGAACAGACGTCTCCCTTCCCCCTTTGCAGCAGACCCCCAAACAGTGACTGTGCAGCTCACACCTCATCCCACATCAAAAAATAAACAGACCTTTTGTCCTGCAATTGTTGAGCAATTTACCCTGCCTCAAACAGCCCGTCACAAACACAGGGTGAGGGGCAGTGATGTCCTTGGCCATTGGCTGTTTTACTGCCAAACATCAACAATATTACTGTTGCCAGAACTACAAAGTTTTGCAATGGGTTAGAATGGCATGAAGGGACGTACAGACCTCTGGTATCCTTACTGCTATTACTGTCTATTCCTGCAATTCTGTGGTGTGTCTATAAATCCCTATGAGGACCTAACTTCTGTAAGATGTTTTAGCATTTGTTCTGTTTGTGTCAACTTACACTTGTAGACATTTAAAGGGGTACTCTGGGAGAAAAATAGTTTTCAAATCAGCTGGTATCAGGAAGTTATAAACATTTGTAAATTAATTCTTTAAAGGGGTACTCTACCTCTAGACATCTTATCCCCTATCCAAAGGAAAAGATGTCTAATAGCAGAAATCCCGCTGCTGGGATCCCCGTGATCTCTGTGCAGGCGGCGGGGGTTGTGATGTTACGGCCACACCCCTTGTGACGTCACATCACGCCCCCTCAATGCAAGTCTATGGGAGGGAGCGTTGCGGCAGTCAGGCCCCTTCCCATAGACTTGCATTGAGGGGGTGTGGTGTGACCTTATGAAGAGACGCCACAACACCCGCTCCAAACGCTGGGTACCCCTTTAAGTACTTATCAGCTGCTATATGCTCAATGGGATATTACACAGTGTTCTCTGCTGCCACCTCTGTCCATGGTCAGGAACTGTCCAGAGAGAGATCAAATTCTAATAGCAAACCTCTCTTGCTCTGGACACAGAGAGAAGTGGCAGCAGATAGCACTGTGTTTGACTGGAAAGAATGTCATTTCCTCCAGAGCAGTAATGGAAGTGTTGATTTTTTTTATTTATTCTTGGCTAGAAGTATATATTTTGTGTATTCTATTATCTGTTGAATGGAAGAAAAAAAAAAAAAAGAAAATAACACATCTGCGGCTAATACAGAGCCCCACTCTTCAGCAATGCTGGTTTTGGTGATGTGACACAACATGCCTGCTTATCCGATCAACATGCGCTGCGATGTCTTGCCTCTGCTGTTGTTTTGCTGAGCAAGTGTGTGACATAATGTCCACAAACTCAGAAGGGCTGGACCGCAGGGAGGGGATCAATCCCTCTCTTATACTGGCACTGGCGTTGGAGCGGGAAAGGTAAGAGAGAGTTCTATATATATATTTTTATTTTATTAATACTAACCCCCTCTCTGTCCATATTTTAAAGATATTTTTTTGCAGAACTTCCCCATCAAGATTCTGGGTTTAGGACCCCACAAAAGTCAGCCAAACACACTGCTTTTGTCTTGTCTGACCAACTGTCTAAGGCCAGTTTCAACAATTTGTTTCTCAGTATTTTACATCAATATCAACAGTCATGGCCGTAAATGTTGGCACCCCTGAAATTTTTTTTTGAAAATGAAGTATTTCTCACAGAAATGGATTGCAGTGACACATGTTATGCTATACACATAGTTTATTCCCTTTGTGTGTATTGGAGCTAAACCAAAAAAGGAGGGGAAAAAAGCAAATTGGACATAATGTCACACCAAACTCCAAAAATGGGCTGGACAAAATGATTGGCACCCTTTCAAAATTGTGGATAAATAAGATTGTTTAAAGCATGTGATGCTCAAAATTGTGGAAACATTTCAACAATCTCAAGGTTACAAGTCCATCTCCAGAGATCTAGATTTGCCTTTGTCCACAGTGCCTAACATTATCAAGAAGTTTGCAAACCATGGGACCATAGCTAATCTCCCTGGGCATGGACGGAAGAGAAAAATTGATGAAAGGAGTCAACGCAGGATAGTCCGGAGGGTAGATAAGCAGCCCCAAACAAGTTCCAAAGATATTCAAGCTGTCCTGCAGGGTCAGGGAGCATCAGTGTCAGTGCGAACTATCCGTCGACATTTAAATGAAACTAAACGCTATGGCAGGACACCTAGGAGGACCCCACTGCGGACACAGAGACACAAAAAAGCAAAATGAATGTTACTTTATGTGCGACGGCAGCACACGCTGGCTGTGAGCACATGGTCCCGTTACCTACTGCTGCTGGCGGGGCTGGGATTCGCATCGCGGGATGCGCCCGCTTGGGAATCCCTGTCCATCACTCACCTGAAGCTTTTCCTGCCCCCACCTCTGCCTCTTTGCTCTGGGCGCATGCCGGAGCTTTAAGATTTAAAGGGCCAGTGCGCTCATTAGTCAAGAAACACGTGACTCCTTAATAAATTCCTCCACCTCCCACACTTCCCTGCCTAACCTTTGTTGCCCTAGAGCCTGAGAGAAAGCATTCCTGTGATTGTCTTGACGCATATTATACCCTTTGCTCCGTGACCTGACCTTGCTCATTTGCTACGTTCCTGACTACGCTACTGTGCCGCCTGCCCTGACCTTCTGCTATCCTGACCATGAGCTGCCTTATTCCTCCTGTGCCTCAAATTCCTCAGCCGTGGCGGGTTCTGGTGAAAACCAGCCGCACCTTAGACTCCGCTCCCTGGTACGGTCCGAGTCATCTGCCACACAGGTCCAGCGGATCCACATGTTCCTGTCTTCTGAAACATGAGTGTTTTACAATGAACTTGAGTAAGCCAAAATCCTTCTGGGAAAACGTCTTGTTGACAGATGAGACCAAGATAGAGCATTTTGGTAAAGCACATCATTCTACTGTTTACCAAAAACAGAATGAGGCCTACAAAGAAAAGAACACAGTACCTACAGTGAAATATGGTGGAGGTTCAACAATGTTTTGGGGCTGTTTTGCTGCCTCCTGAAATCTGAGGACTACAAACGGATTTTGGTTCGCACTGTACAGCCCAGTGTCAGAAAGCTGGGTTTGTGTATGAGATCTTGGGTCTTCCAGCAGGACAATGACCCCAAACATAAGTCAAAAAGCACCCAGAAATGGATGGCAACAAAGCGCTGGAGAGTTCTGAAGTGGCCAGAAATGAGTCCAGCTCTAAATCCCATTGAACACCTGTGGAGAGATCTTAAAATTGCTTTTGGGAAAAGGCACGCTTCCAATAAGAGAGACCTGGAGCAGTTTGCAAAGGAAGAGTGGTCCATCATTCCGGCTGAGAGGTGTAAGAAGCTTATTGATGGTTATAGGAAGCGACTGATTTCAGTTATTTTTTCCAAAGTGTGTACAACCAAATATTAAGATAAGGGTGCCAATAATTATGTCCAGACCAGTGACAGTAGTGGAGTTTGTTGTGACATTATGTCCAATTATCTTTTTTTCCCTCCCTTTTTTGGTATAGGTCCAATACACACAAAGGGAATAAACGTGTATAGCAAAACATGTGTTACTGCAATCCTTTTCTGTGAGAAATACTTCATTTTCTCGAAAAATTTCAGGGGTGCCAACATTTATGGCCATGACTGTATAAGCCAAAATAAGAAGTGGAAAATACAGTGACACAAATATAATGGACATTCCTGTACATTCTCTGTATTTTGGATCCACTCGTGGTTTTGGATTACAAACACTGGTGTCTGAAACTAGCTCAATGTGTATGGCGCCTTCCCAAAAAGGAAGTCATGTTGGACTTTCCCTTTCTCAAACATTTTGTTCTTGAAGAGTAAGCCGCTGCCATCATTGTAATAGACCTGTGGCATCCAAATACAGTAATGGAAGCAAAGTGCTGCACATACGATCCATCGAACGTTCGTTCAGCTCTGCCCGCCCAATTGTCGAGCCTTGTAACAGGCTATGACATCAGTTGTCGGTGTTTGTTGGCCCCTAGCTTCCAGTGAGGGTCTGACTCAACTAAAAACTCAGGAGTTCTGTGACCATATGAAATTACAAGACCCATAGATCAAGTGTATTTATCTTGGAACGCTGATATTCGTATATATTTTATAACACACACCATAGCTGCTTATCAGAAAGATGTTCTGCAGCATCTTAGATTTGTTTTATGCTTTGGGACATATTACTTTATAATGCACACTGCAGCTGCTGAAGAACCCATTTTTTGTTGTTTTTAAGAAGAAAGGAAGCGCAATAATTAAAAGTGGAAAATTTCAATGTCGTTAGCTGTAATGTACAAAACTCTGCCGCTCAGTATTACTTATCCAGGTTCTTATTATAGCTACATACAAAACTAATGTCCAAGGCCTGATGTCCGCTGCCTTGAATGTCAGTTTCTTTGAGGTTTGTCCTTGAGTTCCTTTAGTTATTATAACGTATTCAAATAGCAATAACCTGACACATCCGGCTTTGCCTTGCATATTCCTGGACCTGTAGAGTATAGGTCAGGATAATGCTTCACAATACCTTACATACCAGTCATAGTTTCAGCAGGATTTTCAGGCTTTCCTTTACATTTTGTATGTTTTAGGAGACAATAGTGTCTATAGTTTGACATTGTAATTCAATAACCCAGGACATAAACATAACTTCCATCATCACAGCAGAACAGTACTTGGAACCCGTGTCAAGGGTCCTCAGTATCTTGTGAGTCCCTACACCATTGTTTCCCAACCAGTGTACCTCCAAACTACAACTCCCAGCATCCCTGGACAGCCTTTGGCTACCTCAGAAAATGGGACAAATATCACTCAAATTCCCGCTTTATTCAGGCAGAACTACTGTAGTCACCTAGTAAGAAAAATGCTACTAGGTGAGTATGTTCTCTATAACATTTACTAGTAAATTCTAGGGCTGCAGCTAACGATTATTTTAATAATCTATTAGTTGTCCATTATTTCCTTTAAAAATCATAACCCTTTCAATTTTGCACCTAAAAATCCATATGATGGCTTATTTTTTGCGCCACCAATTCTACTTTGTAATTACATCAATAATTTTACCCAAAAATCTATGGCGAAACGAAAAAAAATAAATCATTGTGTGACAAAATGGAGAAAAAAAAATGCTATTTTGTAAATTTTGGGGGCTTCTGTTTGTACGCAGTACATTTTTTCATTAAAAATGACACCTTATCTTTATTCTGTAGGTCTATATATGATCAAATTTATACCCTACTTATATAGGTTTGATTTTTTTATTACTTCAGAAAAAAATAACTACATGCAGGAAAATTTATACTTTTAAAATTGTCCTCTTATGACCCCTATAACTTTTTTTATTGTTCCATGTACGGGGTGGTTTGAGGGCTAATTTTTTGCGCCGTGATCTGAAGTTTTTATCGGTACCATTTTTTTGTTATGACTTTTTGATCGCTTTTTATTCATTTTTTTATGTTCTAAAAAGTGACCAAAAATATGCTATTTTGGACTTTGGAATTTTTTGGCGCATACCCATTGACCACGCAGTTTAATTAACAATAGATTTTTATAGTTCGGACATTTACACACGTCACGATACCACATATGTTTATTTTATTTACACTTTTTTTTATGGGAAAAGGGGGATGATTCAAACTTTTATTAGGAAAGGGGTTAAATGATCTTTATTAATTTCTTTTGTTCACTTTTATTTTTTTTTGCAGTCTTATAGCTCCCATAGGGGACTATAACATTGCACACACTGATCTTTTACACAGATCTCTGCAAAGCCATAGCTTTGCATTGATCAGTGTTATCGGCGGTTGATTTCTCAAGCCTGGATTTCAGGCTTGCAGCAATCAATTGCCGTTCGGACATGCAGGAGGCGGGTAAGCCACCCTCCTGCTGTGTCCTAGCTGATCGGGACATCGCAATTTTATCGCGATGTCCCGATCAGCCCGACTGAGCTGATGGGATGCTCTTACTTTTAGACACGGCGATCAACTTTGATCGCCACGTCTAAAGAGTTAATGCCAGACATCTTCCTGAAAGGCCATGTACGGCATTAGCCACGGGTCCTGGCTGCTGGTAGCAGCCAGGACCGTGCGGGTATGATGCAAGCTCAGCTCCTGAGCTCGCTTCATAACCCTCCTGTGCCGCAGCGCCGGGTACACATGGCTTTCTGCGGCAAGGGGTTAATTGGAAAAAAAATTTAAATGCCAAAAAAGGGATTCAGCTGATTCTACTTGAAAAATGATGTACAGGGTGGGCCATTTATGGATACACCTTAATAAAATGGGAATGGTTGGTGATATTAACTTCCTGTTTGTGGCACATTAGTATATGTGAGGTGGGAAACTTTTCAAGATGGGTGGTGATCATGGTGGCCATTTTGAATCCAAATTTTGTTTTTTTAATAGGAAGAGGGTCATGTGACACATCAAACTTATTGGGAATTTCACAAGAAAAACAATGATGTGCTTGGTTTTAACATAACTTTATTCTTTCATGAGTTATTTACAAGTTTCTGACCACTTATAAAATGTTCCATTGTGCTGGATTGTCAATGCAACACTGTGCAGGGGGGTGGGATATTTACTCACACTGGGGGGGATGTTGGGTGCTGCTGGCCTGGGACTGCGCATCCGAGGGGGGGCATTCAGCAGTCGGGATTGCCCCTATGAAAAGTGAAAAATCGGCCCTGCATATGTGATTGGTAAGCAGTGGGGTCAGCCCTAGTAAATTCCTTGATAAGGATCATAATTGTTAAACTCTGACAGTGCAGATAAAGCATGTCCTTCAGAATTTTTAAAGGGAACCTGTCCGCAAGTAAATGCTATCTAATCTAACTGCAAGGTTTAATAGAGCAGGGCCGACTATTCTATAACTGTCCTTCAGTATAACTTGTAAGTTATTGATTGAAATTCTTTTTCTTTCTAGGGAATGTGTCGTGTGGCATATGATGAGTAGTGGACGTTAATATGTCACTTGATGGAGCAATGTAACTTAAAGTTCCTCTTTAAAAACCACAATGGCCTTTTTCAAAAGAATCTGTTCCCCTTACACAAAGCTCAGGAAAAGACTTCTGATAGGGTTTCGATGAACAACTGTAAACTTTTCTTGCCTAAAGCAGGTCCATACATTCAAGATACTTTGAAGGCAACCTGGATTTGTACAGTTCTTGGTAGTACAACATTGGTTTGGGGGATTTATCATTTTTGTCTCTTGAAAGTATACTTTGAAATCATTTATATTTGCTTTGGTGCACCATATTTATCATACTATCGTAGGGAAGGTTGATAAATTTGGTACACATAAGCAAAAAACAATAAATCACTTCAGAACACCACTTTGTACGATTCCTCCTCCTTGCTACTGTCCTGCACATTTGTGCGACTTTTTGTAAGTGCTCTCCAAAGGCAGTTTTGTGAGCTAAGTCTGGGCTATGTAGATTTGCAGTGTTTTGGAGGGGTTTGAGTCTTTTCCTGCGACATTCGCACTTGATAAATCTGTTACCACTGCAAAGTGAAAACTTTTATAGTGAAATAGACTTTTGTAAGATCATTTGTAGCTTTTTGCTTACAGATAAAAGTCTAAAAAAAAAAAAAAAGTACAGTCCTTAAACAGAAAGGCACACGGCACTGTTGTGTAGCCGTCCACTGAAACCGCTACCGCTGCACTCTGTCAGACCTTCCCGGTGCTCACATCAGGTAAGTGTAATAGCAAGTCCACAATAAGCAAAGAAGAAATGGAGCACGGTCCGTGTTTGCGCACGTAGCGCTTCGTCAGGCCCCAGGGGCCTGACGAAGCGCTACGTGCGCGAACACGGACCGTCGGCCTTAGCCTCTCCCCCACCTGTCTGTACTGTCCGCTTTCCCTTTCGTGTTTATGTGTTGTCAAGCAAGATGAAATAAAGAAGCTTGAATTGTCCCTCAAGACCTGGTGAGTGCTCCATTTCTTCTTTGCTTATTGTGGACTTCCTAAAAAAAAAAAAAAGCTTTGGGGCATGGGCACCTTTCATGTGCCAAATATAAACAAAAGAAAAAAAAAAACTCTAAAGACAATGATAAAAGTTGTCCAATGTGTTTCTTTAGTGCTTTTGCAAGTCGTCTTGTATATTTCTATAGTAAATGTAGATGACTCTGATGCACTAGCTTGTGTCCTAATTTATAGAGCTACTGTGAGGATTGTCACGGGAGGAGAGAAGTTCAGTTAAACTGTTTAGTTTGGCCTAGGCTCACTATTGCAGTCTCCTTGTGTGGTATAACAGGAGCTGCAGTACTCGTCAGGAGTTGTGTTGAGCGCGAATATTCGAAATGCTAACTTTTACCGTGAATATCGGCACTTCACGATTTGAAAAATATTTAGTATATAGCGAAATATATTTGTAATGATGAATTTTCTTTTTTTTTTTTTTTCACAGTACACATCACAACAATGACGTGAACTGTGTAAAAAAATCATCCCTCCCTGCTTCTAGCTTGTGGTCCAAAGAAAGCTTCAATAGTATTTACTGTGTGAGTTGGTGTGGGGCGCGAATATTTCGTATATATGCCAATATGCAAATATTTGCAGATATCGGCACTTCCAAAGGACACTGATCCCTCCCTTCTTTTAGGTGAAAGATATATAATCGCGTATGCGCACTATAAGAATTTCTTTACAAATGGGAAAAAAAGTTCACAAACATAGCGAATTTTGCGAACATCGGATGAATATTCGTCCATATATTCACGAAATATCGCAAATTTGAATATGGCCCCTGCTGCTCATCACTAGTCAGGGGTAGACTCACTGGAGAAAACTAGAACCACTTCTTCAAAGGCTAGGGGATGGAGTTGCGACATCTGCATCTATTGACCAGGAGCTTGACATGGGACTGGATTCCATTCTTTTCATATTTCACAAATGCAATGCAAAACTTTAACACTCTGTACCCTGTAAGAAACTTGGCGTATGCATATTTTACCAATATTACATATGTAATATAGAAAAGACAGTTATATAGGGGAGCAGAACTTGAAAATTATTTGACTGCCAAGTAAACCTTATTATTTCCCCCAAAGATCTATATACATCTACTCTGCTCCTACTGTTCTATAACATGATGCTGTCATGGTAGACCATGTACAGTGTGACAGGTTACTTTGAAGTGCCCATACACCTTAAAGGGGTTATCCAGGAATCGAATAACATACCTGTTTTCTTTCCAAGACTGCTCCCTGTCTGTCTCCAGGTTGTGTGTCCTATTACAACTTTGCTCCATTCACTTCAATGGAACTGAGCTGAAGAACCAGACCCGACCTGGAGACAGACAGGGAGCTGTCTTTGAAAGAAATTATTTCTGTTTTTCAATTCCTGGCTAAACCCTTTAAAATACCTAATGCTCGCTCAGCTAACAACTTTTTCTTCCAACCTCCACATACAAGCTTGAAGGTTAAAGGTGTTATCCAGCAATAGAAAGGCAGAGCTAAGTTCTATAAACAGCACCACACTTCCCCCCAGGTTATGTGTGGCATTACAGCTTGGCTCCATTCTCTTTGACGGAACTGAGCTGCAATACCACACAACCTTAGGACAGGTGTGGTGCCGTTTTGAAGGAAATCAGCTCTGTTCTTTTAATGCTGAATAAACCTTCAACCATCCATGTGTTTTTAATGTGGAGAAGGAGGGAAGCTGCTGCCAGCCATCTCTGGTGACAGCTTTTCTACAGTGTGAACAAAAGGATCAGGCATTACAACTAATCATGCTTGACCTTTCTTTTCCCCAAAATGATCTCTCAGGGAAGAGTCAGGAGCAGCAGTGGGTTTGGTTGACATTTCTTTGGTGTGTATGGGGACCGTTATGTTAAAATTCCACTAAAATAATCTGACTTGAACTTCAGACATGCAAAGCTTTTCCTCCCTGATACACTGACCTCTGATACACTTAAAAGGGTTATCTCATGAAATGCATATAAAAATAAAACGCTGGAGTAATACACATCACTATTCTAACATTATTTATACAAAATTTTCATGTTTCTATTTAAGCACATAAAAGTTACTGCCAAAGGAAAACAAAAACCTTTTTCTCATTCATTGATGATACCAAAGAGTCAAAGCTTTTCTTCAAAAAATGTATATCTACTCAATGTGGCCAGCAATCTGGATCTTAAAGCTGCACAAAAAGATGAAAGAAGTTCACGGGGTGGCATATTTGCTATACTTCATACCAGTTACTGGCATAAACTATTGCGCAAATCTATGCTGGCTCATTATGGGCTTGGACAGCAACTGAAGTGCCAGGCTTATTACAGGTATGCGCCTCTTAAAGGGGTACTCTGAGTCTTAACAACTTATCCCCTATCCACAGGAAAAGGGATAAGTGTCTGATCGTGGGTGGTCTGACCGCTAAGACCCCCGCGATCTCCTGCCTGGTGCCGCTGCTCTCCCCATGCGCTAAGCTGACACTGCTCCATGCAAGAATATGTGTCAACCTCTGTACGAAGCAATGGTTGGCAAGCCCCCTTCATCTATCTTAATGGGAGAGCCAGTGATCAAGCGCTCGCGAATCTCCAGCTTCCCCATAGAGATGCATGGAGGTGGCGTGTTGACATAGCTTTGTGCATAGAGCGATACCCACTTAGTGCATAGGGGGAGACGGGGCGCTGTGCAGGATTTTACAGCGGGCCCCCTGTAATCAGACACTTATCCCCTATCCTGGGAATAAGTTGTTCAGTACTGGAGTACTCCATTAATCAATCTGCTAAATCAAATGGCAACGGGATATAACTTAAGACCAATGTGCAAAACAGTGATCTTAGTAAATTCTTCATATATTTTATATATATATATATATATATATATATATTTATTTTTATAATTATGCTTTGATACAAACTTGCATAAGAGAACCAGTGAGTATAAAGTCATGGGTTGCATTTCAATTCTCTACTTTGAAAAATATGAAGGTATAGGATTTTTTTTTTTTCTGTTTTATGCTAGAAAGCTCCCATGCTAGGAAGTGGCGTTTCTTAATACTTTAGCTTAAGCAGAAGTAGGAGGATAAGTGGAACACACCAGTTTGAGAAGCTTCAAGAGTAGGTGAGTATGACTTGGGCCCTGCTTCTTTCCTCTTTCTCAGACTACTTGCCTTACTTGTTTCTGGAGGACAGAAAGCAGCAACACTATAACACACCAAACTGAGTGGCTACCTTGGGTGTATAGAAGCAGCCCTGTTGTGCTGCTTATTCTACAAAATATTTGCCATTATAGTTGCTTTTTCTTGCTTCAATTATTGGAATAAGGAATCCACATTTTGGTGATAATCACTGCAGTAACCTGCAACCAACGGTGATCTCCTGCCCTGTAATGACAAGTCCCGTAGACCACACTTTTCTGCTCCATATTGGTATAAAATTTGCCCTCACAAAAAGGTTATAGACCATTAGCACACAATGAATTAACACAATTCCCCTCATAAATAACAGACCCCACGCAGGAACTATATTTATGCACAAAGGAAAAACAAAACATTTAGGGAATCCAAAATTACTTTATTGATACATCATATAAAAACACATAAAATCATGGGCATGCATTTCCTGATGGACAGGGATGCAAAGAGATAACCAGCATGAAACTGAAAAGAAGTGAGGGCTCACATCATAGAAAAGTACATAGTGATACACAGATACCTGTATGCAGGTGTAGTCAAAAAATGGACAAAAAGAAGTAAACAGCATAAAGTGCCAAAATAATAATTACCAAGTGGTGTAAAGAAGTAGTAAGAAGCGGGCCGTCACCACCCGATGTTTTGCCAACATTTGGCTTCTTCTGGGGCATGATCAATGTGCAATCTGCCCTTTTATAAAATTTTGCAGCCGGCAGGTGGGGTCCGGTCTGTTTGCCTCAATCTCCTTGGTGAAGTGAGGTTCTGGTTCCTATCTTGACACTGGATTCTAGCGACTGGATGTATGTCATTATTGTGTGATGCATTTACTCATGTCTGCTGACTAGTCTACTCAATGTGGATTGGTCCATGGGCGATATTTATAGAAAGACAGATTGCACATTGATCACGCCCCGGAAGAAGGCAATTGTTGGCGAAACGTGGGGTGGTGACGGCCCACATCTTGCTACTTCTTTAAACCACTTGGTAATTATTATTTTGGCACTTTAATGCTGTTTTCTTCTTTTTGTCCATTACACGCACTTATATTAGTTGTTTGACTACACCTGCATACAGGTATCTGTGTATCACTATGTAATTTTCTATGATGTGAGCCCTCACTTCTTTTCAGTTTCATGCTGGTTATCTCTTTGCATCCCTATCTATCAGGAAATACATGCCCATGAATTGATGTGTTTTTATATGATGTATCAATAAAGTAATTTTGGATTCCCTGAACGTTTTATTTTTCCTTTGTGCCTAAATACCATTAGCACACAGTAGTAAGACAAACCAGTAAAGAATACAAATTTGGTATCGTATTTATACTGACCAGTAGAATACAGTTAATATGTCAGTTTACCATACAGTGAACTGAAAAACTATTACCCTGGTTTTCCAATACATTATATAGTAAAATGAAGGGTGCCAGTTGCAAAAAAAGTAATCATACAGATCAGGTAGGGCTTAAAGTGTCCCAGTGTCAACAGTGTTGGTTCGTCGAGGTCTCAGTGCTACGTGTTCTAACAATCACGTGACATCAAAACTTTTTTTTTTTATTACAGGGACACCTGCCCCTGCTCCTACTGCATTGCTTCATTCTGCTAACCACCCAGCTCCGGTCCCAGCGCTGCCATTTTGATCAGCTGTTTCACAAATGGGGTAGTGTGAGAAGCGGAAGTCACTTCCTCTCGTTTATGGAATTTTATTGTGAAATTTGTAAATCCCACCCTGGAATTTACTTCTAGTGACACAATGGCTGGCATTTATCATTGTAGGTGTAAGTGAACCATTTTCTACACCTTTTTTTTGTGTACTGGTAATGTGTAGGAGCACCAAATTTATTAAATGGTCACAGAGCATTTGATCAATTTTGTGCAGGTCACATTTTCTAAAATTTCTCTCTTCACATACACCAAAAAGCTAAGCTAAGTCTGGGCTGGTGTAGTTTTAGAGTCTTTTCAGTGGCTTTGCGCCTTTTCACAAAAAGGCACAGTTCATAAAAACCTTCCATATCATGTGTATTGCCATAATCAGTGGATTGCAACTCAAAATCAGCAAAAATTTTAAAAAACAAAACAAATTTAAAGCGCAAATAAACACTGCTTGTGCCTTTTTTTTGCGTCTTTTCTAGACACAAAAAAACTGTCTAAAGTCAATGATAAATGTTGGCCAATGCATCTACACGTGACCATAGGCCTGATTGTCACAGAATTACACAGTAATGGAATTTGGACCAGCGATTTCATGCGGTCATATCTTTCCAAAAATAATTTAAAACAAGGTATTCTTGTACGATTTTGGGTTGATCTTTAATGAAGTGACTACAAACAAGAGCTTTGCTCTAAGATTGACTATTTAAACTCATACGCACAGAAAGGTAAAGATGTTTAATGAGGATTATATTCTGGTGATTAAGAGGTTTTATTGTTTTAAGCTGCTAGAAGAAATATTTCAGTTATTTGGGTATTAATTCGCTTTATAAGAAGATTTCAGCAGAATGTGCTGTGTCATATTACAGAATGGAGAACTAACCTTTTTCTGTTCCATGATGAAACGCTTTGTTATTAAATTAGTTCAATATGTTGCATGATGTAATGGTGTAAGACACAACTTTCTTACATAGTTTGAATGGGCAATAAAATGATTGCATTATCTAGTGGAGGGAACAAATTGGCATTGTTAAGAGGGTATTCCCCTCTGTGATATTTATGGCATATCCAACCCTGGTACCTGCATCTATCTTGAGATTGAGGTTGCAGTCACCAGAGGGAGTTGAGAAACCAAAAACTACTGAATGGGCTGTTTTACGTAGTTTACACAACCCTCTTTGACATTAAAGGAAAACTGACACTTAACCCATTCTGTGTGGCTGTTGCAGATATATAAAGGAAATTGTATACATGCTTTACAAAAGCTAGTAGTGGGGGCATTCCCATTGCTCTTTTAGCAATGCTTATGGTGGCATCTCCTTCCTCTGCAGCCCGCCACCTTTATTATTATTATTATTTACTGCTCTCTCTGCTGACTCCGTATCGCTACCCACTTCCGTGTGTAGCAGTTCAGTGGTGCACAGGGGCAGCTGCAGAACAGATTACGCAGTTTATGGCTTGGCTCTGATGTTAGCAAAGAGAGCATTGAATATTAATGGGCTGGATGGGAGGGAGATACCACTGTGAGAATTGCTAAAGGAGCAATGGAAACACCCACATTGCTAGTTTCTGTGAATTAGCATGTATAGAAATAGTAGCTGGCATAGGATTAGCCACTGAATCTCTTTCGTACCTTGACTGGCAACTGAGATCGATGTTCCTCAATTATATGTTATATCTTAACCCCTTAACGAAGCAGGACGTAAATGTACGTCCTGGTGAACTGGTACTTAACGCACCAGGACGTACAGTCACGTCCTATGCATAACCGCGAGCATCGGAGCGATGCTCGCGTCATGCACAGCAGGTCCTGCCTGCTGATAGCAGCCAGGGACCCGCCCGTAATGGCGGACATCCGCGATCGCACGGATGCCCGCCATTAACCCCTCAAAAGCCGTGATCAATACAGATCACGGCATCTGCAGCATTGCGGTACTTTGAATGGATGATCGGATCACCCACAGCGCTACCGTGGTGATCCCATCATCCAGCATGGCAGCCGGAGGTCCCCTCACCTGCCTCCGCTGCCTTCTATGGGTCTTCTGCTCTGGTCTGCAATCGAGCAGACCAGAGCAGAAGATGACCGATAATACTGATCAGTGCTATGTCCTATACATAGCACTGAACAGTATTAGCAATTGAATGATTGCTATAAATAGTCCCTATGGGGACTATTAAAGTGTAAAAAAAAAGGGAAAACATTTTGAAAAAACCCCTCCCCCAATAAAAATGTTGATTGTCCCATTTTCCCTATTTTACCCTCAAAAAGTGTAAAAAAATTAAATTATTCTATTCCCAACTATTAAAATAAAATTTTAATGATACCGTATGGTGAATGGCGTGAACATAAAAAAAAAATCCAAAATGGCTGCTTTTTTTATAACATTTTATTCCAAAAAAAATGTATAAAAAAAGTATTAAAAGTTTTTATAGAAGCAAATATGGTATCAATAAAAAGTACAGATCACGGCGCAGAATATGAGCCCTCATACCGCCGCTTATATGGAAAAATGAAAAAGTTATAGGTCTTCAAAATAGGGGGATTTTAAACATACTAATTTGGTTTAACAGTTTGCGATTTTTTTTTTAAGCAAACAGTAATAGAAAAGTATCATGGGTATCCTTTTAATCGTATGACCAAAGAATAAAGAACACATGTCATTTTTAACGTAAATTGTACGGCGTGAAAACGAAACCTTCCAAAATTTGCAAAATTGCGATTTTCTTTTTAATTTCCCCACACAAATAGTATTTTTTGGGTTGCGCCATACATTTTATGGTAAAGTGTGTGAGGGCATTACAACGGACAACTGGTTGCGCAAAACACAAGCCCTCATACTAGTCTGTGGATGAAAATATAAAAGAGTTATGATTTTTTGAAGGCGAGGAGGAAAAAACAAAAATGTAAAAATAAAATTGTCTGAGTCCTTAAGGCCCAAATGGGCTGAGTCCTTAAGGGGTTAAGGACACCAATTAATTTTACAACTTCTGGAGAGCCACCACTGGGAGCAAGAGACCAACTTTGCTAAAGTTCAGAAGAAGAGTTTCCCTTATTTGTAAATTACCTCAATCAAAACCTAAAATGTAATGATTTTTACCTTTTAAAGAGTACCTCTCATTAACTTGATACATTTTATAATCCTCCCAGTTCACTTATTTTTTTATTATTTTTTGGTTTCTACTTTGATATTGCTCTGTATTTTCTGCTCAGCCTCAGGTTCACAGACTGGGAAGGGGCATTCCCCAGCAGGCGTGACATCATCTGAAGCCATACAGGAGAGAACTTCCTCCCTTACTCTGCAACCAACTGCAAACGACAGTTAAGTGTGAGAGGAGCTATGATTGGATAAGGTTGGACACCCCCGCTCAGCTCTCCAGACTGCATTTCCTCGATTTGGACTTCTGCCAGGCCAGCAGGAGTCCAAAGTCTGTGCAAAAGATGGGAGGAAATGTGCTCTGGACAAGTAGGGAGACACCTAGTGGCAGCATTTTTTTTAAGCACAAATAAACCATAGAAAACTTTTTTTTTTTTTTTTTTAAACAAAGTATATTAGAAAGATATTTTTTATTTACCATAAGGAGTGCAATAGCAAAAATTTGTTTTAACAAGAGTGCCCATTTAAATTTGATACCAGCAGAATGAAATGGTATAAACAAAAAAAGTAAATAAAAAACCCATCCCCATCCCCTCCATGTAAAATAAACAACTATTTCATATGGACAACTCCTCCGCTTGAACAGTGACAATAAAGTTTTTGAGAAAAAAGCAATGTCCTACTCAGCCAATGGGCAGCTAAAAGACATCCAGAAACCCTTCTATCCGAAAGCCCAAAAAAGTGAATGAGATCCATAGGAGAGATATCTTAAAAAAAAAAAGAAAAAACTTTAAAATGAAAAATGCTCAAGAAAAATTTCTTTTGTCTTCTCCTTCAGATTTAATCCCCATGCAAAAGTTATTATGCGATATACACACATTGGAATATTATAGAAAAGGACAACAAACTAGCACTTGTTGGTTTTGTTCAGACAGAGCCGCAGTCTAAGTGTAATGTCCTGGTCAGCCTTAAAGGGGTTCTCTGGCGCTTAGACATCTTATCCCCTATCCAAAGGATAGGGGATAAGATGCCTGATCGCGGGGGTCCCGCCGCTGGGACCGTATACATGTGCGTTTCCCTTTGACGTCCATGTTAAAAAAAAAAAAAAAACCTGTGCGGTTGTAGTACGGTTTTTAAACCAGAGTCAAAACCGTGGTTGACCACGATTTTGTCTCCAGTTTAAAAACCGTACTACAACCGCATACGTTTTTTTTTAACATAGACGCCAATGGGAAACGCACATGTATACGGTTCCATACGGGCAAAACGTATACGTTTTTACTTTGCACATGCGCATTTTAATCCTAAAGTCCCCACCCAAGACCCCTCCCATTAAAAATGGACAGAATGGTATGGTTTTTTTTCTATAAAAACTGACGGAACTGTATGCACTTTTAAAAACAGTATACTGTTTAAAAATGCAAACGGTTTACTTTTTTCCATACTGTTCCATCCGTTTTTTGCCATACGGTTTTCTTTAGAAAAACGGATTGAAAACAGTATGGCAAAAACAGTGTGAACCCAGCCTTACATGGGATACATTGTAGCAAACTAAAGCCTAGGAAAGGGATTTGACTTCTTATGTATTAAGCTCACAAAGGATTGCCTAGACTAGATAAATTGTAGAAAACCCTCAAATGAATTGTAATAATTTTCATGTGCATTGACACATGAGATCTGCTATTGAAAACTGCTCAACCGTTGCATTTTCCAGGCACTGAAAATAGCTGTATCTGCAAAAACCTTAAAAAAATAATAATAAATAGAAAGAAAACACCCAGTGAGATTTAACACCTTTCTATTAATATAACCCAGATATAGTACTATGGCGCTATTCTGCTCCACATGAACATTCTGGATATTCCATATGCACTTCTTTACCAACTCTAGCAAATAATTCCTTCCTTAAGCCAAATTGCAAAACATTTCTAAAATTAATTAAAGGGAAATTCCGGTGGAAAAAAAAATGTTTTCAAATCAACTGGTGCCATAAAGTTAACTAGATTTGTAAATTACTTCTATTGAAAAATCTTAAAGGGGTATTCCAGGCCAAAACTTATTTTATATATATCAACTGGCTGCGGAAAGTTAAACAGATTTGTAAATTACTTCTATTAAAAAATCTTAATCCTTCCAATAGTTATTAGCTTCTGAAGTTGAGTTGCTGTTTTCTGTCGAACTGCTCTCTGATGACTCACATCCCTGTGCAGTTCCTATGGGGATATTCTCCCATCATGCACAGCTCCCGGGACGTGACATCATCATTGAGCAGTTAGACAGAAAACTTCAGAAGCTAATAACTATTGGAAGGATTAAGATTTTTTTAAGTAATTTACAAATCTGTTTAACTTTCCGGAGCCAGTTGATATATATAAGTTTTCGCCTGGAATACCCCTTTAACCCTTCTTGTACTTATCAGCTGCTGTATACTACAGATATACAACAGAGACATTTGTGAAGTTCTTTCCAGTCTGACAACCGTGCTCTCTGCTGACACCTCTGTCTGTGTCAGGAACTGTCCAGAGCAGGAGAGGTTTTCTATGGGGATATGTTTCTAATCTGGACAGTTTCTAACACGGACAGAGGTGTCAGTAGAGAGCACTGTGGTGAGACTGGAAAGAACTTCACAAATTTCTCTGGAGCTGATAAGTACTGGAAGGCTTCAGATTTTCAAATAGAAGTAATTTACTAATCTGTTTAACTTTTTGGCACCAGTTGATTTGAAAACATTTGTTTTCTACTTGTTTCCACCAGAGTTCCACTTGAAGTTAAAACACGGTACAACCCATGTATGTGTTAAAATATCTAACGAACTGAAGATGACAAATACCCTTATCACTTTTGAAGTGGGTATTTTAGTGTTAATGAGTTGGTGAACATGTTCAATAAAACCCCTTCTGGAGCACTTCACTATAGAAGCGTTGTCTCTTTCAACCCTGGGTGACGTCTCTTTGGACACTATGCCTTAGATGACAGGGCATTATCTATACATTGGTAGATTTTAAATCACGTACTTTTTCTTTTCAAATAAAGTTTAGTCTTGTTTTGTAAATGAATCCCATCTACTTAAAATAATGACGTAACTCCAGTTATCTATATCCAGGATCCTAGTTATAGATAAAAGATGGAACATGTGGAAGGAAAGGCTTCAAATAATTTTGAGTCCAATTCTGGAAGAAAACAGCACAAACAGTGGTTTGTGTAGACCTACTATATAGCTAGAGTATATCTGCATGGAGCTGACGAGCTGACATTGTTGTCCTTGACTATCTGTTCATATATATAATATATATATATATATATATATATATATATATATATATATATATATATAGTAGAAACTTGGCAAGTTCCAAAGTGATAAAGTGCTTCTAATATTATACTTCGTAAATTTCTTTCTTCTTTCCCTAATGTTGCTTATTTTAGATTTGGAAACTTATTTTTCAAATATACTATTATCATTAGCAAGAGAGGAGAATTGCTAAGTTTTTCACCCTGGCGGACACAGTAGTGTTGCTTGCGAATATTCGCGATGCGAATTTTATTCGCGAATATAGCACTATATATTCGTAATTACGAATATTTTTTTATTTTTTTTTCACAGTGATCACACCTCTCTGCTTCCAGCTTGTGTGGTGTAAAGATGGCTCTAATATCACTGTGTGAGACTGGCGTGCGAATTTTCGCATATGCGAATTTTCGTTTATACTAATTTTTGTATATGCTAATTTTCACATATGCTAATTTTCGCATACGCGAAAAGAAAACGTGAATATTGCGAATTTAGTGAATATATGACGAATAATCGTCCATATATTCGCGAAATATCGCGAATTCGAATATGGCCTATGCTGCTCAACACAGCACATCATGCATCACACAGACAGCTCATTGACCTAAAAAACGAATTAAAGGAGTAGTCCAGTGGTGATTCAGTGGTGAGCAACTTATCCCCTATCCTAAGGATAGGGGATAAGTTGCAGATCGCGGGGGGTCCGACCGCTGGGGCCCCCTGCGATCTCCTGTACGGAGCCCCGACAGCCCGCGGGAAGGGGGCGTGTCGACCTCCGCACGAGGCGGCGGCCGACACGCCCCCTCAATACAACTCTATGGCAGAGCCGAAGCGCTGCCTTCGGCAATCTCCGGCTCTGCCATAGAGATGTATTGAGGGGGCGTGTCGGCCGCCGCCTCGTGCGGGGGTCGACACCCGCTATCTCGGCGGAGAGCCGGGGCCCCGTACAGAGAGATCGCAGGGGGCCCCAGCGGTCGGACCCCCCGCGATCTCAAACTTATCCCCTATCCTTAGGATAGGGGATAAGTTTTTCACCACTGGACTACCCCTTTAAACCATCAAATCTGGATCCTCAAACATTACAAGCCAGGGGTCTCTGCAACAAGAGACCCTTAGATTAACCTTTTTTTTTTTTTTTTTGGCAGGAGGTCCTTCTAACAAAATATAGATACGGTGCGCTTTACATAGTATGGTTCCCTTACAATCCATCCGGTTAATAGATAGTAAATAAATATACTGCGTATAAATTGGCAAAATTTATCTCACCTGCTAAAAATGTTAAACAGACTAGACTCCATCCTTGATTGATTTAGGTCTCTTTCAGATGACTTTAAAGGGGTACTCCGCCCCTGGACATCTTATCCCCTATCCAGAGGATAGGGGATAAGATGCCAGATCGCCGCGGTCCTGCTGCTGGGCAGCCCCGGGATCCCCGCTGCTGCACTGAGCTATAATTACAGCACCAAGAGAGTTCGCTCTGCACGTAATGACGGGCAATATAGGGGCCGGAGCATCGTTACGTCACGGCTCCACCCCTCGTGATGTCATGGCCTGCCCCTTTCAATACAAGTCTATGGGAGGGGGCGTGGCGGTTGTCACACCCCCTCCCATAGACTTGCATTAAGGGGACGGGCCGTGATGTCACGAGAAGCGGAGCCATGACGTCACGCTGCTCTGTCCCCTGTATCGCCCATCATTACGCACAGAGTGAACTCACTCTGTGCTGTAATGATAGCGGGGTGCCGCAGCGGGACCGCGGCGATCTGACATCTTATCCCCCATCCTTTGGATAGGGGATAAGATGTCTAGGGGCGGAGTACCCCTTTAATGAAGCTGCTTGTTAGTATCTGTTTTATGGTAGTAAGTCCTAGCCCAACAGTAGGTCTCTGTGATGATGTAAGTTCTATCCTTTATATCCTTAGTAGAGCCAGGATACAGATGCTAAAATGTGATTACAGTATGGTCACTTGAATGAGGCCTTTCCCTCCCCACAGGATCTTAGGGGGAGAAAAGGACCAAGAAAATGTAATCTCAACTGCCCGATTCTTTAAGTTTTCAGGTAGATAAGCCACCACCACTAGGCCGACTTCTCTGTCGCATACAGACCCTACAGTAGAGATGGGCTGCACCTCATTGCTTATGGTGCAGCTGTGCTTGGGGACAAGATGGCCAGAAGGGTGAAAGAGGGCATAAAATAGGCAAGGGGGGCTTTAATATAGAGGTAATTAAACCAGGGGTGAAGTGGCGGAAGGAGGTAGATCACACACAACTGATAAGAAGAAAGGACATATTAAATAAAGATGTATGTACACGAATGCCAGAAGCCTCACTAATAAGATTTGGGAATTGGAACTAATAATGTTGGAAGAAGACTATGAAGACTAGTGGGGATAAATGAGACATGGCTGATACGAAATATGACTGGGCTGTTAACATGCAGGGTTACAGTGTGTTCAGAAATTATTGTACAAGTAAGAAAGGGGGAGGGGTTTGCTTATATGTAAAATCCTGTGTTAGGCCCATTCTGTGTGAAGACATCTGTGAGGGAGAAAGAATAATAAATGACTGATAGGGGTTTGTTATAAGTCGCCAAGTATAATGGAAGCAGCAGAAAAACTAATAAGACAAATAGATTGGGGCAGCAAAGAAGGGGGAAGTAATTATTTGGGCACAACTCGCACAAGTGGGAAGGGGGGGATGCATCAGGAGAGGCATAGAGGCTTGTGGCAAGGACATAGTTTTGCCTCTGTACAAATCATTATTCAGACCACATATGGAGTATTGTGTCCAATTTTGGGCACCTGTATATAAGAAGGACATGGCTGAACTGAAGAGGGTGGAGAGGAGGGCGACACAGATAGTTAATGGTATGGGAGGATTACAGGACCAAGACAGGTTATCAAGCTTGGGGTTATTTAGTGTGGAGAAAATATGTTTTAGGGGCCATTTGACCACATTGCACAAATATATGAATGGACAGTACAGAGATCTTTCTAGTGATCTTTTTATACCTAGGCTGGTAACAATGACAAGGGGGCATCCTCTACGTCTAGAAGAAAGAAGGTTTCACCATCATCACAGACGGGGATTCTTCACTGTAAGAGCAGTGAGACTAGGGAACAATCTGCTACTTGTAGTGATGTTAAATGGGCACAAATGAGCAAATTATTTTTTTCATTTTTATTCATTTTACCTGCTGTATCATATGCCAAAAATAATTTTAATGACAGTGCGCATTTAAAGGTGGGCCTGGATGTTTTTCTGGAAAAATATTCTGATTGTTATATTGGAGTCGGGAAGGAATTTTTCCTCTTATGGGACAATGTGCATCTGTCTCAAAGAATTTTTAACCTTCCTCATGGATCAACTTGATGAACTCTCCTCTGGTTATATAGCAATAGCTATCATTTGTGTATGCCTATTTTAGGGCACTGCTCAACTATAGTGCAACCTATTGAATAGCAACTTTTGCAACAATTTGTCCCTTTTCAACTTATCAGTGCAGGTAGTTGAAACATGATTATAGCTAACAACAGAAAAGCTGCTTTTGTCTATCACCAACTTGCTTGTCTTGTGTGAATGTACTGGATGAAGTAGGTGGTGGAGGTCACTAGGCAATTGGTTGCATTGCCCTCCTTTTTTACCCCCTTTTGACACATGCCATTTGGGGAAGAATACAGCATGCTCAGGAGCTGGGCCTTCTCCATACCCATCAGATGTCGGCTGCTGTGTGCAGCTGCTACTCTCCTCCCTAAGAACGGACTGGAGTTCAGTAGCAACCATGGCATGTTGGAGGTTATAAGACAGGTGCCGTTACTTTTATGTCTCTGGTCAGCACCCTTATGACAGAATTAAATGATGTTGATTGGTTGTCATGGCAGCCAGGGGCCTTTTGAAGGCCTCTGTGGCTGCCATATTAGATCTACTATGACAGCGTGCCATAGGCAAACATTAATAATAGACTGCAGATATGACAGCTAACTGAAATATAATGCTATTGCAGTGCACTGTATAAGCCAGTCATTCCCAACCAGGGTGCCATGAGAACCCACCAGGGGTGTCATGATACTCTAGCACCCCACTCTACAAAAGAAAAAACAAACAATGTATCTCTAGCTGCTACTAGCCGATGTACTTAGCGCAGTTGTAGGACCTCTGCCAACCATATTGATTGGATGTTTCCACTCACATACACACAGGGAGATTTATCAAAAACTGTGCAGAGGAAGAGTGGTGCAGTTGCCCATGGCAACCAATCAGATTGCTTCTTTCATTTTTCATAGGTCTCTTTAAAAGTTAAAGAAGCAATCTGATTGGTTGCCATTGGCAACTATACCACTCTTCCTGCACAGTTTTTGATAAATCTACTCCACAGAGTTTAAATATTGTGTAGTAGCCATTCACTTCTATAAGAGACGAGTTAGAGTAATCCAGCAAGGCCATTAGACAAGGTACAGGGTTCTTGCAAACAGCGGGTTGGTGGGGATGCCAGGCATCAGACCTTCACCAATCAGATTTTGATGGCCTTTTTAAACAGTAACCCCACCTTTTGCAAAAAGCCTTTTTTTTTTTTTTTCTCCTTTTTTATCACTATTAAAAAAAAATGGTATACCATTCCTCTTTGCAAAATTGCTTTAACAGAGGCACATTGATTTTTTTGGCTTCAACTTCTTATTTGTGGTTCAGCTCATCATCTCTATCTGGTTCAAATCAGGACTTTGACGATACTAGTCCTAAACTTTTATGTTCTTTAGAAAATCAATGTGGATTTGTGCTTCTGCGTCATCCTATGCACAGATGACCTGACTCCTTCATGAGTTTTCTGATACAGTACAGAAATCATGACTGCATGAATAATAGCAAGTGTGTCTGGTGCTCAGGATGCAAAGTGTTTCACAACCAGTTTGTGAAAGACTGATAGGAAACATTTGGTAGCTTGGATTATAGTGAGCACTTGTTTAAAGGAACCATTTGTTAAGTTTAACTCCTTCACTTGTGTGTTGGATAACTACGGTATTTCCTTTTTAAAGCATTGCTGTCACTTAAAGGGGTTATCCAGGATTTTATATATATATATATATATATATATATATATATATATATATATATATATATATATATATATATCAACTGGCTCCAGAAAGTTAAACAGATTTGTAAATTACTTCTATTAAAAAATCTTAATCCTTTCAGTACTTATGAGCTTCTGAACTTAAAGTTGTTCTTTTCTGTCTAAGTGCTCTCTGATGACACGTGTCTCTGGAACCACCCAGTTTAGAAGCAAATCCCCATAGCAAACCTCTTCTAAACTGGGCGGTTCCCGAGGCACGTGTCATCAGAGAGCACTTAGACAGAAAAGAACAACCTTAACTTAAAAAGCTCATAAGTACTGAAAGGATTAAGAATTTTTAATAGAAGTAATGTGCAAATCTGTTTAACTTTCTGGAGCCAGTTGATATATTTTTTCCTGCATAACCCCTTTAAAGACTCCGCTGCTCAGCGTTTGGAACAAACCCCCGACTAATCAAAACTTTAGACATGCCAAAAGTTTTTTTTTTATATCTAGTAATTAAATGGGGGATTCGGCACCAAGACCCCGACTAATCAAAACTTTAGACATGCCAAAAGTTTTTGTTTTTTTTAAGGGGTACTCCGCTGCTCAGTGTTTGGAACAAACTGTTCCGAACACTGGAGCCGGGAGCTCGTGACATCATAGCCCTGCCCCCTCATGGCATCACACCCCGCCCCCTCAATGCAAGTCTATGGGAGGGGGCGTGACAGCAGTCACACCCCCTCCCATAGACTTGCATTGAGGAGGCAGGGTGTGACATCATGAGGGGGCGAGGCTGTGACGTCACAAGCTCCCGGCTCCAGTGTTCGGAACAGTTTGTTCCAAACACTGAGCAGCGGAGTACCCCTTTAAAAAAAAAAAAAAACATTTGGCATGTCTAAAGTTTTGATTAGTCGGGGTCTTGGTGCCGAATCCCCCATTTAATTACTAGATATAGCCTGGAGAAGTACATGTCTGCATGCTTTACTTCCTAACTTACAATTGAGTGGCAAGCTGGGGAGTGAAGCACACACCCAGCACTTCTCCCAGCTATATCTGGTGATCAGTTGGGGTCCCAGCACCGAGCCCCTGATCAATTAAAGTAATGTTTAATTCATACAGTCATGGTATCTGGCGACTGATACAATTAGTTTTTTATACAATTTGCTACGTTAGTATTTTTAGATTTTCTAGTCAGATGTTTCTATAGTATATTGAAGTACTCAATATAATAATTTATATACGTTTTTAAAAATTTATTGATAAATACATCAAGTTTATGCAAAGACTCACTAATTAAAGTGCTTACCCTTTTTTTTTTTCAAGACTTCTGCAATTTGCCCTAACCTGTTGGATATCAACTTCTGGGCCAAATCCTGACTTATGACAAACCATGAATACCTTGTTTTGGACCAAAGTCTTGGACTTTATCTCAATTTTTATGTTCTTGACTTGTTTGTCCACCCTCTTTTTCAGGATTGACTATAGGTCCTCAATGAGATTGAGATCTGGGGATTTTCCTAGCCATGCACCTAAAATGTCAATGTTTTGTTCACAGAGAAACCTAGTTATCACTTCTGTGTTGTGACATGGTCTCCATGATGCTTTAAAAAGCATTGTTCATCACTAAATTGCTCCTGGAGAGGCTGCCTCCAGCCAGCGTTACACATAGGTTATATGATATCACCACCCACCTTACCATCATCTTGCGTTACAGTTTAAACTTTGTATTTTATTAGTTTAAATCCCATAAATGCATGCTTTAATAAAAAATAAAAAAATAAAAAAACGTGTTATGCATATTGTGGAGAATGTTTGCTTAAGAATAGGGTGCAATTTGAAGAGGTCTCCATGGAAACATTGTGATTTTGACAAAGAAAAGTGCTATTATTGGAACACATTGCAAACATTTAATTATGCTGTGAAATCAGCTTGCACACGTGCAACTTGGTCCTAGAGGATGATTTAACTCTTCATGTTTCTTTAAAATTTACTGAGACCCTCAATTTACAGGAGACCTCAACCAGAATCACGTGTTATGTGTGGGGGTTATCCAAATATTGTTAAAGAGGTTTTCAACACATTGAGAATGGGTGTCCATGGTCCCTTGAGTGAATGTAGCCGCAGTGCGAATACTTGACCACCACTTCACTCACTCTATATAGGATTTCCAGATATGAGAGCATTTCACTCATAGAAAGTGAATAGAGCAGTGGATGAGCATGCTAGTTACTGTACCATGCACTTGGGGGACAATAGATCCCCCATTCTCTTGAAAAGTGGATCCTCACCAATCAGATACTCTTACCCTATCCTTTGGATAAAGGATAACCTTATAACATTGGGATAAGCCCTTGTAGGCCTAATGAAGGACATTTCTACCAACTTTTACCGATGCTTATGGGCAGCTGTAGAGTACTCCATAGTAGAAACCTGGCCCATGCCTTTATAATGGAGGCTAAATACCATACATGTGCTAAACCATGGCAAAATATAGAGGCATTCTTCTCCAGAGGCACTCCGTCCACACTTTCATATTACAGAAACACTTTTAGTCACCATTATTTCCACAATCTATTAACATATATTTTAGGGTGTATGGCGGCCTACTCTTTGCTGCCTCTGCTCTTTACTCCTTGCTGCTTCCCACCATTCTACTAAGGTTTGGGCACATGCACACATCTTGAAAGGCGCATGTGCCAAATTTAAATGCCGTTAGGCATCAGCCAATGTTCTGGGGACCTGGACTTTATAAAAAAAAAGACCCTCATCCTTTTAATTTGTGCCCAATTTAAATGCTGTCAGGCATCAGCCAATGTTCTGGGGACCTGGACTTTATAAAAAGACCCTCATCCTTTAATTCTTTCACTCTGGGCCAAAGCAATAGCCCATTTGCTTCCAGTTTAGCTATGTTACTGTTAGTACTGTGTCTGTTCACATATTAGATCGCTTTTAATTGTCTGCAGCCTGCCCTGACCCCCGCCTATCTACTATTGCCAATGCTGATCGAATGATGCCTGACTATGATTTTGGCCTGTCAACTTGGTACTGTTGACATGGTGTCATCTATTAAGCTTCTTGTTTGCTGCTGCTAATCCTGGGATAACAACTGAGAGCAAGTTTGTGGAAAAGTCTAAAACCCTTTTTGGGTGTTAAAGGAAAACTGTCAGCTTGCTCCTGGCTGGTAGTGCGGGGCATGCTGATCAGTTTGATGCCTAACATGCTCTTATCCGCCGCGCCGTTCACCCGTTGACGTCAGCACCGCTGCAGCGCCACCCAGCTCAATATTACTCACCACCTCCACTTCACCGTCTTCTCCCCGCTCTGTAATAAAGAGGGAGAAGTGGAGCGAGGGGAGGAATATTGATGAGCTGGGCAGCACTGTGGCCAGCAGTGCTGACGTCAGAGTGCCAGTTACCCCGCCTGTGCCAGTTACCACCTAATTAGCATATACTGAAAATCCCACTCCCAGGTTTCACCGTAAAAGACCACTCCCAAGACCACATCAGAAAAAGGTAAATAACCCATTGATTTTGGTTATTTAAATGGGCACTGTCATTAAACAGGGTTTTTAATATTTGATTCTTTATGCCAAATTAATAACTTTTGTAATATGCTTCCATAAAAAAAAGTTTAGTTTTTCTGCTGTATACTTCTGACCACCAGGGGTCTCCCTTCTTGGCCAGAACACATTCCGTCTTGTAATGGCAGGAGATCAAACTCAGGAAGTGTTTCTCTGCAGTGAGCTTGATTAACAGCTGCACAGACTGAAAGCTGCAAAGAGCATCACGGATACATACACAGACTGAAAGCTGCTGCACAGAGCTTGAGGTCTTCTATTCATCATAGCACTTCAACCATGTGAGGGCGAAAGTGGTCCCCCAGCAGGCTTCAGTAAAGTCATGCCTGCTGGGAAACACCCACTTTCTCCTTCTGGGAGATTGCACTATGTGAGCAAGAAGAAAGGTAAGATACAGAGCTTTTTAAAGCTCTGTAATGTTTTTTAAGGGTGGGAGGAGTGATAGGAGTAGTTCGAGAACATAGCCTGAGCTAGTTTAGAAAAGTTTATTTGGTGACAGGTACTCTTTAACAACTCTCCCCAAAAGATGTCAGGCAGAAGGCATGATCAAACATGTTGAAATTCAATGCCAGATCCTTTTTTTTTTTTTTTTGTGCCGTAGAGATGAGCCTCTGTAAGCTGTGAATGTGTATTGGGGATTGGGAGAGGTAGCATTTGGCCAACAGTTTTCTTATATGTATGTATGCCCAACTTTATTGCTAGGCTTACCCACAGATAACAGCTGTTTGATGGATGCTCCATCAGGGAGACACAATCTGCTTTTTTCACACCATGTTCACACACTATACTTTTGAACCATAAAATACCCCTTTACAGTTACAAAATTGGTTTAAAAATCCGCCAGTTTCCTTTTAATAATACTGGGATAGTAGAAAAAAGGATAAGACCGCACTACTGTAAGTTCTAATGTGCAAATCTTGTCGGGAGTATTCCATGAAAGGAGAGGTGAAATCCGTTGAATAGGGCTGCGAGATGTTTCAAAGGGTACCCCTCATCAAAAAAACTTTTGATATATTATAGATTAATGTATGCAGAATAACTTTACAATTGCATGTTATTAAAAAATATGCTTCTTTCTATTTAATTTTCCACTTTGAAGAAATGACCACTAGGGGTCTCCCTACCAGTCCTGGCAGCAAGCATTTCAGACTCATGCTGGAGTCCTAAACACTATGAGCTGCCAGCCTGCTTTGTTCACAAAGGATAACACTCAGAGCTGCCAGCCTGCTTTGTTCACAGCCTGTTTGGATGTGAACAAAGCAGGCTGGCAGCTCTGAGTGTTTAGGACTCCAGCATGAGTCAGAAATGCTTGCTGACAGGACTGATCGGGAAAAATACAATAGAAAGAAGCATATTTTTCATTAACCTGCTATTGGAAAGTTATTCAACATTCATTAATCTAAAATATATCAAAAGTTTATTTGAGGAGAGGTACCCTTTAAAGAGAAGAAGACATCTGTATAGATTCCAAGTAGAATAATCACATCTGCACTCACCTGTAAAATTAATTCCTTTATTGCATCATCACAAGTGGATAGGAGCCGGCTTTGGTGGGGTCGGGAATGGAGCGCAACAGCGCTCCATTCCCGACCCCACCAAGGCCGGCTCCTATCCACTTGTGATGATGCAATAAAGGAATTAATTTTACAGGTGAGTGCAGATGTGATTATTCTACTTGGAATCTTCCTTTTTAATAATGTTTTCCACTGTAGTCAAGGGAAAACTGTCTGTGTAGTTAAATATTGGATGTAATTTTGATAACCCTTAAATATATTTGGCTAAAAATCTTTGTTTTTCTTTTCTTTTTTTTTATTCTCAGTATTTTCATCCATTAAAAAAGTCTGCATTTATGCAAAAATGGCAGGAAATGGTGTGTTAACATGGTCTTACCAGTAAGGAAGTGGACAAAGTTATGTTTTATGGGATATGAATAAGGAAAAAATGTTTTGGAAAACTTGCATTGCTCCTTTTTCTTCCCCTAAAAATATATGGGAATGTAATAATAACCAGTGGGCTTAAAGCGGTACTCCGGTGGAAAACGTTTTTTTTTTTTTTAATTAACTGGTGCAAGAAAGTTAAACAGATTTGTAAATTACTTCTATAAAAATGTTTTAATTAATCCTTCCAGTACTTATTAGCTGCTAAACACTGCAGAGGAAATTCTTTTCTTTGTGGAACACAGTGCTCTCTGCTGACATCTCTGTCCATTTTAGGAACTGTCCAGAGCAGCAAATGTTTGCTATGGGCATTTTCTCCTACTCTGGACAGTTCTTAAAATGGACAGAGATGTCAGCAGAGAGCACTGTGCTTGTGATGTCAGCAGAGAGCTCTGTGTTCCAAAAAGAAAATAATTTCCTCTGTAGTATTCAGAAGCTAATAAGTACTGGAAGGATTAAGATTTTGTAATAGAAGTAATTTACAAATCTGTTGAACTTTCTGGCACCAGCTGATTTAAAAAAAAAAAAAAGTTTTCCACCGGAGTAACCCTTTAATGGTCCCTAACATGGAATGAGGTTTTAACATTTTAACATAGAATGGGAGTTACCATGAGGATGAGTTCACACATTAAAACCAAATCACAAATCCGTCTCACGTTGAAATAATCGTAGGAAAAATCATGGTTTTATGGTGACGTTTGCACTCTCCCTTAACCTTATTTCATGCTCACCTGCAAGCGCTTTAATTCTGGATCTCTCAAACAGACGTGCAGAACTATTTTCATTGTCCCAGTCATCATCGTTGGCTAGATCCCATCTGTTATTGATATCATTATATTGTTGTTGAATTTCCAAGCTGTCGTAATCCGTTGGTGAAAGTGGGCTACTCATGACTGCAGCGACGTTACCAAAGGAGACGGCAAAATGATTGACGTTCACTCAAAGCTGAGCCATCAGACTAGGAAGAAAGAAAGAAAAGTATGGTAAGTGTGAGCTACTTTTAGAAAATTGATCAAGCTATGGTTACTTTTTTAAGGTAAAAAACGATGTGTCCCAATATTAGCTGGGAGTTAAAGAAGAAGAATAAGGCATAAGTTTTAGATTGCGGGGATGTCCGACGGCTGGGGCCCCCGCGATCTCCTGTATGGAGTCCCGGCTCTCCTCCACGACCCCCGCCCGAAGCGGGGGCTGCCATGCCCTCTCCATATAGCTCTATGGGAGAGCAGTTTGGCTATATTCGGCTCTCCCATAGAGCTATATAGAGGGGTTCGGGTAGGGTTCTTGACACGCTGCTGTGGAGGAGAGCCAGGGCTCCATACAGGAGATTGCAGGGGGCCCAAGCTGTCGGACCCTAAGCGATCTAAAACTTATCTCCTATCCTATCCAGATTTATCAAAAACTGTGCAAAGGAAAAGTTACCCAGTTGTCCATAGCAACCAATCAGATCGCTTCTTTCATTTTGCATAGGCCTTGTTAAGAAAGTAAGAAGAAAGCTGATTGGTTGCTATTGGCAACTGGGCAACTTTTCTTCTGGACAGGTTTTGATAAATCTCCCCCTACCGTATATACTCGAGTATAAGCCGACCCGAGTATAAGCCGAGACCCCTAATTTCAACCCAAAATCCCAGGAAAAGTTATTGACTCGAGTATAAGCCTAGGGTGGGAAATACCTCATCCCCCCCTGTCATCATCCAGACCCGTCATTAACATCCTCATCATCCCCTTGTCATCATCCCACACATCCCCCCTTCATCATCCCCTTGTCATCATCCCACACATCCCCTTATCATCCCACACATCCCCCCTTCATCATCCCCTTGTCATCATCCCACACATCCCCTTATCATCCCACACATCCCCCCTTCATCATCCCCTTGTCATCATCCCACACCCCCCCCCCCCCTTCATCATCCCCACCCCCCTTCATCATCCCCACACCCCCCCCCCTTCATCATCCTCTTCTCATCATTCGCCCTCAGTGGTCTTCAACCTGCGGACCTCCAGAGGTTTCAAAAGTACAACTCCCAGCAAGCCCGGGCAGCCATCGGCTGTCCGGGCTTGCTGGGAGTTGTAGTTTTGAAACCTCCGGAGGTCCGCAGGTTGAAGACCACTGCGGCCTTCAACATGCGGACCTCCAGAGGTTTCAAAACTACAACTCCCAGCAAGCCCGGGCAGCCATCGGCTGTCCGGGCTTGCTGGGAGTTGTAGTTTTGAAACCTCCGGAGGTCCGCAGGTTGAAGACCACTGCGGCCTTCAACATGCGGACCTCCAGAGGTTTCAAAACTACAACTCCCAGCAAGCCCGGGCAGCCATCGGCTGTCCGGGCTTGCTGGGAGTTGTAGTTTTGAAACCTCCGGAGGTCCGCAGGTTGAAGACCACTGCGGCCTTCAACATGCGGACCTCCAGAGGTTTCAAAACTACAACTCCCAGCAAGCCCGGGCAGCCATCGGCTGTCCGGGCTTGCTGGGAGTTGTAGTTTTGAAACCTCCGGAGGTCCGCAGGTTGAAGACCACTGCGGCCTTCAACATCATCCAGCCCCCTCTCACCCCCTTTAGTTCTGAGTACTCACCTCCGCTCGGCGCTGGTCCGGTCCTGCAGGGCTGTCCGGTAAGGAGGTGGTCCGGTGAGGAGGTGGTCCGGGCTGCTATCTTCACCGGGGGCGCCTCTTCTCCGCGCTTCCGGCCCGGAATAGAGCCGTTGCCTTGACAACGACGTATCTGCGTCGTTGTCAAGGCAACGTGACTATTCTGAGGCCGGGCCCGAAGCGCTTAGAAGAGGCCTCCCCGGTGAAGATAGCAGCCCGGACCACCTCCTCACCGGACCACCTCCTTACCGGACAGCCCTGCAGGACCGGACCAGCGCCGAGCGGAGGTGAGTACTCAGAACTAAAGGGGGTGAGAGGGGGCTGGATGATGTTGAAGGCCGCAGTGGTCTTCAACCTGCGGACCTCCGGAGGTTTCAAAACTACAACTCCCAGCAAGCCCGGACAGCCGATGGCTGCCCGGGCTTGCTGGGAGTTGTAGTTTTGAAACCTCTGGAGGTCCGCAGGTTGAAGACCACTGCGGGTGGGGGGAGTTCACTCGAGTATAAGCCGAGGGGGGTGTTTTCAGCACGAAAAATCGTGCTGAAAAACTCGGCCTATACTCGAGTATATACGGTATGTTTTTTTCTTCTCCTTTTTTTCTTCTCCTTTAATAAGGAAATATGAAATACCATACCTACAATACACTTAGAAAGTTTTCAGACTTTTTCATTTTTTTGCATTTTGTCATGTTGCGTCATTGTACTAAAATAAAAAAAAGCCCCCCCCCATTATTGTACACTTAAAGGGGTACTACCGTGGAAAACTTTTTTTAAAAATCAACTGGTGCCAGAAAGTTAAACAGATTTGTAAATCACTTCTATTAAGAAATCTTAATCCTTCCAGTACTTTTTAGGGGCTGTATACTAAAGAGAAATCCAAAAAGAAATGCATTTCCTGTGATGTCCTGAACACAGTGCTCTCTGCTGACCTCTGCTGTCCATTTTAGGAACTGTCCAGAGAAGCATATGTTTGCTATGGGGATTTTCTCCAGTTCCTTAAATGGACAGCAGAGGTCAGCAGAGAGCACTGTGGTCAGGACATCACAGGAAATGCATTTCTTTTTTTGGATTTCTCTTTAGTATACAGCCCCTAAAAAGTACTGGAAGGATTAAGATTTCTTAATAGAAGTGATTTACAAATCTGTTTAACTTTCTGGCACCAGTTGATTTAAAAAAAAAAAGTTTTCCACGGTATTACCCCTTTAAAAGATAGGGGATAAGATGTCTGATCACGGGGGTCCCGCTGCTGGGGACCCCCACAATCTCTCCTGCAGACCCCCGAGTCATCGCTGCACGGAGCTAAGTTTGCTCCGTGCGTGATGACTCACGCTACAGGGGCCGGAATATCGTGACGTCACGGCTCTGCCCCCTCGTGACGTCACGCTCTGCCCCCTCAATGCAAGCCTATAGGAGGGGGGTGGCAGCATTCATGCCCCCTCCCATAGACTTGCATTGAGGGGGTGGTGCATTATGTCACGAGGGGGCAGAGCCGTGACGTCACGATACTCCGGCCCCTGTATCGTGAGTCATCACGCACGGAGCAAACTAAGCTCCGTGCAGCGATGACTCGGGGGGGTTATGTCCCCCCCCCAGCAGCGGGAGCCCCGTTATCAGACATCTTATCCCCTATCCTTTGGATAGGGGATAAGATGTCTAGGGTGGAGTACCCCTTTAATACCCCATAAGGAGAATGTGAAAGCGAAATATTTTTACAAATTTATTATAAAGGGAAAAAAGTTTCCTTTCAGACCATTTGCTAAGACACTTGTAATTTAGCTCGTGGGGTCTCCCATTTCTCTTGATGAGTGGTCTCAAACTGTGGCCCTCCAGATATTGCAAAACTTCAACTCCAAGCATGCCCGGACAGCCAACGGCTGTCCGGGCATGCTTGGAGTTGAAGTTTTGCAAGATCTGGTGGGCCACAGTTTGAGACCACTGCTTTTGATCATGAGGTTTCTACATTTTGGTTGGAGTGACCGGTTCATTGGACATGATTTGGGCGAAGAACTATCTATATAAGATCTCACAGCTGACAATGCATATCAGAGCAAAAACCAAGCCATGAGGGGGGAAACTGGCTGTAGAGCTCAGAGACAGGATTGGGTGGAGGCACAGATTTGGATAAGAGTACAAAAAAAAAAAAAAAAACAGCATTGCGGCACTGAGCACAGTGACCTCCATAATTCATAATAACCAGGACTCCTAGAATGGTCTGCTCAATCGGATTGTACACTGCATCACACCCTTTATTTTGTTTCTTGTATTTGTATTTCCAAAGCTAAATAAAACATTTAATGAAGTAATAAAATCAGTTTACTTTCTGCTATATGGACTTTATCAGTTAATGAGAAATGAGTAAACAGTTAATGATGTCCTGTGAAAAGAAAAATCTGTAGAGCTGAATAGAATAGTAAGCAAGGGTAAACCGTATATAAGGCTGGGTTCACACCACGATTTTGCAATACAGTTCCCGTATATGTTTTCAATTTGAAAACCGTATGGAACCGTATTGAAAACCGTATGCATTGACTCTGCATTGAAAACCGTATGCCAAAAGATGCATCAGGTTGTGGCCGTTTTGCATCCTCTACAGTTTTGTCAGTTTTTCCCCATACCCAAAACCGGAGCCTATTTGGGTCCAGGTGAAAACCCGTATTGAAACCTATATGTTTTTTTTTTTTTTAAACATGGGAGTCAATGGGAACCGTACAGAACCGTATGTGCGTACAGTTCCATCCAGTTTTCACCATACGGTTTTTTACTTTGCACAGTTTCTTTTCTTGGAATTTCAATCAAACAAGTGAAACTTTATTCATAATGGAGTGAAAAGTTAAAAACTTATTAAAAATTTTTCTTAAAAAACCAGATGCAACCGGACATAATTTTTCAAATCGTATACGGTTTTGAACCGTATACGGATAAAAATTTGTACACACGTTTTGATACAGTTTAGTCAGTTAATGCGAAATGAGTAAACAGTTAAGTATATCCTGTGAAAAGTAAAATCTGAATAGAATAGTAAGCAAGGGTAAACCGTATATAAGGCTGGGTTCACACCACGTTTTTGCAATACAATTCCCTTATATGTTTTCAATTTGAAAACCGAATGGAACCGTATTGAAAACCGTATGCATTCACTCTGCATTGAAAACCGTATGCCAAAAGATGCATCCGGTTGTGTCCATTTTGCATCCTGTACAGTTTTGTCAGTTTTTTTTTTCCCCCGTACCCAAAACTTTAGCCTACCACAGTTTTTGGTCCGGGTGAAAAACCGTATTGAAACATATACATTCTTTTTTTAACATGGGAGTCAATGGGAACCGTACAGAACCGTATGTGCGTACGGTTCCATCTGGTTTTCACCATATGGTTTTTGACTTTGCACAGTTTTTTTCTTGGAATTTCAATCAAACAAGTGAAACTTTATTCGTAATGAAATGAAAAGTTTAAAAAATTATACTTTTTTTTCGTAAAAACGGATGCAACTGGACATTATTTTTCAAACCGTATGCAGATAAAAATTTCTACACACATTTTGATACAGTTTAGTCAGGTTTTGAGGAATCAGGTTTTTTTTAATCAAAAACCTGATACTGGAACTGTATTGCAAAAATGTGGTGTGAACCCAGCCGAACACCCCTTTTGGGGAACTGCTTACTTTGTTTTGTTGTGTATAAGCCACAACCACATTATAGGCCTTATTTATCTTCTAGGGTTCCATGTAGTGCTGCCTCCTAGTATAAGACAGAATAGCTCAATCCTTCAATATACAGTATATATGGTTCCAACAGAAAAACTGAGTCTGGATAGTTGTCTAAAACCACAGCAATCGTATACCAATAGTATTGGTTTTTAGAGATTTCTTTTATTTAGTAGCTATCACCATAATGCATTTCTAGACCAAACGTAGCCTCTTCTTCAGATGTTGAATAGCATATAATATCCTTCTGGGTCAACTCCTTGAAAGGAAAACGGTCATCCTGTTCACCCACATTAACTCCAATACACGGGGTTATAGTGGGGGTACAGGTTCTCTGACCTGTCCTGTCTTGCTGCTTTATATGTAATATGTTTACAATCAGCTCATATGATAAGTTTAGTCATAAGTAACTGCATTAATTATAGCACTGTCACTGCCCTGTTGTGTGAGTTTTGTACATCCGCACACTGCTATGTGAATATAAGCTGGCACTTACACCTTTGATGACTCAGTGATTTAGTGCATTCTCCTGGTGTTTGTCAGTCTGTAATTTTATCTGAGCATTCATTATATATGTAATATTACTCATATTAATAAAGATATTCATTTTATTATCCTAATTGCTTATCAATTGGTGTTTTTTCATGGTATATATAGGTTATTCAAGTTGATAGAGGATGCAATTCCTCGAGATTAGTCCAGTACTGGCCCCATAGCATTATGTACATTATAGGTCATGGAGTAAGGCGGAGAGGCCTAATGGAACTTTTTGTGTATATAATGTGGGTAAACATGTGGGATAATTCTGGGTCTCTGACTCTTATATATATATACCTTGTGTCAGGTGCCCGGTCCCTCTGAAGATCCTCTTCTATCTTTGCTGAATTGCGCGCTGGTGGCAGACCCGCCGCATGAATTTGAATATTGAGCACTTACATGACCAGCAACCATGAATATTCTAATTTAGCCGGTTCAGCGAAGATAGAAGAGGATCTTCAGAGGGATCAGGAACCAGACAAAAGGTATGTATATGAATCAGAGACCCCGCATCGGTCTTCTGTTCACCCACATTATAACCCGGTGTATTGGGTTTAGCGTGGGTGAACAGGATGACAGTTTTCCTTTAACGCAGAGAAGAACATTCACAGACTAGTGAGTCAAAATTATATTACATGCTATTCCACATCTGAGGAAGAGGCTATGGTTGGCCTAGAAATGCGTTATTGTGACAGATACTAAAATAAAGGAAATCTCTAAGAACCCATACTAAGATTGCAGTGGTTTGCATCAACTATCCAATCTCTTTTTCCGTTAAACAGTTAAGGAGGCAGAGGAGAGGTGGCTGATAAGTACAAAAAATAAGTATTTTTTCAGTAACAAGATCTATTACAAAGTTTCTTGTTTTGTTGATTTATGGAAAGTTGTTTATAAGCGGAGGTACATTTTAAGGAAAGTTACTTTTTCAGATGGCTGATATTAAATAAATAAAATGTAATTCTAAGATTGTATTATTTGTGTTATTTGTATACTCACTACCTTTGTATAGTATTACATAGTAACATTTCTTTTTCCATGTTTTATGTTTATGAAGGATATGAAATGAAACATAAACCAAAGTGGTCTTTATCAAATGCAACCTTTTAATTTACATTGAGAATCTCTGTTTCTTATTATTTTCTTCTTGTACCAACACATGTATGTAAAAACACTATTTTTTGTTTGTTAGTTTTTAGCTATTGTATAAGAACACAAATATTTTTAATGTTTATATAATAGTCGCTAATTAAAACGTTTTGAAACATTAAGCTGGCGCTTTGTCTTTGGTACGGTAAGAAGCGCAACTCTTTTTTCTAGAGGTCCTCTTTTTTCTAGGAGGTTGTGTCTACAGTTGTTGCCAAAAGTTTAAAGACTGACACAAATTTTGGTTTTCACCTTGTTTGCTGCCTCAGTGTTTTTAGATCTTTTAGTCGGATCTTTCTATGGTATATTAAAGTATAGTTATAAGCATTTCATAAGTTTTTAAACTTTTTTTTTTTTTAAATACATAAAGTTTATGGAGATAGTCAATATTTACGGTATTGACCCTTCTTTTCCAAGATTTTTGCAATTTGCCCTGGCATGCTGGATATCAGCTCCTGTGCCAAATCCTGACTGATGAAACTCAAAACCTACAGGTGAAACTCGAAAAGTTAGAATATCGTGAAAAAGTTAATTGCAACTTGGAAGAAAAGAAAGCATGAAGTGCTCCAAAATCTCCTGGTAGACGGATGCGTTGACCCGAGACTTAATGAAGCACAGTGGACTAACACCAGCAGATGACATGGTTCCCCAAATCATAGTAATTTGGGGGTGGGGGCTTTGGGGTTTTCATGAGCTATAAACCATAATCATCACAATTATGACAAATCATGGCTTGAACTATCTTGCTTTGCATGTAATGAGTCTCTTATATATTAGTTTCACTTTTTAAGTTGCATTACTGAAATAAATGAACTTTGACATTCTAATTTTTCGAGTTTCACCTGTATTTTTGCCTAGTCGGTGCTTGGAGTTGATCACAATTTATGTGTTTTTATGTGTCCACCCGCTTTTGTTGATGACTGTGTTCTCAATGTGATTGAGATCTGGAGAGTTACCTATCCATAGACCCAAAATTCTCTCTAGACTATTCAGGAGTAATTTGGTGATGAACAATTTATTTTTATTTTTTTCACTATAATGGAGCACCATGTCACAATGCAAAAGTTATAACTAAGTAGCCTAATGAAGAAAACATTGACATTTTTGGTCTATGGCCAGGAAACTCCCCAAATCTGTATCTCTTTAACCCCTTAAGGACTCAGGGTTTTTCCGTTTTTGCACTTTCGTTTTTTCTTCCTTACCTTTTAAAAATCATAACCCTTTCAATTTTCCACCTAAAAATCCATATTATGGCTTATTTTTTGCGTCGCCAATTCTACTTTGCAGTGACATTAGTCATTTTACCGAAAAATGCACGGCGAAACGGAAAAAAAAAATCATTGTGCGACAAAATCGAAAAAAAAACGCCATTTTGTAACTTTTGGGGGCTTCCGTTTCTACGCAGTGCATATTTCGGTAAAAATTACACCTTATCAATATTATGTAGGTCCATACGGTTAAAATGATACCCTACTTATATAGGTTTGATTTTGTCGCACTTCTGGAAAAAATCATAACTACATGCAGGAAAATTTATACGTTTAAAAATGTAATCTTCTGACCCATATAACTTTTTTATTTTTCCACGTACGGGGCGGTATGAGGACTCATTTTTTGCGCCGTGATCTGAAGTTTTTATTGGTATGATATGTTTTGATCTGACATTTTGATCACTTTTTATTCATTTTTTAATGTTATAAAAAGTTACCAAAATACGCTTTTTTGGACTTTGGAATTTTTTTGCGCGTACGCCATTGACCGTACGGCTTAATTAATGATATATTTTTATAGTTTGGACATTTACGCACGCGGCGATACCACATATGTTTATTTATTTTTTTTTTTTACACTGTTTTATTTTTTTTTATGGGAAAAGGGGGGTGATTCAAACTTTTATTAGGGAAGGGGTTAAATGACCTTTATTAACACTTTTTTTTAACTTTTTTTTTGCAGTGTTATAGGTCCCATAGGGACCTATAACACTGCACACACTGATCTCTCATCCTGATCACAGGCGTGTATTAACACGCCTGTGATCAGCATTATCGGCGCTTGACTGCTCCTGCCTGGATCTCAGGCACGAAGCAGTCATTCGTCGATCGGACACCGAGGAGGCAAGTAAGGGCCCTCCCGGTGTCCGATCAGCTGTTCGGGACGCCGCGATTTCACCGCGGCGGTCCCGAACAGCCCGACTGAGCAGCCGGGATACTTTCAGTTTCACTTTAGAAGCGGCGGTCAAAGCCGCTTCTAAAGGGTTAATACCGCACATCGCCGCGATCGGCGATGTGTGGTATTAGCCGCGGGTCCCGGCCGTTGATTAGCGCCGGGACCCACGCGATATGATGCGGGATCGCGGCGCGATCCCGCTTCATATCGCGGGACCCGGCGAAGGACGTAAATATACGTCCTGCGTCGTTAAGGGGTTCTCCATTGCCTTAACCTACTTTTGGCAGTTAGTTAGTTCTGTTGCTATATGTTATTATGGCTTTTTTTCATGCTGCTCACGGTACTGTATGTGGTGTTTTACTTACCTTTTTTCCAGACCCGGTAGCTGGTTTCTTCATTTGCTTCCTGCCTTGCCTCGACCACTTTGTTTCTTTTCTTCCGCCGCCATCGGGATGTCTCCGAGGAGGGTGGTGTGTTGGAGGCCGGCCTGCCCCTTGCTCCGTACATGCCCGCCTCCCGCGCGACGGAATCCTCGGTCGTCATCAGCGCGCACCCTCCTTACTTTCAGCTTCTTCTAAGCTGAATGCGGATTGGGCTGCTTTCGGCGAATCGGATGCCGTGATGGGCGCATGCGCAGTTGGTCCTCGCTCCGGAGGATCATCTGCGCATGTGCCATAGTGATGTCAGCATCGGGCCTGACGCGCTGGAGGATTGTTAACCCTAACCTGGCCAGAGGTGAGTCCCGGAGCGCTGGACAGCTCCTGAAGGTTTGCTATGTCAGTGTTTCCCAACCAGGGTGCCTTCAGCTGTTGTGAAACTACAAAGCCCAGACAGCCTTCGGGTGTCTGGGCATGCTGGGAGTTGTAGTTTTGCAACAGCTGGCGGCACCCTGGTTGGGAAACGCTGCCATAGCAAACCTTCAGGAGCTGTCCAGCGCTCCGGGACTCACCTCTGGCCACGTTAGGGTTAACAATCCTCCAGCGCGTCAGGCCCGATGCTGACATCACTATGGCACATGATCCTCCGGAGCGAGGACCAACTGCGCCTGCGCCCATCACGGCATACGATTCGCCGAAAGCAGCCCAATCCGCATTCAGCTTAGAAGAAGCTGAAAGTAAGGAGGGTGCGCGCTGATGACGACCGAGGATTCCGTCGCGCGGGAGGCGGGCATGTACGGAGCGAGGGGCAGGCCGGCCTCCAACACACCACCCTCCACGGTGACGTCCCGATGGCAAGATGGCGGCGGAAGAAAAGAAACAAAGTGGTCGAGGCAAGGCAGGAAGCAAATGAAGAAACCAGCTTCCGGGTCTGGAAAAAAGGTAAGCAAAACACCACATACAGAACCATTAGCAACATGAAAAAAAGCCATAATAACATATAGCCACAGAACTAACTAACTGCCAAAAGTAGGTTAAGGCAGTGGAGAACCCCTTTAAGAACCTATGGTAAATTTTGACAAAGAAAAACACAGAAATGTTGATGAACTCCAAGCGCAGACTAGGCAAGAACAGGTTATCATCAGCCAGGGTTTGGCCCAGCAGCTGATATCCAGCATGCCAAGGTAAAATGCAGAAGTCTAGAAAAAGAAGGGTCATCAAATATTTGCATTATTGTTATGTATTTGTCAATAAACAATTAAAAACATATGAAATGCTTATAAATGTACTTCAGTTTACCTTAGAAGCATCTGACTAAAAGATCTGGAAATTACAAGCCACAAACTTTGTGGCTTTTCAGCAGTCTCAACCCCTTTTTATGACCCATTGCTGTCTGACAACAGAACACACAGTTCCCCCTTTAACCCCTTAAGGACTCAGACAATTAAATTTTTACGTTTTCATTTTTTCCTCCTCGCCTTCTAAAAATCATAACTCTTTTATATTTTCATCCACAGACTAGTATGAGGGCTTGTTTTTTGTGCGACCAGTTGTCCTTTGTAATGACATCGCTCATTATGCCATAAAATGTATGGCGCAACCAAAAAACACTATTTTTGTGGGGAAATTAAAACGAAAAATGCAATTTTGCTAATTTTGGAAGCTTTCGTTTTCACGCCGTACAATTTATGGTAAAAATTACGTGTGTTCTTTATTCTGAGGGTCAATACGATTAAAATGATACCCATTATTACATACTTTTATATTATTGTTGCGCTTAAAAAAAATCACAAACTTTTTAACCAAATTAGTACGTTTATAATCCCTTTATTTTGATGACCTATAACTTTTTTATTTTTCCGTATAAGCGGCGGTATGGGGGCTCATTTTTTGCGCCATGATCTGTACTTTTTTTTGATACCACATTTGCATATAAAAAACTTTTAATACATTTTTTATAATTTTTTTTTATAAAATGTATTAAAAAAGTAGGAATTTTGGACTTTTTATTTATTTTTTCGTTCACGCCGTTAACCGTACGGGATCATTAACATTTTATTTTAATAGTTCGGACATTTACGCACGTGGCGATACCAAATATGTCTATAAAAAAATTTTTTTACGCTTTTTGGGGGTAAAATAGGAAAAAACGGACGTTTTACTTTTTTATTGGGGGAGGGAATTTTTCACTTTTTTTTACTTTTACTTTTACATTTTTTTACATTTTTTTTTTTACACTTGAATAGTCCCCATAGGGGACTATTCATAGCAATACCATGATTGCTAATACTGATCTGTTCTATGTATAGGACATAGAACAGATCAGTATTATCGGTCATCTTCTGCTCTGGTCTGCTCGATCACAGACCAGAGCAGGAGACGCCGGGAGCCGCACGGAGGAAGGAGAGGGGAGCTCCGTACGGCGTTATGAATGATCGGATCCCCGCAGCAGCGCTGCGGGCGATCCGATCATTCATTCAAATCGCGCACTGCCACAGATGCCGGGATCTGTATTGATCCTGGCACCTGAGGGGTTAATGGCGGACGCCCGCGAGATCGAAAAGTCAAAAAGTCCCATCAAAACAAATATGGTACCGTTAAAAACTACAGATCACAACACAAAAAGTGAGCTCTCCTACAGCCAGTATATGTAAAAATAAAAAAGTTCCAAGGGTTAGAAGAGCACAATTTTAAGCATACTCATTTCCTTACAAAAAGTTCAATAGTTTTTAAAGCAGTAAAATAATCAAATGTATAAATATATACATATATAAATTGTGTATCATTGTAATCATATTCACATACAGAATAAAGATAGCATGTCATTTTAACCCTAAGGTGCATTGTGTAGAAACAAAACCCCTCAAAATGTAGAAAATTTATTTTTCCCCCTACTTTTGCCACACAAATATTGTTTCTGGCCTTACGATAGATTTTGTTATTAAAAAATTATGTTGTTACAAAGTACAAGCCTTTGTATGGGTCTGTAGGTGAAAGACTGAAAGAGTAATGTTTTTAAAAGGCGAATAGGAGAAACCAAAACGCAAAAAAAAAAAAAAAAAAAAAATGGCTTGGTATTAAAAAATCTTAATCCTTCCAGTACTTTTGAGGGGCTGTATACTACAGAGGAAATGCTTTCCTTTTTGGTTTTCTCTTCTGTTACGACCACAGTGCTCCCTGCTGACCTCTGCTGTCCATTTTAGGAACTGTCCAGAGCAAAATAAAATCCCCATAGCAAACATATGCTGCGCTGTGAAGTTCCTAAAATGGACAGCAGTGGTCAGCAGAGAGCACTGTGGTCATGACAGAAGAGAAATCCAAAAAGAAAAGCATTTCCTCTGTAGTATATAGCCCCTAAAAAGTACTGGAAGGATTAAGATTTTTTTAATAGAAGTAATTTACAAATCTGCTTAACTTTCTGATTTAAAAAAAAGAAAAAGTTTCCACGAGAGTACCCCTTTAAGCATGCTGCTGAATATTTACCTAGACAAACTGGAAAAGCATGTTAGACATTCTAATTTAAAACGTGTTGACCTTCATGTAACATAAAGGACCCTCATGAATTCCTTAACAGTTCTTGTAAGTGGGTAGTTGGTAGCTCAGTAGTGGTCGTATACTGTATTATTGGTATTAAAATGAAAAAGGCTTATCTATGTCTGTATATGTTAAAGGGGTACTACCGTGCTGACAACTTATCCCCTATCTAAAGGATAGGGGATAAGTTGCCTGATTGCGTGGGGTCCCACCGCGATCTTGCACGCAGCACCCAGCTCTCACCGGGTCTGATGACTGCCGATCATGGGGCCGGAGTATCGCGACAGCTGTCTCGCCCCCTGCCATAGACTTGCATTGAGGGGCGGAGCATGACGTCACATGGGCCGATGCTGTGACGTCACGATGATCGGCCCAGTCATCAGACCCGGAGCGGATGTTCACTCCGACTCCGGGGCCTCATGAGAGCGGGGTGCTGCGTGTGAGATCGCAGGGGTCCCCAGCGGTGGGACCCCACGCGATCATGCAACTTATCCCCTATCCTTTAGATAGGCGATAAGTTGTCAGCATGGTAGTACCCCTTTAATTCTTTCTATACTTATCTGGATGACTTATCAGAAACCATACATATTTGTAGACAGGTCAAAACCATTTGGGTTTGTTGGCAGTCTAATTTGTATAGGAGCTGCATGGCTGTCCTTTAATATGAAATGTTTTGATGGGGTTTTATAGGGTACCTCTCATTTACCTCCGTTCTCTGCCTCTAAAGTTAGTGATGTATGGAGTCCCAATGTAAATATAGGGGACTTCTGGCAACATCCTTTTAAACGCTCTCTATATTGTGCATTCTCTGTTTTAGAAAATAAAAAAGATTTAGGCCAGCTTTGTACAGAGCATTCAGTAGAGTACACACAACTTCCACAGTGCCTCCATCTTTTTATAGAGGTAGACAAAGGTATTTTTCTGTGGGAATGCATTAGAAATAAAATGGGGCATTCTCAACCAGGTGCTGCACTATTTGAATGCAGCCTAGTACTTAAATCAGTGAGGTTAGGGGTATCCTTGAAAAGTTTGTGTAATAGAAATGAGTTCCGCATTCTGATATTTGGGTATCCATTGAAATAAATCATAAGATATGTAAGTAATCAATAGGTGCCCATGGGTGGGAGATTCATACGTTTCAGTACAGATCTATGACCTCAGCTGTCACAAGTTATTCATTTCCACTCTAATTAACTTCCTATTTTTGAAACCCTCTAATTAGCTTTTCTTGCCATGTGACCTAATTAACAACTCTCCAATTATCTCATCCGGAAAAAAATAGCAGAGGCTGAGAGAAGTGGCGATGGCATGGACCGCCAAAGTAGTTTTCTCTTCCCATTCAGCATAACAGGTGTGTTTTAGTTTTAGTCTTCTGTATTAATATTAGTCAAGCTGTTATTATTGCACTTCACTTTATTTTCTTCTTATTATGCTGAGCAGCAGAACAGGCATGGACTATACTCATTACATTACATAATGTTTCTTTTGGCAGGTGGCACTGGCTCCGGATTGCTCATATATCCTTGCAATGTGGTTGGAACCCATAGGCCATGGTAGACAAATCACATCATTGATGCAGGATTCTGTGTCTTTTTGTACTTTATCTATGTATGATATGATTTGTTGTTATTATAAGACTAATTCCCTATTTAAGATCACACACAAAGACCATTGCTACTTAGCATCTTAAACAGATTCAAGATAACTAATTCATTGAAATTCCTGCATTATCTACTTCTTGGAGTCCAGTGGGTGGTCTAAATAAATGAATGACAGTCGTACTTAAATAAATGTGTATACAAGCTGTGAATCACTAATTAGGATTGCTCACTAGATTCCTAACCCCAAATAAGCAAAAATTTAATAAATAAAATACATGTTATACTGAATGTTTTCACACCAAGGGTCATGAACGCAAGATGGCTGATTGACAAGACTGCAGGAGGAACACAGCTTGCAGCAACATTGCTGTAACACAGAGTTTCACCAAACATGTGCCTTCAGCTGTTGCAAAACTACATCTCCAAGCATGCCTGGACAGCCAAAGGATGTCTGGGCAAGCAAGAAGTTGTAGTTTTGCAAATGCTGTAGGCACACAGCTAAAGGCAACACTGCTGCAAAAAAAAGAGTTATCCAAACAATGTACCTCTAACTATTCCACAAATATAAGTCGCAGCATTACAGGACTGGCAAAGAATGGTACACATAAATGACATAGAAACATATCTAAAATGTATGCATAAAATAACACTGTACTTTTGCCACTAAATCTTTGCATTAATTTAGGAAGATGTAAGTTATACACTCACCATATTGTCTTTGCAATCTCCAATAATCATTGTGTGTGTGTGTGTGTGTGTGTGCACAGCATAAAACCAAAGGACAGGGTTAGAGAACAGGTCAGCCAGGCTCGCTCCCAGCAGTGAGTCAGCAGAGTAAGGGAGGGGAGGAGTCATCACAGTGCAGGCAAGAGCGGGACACGACCCCTCCCTTTGAGAAGATGGAAAAGACATTGAGCAGCTGTACTATGCTATTTTTTTGTGAAATATCGGTGAAAGAGACATAAAAACTATATATACATGATCAGGATTAGGTACTAAGTAACATATAGCAGTTTTTGTTTTATTTTTTGGGATCTGACAGGTATACTTTAAACCAAAATTTGTGGTAGGAACAGTCTTTTAAAAGGGGTTTTCCAGGGAAAGAAACAACCTGTGTATGGTGTCAAAAAGTACAGGGTGGGCCATTTATATGGATACACCTTAGTAAAATGGGAATGGTTGGGGATATTAACTTCCTGTTTGTGGCACATTAGTATATGTGAGGGGGGTGACCATGGCATCAAGATGGGTGGAGACCATGGCAGCCATTTGAAGTCGGCCATTTTGAATCCAACTTTTGTTTTTTCAATAGGAAGAGGGTCATGTGACACATCAAACTTATTGGGAATTTGACAAGAAAAACAATTATGTGCTTGGTTTTAACGTAACTTTATTCTTTCATTAGTTATTTACAAGTTTCTGACCACTTATAAAATGTGTTCAATGTGCTGCCATTGTGTTGGATTGTCAATGCAACCCTCTTCTCCCACTCTTCGCACACTGATAGCAACACCGCAGGAGAAATGCTAGCACAGGCTTCCAGTATCCGTATACACTGCTATGTACTACTATATACACCGCAGGAGAAATGCTAGCACAGACTTCAGTTCAGTATCCGTAGTTTCAGGTGCTGCAGAATGGGCAAAACAAAAATTGGAACAGGACCCTCAGTTTAAGCAGAAGATTTTGTTCAGTGATGAGGCAAACTTTTATGTGAATGGTGAAGTTAACAAACAAAACCACCGCTATTGGTCTGACACTAACCCACATTGGATAGATCCCTCCAAGACTGTTGGAACACAAAAATTTATGGTATGGTGTGGTATATGGGGTACAAACATAGTGGGGCCATTCTTCATCAATGGAAACCTCAAGGCCACTGGATATGCGAAATTGCTACATGATGTTGTGTTTCCCTCTTTATGCACTGAAGCTGGCACGTTCCCTGAGTTTTTCCAGCAAGATGGTGCACCACCACATTATGGGTGTCAGGTCCGAGCATTCCTAGATGAAGTTTCCTGGAAAGTGGATTGGTCGTCGTGGACCAGTTGAATGGCCCCCAAGGTCTCCCGATCTGACCCCCTTAGACTTTTATCTTTGGGGTCATCTGAAGGCAATTGTCTATGCTGTGAAGATTCGAGATGTGCAGCACCTGAAACTACGGATACTGGAAGCCTGTGCTAGCATTTCTCCTGCGGTGTTGCAATCAGTGTGTGAAGAGTGGGAGAAGAGGGTTGCATTGACAATCCAACACAATGGGCAGCACATTGAACACATTTTATAAGTGGTCAGAAACTTTTAAATAACTCATGAAAGAATAAAGTTATGTTAAAACCAAGCACGTCATTGTTTTTCTTGTGAAATTCCCAATAAGTTTGATGTGTCACATGACCCTCTTCCTATTGAAAAAACAAAAGTTGGATTCAAAATGTCTGACTTCAAAATGGCCGCCATGGTCACCACCCATCTTGAAAAGTTTCCCCCCTCACATATACTAATGTGCCACAAACAGGAAGTTAATATCACCAACCATTCCCATTTTATTGAGGTATATTCATATAAATGGCCCACCCTCTATAATAAAGCAACTTGCTTATATTATGTAATTAGCCATAGTGCACGGATCTTCCATATAAGACAAGTCGTCTGGTTTGTAGCTGTGATTTCACATCAGACTTTCTAAATGCAAAGCTCCCATCCCTGCTCCCCCTTCCCTCTTGTCTGTTCAGGACAAGGCTAGTAATGTAAAGGGGGAGCTCATATTACTGCTCATATTACGGCAGCAGGAAGCCTTTCTCAGTCACTCACTGCTGTCTTATGTAAAATATGATAAATGTAATAGGCAGTAATACAATCCCCCCCCCCCCCCCCCACTGCCCTCAGATCGGGGAGTGGGAACAAGGACGGGCTGCACTTACAGCCTGTGACATGATGTCACAGCTACAAGGGAAAGAGAGGACCTGATAATGGAAGATCTGTGCAGTATGGCAAAAACATTATATTAGTAAGTTGCTTTATTATACTTTATAAAGATAAGTAATTAAAGGAAAAAGTAATTATGGGTAAGAGTTTATCAAACATGTTTGTGAAAAAATGATTTGGGGTGATCTTATCAATGTATACTTCTATCCATCTGTCTATTATTTTTTATATCTAGGCATGTATTTATAATAATGAAGACATTCACTTTCGACAGGAAAGAAAGTTTCATCATCTTCATCATCATCGATAGGGATTTTTTACTGTAAGAGCATTGAGGCTGTCTGCCACCGATCATTGTGATGGTTAATCTGTTGAAGAAAGGGCCAGGATATCTTTATTGAAAGATATAGCAAATGCTGTGTGTCCAAATCTGATTTGTGCCTACATTCAGTAATAAGAAGCTTTTTTGTGGCACCACTTAGTATAATTGGCCCCTATTTGTGCACTCCACACAGTAGTTAGCCTTACAAAGTAGTTGAGACCCTCTGTGCCCCTACACACAGTAGTTTACCCCCTTTGCCACCAGTAGTTTAGCCCCTTTGTGCTAAGCAGATACACAGAGAACCTTCTTGCAACAGCATATTTGTGTCATAAACCTACTCATCCTTGCTTCCACACCATGTCTGCTCCCTGCAGGGCACCACCCAGAGCATCCTGGGGTCTTTATGGTGACCGTCTCTGCTTGGTGCACCATACTGCTGACCAATCAATAGGTGGAAGCACCAGGCCAATCAGCTGTGGCATCGGCACTCACACTTCCTAAAGGTGGGATATTTAATCCTTTAAAGGAAAACTGACAGCAAGGTCACCCATACTATTCTGAATAGACAGGTAGACTGTGCAGGTGACCCCGCTAATATGGTGTTTTCTTCTCAACTGCACTGGAGGTGGGCTGTTGCTATATGTGCAACCCTACGGCGATAACCTTGCTCCTTCACTTGATAACTCCACCTCCTACAAAATATTAATCCCCCTTACTCAGCAGGTCCGTGAAGGGAAAGGGGGCCGATGGGAGAAAGCATTGCATATACAGCAGCAGCCAAACTCCATTACAGTTAAGAAGTAAGAACCATATTAGCAACAAGATGAGTATTTCCTGAACGGCTGCACCAATTTTCACCTGGTAAGAAGCGTTAGAAACAGGGTCACCTGCACTACCTACCCGTAAAATCAAGTTAGTGTGGGTGACCCTGCTGTCAGTTTCTATTTTTAAGATACGGCTCATTTTAGCCTTGAGGACACATCCACAGACCCACATGGGATAAAGTGAGCCTTTATACCCCACAGGTGTTTCACAACTTTTGCAAATGTAAAAAAAAAATTATAATTTTTACCTAAAATGTTTGTTTTCCCAAAAATTTTACATTTTTAAAAAGGGTAATAGCAAAAAATACCCCTAAAAATTTGAAGCCCAATTTCTCCCGATTCAGAAAACACCCCATATGGAGGTGAAACGTGCTCTGCTGGCGCACTACAGGTCTCAATAGATGAGTAGTCACATTTGGCTTTTTGAAAGCAAATTTTGCTCTGGGGGCATGCCGCATTTAGGAAGCCCCTATGGTGCCAGGGCAGCAAAAAAAAAACCCACATGGCATCCCATTTTGGAAACCAGACCCCTCGGGGAACGTAACAAGGGGTTAAGTGAACCTTTATACCCCACAGGTGTTTTACGACTTTTGCATATGTAAAAAAAAATATATATATTTTTTCCCTAAAATGCTTGTTTTCCCAAAAATGTTACATTTTTAAAAAGGGTAAAAGCAGAAAATACCCCCCAAAATTTGTAACACAATTTCTCCCGAGTACGGCGATACCCCATATGTGACCCTTAACTGTTGCCTTGAAATACGACAGGGCTCCAAAGTGAGAGCGCCATGCGCATTTGAGGCCTAATTCTATGCCAGTGATTCCCAAACAGGGTGCCTCCAGCTGTTGCAAAACTCCCAGCATACCTGGACAGTCAACGGCTGTCCGACAATACTGGGAGTTGTTGTTTTGCAACAGCTGGAGGCTCCGTTTTGGAAACAGTGGCGTACCAGACGCTTTCATTTTTATTGGGGAGGGGAACGGGGCTGTGTAGGGGTATGTGTAAATGTAGTGTTTTTTACTTTTTATTTTATTTTTTGTTAGTGTAGTGTTTTTAGGGTACAGTCGCACGGACGGGGGTTCACAGTAGTTTCTCACCGGCAGTTTGAGCTGCGGCAGAAAATTTGCCGCAGCTCAAACTTGCAGCCAGATACTTGCTGTAAACCTCCGCCCATGTGAGTGTACCCTGTACATTTACATGGGGGGCGGGGGGTAACATCCAGCTGTTGCAAAACTACAACTCCCAGCATGCGCTGACAGACTGTACATGCTGAGAGTTTTAGTTTTGCAACAGCTGTAGGCACACTGGTTATGCATCACTGAGTTTGTGACCTTACTCAGTGTTTCAAAACCAGTGTGCCTCCAGTTGTTGCAAAACTACAACTCCCAGCATGTACGGTGCATGGTGTAAGGTGACTGCTGGGAGTTGGAGTTTGCAACAGCTGGAGGCACACCGGTCGTGAAACACTGAGTTAGGTAAAAAAAAAAAAACTCTGAGTTTCACAACCAGTGTGCCTTCAGCTGTTGCAAAACTACAACTCTCAGCAGTCACCGACAGCCAACGGGCATGCTGGGAGTTGTAGTTATGCAACCAGCAGATGCACCACTACAACTCCCAGCATGCACTTTAGCTGTTTGTGCAAGCTGGGAGTTGTAGTTATACAACAGCTGAAGGTACACTTTTCGATAGAAAAAATGTGCCTCCAGCTGTTGCAAAACCATAAGTCCCAGCATGCCCATAAGGGAATGCTGGGAGTTGTGGTGGTCTGCCTCCTGCTGTTGCATAACTACAGCTCCCAGCATGCCCCTTTTGCATGCTGGGAGCTGTTGCTAAGCAACAGCAGTAGGCTGTCACTCACCTCCAACGATCCTCGTCGTCGTCGCCGCCGCCGCTGCTCCTGGGGCCCCGATCCCAACATTAACGCCGGGGATCAGGGTCCCCAGCACCTGGGGTGCACGTCCCGCACCCGCTCACGTCCTCCGGAAGAGGGGCGGAGCGGGTTGCGGGAGTGACACCCGCAGCAGGCGCCCTGATTGGTCTGCCGGTAATCCGGCCGACGAATCAGGGCGATCGTGAGGTGGCACCAGTGCCACCTCACCCCTGCAGGCTCTGGCTGTTCGGGGCCGTCAGAGATGGCCCCGATCAGCCAGTAATTCCGGGTCACTGGAGACCCGATTGACCCGGAATCGCCGCAGATCGCTGGACTGAATTGTCCAGCGATCTGCGGCCATTGCCGACATGGGGGGGCATAACGACCCCCCTGGGCGATATGCCGGGATGCCTGCTGAACGATTTCAGCAGGCATTCGACTCCGGTCCCCAACCGGCTAGCGGTGGGGACCGGAATTCCCACAGGCGTATGGATACGCCCTCGGTCCTTAAGGACTCGGAATGCAGGGCGTATCCATACGCCCTATGTCCTGAAGAGGTTAAATCAACTGGTGCCAGAAAGTTAAACAGATTTGTAAATCACTTCCATTAAATAATCTTAATCCTTCCAGTACTTTTTAGGGGCTGTATACTAAAGAGAAATCCGAAAAAGAAATGCATTTCTTCTGATGTCATGACCACAGTGCTCTATGCTGTCCATTTTAGGAACTGTCGAGAGAATGATCCCATAGCAAACATATGCTGCTCTGGACAGTTCCTAAAATGGACAGCAGAGGTCAGCAGAGCGAACTGTGGTCATGACATCAGAGTAAATGCATTTCTTTTTTGGATTTCTCTTTAGTATACAGCCCCTAAAAAGTACTGGAATGATTAAGATTTTTTAATAGAAGTGATTTACAAATCTGTTTAACTTTCTGACACCAGTTGATTAGAAAAAAAGTTTTCCACGGGATTACCCCTTTAAAAAGAGATATAGTGTTGCCAGCCATGGAGACATACGCTGCATACGTACCTCAACGTACCCTTCGCATCCTGTTTGTTTTAACAATTTTTCTGTACAAAAAATTGTCCTAATCTGACCCCTCTTACTTTTTTTTTTTCTGTATAAGGGGCTGTATAAGGGCTCATTTTGCGCCGTGATTGGTACTATTTTATGTTTTGTTTGATCTTTTTAATAGCTTTTTATTAATTTATTTATGACATATGGTGTGACCAAAAATAAGAAATTCAGATTTTTGTTATTTTTACTTTTATGTTTACTTAATTTATTGCATGGGATCAATAGCATTGTATTTTATTAGTTCAGACATTTACGCACACGGCAATATCAAATATGTTGTTTTAAAAAAAAAAAAAATGACATGTTTTTTGGGGGAAGGGGGTGATTTATATTTTTATTTTATTCATGAAGTCTCTTTTGGGGACTATTAATAGCAATCATTAGATTGCTATGTATTGTTAAGTACTATTTTATATCATAAAACTGATCAGCACTAGTGGCAATCTTCTTGTACAGCTTGGCTCTGCAGGATGCACAAAAAGATCTGGCATTCTGCATGATAGAGGTGCAGTAGCAGACCTCCGGTTGCCATTTGCGCTTATCGGACCCCCGTGATTACACTGTGGGCGTCCGATTTGCCTATCCAAACCCACGAGCACCTCCATTTTGCCTATAGGTGCCATGAACTGCATTGGCTCAGTGCAGCACCGTACATTTACACTGGGCATTCTTAAGAGGTTAAACTGGGCACCTGTGTTTGAGGTTTATTCTGTCACTAGCGCTGTATCCTGACATATTATGAACTGATCTCTGCTTGTTCCCCAACTTTCCTCTTGTCTGCTGATTTTGTACTATGCCACCCTCCTGGTTTGACCCTTGCTTGCTCTTATTCTGTCTCTTGTTCTGATTTTGTACTACGCTCCACTCTAGGTTGCTAACCTGATGCCCCAGGCACTTAGTGAGTGTAGGGACCGTCCCCCGGTTAAGGGCAGATTGACCAAGTAGGTAGGGACAGTGGTTTGGGGCATCCTAAGACCTGCACTGCTCCCTTCCGGACATGAAAGTATGGAAGTGGCATCCTGGAGGAGCTGAATTACCTTTACAATGTAAATGGGCACGTTTGTGGTCACCACATGTAAAAACATTATCTTTTTGGGGGTTGTCTTGCTGTTGCACCTGTTACTATTTATTTTTCACCAAAGAAGGTGATGTTGATTCATAATCGGTTATGCTCCCTAACTAAAGATGGGCTGATAACCCTAAAGTTTAACTGACTTGGGGATTTACTGTTACACTGTTTACTTATTTTTTTGAGGAGTGCATTCATGTACAGAAAAACTGTAATACTGAATAATCAGAAAATAAGAAAACGATTAAAACAAAGAACATGTACTAGTATATAGTAATAATAAGCAAAAAGAAAATACAGATGATACATTAAATTTCATTTAAACCTATGAGAGCTTGTCCTGTATAATATAAAGATAAACTTACACTGCTGATTTGCTTTGTGTATTTTCCAACACCGATTCTCAATAAACTATGAGCCAGAAGACACGAGCCTGGTTTGTATGACCTGACAACCTAATCAGATGAAAGGTTTCCATAATAAATCTTCTCTTATACAAACTCTTTTAAAGTGGACGCATTTGATGGAACCTACTAAATGCAGACATTAGTCTGAATAGCAGTGATGTGTTATTTCTTTCTTTATGATAATATAAATGTTTTTGAGAGGACATACCTAAGTACCTTTACTTAACCTACTTTAGTTTGCCTTTATCAGGATTTTTTAGTTAATCTATTTTATATACTAAAATAACACTAGGTGGTTGCCAGATGGAATGAAAATGTATGCATCTCCCAAAAGTGAGTAAAAACACAATTTTAACAAGAGTTAAAAACAGCCAAACATATTCAAGGAGTTTACGAGGACCATTGTCCCATTTCAGGGGGCGGGACCATGACTTTGCCAGTCATACACACACAGGGCTTCCTTTCCCTTACTTCTCTGGTCAGTCACACCACATACTCTTCTCTGCTATGCCGTGACATACTCAGGGCTGGTCTCCTAGTATATACAGTTGTCCCTCAACATATAATGGTAATTGGTTCCGGGAGGACCATTGTATGTTGAAACCATCATATGTTGAGTACATATGACTATGGAAAACTGGTAATTGGTTCCGGAGCCCCGAGACCATCATATGTTGAGTACATATCTCTATGGAAAACTGGTAATTGGTTCCTGAGTCGTGATCTGAAGTTTTTATTGGTACCATTTTTGTTTTGATCTGACTTTTTGATCACTTTTTATAAAAAATTTTATGGTATAAAAAGTGAACAAAAATATGCTATTTTGGACTTTTGAATTTTTTTGCATGTACGCCATTGACCATGCGCTTTAATTAATGATATATTATTATAGGTCAGACATTTACGCATGCGACGATACCACATGTTTATTTTTATTATGTTTATATATTTTTTATATGGAATTTGGGAAAAGGGGGTGATTTAAACTTTTAATAAGGAAGGGGTTAATGTGTGTGTTTTTAAACTTTTTTCCTATTTTTTGACACTTTTAGGAGGAATCATTGGATTCCTCATACAGATCAATATGGTTGCACAGAACCATATTGATCTGAGTGCTCTGTGCTCAAGTGATAAAGCCTGGCCCTGCCAGGCTTTATCATTCAGAGCACAGCAGCCAGCATGGAAGCAGAGGTACCTCCACAGTGGATCGCCCCCCGCAATCGCACTGCGGGGGGGCGATCCACCCCACTGGACCACCAGGGAGCGTTCAAAGCTTCCTTTAGACGCTGCTGTCAGCGGCGATCTAAAGGGTAAATAGCCAGCCATGGCGATCGCCGCATGTCAGCTATTAACGCCGGCCCCCAGCTACAGGAATCAGCTGGGGGCCAGCCGGTATGGCGCGGGCTCCAGTCAGGAGCCCGCGCCATACCCCGTTAACAGGTTGAGGGGTTCGGGGGTTAATGCGCTGGGGAGAGGACTCCCCACTCGGCCCGCAGTCACTACGCGGCAATGTCATGAGACAATGTAACGTCACATGACATTCCCGCAAGATTTGAAGCTCCGCTCCTCCGCTGTTGAAACAGCCCATCACGGCGGCCTGGTGGCAGCTGTAGCAACCAGTGCCGCCGGAGAACCCTTTATTTTCCTGATGGCCCGACAAAAAGTATCGTATGTCGATACTGCTTTCAAGATACGATGGCCTCTGAGAGGCCTCGTATGTTGAAAATAAAGTATGTCGAGGCCATCGTATCTCAAGGGGGTTACTGTATTTAGGGCCAGCATAATGATCATACCTGCAGTCGGAGGACGGCCCACCTGGGGAACTGGGACTTATCTCCATGTGCAAGTGTTGCTTTCAACAATGTACATGTCTATAAGGCACAAAGACAGTTGGAAGCTATCCAGTCATGGAACAGTGAGCGTGGTCCTCCAGCACCTGCATGTACCATGCTTTCTGTGCCTGAAATGCTCTAAAGACTGAGGAAATTGTGAGGGAGCAGTGGGACAGGTGAGTAAGTTTGGGGATTTTTTTTTTTTTATTACTATATGGGGGCACAGGGGTAACCTATACTATATAGAGGCACAGGAGGGGCCTATACAATATCGGGCACATTGTGGGGCTTAATGCTTAGCTTACTACTACTGCTTAGTTTAGCTTACTACTAAATGAGTGCACAGTGTGGAGTCCTGTACAATATGGGGGCACAGAGGGCACCTATAATAATATATGGTGGCTCAAAGGTATCCACATACTCTATACATACTCATATATATAACAGCACTTTGCCAAGCTAAATTTTTTTTTTTGCTAAACACTTTCAAAAACAAAAATGCAATGATGGCTATGATTTGTCATCAGTGCAACCGGAAGATCAGAAAACAACCATTTTTAGTTCCCGATGCCTCTAATGTTCAAGCTCATGGCTAACAGCTCAATCAGATATCTGGGATTGCACATGTTTAAATGATACCAAGAAGAAAACACAACCAGCTTCTTTTTTTTAGTGATTTTACTTATTTAAGCTTATTTACCTATACAGCCTTTATACAGTAAGGGGAGCTAAATGCGGTGAGGATGGGCCACTACTTAGGTATAGTGCTGTGTACTTGCCTCCAAGGTTTAACTTGCCAGCTAAGCCTTAGACATAGGCCCTCATTTACTATTCTAAACCCGACTTGTTTTGTCGGGTTTTTTTGGCGCATCTTTGTCTGAGACATGTCGCAGACATCGTGCGCCAGTCTGCGACAAGATGCAAATTTTTTTCCCGACGGACCCGATGTGGATTCTCCCAAACCCGAAAAAGGGGCGTAACCCGACATTTCTGAGCTTTCCCACGTATTTATAAAGGTTTCCAACCCGAATTTGTTGAATTGTTGTGGATTTTTTCCCGACAACTCAGAGGAGTTGGAAACCAAAACCAACAAAACCCACATGCGACAAACAGGATGCGACATAATAATGAATATCAGGGGAAAAAAGCAATCGGGTAAGAAAGCAACATAGACTTACAACCCGATTTTCTAAGTAAATGAGGGCCATAGTGCTATCTCTTTGTGAATTGCAATTTTAGTTACTTTTTTAGAGTGTTCTGCTAGTTGCAGTAGGGATTTTCCCTCTCCTGTTTGCCAGTATAGTAATCTATTTCAATACATCAGATCGTATTGTTACAGTGATCTGTCTTTTCTTTATGTTTTACTGAGCAAAAGGTTATAGAAAGGTTAAAGCCTGATAAAACCCTAATACAGTGACCCCTCGACCTACGATGGCCCCGACATATGATCATTTCAACATATGATGGCCTCTCAGAGGCCATCGCATGTTGAAGGCAGCATCAACATACAATGCTTTTGTATGTCGGGGCCATCGCATAAACGGCTATCCGGCAGCGCAGACTGCTTCAGCTGCCACCGGATAGCCGTTTATGGTTCCCCCGTGAGCTCCGGTGATGCTCACTCACCTGTCCTCGGGGCTCCGGCGCATCCTCTTCGGGATCCCCTGCATCGTCGGCGCTCTCCATCGACGTCATCACGTCGCTGCGCACACCGTCACGACATCCAATAGGAGCGGCGTGCATAGCGATGTGATGGCGGTGACGGAGAGCGCGGTTGCCGGGGAAGCAGAGGCCTTGCCAGAGCGTCGGGGACGCGGCGACAGTGATGGACGGCGACATCCAGGGCAGCGGTGACGGTCCGGAGCGGCAGGGACAGGTGAGTACAACTTTCTCTAACAGTGGTCTACAACCTGCGGACCTCCAGATGTTGCAAAACTACAACACCCAGCATGACCGGACAGCCAACAGGTGTCCGGGCATGCTAGGTGTTGTAGTTTTGCAACATCTGAAAGTCCGCAGGTTATAGACCACTGTCCTATACTTTACATTGCACGGATCCCTCAACATACGATGGTTTCAACAAACCATGGTCCGTTTGGAACGGATTACCATCGTATGTTGAGGGATCACTGTATATAGATGCTGTTATAAACACAATGGAGCAGATTTACTTATGTGAACCATGTGAGAGCGAGACAGGGGCCAGGCATCTGCAGCATATATAAAGGAGGGCAATGATTTCCTGACACTGACCACCAATACAAGGCACTACACCAATTCATTTTTTTATATGTCCACTCTATGTTTCTCTGTGGATAGGATGCGCTCCAATGCAGACCATGTGACAAGGGAGAGGTAGGGGGGGAGAGAATAGGTGTAAGTAAGAAGGAATAACCCCAGCCAAATAAGTAATGCCCACAGCCAGCAGCAAAACTTCAGGCACAGTGAGTACCTCTAAAGAGAAGAAAATTATGTATTTTAAATATAAAATATGCATATTAATGTGCATAATTGTTTTAGAGATAATTACTACACCTGCTTGAAAATTTTTGATATTTTATAAATATTGACTGATAGTGAACAGGGTTGAAAGAATCTTTGGAGGGCAACTCACATAGGATGCAAATAGGGAGGAGAGCAGACAAAAGGTAGTTTGCAGGGGATAATCAAATAGGCCACGTACAAGCATAAACAGAAAATACAGTGACCCCCCCGACCTACGATGGCCCTGACATACGATAATTTCAAGGCAGCATCAACATACAATGCTTTTGTATGTTGGGGCCATCGCATAAACGGCTATCCGGCAGTGCAGACTGCTTTAGCTGCCACCGGATAGCCGTTTACGGTGCCCCGTGTGGTCCGGTGAGGGTCTCTTACCTGTCCTCGGGGCTCCGGCACGTCCTCTTTGGGATCCCCTGCATCGTCGGCGCTCTCCATCGTCGTCATCACGTCGCTGCACACACCATCCCGTCATCCAATAGGAGCCGCGTGCGTAGCGTCGTGATGGCGGCGACGGAGAGCGAGGATGCCGGGGAAGCAGAGGCCTTCCTGGAGCATCAGGGACACCCCGGGGACGCGGTGACAGCGATGGAAGGTGACATCCAGGGCAGCGGTGACGGTCCAGAGCGGCGGGGACAGGTGAGTACAACTTCCTATACCAGTGGTCTTCAACCTGCGGACCTCCAGATGTTGCAAAACTACAACTCCCAGCATGCCCGGACAGCCAACGGCTGTCCAGGCATGCTGGGTGTTGTAGTTTTGCAACATCTGGAGGTCTGCAGGTTGTAGACCACTGTGCTATACTTTACATTGCACAGATCCCTCAACATACGATGGTTTCAACAAACGATGGCCCGTTTGGAACGGATTACCATCATATGTTGAGGGACCACTGTATAGCTTACACAGAAAATTGTCCAGGCTGTAGAACGAAACTAAAGACATAGGCCGACATTTATCATTGTCTTTAGACTGTTTTTTGTGACTACAAAAGGCGCAAAAAAGGCGCAATCAGGGTTTATTTGCGCCAACGAAAGTCTATGGGAAGGGGGCGCGACCGCTGTCATGCTCCCTTCCCATAGACTTTGGTTGAGGTGGCGGGCATGACGTCACGAGGGGGCGGCCGCGAACATGGAAGCCCGCACACAGCGTTCGGAGTAATGAACTTCCAGACGCTGTGAGCAGAGCTCCGAAAGGCAGGGCAGCGCACAACCCCTTTAAAGAAAATCCACTACCACAGATTTAGCTGCAAATAATTTATTTATCCAAAGCAAATTACACAGGTAGCCATTTATATATTTTTTTACTTTTTACTTTTCTTTTAAGTGTTCACAGAAAAACCTCTAGATGCAAATCCACACTGGAATAAGCATGATTCTATGTGGTATGTCTTTTGGACTTTTCTTCCAGTTTCCTGCAGATTTTCTGTGGAAATAATGTACGTAAAATCTGACCTGTGTGAATGTACTCTTTCCCTTTATACATATTTATGCTTAAGTAAAACTCTTTACACATGCCTTCAATGTTCTTCATCAAGTGCTTCCGTTGGCACAAAATGTGGCATAACAGAGCTAACAGCTTCCCATTAGCTAACATACATAACTCAATCCATTTGACAGCAAAACACTTTGTGGGCATCCACTAAACCTTGAATGCCCACTTCCTTTATACATTCAACCATCACTATTTAATAATACACTGTTCAAAAAAATTAAGGGAACACTAAGATAACACATCCTAGATCTGAATGAATTAACTAATCGTATGAAATACTTTCATCTTTACATAGTTGAATGTGCTGACAACAAAATCACACAATTATCACAAAATTATCAATGGAAGTCAGATTTATCAACCCATAGAGGTCTGGATATGGGGTCACACTCAAAATCAAAGTGGAAAACCACACTACAGGCCGATCCAACTTTGATGTAATGTCCTTAAAACAAGTCAAAATGAGGCTCAGTAGTGTGTGTGGTCTCCACATTCCCGTATGACCTCCCTACAATGCCTGACCATGCTCCTGATGAGGTGGCGGATGGTATCCTGAGGGATGTCCTCCCAGACATGGACTAAAGCATCCATCAACTCCTGGACAGTCTGTAGTGCAACGTGGCGTTGGTGGATGGAGCGAGACATGATGTCCCAGATGTGCTCAATCGGATTCAGGTCTGGGGAATGTGTGGGCCAATCCAAAGAATCAATGCCTTCCTCTTGCAGGAACTGCTGACACACTCCAGCCACATGAGGTCTAGCATTGTCTTGCATTAGGAGGAACCCAGGGCTAACCGCACCAACATATGGTTTCACAAGGGGTCTGGGGATCTCATCTCGGTACCTAATGGCAGTCAGGCTGCCTCTGACAAGCACATGGAGGGCTGTGCGGCCCCCCAAAGAAATGCCACCCACACCATTACTGAATCACCTCCAAACCGGTCATGCTGGAGGATGTTGCAGGCAGCAGAACATTCTCCGCGGCGTCTCCAGACTCTGTCACGTTTGTCACATGTGCTCAGTGTGAACCTGCTTTCATCTGTGAAGAGAACAGGACACCAGTGGCGAATTTGCCAATCTTGGTGTTCTCTGGCAAATGCCAAACATCCTGCACGGTGTTGAGCTGTAAGCACAACCCCAACCTGTGGACATCGGGCCCTCCTACCACCCTCATGGAGTCTGTTTGAGTGGACACATGCACATTTGTAGCCTGCTAGAGGTCATTTTGCAGAGCTCTGGCAGTGCTCCTCCTGCTCCTCCTTGCACAAAGGTAGAGGTAGCGGCTGCTGCTGCTGGGTTGTTGCCCTTCTATGGCCTCCTCCATGTCTCCTGATGTACTGGCCTGTCTCCTGCTAGTGCCTCCATGCTCTGGACGCTACACTTACAGACACAGAAAACCTTCTTGCCACAGCTCGCATTGATGTGCCATTATGGATAAGCTGCACTACCTGAGCCCTTGTAGACTCTGTCTCATGCTACCACTAGAGTGAAAGCACCGCCAGCATTCAAAAGTGACCAAAACATGAGCCAGGAAGCATAGGAACGGAGAAGTGTTCTGTGGTCACCACTTGCAGAACCACTCCTTTATTGGGGGTGTCTTGCTAATTGCCTATAATTTCCACCTGTTGTCTGTTCCATTTGCACAACAGCATGTGAAATTGATTGTCAATCAGTGTTGCTTCCTGAGTGGACAGTGTGATTTCACAGAAGTGTGATTGACTTGGAGTTACATTGTGTTGTCTAAGTGTTCCCTTTATTTTTTGAGCAGTGCATATGCTTCACACTAAAACCTCATTGTGTGTTTCAGTGTGGCTTGTGCTGCTTTTTGCTAAGGGCTTTTTCAGCTATTACAAAATTCACAATCGCAGCACAATATTGTGGCACAAACATCCTGTTACATTCTAGGAAATGATTTCAGCACAAAATTACAAAAAACTACTCATAAGAATGTATTCATTTTAGTGTCCCTGCATTCCTTGACCCATATCCATTTATTTGTATAAGGCTGTATGATTTTTATATTTTTTGTAGGAATTATATTGTTTTCTATTTTGTCACATTTTTTTTTTATATACAATTAATACAGGTCACAATCAAATGAATAATTTGTAGCTATGACTGTGGTATCGCAAGGACAAAAATATACATCCAGTTTGCACACAGGGCTACTTTACTAAAAATATAGATAGATTTATTATCAACGATACTTTGCTTTTCAAGGGTTTTAAAAGCACTGCCAGAAACTATATAGACTTGGTAGTTTTAACCCTTTAAGGACCCAGCCCATTTTCACCTTAAGGACCCCTGCATTTTTTGCAAATCTGACCACTGTCACTTTAAGCATTATAGGGGTATTCCAGGAAAAAACCCTTATATGAACTGGCTCCAGAAAGTTAAACAGATTTGTAAATTACTTCTATTAAACAAATCTTAATCCTTCCAGTACTTATCAGCTGCTGAAGTTGAGTTGTTCTTTCCTGTCTAAGTGCTCTCTGATGACACCTCTCTCGGGAGCTGTCCAGAGTAGAAGCAAATCTCCATAGCAAACCACATGGATTGGTTTGCACTGGATTGTTCCTGAGACAGTCAGAGGTGTCAGCAGAGAGCACTGTTGTCAGACAGAAAAATTTAAGTAATAGAGTAATTTACAAATCTGTTCAACTTTCTGGAGCCAGTTGAACTAAGTTTTACCTGGAATACCCCTTTAAGGACGCATGGTTTTTCCATTTTTGCATTTTCCTTCTTTTCCTCATCACCTTCTAAAAATCATAACGCTTTAAATTTTGCACCTAAAATTCCATATGATGGCTTATTTTTTGCATCACCAATTCTTCTTTGCAGTGACATTATTCATCTACGGCGAACAGAAAAAGAATTCATTGTGCAACAAAATGGAAGAAAAAATGCCATTTTGTAAATTTTGGGCTCTTCCATTTGTACGCAGTGCATTTTTCAGTAAAAATGATACCTTATCTTTATTCTGTAGGTCCATATGGTTAAAATGATACCCTACTTATATAGGTTTGATTTTGTCGTACTTCTGAAAAAAATCATAACTACATGCAGGAAAATTTATCCGTTAAAAATTGTCATTTCCTGACCCCTATAACTTTTTTATTTTTCCGCGTACGGGCCGGTATGAGGGCTCATTTTTTGTGCCGTGATCTGAAATTTTATTGGTACCATATTTGTATTGATAAGACTTTTTGATTGCTTTTTATTAATTTTTTCATGATATAAAAAGTTACCAAAAATATGCTATTTTGGAATTTGGAATTTTTTTGCGTGTACGCCATTGACCGTGCAATTTAATTAATGATATATTTTTTATAATTGGGACATGTACGCACACGGCAATACCACATGTTTATTTTTATTTACACAGTTTTTTTTTTTAAATGGGAAAAGGGGGGTGATTTAAACCTTTATTAACTTTTTTTTTTCACTTTTATTTTTGCAATGTTATAGCTCCCAAAGGGGGCTCTAATACTGCACACACTGATCTTTTACACTGATCCCTGCAAAGCCATAGCTTTCATTTGCACAAGGGGTAATAGGAGAAAATGCCTCCCAAATTGTGTAACCCCATAGCTTCTGAATATGGAAATACCCTACAGTGGGGATCAAAAGTTTGGGCACCCCAGGTAAAAATTTGTATTAATGTGCATAAAGAAGCCAAGGAAAGATGGAAAAATCTCCAAAAGGCATCAAATTACAGATTAGACATTCTTATAATATGTCAAAAAAAAAGTTAGATTTTATTTCCTCATTTACACTTTCAAAATAACAGAAAACTAAAAAATGGCGTCTGCAAAAGTTTGGGCACCCTGCAGAATTTATAGCATGCACTGCCCCCTTTGCAAAGCTGAGACCTGCCAGTGTCATGGATTGTTCTCAATCATCATCTGGGAAGACCAGGTGATGTCAATCTCAAAGCTTTTAAATGCCCAGACTCATCTGACCATGCCCCAACAATCAGCACCATGGGTTCTTCTAAGCAGTTGTCTAGAAATCTGAAACTGAAAATAGTTGATGCTCACAAAGCTGGAGAAGGCTATAAGAAGATAGCAAAATGTTTTCAGATGTCAATATCCTCTGTTTGGAATGTAAATAAGAAATGGCAGTCATCAGGAACAGACGGAACAGCTCCCAGGATTGTGAGAAAAACAATTCAAAACCCACGTTTCACTGCACAATCCCTCCAGAAAGATCTGGCAGACACCGGAGTTGTGGTACACTATTCCACTATAAAGAGATACTTCTACAGATATGGTCTTCATGGAAGAGTCATCAGAAGAAAACCTCTTCTACGTCCTAACCACAAAAATCAGCGTTTGAACTTTGCAAATGAACATATAGACAAGCCTGATGCATTTTGGAAACAAGTTCCGATGAGGTTAAAATTGAACTTTTTGGCCAGAATGAGCAAAGGTACGTTTGGAGAAGAAGGGGAACATAATTTAATGAAAAGAACCTCTGTCCAACTGTTAAGCATGGGGGTGGATCAATCATGCTTTGGGGTTGTATTGCAGCCAGTGGCACAGAGAACATCTCACGAGTAGAAGGAAAAATGGATTCAATAAAATTTCAGCAAATTTTGGATACTAACTTGATGCTATCTGTGAAAAAGATGAAGTTAAAGAGAGGATGGCTTCTACAAATCCACACCTCGAAATCCACGGGGGATTACATCAAGAGGCGTAAACTGAAGGTTTTGCCATGGCCTTCACAATCTCCTGACCTCAACATAATTGAAAATCTATGGATAGACCTTAAAAGAACAGTGCGTGACAGACAGCCCAGAAATCTCAAAGAACTGGAAGACTTTTGTAAGGAAGAATGGGCAAAGATACCTCAAACAAGAATTGAAAGACTCTTGGCTGGTTACAAAAAGCGTTTACAAGCTGTAATACTTTCCAAAGGGGGCAGTACAAGATATTAACTCTGCAGGGTGCCCAAACTTTTGCAGACGACATTTTTTTGTTTTCTGTTATTTTGAAAGTGTAAATGATGGAAATAAAATCTAACTTTTGTTTACATACTATAAGAATGTCTAATCTGTAATTTGATGCTATTTGGAGATTTTTCCATCTTTCCTTGGCTTCTTTATGCACATTAATAACATTTTTTACCTGGGGTGCCCAAACTTTTGATCCCCACTGTATATGTGGACGTAACATGCTATGGGGGCGCACTACAGGGTTCAAGAGTCATAGAGCTAAGTTTGCATTTGATGCCTATGACATATCAGTAGCTGACGGCTACATACATTCAGCGAAAAATAAAAGAAAGGAACACCCAAATGCATGGCTGCCATCAGAAATTTTGGGGTCCTTACACAGCTCAAAGCCTGGGCCCCCGACCTCTTGTAGTCACCCCCAAGGCACGACTGCCCTCTTCCCCATCATCCATTAAAAAAAATGTTTGAAACACAGGACAAGAAAAACAACAGGAGTTCAATGAGGAAGGAAAGAGGAAATATCACCATACTATATTACCATCATACTGTTACTGATCAAATCCTGTATACTACAGAGCTTAAAGGGGTACTCCCCTACCTTACTTCTTATCCCCTGTCAGGATCCGGGCTGGTATGCAGGAAGAGCACTGAAGTGGATCCTCTGTGTCAGTGAGGTGATGGCGTGGACCGTACCAGTGGAACGGAATCTAAGAGGTTACTGGTTTTCACCAGAGCCTGCCGCAAAGCGGGATGGACTTGCTGCGGCAGGTAACCCCCAGGTCGTTCCACCCGATAGCGACTCAACCTCACTGACAGCTGAGACAGGCGCGGTACACAAGGACAAAGCAAGGCGAGGTCAGACGTAGCAGAAGGTCAAGGCAGGCGGCAAGGTTCGTAGTCAGGGGCAACGGCAAGGGGTCTGGATACACAGGCTAGGGAACACACAGAAACGCTTTCTCAGGGCACAAGGCAACAAGATACGGCAAGGACAGGAAGGGGAAGTGGGATTATATAGTGTGGGGAGTGATTGGAACTGATTGGGCCAGGCACCAATTAATGGTGCACTGGCCCTTTAAATCAGAGAGACCCGATGCGCGCGCACCTTAGAGAGCGGGGCCGCGCGCGCCGGGACTGAGCAGGCGGACGGGGCAGGTGAGAGGAATGGGATGCGACCCGCGGGCAGGCACGTCCCGCCGCACGGATCGCATCCCTGCCGGGGGACACAGAGCAGCGCTCCCAGTCAGCAAGTCTCACCGTGGCGCAGCAAGCAAGAACAGAATGCTGTGAGCGCTCCGGGGGAGGAGCAGGACCCGGAGCACTCGGTGTTACAGTACTCCCCCCCCCCCCCCCTTGGGTCTCCCCCTCTTTTTAGAACCCTAAGATTTATAAATGAGTTCCTTGTCCAGGATATTGGCTTCAGGCTCCCAAGACCTCTCTTCGGGGCCACAATTCTCCCAATGTACAAGAATTATTTTTTTTTACCTCGGATGACCTTGGAGGCGAGGATCTCTTTCACTGAGAAGACATCAGAGGACCCAGTGAATGGAGCAGGAGCGGTGACCTTGGGGGAATGACGGTTAAGTATGAGGGGTTTGAGAAGGGAGACATGGAAAGAGTTAAGAATACGAAGAGAGGGAGGAAGATGGAGCTTGTAGGAGACAGAATTAATTTGATTTTTGATTTTAAAAGGCCCGAGGTAACGAGGGCCCAGCTTTTAGCTAGGGACCCGGAACCGAATGAATTTTGCAGAGAGCCATACTTTGTCACCAGGGGCAAAGACAGGAGGAGTTCTTCTCTTCTTATCCGCATGTTTCTTCATGTGAGACAAGGCCAGTGAGAACGACTTTTGAGTCTCCTTCTAGATAGATGAGAAGTCCTGAGTTAATTCATCAATGGCAGGAACTCCAGATGAAATGGGAATGGGAAGGGGGGGGCAGCGGGTGACGGCCGTACACCACAAAAAAATGGAGATTTGGCGAAAGACTCAGAATTCTTGAAATTGTACGAAAATTCGTCCCAGGGCAGCAGATCAGCCCAATCATCTTGACGGGAGTAGACAAAATGTTGCAGGTAGTCAACAAGAATTTGATTCACCCTCTCCACTTGTCCATGGGATTGGGGGTGATAGGCGGACGAGAAATTTTATTTGATCTTTAATTGAGTGCAGAGTGCTCTCCAAAATTTTGAGATAAATCAGAGACGATATGTGTGGGAAGCCCGTGGAGACGAAAAATCTGCAGAAAAAATGCTTTGCCAACTGTGGCGCAGAAGGAAGGCCAGGAAGAGGGACAAAATGAGCCATTTTGGAAAACAATCAACGACCACCCAAATGACGGTGTTGCCATGAGATGAAGGAAGGTCCGTGATGAAGTCCATGGCTATGTGGGACCATGGCTGTTCAGGCACCGGCAGGAGGTGGAGAAGACCTGCAGGCTTCTGGCGTGGAGTTTTATCACGTGCACCTACTGTACAGGCCCGTACGAAATCAGTCACATCTTTTTCCAGGGAAGGCTACCAGTAGTGTCTGGAAATCAACTTTATGGATTTTTTAATTCCAGCGTGACCAGCAAGATGGGAGGAATGACCCCATTTGAGAGTCTGGAGGCGAAGACGTGGAGGAACATAAGTCTTTCCTGGAGGAACTGGCACCAGAGAAGCAGGAGCAGAGGAGATCAGGCACTCTGGAGGTATGACGTGCTGAGGAGGGGTCTCGGCTTCGGAGGCATCGGTGGAGCGTGATAAGGCATCAGCACTCTGGAGGTATGACGTGCTGAGGAGGGGTCTCGGCTTCGGAGGCATCGGTGGAACGTGATAAGGCATCAGCCCTGATATTCTTATTTGCAGGACAAACATGAATTTGAAAATTGAAGCGGGCAAAGAACAACGACCACCTGGCCTGGCGAGGATTTAAACTCTGGGCAGACTGAGGATAGGACAGATTTTTATGGTCAGTGTAGATGGTGATGGGGTGAAGGGACCCTTCCAGGAGATGTCTCCACTCTTCAAGTGCCAACTTGATGGCCAACAGTTCACGGTCTCCTATGGAATAGTTCTTTTCAGGAGGAGAAAAAGTTTTGGAGAAAAAAACGCAAGTGACGTTTTTCCCTTTAGCGGTTCTTTGAAGAAGGACAGCCCAGGCTCCTACAGAGGAGGCGTCAACCTCAAGGAAGAAAGGCTTAAGTGGATCTGTACTAGATAAGACTGGTGCAGAAGCGAAGCCGGCCTTAAGGCGAGTAAAAGCTTCATCCACTTGGGAAGGCCAGGATTTCGGATTCGCACCTTTGTTCGTCAGTGCCACAATAGGGGCAACGAAGGTGGAGAAGTGGGGAATGAACTGACGATAGTAGTTGGCGAATCCAAGGAAGCGCTGGATAGCACGAAGTCCAGAGGGGCGTGGCCAATCCAAGACCGCGGAGAGCTTGTCAGGATCCATTTGAAGACCTTGTCCAGAGACCAGGTATCCCAAGAAAGGAAGACAGCTACGTTCAAAAAGGCATTTTTCTAATTTGGCGTAAAGATGGTTTACACGAAGACGCTGGAGTACCTGACGGACATGGAGCCGATGTTCCTCAAGGTTGGAGGAAAAAATTAGGATGTCATCTAGATAGACCACTACGCAGGTATACAGTAAGTCCTGAAAAATTCCGTTGACATAATCTTGAAAAACTGCAGGGGCATTGCAAAGTCCAAATGGCATGAAGAGATATTCGAAGTGGCCATCTCTGGTATTAAAAGTGGTTTTCCACTCATCTCCTTCACGAATTCTGACACAGCCTGGACTTTGCGGCAGCAAGAGCAGACCATATAGTGGCTGAATAACAGAGCCTGGAGTTGGCGGCAGCATGAGGAGACCATATAGTGGCTGAATGATACAGCCTGGAGTTGGCGGCAGCATGAGGAGACCATATAGTGGCTGAAAGACACAGACTGGAGTTGGCGGCATGAGGAGACCATATAATGGCTGAATAACACAGCTTGGAGTTGGCGGAAGCAAGAGCAGACCATATACAGTGGTTGAATGACACAGCCTGGAGTTGGCGGCAGCATGAGGAGACCATATAGTGGCTGAATGACACAGCCTGAAGGTGGCGGAAGCATGAGGAGACCATTTAGTTGCAGAATGAGACAGCCTGGAGGTGGCAGCAGCATGAGGAGAACATATGGTAGCAGAATGAGACAGCCTGGAGCTGGCATCAGCATGAGGAGAACATATGGTGGCACTATGAGACAGTCTGGAGGTGGCATCAGCAGCATCAGGAGTCCTGAAAGTGACCCGATGACATAGTGGGGTGGTGCATGGCAATATCAGTACCCGGTGACGAAGGTGGGTGAAAAAGGAGAACTTGGCATCAGATGTGTGGTGGGTAGCAGGATCAGAATAGTAGCTGAGGCAGATAGGCAGAAGAAAACGGTCTCTTTTGTAAAAGTGTGCACAAGTTTGTATTGATGATATGCATTATGTAAAACATAACTTTAAAGGTTAGTGTTAACAATCCCCCAGCGCGTCAGGTCCGAGGCTGATATCACAATGGCACATGCGCACATGGCACAATGACCCTCACGATCGAGGACGAACTGCGCATGCGCCAATCACCGGAGCCGATTCGCCGCAAGCAGCCCAATCAGCATTCAGCTTAGAAGAAGCTGAAAGTAAGGAGGTGCGCGCTTATGTTGGCAGAATTTTCATTAGCGAGGGAGGCGTGCACAAACGGAGCGAGGGGCAGTCCGGTCTCCCACACAACACCCTGCAGGGTGACGTATCGATGGCAAGATGGCGGCGGGAGAAAAAAAAAAGTGCAAGCCAGCAAACTAAGGAATTAACCAGCTTCTGGGTCTGTTCAAAGCGGTAAAAAAAAAAAACACATATAGTAGTGTTAGCAACAGGAAAGAAAGCGTTAATGACATATAACCACAGTACTAACTATCTGGCCAAAGAAGGTTAAAGCAGTGGAGAACCCCTTTAATAATATTCTTAGGATAAACTATATGTACTCAAATTGTTTTTTAAATCAAACAAAAAGAAAAGAGTGCAAAAAACACCATGTGCCACCTACACCACCAAGTATTGATGTGATGCAAAGACCTCTAAAAGGTGGAAGGGAACAACGTATGGTTCATTGTAACCGGTGGAGGTAAAAACTTCCCCTGTAAGGCCCTACTCTCGCATTATTAATTCCCTTCTTGGCAAGTGTTACTCGCCCTAAAAAGGGCATCCCCACACAGGAACCTCTCCCTATTTCCATCTGCAAACACTGCCATTTCCCAGGGTTTTTAAGGTGGAAATATGGAGAGGTTCCTGTGTGGAGCTGCCCTTTTTAGGGCGAGTAACACTTGCCAAGAAGGGAATTAATTAAAAGAATTAATTAATTAATTAATTAAAAGAATTAATCTTTTGAAGACGAGTAACACTTTCCTCGAAAAGGTGGAAAGGAACAACGTATTGTCCATTATAGCAGGTGGGGGGTAAAAAAATCCCCTGTAAGGCCCTCTAGCCCTATTAATTCCCTTCTTGGCAAGTGTTACTCACCCTAAAAAGGGCGGCCCCACACAGGAAAATCTCCCTATTTCCACATAAAAACCCTGTGAAATGGCAGTGTTTGTAGGTGGAAATAGGGAGAGGTTCCTGTGTGGAGCTGCCCTTTTTAGGGCGAGTAACACTTGCCAAGAAGGGAATTAATAATGCGAGAGTAGGGCCCTACAGGGGAAGTTTTTACCCCCACCGGATACAATGGACCATACGTTGTTCCCTTCCCCCTTTTAGAGGTCTTTGAATCACATCAATACTTGGTGGTATAGGTGGCACATGGTGTTTTGTTTGATTTCCAAAAAATTTTGGGTAGACATATTTTATCCTAAGAAAAGTTAAGTTTTAGCTAATGCATATCCTCAATACATACTTGTGGTACTTACAGGAATGTCTGTAACTGGGGAGCAGCACCTTAAATATGTTTTGCACTATCCATATTTGTGAAGTGTTGGTGTGGCACCATGGTCAATGTACTCTCATGCATTAGGCATTGGGGGGCAAAAATCCTGACTGATCCATGCCTGATTCATCTTCACAAAGGTCAGTCTCTTCACATTTTTGGACAGACGAGTTCTCCTTGGGGTTACTATGGCCCCCGCCGCACTAAACACCCACTCTGATGGCACACTACTGGCCGGGCAGGACAGCTTTTCCAGGGCAAACTCTGCTAGTTGCGGCCACAAATCAAGTTTGGCTGCTCAGAAGTCCATCGGATCTTCAAGGTGTGTTGGCATGGTTATGTCAAGGTATGCCACCACCTGCTGGTTCAGGTCTTGCTCCAGGTCTATCTGCTGCTGATGAGTTGCTTCACTAGGCGGGTGAAGAAAGCTACTCATCAGCGTCTGTAGACTCAGGCTGCTGCTGTTGAAGCTGGCACTGCTCCTGCCACCCTACCCCTCCCCAGCCATGGCAGTGGAAGGTGAGCACAGAGACACCCCCGAGTCAGACCTGGGAGAGGATAGACGATGGCGCAGATAGGCATCAGCCAACTGACTACGTAGGATGTCTCTGTAATAGGTCAGTTTGTGCTCCCTCTCAGTGGGTGTAAAAAAAGCCCCCATTTTGTGCTGGTTGTGAGGGTCCAATAAGGTGGAGAGCCAGAAGTTATCACGGTGCTGAATGGTGACAATTCGGCGGTCACTACGCAAGCAAGTGAGCATGCATTGTGCCATTTATGCAAGTGACTGGAGGGACTCCCTGCCTCCATCTACACTGCATACTGCCACGGTGTGTCTAGGTCCTCTGTCTCGCCTTCCTCATAACCCTGTAGCTCCTCTAGCTGCTCCTCCTCTCCTGTCAGATGACTAGAAAAACCACCCATCTCACGAAACTCAAACTGTGCTCCACTGTGCCCCTCCCCCTCCTCCTCCAGTTTAGCCCCCACAGGGCTCATGTGGCCGTGAGATGTAGGTGCCACGTCTCCAGTGCCCTGACCAGCCATCATTTCCAACACGTGTTGTAGTAAATGCAGCAGTGGAATTGCGTTGTTCATCCAGTAATCCTGGCGATTGAATAATAACATGGGTTCCTCAAAGGGCCTGAGCAAATGGCAGGTGTCACATATGAGCTGCCACTGGTTGAGATTGAAGTTACACAGGGGAGTTCCCCTATCTACTTGGATCATCAAGAAATCGGTGATGGCTTTTCTCGGTTCGTATAGTCGGTCCAACATATGGAGGGTGTAATTCCAACGTGTGAAAACGTTGCAAATCAGACTATGTTGGGGATACTGTTGTGACGCTGCAGCTCAAGGAGGGTGTGCTTTGCGGTGTATGAGTGGCTGAAGTGCTTGCAGACGTGGGGGAACACTCCAGGAACCGCTTGACAACCAGATTGAACACGTGTGCCATGCAGGGGCGCATGTCTCAGGCTTCCTTGTCGCAGCGCAGACAAGATGTTCTTCCGATTGTCGGTCACCATGGTTCCCATTTCCAGTTTTCATGGAGTAAGCCATGATTCGATTTCTTGATGAATGACTTTTAGCAGTTCCTCCCCTGTGACTCCGGTAACCAAGGCAAACCATGTGAAGAGCAGTGTGACACCACTGTGCCCTGCACACATAGTATGCTGGAGGGGCACTGAGACTTGTGGAGGCTGAGTATATGGTGGAGGATGAGGAGGCGGAGTCACACACTGTCACAGGACCAATGGCCTGAGATCGTGGAGGCGGAAGCGGTGTGACCTGTCAAAGTTGCTGTTGTGGCTGTGCAGCAACCACATTCACCCAGTGGGCCGTAAAGGACATGCATTGTCCCTGACCGTAGTTACAGCTCCACAGGTGCACTTTGGAACACACCGACAGGCTCAAGGACTGGCCCACCTTCTGTTCCACAAAATTGTGCAGAGCTGGTACTGCCTTCTTCGCAAAGAAATGACGGCTTAGGACTCTCCACCTCGGCTCGGCACAAGCCATCAGTTCTTTGAAAGGTGCAGAGTCCACCACTTGAAAAGGAAGGGACTGCAGCACCAGCAACTTGAACAGGAGCACATTCAGCTTCTGCACCGTTGGATGAGTGGCCGCATACTGTTATCTCTTGGACATGGCTTCGCAGATGAATTGCTGGTGGAGTTTGACACACAGCTCCCTACAGCTGAGGTGGTGGAGCCTTGGCTGGCTGAAACATGGAGCGGCGTGCCACTTGGTGATGCAGCAGGCTGGACCACCATATCAGAGCCACGGTTCTCCCAGGCTGCTTTATGGTGACCCTGCATATGTTGACACAGGACTGTGGTGCCAATATTGGGACCCTGGCCATGCTTCACCTTCTGTCGACACATCTTGTATGTGGCCAGGTTAACATCCTCCGGATGCTTGATGAAAAACTGCCACACCGCCGAGCAGCTGATTTTCCCACCGCATTGATTGACTACTACTGCCACTGACTCCAGGAACCCCTGTTCCACTGCCTCCCGGGTAGGTAGGCTGCCGCAAAGCAGGTTGTCTACCCTGGGCACTTTTGACTCCAGACTTTTCACTTCTGCCACCATGCTGACTGCCAACCATACTACCACCTTGCTGGCTTGGCTGATGCCTCACAGGCAATCTGCAAACCTCTTCTCCTGAGGATGATGAAGCCCCTTCTGCACCCGGCTCTCAAGTGAGATCGGCTTCATCATCACCGAGTTGTATCTGCACGTCACTGATGTCCTCCTCAGGGTTTCTCAACAGTGTCTGCTTCACAGTGAACGCTCTCAACACCACCTCCCACACCACTCTCCTCATCACTACTTGCCTGCCTAGTGGAAGAAGCGGCGGATGTCTCTACTTCTTGGCTGGGCAGTAGCTGCTGACTGTCTTCTAGTAGATCGTCCTCACTAAATAGTGGAGCTGAACCCACAGCATAAGATACTTCTGTGGGGGAGGGAACAGCATAGGACAGAGGCAATGGGAGGACAGGGACTGCTCCCGGGCCATGCAAACTGAGGGCTGTGTCTGAAGAACCCACTGGTCGAGACATGGCCACTAGCTGATACCGCGAGCTCAGGCCTCTCGCTGCGACTCCTGCTGCCACTCGCCCCTAGTGTGATGCGACCTCTGCCTGAAGGATTTACACCTCTGCCACTCCTCTGTGCACATCCTGGCACTTCTCTACCTGAAATACTTAGTGCGTATATGAGGGGAGTACAATATGCTCATCTACGCTTTAAATCAGTATTTGTCTACAACACCAGCAGTTGTGTACTTTTAACTGCCTTTTACAGTATCTAGGCCCTTAAGATTTTAACAGGAACATAATGGTACACCACTTAGATGTACGCATGTGGTATGCACTTATGAGGGAGGACAATGCGCTCCAGTATGCTTAAAACAGTATTTGTCTACAACACCAGCAGGTGTGCACTTTTGGCTGTCCTTGAACAGTGTCTAGGCCCTTAAGACTTGAACAGGAACAAAATAGTACACCACTTAGATGTATGAATATGGTATGCAGTTAGGAGGGAGGACAATGCGCTCCAGTATGCCTAAAACAGTATTTGTCTACAACACCAGCAGGTGTGCACTTTTGGCTGGCCTTTAACAGTGTCTAGGCCCTTAAGACTTGAACAGGAACAAAATGGTACACCACTTACATTTATGTATGTGGTATGCACTTATGAGGGGAGAACAATGCGCTCCAGTACCCTTAAAACAGTATTTGTCTACAACACCAGCAGGTGTGTACTTTTGGCTGGCCTTTCACAGTATCTAGGCCCCTAAGACTTTAACAGGAACAAAATGGTACACCACTTAGATGTACGTATGTGGTATGCACTTATGAGGGGAGGACAATGCGCTCCAGTACGCATAAAACAGTATTTGTCTACAACACCAGCAGGTGTGTACTTTTGGCTGGCCTTTCACAATATCTAGGCCCTTAAGACTTTAACAGGAACAAAATGGTACACCACTTAGAAGTAGGCACAGGTTACACTTAATAGAGAACAATATGCTTTTAGTGCTCTGCTCACCCTAACTGACTGGCTACAATTAGCTTTTCAGTTGTTGTACACACCAGTGCTGCAGCACACAGTCGCTGTGTACTACACCCAAAAATGAACTTTCTCTCTCAATCTCACTCCTTCCCTATCAGTGCTTCTAGGCTGGATTTGGGCTTGAGGTGAATCGCTGCTGTAAAAAAGCTTTTCTGTGCAACACATACTGCTCTCTGTCCCTCTCTCTGCAATAGAATGCTGATGTGACTGGGAGGGGAATCGCTGCTGTAAAAATGCTTTTCTGTGCAATATACACTGCTGTCTGTCCCTTTCTCTCTGTAATAGAACGGTGATGTGACTGGCTGCAAGATGGCTTCTGATTATATAGGGCTGTGACATCACAGGGGTGGCTGGCTGCTGATAGGCTGCATGCTGCATGTGATTCAGGGTCATCCCGCCAACCCTTGTTCCCGCCTTCCCAGGATTCCTTGCCCCATGTCCTCACATGTGGATCCACCATTTTAGATGCCTGGCCCCTGGAGCCTGGACCGCACTAAATGGAGTTTAATTAAGTGATATGCGCGATCGAATTGCGGCGATATTCATATGTGTTACGAATTGAATCTCACCTGAAATTCTTAACGAATTTGGATTCATCAGATTCGATTCGCTCATCCCTACCTGTTACTGTTGCATCTTTTTTGTGTCCTTGTATTTATATGAGATTTTCCCATTGCACTGGAATAAAGCCCAGAATACAACTATTAGGAAATGGTTCTGTTGTTCTGGGGTTTTTCCAGTATGTCAATGTACAAATTACCAGTGACAGTCTCTGGTATCTGCTGACTACAGTTTCTCAAAAACCTTACACCAGAATTTTTGATGAAGCCTGAACTACGTAGCAGACAGTGTCCAGACAGAATTGTTCCTCTGACAATGTACAATGTTCTTTTAGGGTAGAAAACCCAACATTTCTTGCAATTTCATGGCATTCAACAGTTTGGGTTTTTGCTGCCCTAACAATGACCATATGTACCCTGAGGGCGCACAATCTCAAGTTACTGTAGATTTTAGGATTATAAGAATGGATTAGCTAAAGAGTTTGTTTTGTTAAGAGAATAGAAGCCAGGATGACAATGAGCTAGTTGTCACAAGTCCATCTTCACCGATCAGATGTTATTGCTATGGGAAGTTGTAACAGGTTGTAAAGTAGATCAAATAGATCAATCATTTAGGTCCACCAATGACAGGAAGTTGTGTAGTACTCTCATTTTCAATGTTGTGTTGTGTTGTGTTAGCAGCTGTCTGGCTCCTCCCTTTCTCCAAGAACAACACATCATCTTCTTCTGTCTCATGAGGCTAGGCTGGATCTTGTCTCTGAGGTCTAGCTCAGCCCCTGAATGATGTCATCATCTCTAATCAGCTCTGTCAGCTACATCACTATCTCCCTGCCATATACATATATATCTTTATTGAGACCTTAAAGGACGAATAATGTGAATTTATCTATGCTGCCTAGTCATGAACAAATGAGCAGATGGAATAAATACAGCTGCAACATTACTGACTGGCCTACTGACAGGTGTGCTGTGGGAGTGGAGTAGGCAGAGTTGGACGACTATGATAAAGAGCTTATGAAAAAGCAATATAATATTGGGAATTGTAGTACTGAGCAACAGCAAGACTAGGAAGAACAACTAGGAAGTACCAGACTGTGGAAGACATGAGCGCAATGTTTTTGCTTCTGCAGTATTTTTATTTTTTTTACCTGATGTTGGTATACCCCTTAAAAATTGGTCTATTGTCTCTTGTGACAAAATAAACCTCAAAATATCTAATTTGCACCCATAACTACTTGCATTTCTCTATCCCCTTATACGTCTGCAGGTTTTCGCAGCATGAACATAGGGAGCCTGTGTCACGATGCCGGCTGGCAGGAGGTGGATCCTCTGTGCCAGAGAGGGATTGGCGTGGACCGTGCTAGTGGACCGGTTCTAAGTCACTACTGGTGTTCACCAGAGCCTGCCGCAAAGCGGGATGGTCTTGCTGCGGCGGTAGTGACCAGGTCGTATCCACTAGCAACGGCTCAACCTCTCTGACTGCTGAAGATAGGCGCGGTACAAGGGAGTAGACAAAAGCAAGGTCGGACGTAGCAGAAGGTCGGGGCAGGCAGCAAGGATCGTAGTCAGTAAGGTAATAGCAGGAGGTCAAGTACACAGTAAGGACAACACAGTAACGCTTTCACTAGGCTCTAAGGCAACAAGATCCGGCAGGGGAGTGCAGGGGCAGAGGTCAGATATAGTCTGTGAGCAGGTGGAAGCCAATTAAGCTAATTGGGCCAGGCACCAATCATTGGTGCACTGGCCCTTTAAGTCTCAGGGAGCTGGCGCGCGCGCGCCCTAGAGAGCGGAGCCGCGCGCGCCAGCACATGACAGCAGGGGACGGGAACGGGTAAGTGACCTGGGATGCGATTTGCGAGCGGGCGCGTCCCGCTGTGCGAATCGCATCCCCGACGGCCATGACAGTGCAGCGCTCCCGGTCAGCGGGACCGACCGGGGCGCTGCGGAGAGAGAGACGCCGTAAGCGCTCCGGGGAGGAGCGGGGACCCGGAGCGCTAGGCGTAACAGTACCCCCCCCCCCCTTAGGTCTCCCCTTCTCTTTGTCCGGTAACTGCCTCCCCTGGGATGAGGACACCGGGAAAGAATGGAGGGATTCCTCAACGGCAGGCAGTACAGCAGGAGTGGGAATGGGGAGGGAGGGCAGAGGGCGAGGCCTGGCACGGGGCAGTGTGACACCAGGACGGGGGCCATGAGGAGGCACCGAGGCTTGCCTGACTGGACTGGGAGGGGGGGAGAGGCACTTCTTATGGCAGGCAGAGTCCATAAAGACCTTAGGGAGACCGGATACAGGGGGAACCACAGGGTCACGGCAGGGAGTACTGGGCACCGGTTTAAGGCAGTCCTTGAAACAAGAGGTACCCCAGCTCTTGATCTCCCCTGTGGACCAATCCAGGGTTGGGGAATGGTGTTGAAGCCAGGGTAGTCCAAGGAGAATTTCGGAAGTGCAATTGGAGAGGACCAAAAACTAAATTTTTTCGTGATGAGGTCCGATGCACATTAGGAGGGGCTCCGTGCGGTAACGCACGGTGCAATCCAAACTGACTCCGTTGACCGCGGAAATGTAGAGTGGCTTGACGAGACGGGTCACCGGGATGCGGAATTTATTCACCAAGGACTCCCGAATAAAATTCCCAGAGGCACCAGAGTCCAGGCAGGCCACGGCTGAGAGGGAAGAGTTGGCTGAAGGAGAAATCCGTACAGACACCGTGAGACGTGGAGAAGCCGACTTAGCATCAAGAGACGCCACACCCACGAGAGCTGGGTGCGAGCGTGCGTTTCCCAGACGTGGAGGACGGATAGGGCAATCCACCAAAAAATGTTCGGTACTGGCACAGTACAGACAAAGATTCTCTTCCCTACGGCGATTCCTCTCTTCCAGGGTCAGGCGAGACCGATCCACTTGCATGGCCTCCTCGGCGGGAGGCCTAGGCGCAGATTGCAATGGAGACTGTGGGAGAGGTGTCCAGAGATCTAAGTCTTTTTCCTGGCGGAGCTCTTGATGCCTCTCAGAAAAACGCATGTCAATGCGAGTGGCTAGATGAATGAGTTCATGCAGGTTAGCAGGAGTTTCTCGTGCGGCCAGAACATTTACTGTTACGCCTAGCGCTCCGGGTCCCCGCTCCTCCCCGGAGCGCTTACGGCGTCTCTCTCTCCGCAGCGCCCCGGTCGGTCCCGCTGACCGGGAGCGCTGCACTGTCACGATGCCGGCTGGCAGGAGGTGGATCCTCTGTGCCAGAGAGGGATTGGCGTGGACCGTGCTAGTGGACCGGTTCTAAGTCACTACTGGTGTTCACCAGAGCCCGCCGCAAAGCGGGATGGTCTTGCTGCGGCGGTAGTGACCAGGTCGTATTCACTAGCAACGGCTCAACCTCTCTGACTGCTGAAGATAGGCGCGGTACAAGGGAGTAGACAAAAGCAAGGTCGGACGTAGCAGAAGGTCGGGGCAGGCAGCAAGGATCGTAGTCAGTAAGGTAATAGCAGGAGGTCAAGTACACAGTAAGGACAACACAGTAACGCTTTCACTAGGCTCTAAGGCAACAAGATCCGGCAGGGGAGTGCAGGGGCAGAGGTCAGATATAGTCTGGGAACAGGTGGAAGCCAATTAAGCTAATTGGGCCAGGCACCAATCATTGGTGCACTGGCCCTTTAAGTCTCAGGGAGCTGGCGCGCGCGCGCCAGCACATGACAGCAGGGGACGGGAACGGGTAAGTGACCTGGGATGCGATTCGCGAGCGGGCGCGTCCCGCTGTGCGAATCGCATCCCCGACGGCCATGACAGTGCAGCGCTCCCGTTCAGCGGGACCGACCGGGGTGCTGCGGAGAGAGAGACGCCGTAAGCGCTCCGGGGAGGAGCGGGGACCCGGAGCGTTAGGCGTAACAGCCTGCATTGCTTCTTGAGGACATTTAGCCTCAAATCTAGCCATATTTTTCACAACCATCCTTACACTATTCTCATGAATGCACCTGACTGTAAACACCATCATAGCTCCTGTATACTGTGGTCTTCTCCCTCTTTTGGCTTTTAGCAATATTAAGTCAAGGTGCCTCCTTCTATTCACAATGCCCTTACAATGTGTATGCAATGTTTAGCAAAACTGGCAATAAGTAGGTTGTAAAATAGAAAATAACCAATAATACATAGATAACAGAGAGAAAAATTATTCCTAATAGGCTCACCTCCCCCACTCCCTGCACAATAACCTTAGCATGGGTCACAAAGCATGTCTAGAAAACTTTTTAATGAGTCCCCTCAGTCTATTCTTTTCTTCATCTATGTAGCTCATGTAAAGCCAAGGGCGGACTGACTGGCTGGTTCGAGGGCCCGGCCGGTAAAGTGCCCGTCACCACTGCTGCTTCTACTGAGGATCCAACACACTCGTATCGGATCCCCAGGCACACAGCGCTGCTTTCTTCTTTATGCGCGGCTCATGCACATACAGCAGAAAGCCTCCTCTCTGTGTGAGCCGATTCTGTGGCCTACACTGAAAGGAGATGTATTGTGGAGGATGGAAGATGTTGGGGGGGGGGGGGGGGGACTGTGCCTATACCTACTGTTGGGGAACTCTGCTGCTTACACCTACTGTGAGGGAACTCTGCTGCCTACACCTACTGTGGGGGAACTCTGCGGCCTACACCTACTGTAGGGGAACTCTGCTGTCTACAGAATGTGGGGGACTATCTACTATGTTCCTGCCTAGCTAATATGAGGACAAACTACAAAACTAATTGGAGGGCTACCTACTACCTACAAATGGGGGGGGGGGGTTCATACAAGGGGCAGCTATATGGGGGATTTACCTACAGCGGGCATGACTACCTACGTGTGGGACCTTAAGTCCTTGGGGGCATGATCTACTAGGTGCCACTACCTCCTGGGGACACTACCTACCTTCGGGCATTACCTACCTGTAACTTCCATAAGCAACACCTTACTTTCTGTCGGCTAACACAAAATACTCTGATAGTTCCCCTCCCGAGACTAAACTCTGGATCCGCCACTGGGTGGAGGGGGTAGCTGGCTACCTACTTGACTAACTGCCTGGCTACCTAACTTAATACCTGGATACCTACCTAACTACCTGCATACATGGCTTCCTAACTACCTACCTACATATCTTGCTACCTACCTACATACCTGGCTACCTAACTATCTAACTATGTACATACCTGGCCTTCATATATGGCTGCCTAACTACCTTGTGTTACGCCGAGGGCTCCGGGTCCCCGCTCCTCCCCGGAGCGCTCGCTTCTCTCTCGCTGCCGCAGCGCCCCGGGCAGCTCCACTGACCCGGTGCGCTGCGATACCGTCTCCAGCCGGGATGCGATTCGCGATGCGGGTAGCGCCCGCTCGCGATGCGCATCCCGGCTCCCGTACCTGACTCGCTCTCCGTCTGTCCTGTCCCGGCGCGCGCGGCCCCGCTCCCTAGGGCGCGCGCGCGCCGGGTCTCTGCGATTTAAAGGGCCACTGCGCCGCTGATTGGCGCAGTGGTTCCAATTAGTGTGTTCACCTGTGCACTCCCTATTTATACCTCACTTCCCCTTCACTCCCTCGCCGGATCTTGTTGCCATTGTGCCAGTGAAAGCGTTTCCTTGTGTGTTCCTAGCCTGTGTTCCAGACCTCCTGCCGTTGCCCCTGACTACGATCCTTGCTGCCTGCCCCGACCTTCTGCTACGTCCGACCTTGCTTCTGTCTACTCCCTTGTACCGCGCCTATCTTCAGCAGTCAGAGAGGTTGAGCCGTTGCTAGTGGATACGACCTGGTCACTACCGCCGCAGCAAGACCATCCCGCTTTGCGGCGGGCTCTGGTGAAAACCAGTAGTGACTTAGAACCGATCCACTAGCACGGTCCACGCCAATCCCTCTCTGGCACAGAGGATCCACTACCTGCCAGCCGGCATCGTGACAGTAGATCCGGCCATGGATCCCGCTGAAGTTCCTCTGCCAGTTGTCGCCGACCTCACCACGGTGGTCGCCCAGCAGTCACAACAGATAGCGCAACAAGGCCAACAGCTGTCTCAACTGACCGTGATGCTACAGCAGCTACTACCACAGCTTCAGTAATCATCTCCTCCGCCAGCTCCTGCACCTCCTCCGCAGCGAGTGGCCGCTTCTGGTCTACGACTATCCTTGCCGGATAAATTTGATGGGGACTCTAAATTCTGCCGTGGCTTTCTTTCCCAATGTTCCCTGCACTTGGAGATGATGTCGGACCAGTTTCCTACTGAAAGGTCTAAGGTGGCTTTCGTAGTCAGCCTTTTGTCTGGAAAAGCTCTGTCATGGGCCACACCGCTCTGGGACCGCAATGACCCCGTCACTGCCTCTATACACTCCTTCTTCTCGGAAATTCGAAGTGTCTTTGAGGAACCTGCCCGAGCCTCTTCTGCTGAGACTGCCCTGTTGAACCTGGTCCAGGGTAATTCTTCCGTTGGCGAGTACGCCGTACAATTCCGTACTCTTGCTTCAGAATTATCCTGGAATAATGAGGCCCTCTGCGCGACCTTTAAAAAAGGCCTATCCAGCAACATTAAAGATGTTCTGGCCGCACGAGAAATCCCTGCTAACCTACATGAACTCATCCATCTTGCCACTCGCATTGACATGCGTTTTTCCGAAAGGCGTCAGGAGCTCCGCCAGGATATGGACTTTGTTCGCACAAGGCGTTTTTTCTCCCCGGCTCCTCTCTCCTCTGGTCCCCTGCAATCCGTTCCTGTGCCTCCCGCCGTGGAGGCTATGCAGGTCGACCGGTCTCGCCTGACACCTCAAGAGAGGACACGACGCCGCATGGAGAATCTCTGCCTGTACTGTGCCAGTACCGAACACTTCCTGAAGGATTGTCCTATCCGTCCTCCCCGCCTGGAAAGACGTACGCTGACTCCGCACAAAGGTGAGACAGTCCTTGATGTCTACTCTGCTTCTCCACGTCTTACTGTGCCTGTGCGGATATCTGCCTCTGCCTTCTCCTTCTCTACTATGGCCTTCTTGGATTCCGGATCTGCAGGAAATTTTATTTTGGCCTCTCTCGTCAACAGGTTCAACATCCCAGTGACCAGTCTCGCCAGACCCCTCTACATCAATTGTGTAAACAATGAAAGATTGGACTGTACCATACGTCTCCGCACGGAGCCCCTTCTAATGTGCATCGGACCTCATCACGAGAAGATTGAATTTTTGGTCCTCCCCAATTGCACTTCCGAAATCCTCCTTGGACTACCCTGGCTTCAACTCCATTCCCCAACCCTGGATTGGTCCACTGGGGAGATCAAGAGTTGGGGGCCCTCTTGTTTCAAGGACTGCCTAAAACCGGTTCCCAGTACCCCTTGCCGTGACTCTGTGGTTCCCCCTGTAACCGGTCTCCCTAAGGCCTATATGGACTTTGCGGATGTTTTTTGCAAAAAACAAGCTGAGACTCTACCTCCTCACAGGCCTTATGATTGTCCTATTGACCTCCTCCCGGGCACTACTCCACCCCGGGGCAGAATCTATCCTCTGTCCGCCCCAGAGACTCTTGCTATGTCGGAGTACATCCAGGAAAATTTAAAAAAAGGCTTTATCCGTAAATCCTCCTCTCCTGCCGGAGCCGGATTTTTCTTTGTGTCCAAAAAAGATGGCTCTCTACGTCCTTGCATTGACTACCGCGGTCTTAATAAAATCACGGTAAAGAACCGCTACCCCCTACCCCTCATCTCTGAACTCTTTGATCGCCTCCAAGGTGCCCACATCTTTACCAAACTGGACTTAAGAGGTTCTTATAATCTCATCCGCATCAGAGAGGGGGATGAATGGAAAACGGCATTTAACACTAGAGATGGACACTTTGAGTATCTGGTCATGCCCTTTGGCCTGTGCAACGCCCCTGCCGTCTTCCAAGACTTTGTTAATGAAATTTTTCGTGATCTCTTATACTCCTGTGTTGTTGTATATCTGGACGATATCCTGATTTTTTCTGCCAATCTAGAAGAACACCGCCAGCATGTCCGTATGGTTCTTCAGAGACTTCGTGACAATCAACTTTATGCCAAGATAGAGAAATGTCTGTTTGAATGCCAATCTCTTCCTTTCCTAGGATACTTGGTCTCTGGCCAAGGACTACAAATGGATCCAGACAAACTCTCTGCCGTCTTAGATTGGCCACGCCCCTCCGGACTCCGTGCTATCCAACGTTTTTTGGGGTTCGCCAATTATTACAGGCAATTTATTCCACATTTTTCTACCGTTGTGGCCCCTATCGTGGCTTTAACCAAAAAAAATGCCAATCCCAAGTCTTGGCCTCCTCAAGCGGAAGACGCCTTTAAACGGCTCAAGTCTGCCTTTTCTTCGGCTCCTGTGCTCTCCAGACCTGACCCATCTAAACCCTTCCTATTGGAGGTTGATGCCTCCTCTGTAGGAGCTGGAGCGGTCCTTCTACAAAAAAATTCTTCCGGGCATGCTGTTACTTGTGGTTTTTTTTCTAGGACCTTCTCTCCGGCGGAGAGGAACTACTCCATCGGGGATCGAGAGCTTCTAGCCATTAAATTAGCACTTGAGGAATGGAGGCATCTGCTGGAGGGATCAAGATTTCCAGTTATTATTTACACCGATCACAAGAACCTCTCCTATCTCCAGTCTGCCCAATGGCTGAATCCTCGCCAGGCCAGGTGGTCTCTGTTCTTTGCCCGATTTAATTTTGAAATTCACTTTCGGCCTGCCGATAAGAACATTAGGGCCGATGCTCTCTCTCGTTCCTCGGATGCCTCGGAAGTTGAACTCTCTCCGCAACACATCATTCCTCCTGACTGCCTGATTTCCACTTCTCCAGCCTCCATCAGGCAAACTCCTCCAGGGAAGACCTTCGTCACTCCACGCCAACGCCTCGGAATCCTCAAATGGGGTCACTCCTCCCATCTCGCAGGCCATGCGGGCATCAAGAAATCTGTGCAACTCATCTCTCGCTTCTATTGGTGGCCGACTCTGGAGACGGATGTCGTGGACTTTGTGCGAGCCTGCACTGTCTGTGCCCGGGATAAGACTCCTCGCCAGAAGCCCGCTGGTTTTCTTCATCCTCTGCCTGTCCCCGAACAGCCTTGGTCTCTGATTGGTATGGATTTTATTACAGACCTACCCCCATCCCGTGGCAACACTGTTGTTTGGGTGGTCGTTGATCGATTCTCCAAGATGGCACATTTCATCCCTCTTCCTGGTCTTCCTTCAGCGCCTCAGTTGGCTAAACAATTTTTTGTACACATTTTTCGTCTTCACGGGTTGCCCACACAGATAGTCTCGGATAGAGGCGTCCAATTGTGTCAAAATTCTGGAGGGCTCTCTGTAAACAACTCAAGATTAAATTAAACTTTTCTTCTGCATATCATCCTCAATCCAATGGACAAGTAGAAAGAATTAACCAGGTCTTGGGTGATTATTTACTACATTTTGTTTCCTCCCGCCAGGATGATTGGGCAGATCTTCTACCATGGGCCGAATTCTCGTATAACTTTAGAGTCTCTGAATCTTCCTCCAAATCCCCATTTTTCGTGGTGTACGGCCGTCACCCTCTTCCCCCCCTCCCTACTCCCTTGCCCTCTGGTTTGCCCGCTGTAGATGAAGTGACTCGTGATCTTTCCACCATATGGAAAGAGACCCAAGATTCTCTTTTACAGGCTTCATCTCGCATGAAAAAGTTTGCCGATAAGAAAAGAAGAGCTCCCCCCATTTTTGCTCCCGGAGACAAGGTATGGCTCTCCGCTAAATATGTCCGCTTTCGTGTCCCCAGTTACAAACTGGGTCCACGCTATCTTGGTCCTTTCAAAGTCTTGTGCCAAATTAATCCTGTCTCTTACAAACTTCTTCTTCCTCCTTCTCTCCGTATTCCTAATGCCTTTCATGTCTCTCTTCTTAAACCACTCATCATCAACCGTTTCTCTCCCAAATTAGTTTCTCCCACTCCTGTCTCCGGTTCTTCTGACGTCTTCTCAGTGAAAGAGATACTGGCCTCCAAGACGGTCAGAGGAAAAAGGTTCTTTTTAGTGGATTGGGAGGGCTGTGGACCTGAAGAGAGATCCTGGGAACCTGAGGACAACATCCTAGACAAAAGTCTGCTCCTCAGGTTCTCAGGCTCTAAGAAGAGGGGGAGACCCAAGGGGGGGGGTACTGTTACGCCGAGCGCTCCGGGTCCCCGCTCCTCCCCGGAGCGCTCGCTTCTCTCTCGCTGCCGCAGCGCCCCGGGCAGCTCCACTGACCCGGTGCGCTGCGATACCGTCTCCAGCCGGGATGCGATTCGCGATGCGGGTAGCGCCCGCTCGCGATGCGCATCCCGGCTCCCGTACCTGACTCGCTCTCCGTCTGTCCTTTCCCGGCGCGCGCGGCCCCGCTCCCTAGGGCGCGCGCGCGCCGGGTCTCTGCGATTTAAAGGGCCACTGCGCCGCTGATTGGCGCAGTGGTTCCAATTAGTGTGTTCACCTGTGCACTCCCTATTTATACCTCACTTCCCCTTCACTCCCTCGCCGGATCTTGTTGCCATTGTGCCAGTGAAAGCGTTTCCTTGTGTGTTCCTAGCCTGTGTTCCAGACCTCCTGCCGTTGCCCCTGACTACGATCCTTGCTGCCTGCCCCGACCTTCTGCTACGTCCGACCTTGCTTCTGTCTACTCCCTTGTACCGCGCCTATCTTCAGCAGTCAGAGAGGTTGAGCCGTTGCTAGTGGATACGACCTGGTCACTACCGCCGCAGCAAGACCATCCCGCTTTGCGGCGGGCTCTGGTGAAAACCAGTAGTGACTTAGAACCGATCCACTAGCACGGTCCACGCCAATCCCTCTCTGGCACAGAGGATCCACTACCTGCCAGCCGGCATCGTGACACCTTGAAAATGGCGGTGTGAGATTGCTGAAACTTTGTCATATTTCCATGAAATAAAAGCACTTGATTTTGCAAGTACTTTGGTGTGCTGTCTACATTTATCCATGCCTAACTACCTAGCTAGCCACCTACCTAAATGCCTGGCTACTTACCTACCTACCTACCTGGCTAGTCACCTACCTACATATCTGGCTTCTTGATCTACCTACCTAGTTACCTATTTACCTGGCTACCTACCTACTTGCCCTTTTACTGTGCAGGACACCAAGGAGGGCATTATTACAGTTTGTGGGCCTATAGATGGGAAGATTGTGTAGAGGAGGGGAGGGCACTGGAAAAATGCAGAGTCTAACATGTTTGTCATGCAGATGTTAAGAGATCGACATAGCGGTTGATCTGGACGGAGAAGAAAAGGAAAGAGTGTGCTGCTAATCAGAAAAGACATAATTATGAGTCACTAGATTTAACTGTAAGCACTTATACAGATCCTGTATATAAGGATACAGGTCCTGTATATAATCACTTGTTCTATACAGAAATCTGTACAGCTGGCATCTACCACTATATGGGCACTGTATATAATTGTGGTAGCCCTTGGGGGGGTGTATGGTAGTTGGGGTGTTAAGGTTAACTCTATAGTTCGTGACGCCAGGCTGAGGGCTAGTATGCTGAGGTAATTCTCCGGCCTATCGCAGCCCTTCCCAGTAACGATAGGTGCATGCATAAAATGACTGATGGTCCACAAGGTAGTTGAACTTGAACTTGGATAACTTTACTTAAATGCATGTGGTACATCCAATGAATAGTAACAGTCTCAGGAATACAGTCTCTATATAGTTCAATGACTGACAGTTGTTGCGGACCTTGACTTATGATATAGTCTGAGAATTTAGGGTAATTTGCGAAGATCCGTCCGGATTTAGGGGATAGATAAGGTCCGGTGATCTTGCAGAGTGATTAGGGATTGATACACTCACGATTCTGAATAGATCAGCCATTGCTGCAAGGCTCAGGCCTAACTCACTGCGGAAGACAGCTGCGCAGATCCTGCTCATTTGACAGCCCAGGAACAAGAGAGAGAATAATGGCCGCCGCTCCTTATATGGGCAGGGGCAGGGCCGCTTTTACTGGTCCAAGCAACTGTCACTCACCGTTACAGGGAGTGATGGACGAAATACGTCACAGGGACCTCCAAAGGTCCTTAAGCATAAAAACCATAGAGTTTACCTGATCACATGACCTGTAGGTCCTGCTACACTCCTTACAGGTAATTAACCATTTATATACATTTGTACAATTATATTTATATAAATCCTAAATAACTGCTAGATAAGTAAGACCTAGATGAGAGGTGACAAGGGGTGGACTAGATAAGAAGAACCCCGACGTCCTAGGGACTCTGGCTATGGGGACTTCTACACAGGTACCGTATAGGATGCGGTACCGGGACACCACATAATCATTTATATAGTATACTGGTCTGTGAATAGTGGTTTTATTCAGTACAGAATAGCGATATTAGCCAGTTATTGTGTGGTGGTATATATTTACTCCTTGTATACTGGTATTATTGGTCATAGAAAATTATTCTATCTACCGTAAAGTGTTTCTTTTTATATATGTGTATATATATGTAAATACAAATTTTTGTTTATTTTGTGTGTTGGGGTGGTGGAGAGATTTGGGTGGAATCGGGGTGTGGCAGAAGTGTGACCAGCAGTGAAGCCTCGCAGGGGGCCCTTTCAGTTTTCCACTGGAGTATCGCTTTATAGGTAAAGTAAAAAAAAATCCATAAAGTTCAATCCAAAACCCTACTGTGCTGATCCAGAGGAAGGAAAAAACTCTATAAGGCCGATGACAATTGTCCTGTGACAGAGGAAAAATACACGGCTCCAATATGGCATCATGTTCTATCCCCATAAATCTAGGCCCCCCTTGAACTTGTTTTTGAGTCTTCACAATATGAGAGTTCCATAGTGGTAGTAGTAAAGATCTGTGACATATCTGTCTGTGATGATGAACTAACAGAAATGGTGCTGATATACACTATAGATGATAGCGCTAAATATGAGCCCTACAGTTTGGTAAGAGGGGGGAAAAAAATAGGTAACATTTTTGAAAAGTAGTAAAAATAAAAGAAAACCTATATTTAAAGTTGATTATTACTGTAATCACACTGACCTACAACCTAAAGGTGTAAAGTGTGTAATTTTTACTGTAAAGTACACTGCATTAAAACAAAAAAAAACAAAAGTTGCATTATTGCATTTTTTTTATTTGCCCCACAAATATATATTTTTTACTTTTGCTGTAGATTTTGTGGTAAAAAACAGTGATATCATTGCATAGTTCAGTTGGTTCTGCATAAAACATTCCCTCATATGGCCCTGTAGATAAAAAATGTAGATATTAACTCCCCCCATGACAGTGTCAAGAAGAGGTGGAGTATGGACGACATTAAAATTATGCCCCCCAAGGCTCCAAGATCCCAACCCCGCTAAAAAATTCTGTGGATGCTCATGTCAGTACCCTTATATTTCTGCCTTTGGAACTATTCATATGTTTAACAAAAAAATAAATGCTTGTCAAAAGTTCCAATAAAGCATATTTCCACTTTTTGACTAACTTCTGACATATCGTTAAGTTATCATGCCAGTAGGTAGCATTTGTTTGGGGATTGTTATCTACAACCCATTGCTAGTAAATAGGGGATTATGGTGCTGCCAAGTACCTAAGCCCCTTCAGCTGTGCCCCTTCCACTATGTTGACGGCAGCTAAATTGAAATCAATGGAAGTGTAATCCATGTGCATTTAGGAACTAAAGCAGAATTATTTACGCTTATGTCAATTCCGGGAGGTTACTACACAGTCATTGTGATTGTATAGCATTGTGTAACCAATGTTTAATTCCCAATACAACATTATCTTCATGCACTATCTATCTTCTATTTTAATGCTGGTAATAGCTGTATTAGTTTTTTGCCTTAATATTAATCCTTCCATCTTTACCTTGTCCTGATCATAGCACCTATCTCACTGGATAAATGACTTGCTCCCTCATGCTATAAGTAGGACTTTCTGTGCTGAAATTTTATTTAGGCCAAACCAGTAATAGAAGGATGTAACATTTCCAGTGTATTTTTAACTTTACAATTATTAATGGAATCGTGCACACCTTTCGTATCCACTTGTGTTCCACTTTCTTAGGGTAAGAACACATGGAACAGCAGCAGCCCCCTGCCTAGTACTGTAATCTACTGCAATCATACCTGCAAAAAGCCTCACACAGGTCCATGTGCACTCAAAGCAGTCCCACACTGGCGTCTTCCCCCGCAAGCTCCAGAATGGTGCCCCAAATTCTCCCCACTTGATGGGGCATGGGGTTGGCATGCAATTAATTTATTCTCTATGGGAGTGCCGGAGATCCCTCTGTGCATAGGGGATATGTTTTTAAATGCTTACTTCTTTAGAATAGGGTCACACATGCTGTATTTTGCTGCGTATTTTACTACTTGTTGAAGTCAATGGGTAGCAAAATGCGCAAAATTTACTTTAATAGGTAGGAAAATACGCAGCACAATACGGCATGTGTGACCCTACTCTTTCAAAGCAATCTATCACCGAGAAATCTGATACATAACTGCCAAAACGATTATGTAGCACTGGTAATAATGAAAGCACTAATGGCGCATATGTGGTGAGACAGCAATACAGATGTATGGCGCGTACATGGGATTTTACTAGTGCTTGGAGAGCCCTGGATGTCAATCATAGGAGAGTTGCAAGCCAGGAGAGAAGTTGCAGTCTGGGCCACCTCAAACTGCTAAAAGGTATGTTAGCCACCTGTAACACACCTCTTTGACTATTCAGACCAGCAAATAAAAGTATATATTTTTTTTCGGTTTCATAAACATGCTGCAATAATCATTATATTGACAACTTTAAAGAGGGATTGACAACTTTAAAGGGGCAGTTAAAAATAAAGAGATATATACCTTTCTTCGCTCCCCCGATGCCTCTGGTACCCCCAATCCAGTCTCGATTGGTGCCGGGGCCAAAAACGTCACACTGCCGCTCAGCCTATCGGCGGCCTAGTCGGGACTTTACTGCGGACGGGGATTGGTGAGTGCAGTATGACTCACCGACCACGGCAACCAGGAAGAGGATCACGGCGGAGACCGGAGTGGGTTACCGGAGGCATCGGGGGAGCGAAGGAAGGTATGTATCTCTTTATGTTTTTTACTGCTGGCAGTATGGAGGACAATTTTTCCATACTGGAGTACTCCTTTAATTTAGCTGTTGCAGAAAAGTTGAAAAAATGTGTAAATTACCTTTATTTAAAAAAGCAAAAAACAAAAAAAAAAGTACCTATCAGCTGCTGTATGCCCCTGAGGAAGCAGGAGAACAAAGAAGTTTGTTCTAGGGTTTTGCTCTTGCTCTGGACAGGTCCTGACATGGACACAGGTGATATCAGGGAGCATCATGTGGTATTGGAAAGTAGTATATTTTTTATGTGACTGGCTATACCTGTACCTACATGCATTAGGCTAGTACCACATGGTGATAAATCTTATTGGACAGCAGAACGCATCCAAGTTGCTTGACCAAAACATTCTCTGCAATTTTTCAGGAACTTGCTGTCCAGGCAGCTTGTGTAATTGTGATTGTTTTACCAATCTGTGCCAGGTGCTGACCTTAATATAGGAGTTTGTCTGTCTTTTTGTACCAATAAAGATTTTTTTTAGTTATCCTTGTACAGGTTATGTACATCTGCATCTAGAGGAAAGAACATTTCACCAACATCACAGGTGAGGATTATTTACTGTAAGAGGATCTTAGTCAGGCGCAGCTACAGTAGAAGACAGATGACGATATCAGATATCGTCATCTGTCTTCTACTGTAGCTGCGCCTGACTAAGATCCATTTTTTTCTGAAATGGTTGCTGTTAATAATAGCTGGTGAGTGAGGACCTGACCGGAGGATCGAGGCTACACACAGATTTCTATTGTCTACATGCAATATGGTGTTGTGCCCTGAGCGCAACATCTTCTGGTAAGTGTAAATCTACATTTTGCCAAAAACTCTTTAAAGTACCGCACTAGGGGCGGGTGTGTTTTTTTTCTCATTTATCCTATTTACTGTAAGAGGAGTAAGACTATGGAACTCTCTACCACATGGTGTTGTGATGTCGGACTCAATTAATAAGTTCAAGGGGGGCCTGGATCTTTTTCTGAAAAAGTAAAATATTACAAGTTAGGGATACTAGATTAATAGGAACAGAACGTTATTCTAGAGATTTATTTTATTGCCTTATTGGAGTTGAAAAGGAAATTTTCTTCTGTTTTGGGACAATTGGGATCTGCTTCATAGGGTTTTTTTTTCTTTCCTCTGGATCAACACAGTTGTTACACAGTAGGGTTATAGGATGAGCTTGATGGAATCTTATTTTTTTTATCTTATGAACTATATAACTCTTTCCTCATTTTGAATTCAAGTGGAGAAAACAGACATGGTCGCACATCTACATTTTGTACTTTGATCGAATTGCTTCACAGCATAAATTCAAAAACTAACAGGTTGGTAGTATGCATTTTGATCGAAAGGTACAAGCCCACTCGCCACGTCAAGTGAGCTTTTACACCTTGTTCACACTGGTGTGGTGCTGTGCGGCATCCATTGCTGCCGTAGCACCGTGTCTGTGGGGAGGTGCGGCCCAGGGACTGGTTTGCGTGGCATTGGGGCTGTTCTGCCAGTGGGTCGTTCCCCCTGTGGGCACTGTTGTTGCGGCGGTGGTGGTCATCCCTAGCATAAAATAGCGTAGCACTGGGTGGCGACCACCACTGCCGCAACACCAGTGCCTACAGGGGGAACGACCCACTGGCAGAGCGGCCCCAATGCCACTCAAACCAGTCCCTGGGCTGCACCTCCCCACAGACATGGTGCCACAGCACCACACCAGTGTGAACAAGGTGTAAAAGCTCACTTACCATGTGCTCCCAGTCAGAATGGGAAGCTGCCAGAAATGAAAGGGCCCTGTGTAGCTACCTGCTACTTTATATAGGGTTGGGCTGAGGGGGTGGGGCAGAGTGCAGACCAAGTGAAAGCAACAACAAAAAAAAAGGAGGGGTTAGAAAACACAATGTGAATTCAAGTAGAGAAAACAGACATGGTCGCACATCTACATTTTTTACTTTGATCTAATTGCTTTTCAGCATAAATTCAAAAATTGACAGGTTGTTAGTATACATTTTGATCAAAAGGTACAAGCCCACTTGTCTCGTCAAGGCCACCTATTAGTTTTTGAATTTATGCTGAGAAGCAATTAGATTAAAATACAAAATGTAGATGTGTGACCATGTTTTCTCTACTTGAATTCACATTGTGTTTTCTTTTCCCTCCTTTTTTGTTGTTGCTTTCACTTGGTCTGCACTCTGCCCCACCCCATCAGCCCAACCCTATATAAAGTAGCAGGTAGCTACACAGGGCCCTTTAATTTCTGGCAGCCTCCTAGTCTGACTGGGAGCACATGGTAAGTGAGCTTTTGCACCTTGTTCATACTGGTGTGGTGCTCTGCGGCATCCGTTGCTGCCGTGGCACAGTGATTGGTTTGAGTGGCATTGGGGCTGCTCTGCCAGTGGGTCGTTCCCCTGTGGGCACTGGTGTTGCGGCGGTGGTGGTCGCAGCCCAGTGCTACGCCATTTTATGCTAGGGGCCTAAATAGGTGGCCTTGATGTGGTGAGTGGGCTTGTACCTTTTGATCAAAATGTATACTAACAACCTGTTCGCTTTTAAATTTATGCGGAGAAGCAATTATTTATGTGCATAATTTTGTGCAAATATACTCCAGTCAAGAGCAGACATAGAGTTCATACACATGGGTGGGTTACCAGCGAGTTTCCCCTAAAGGGTTTTCCACATCAGAATTTCCGCAGTGTAAAATTCACTTATTTGCTGGGATTTTCCACACAGAAATTCCACTGCGGTAAATCCAAATTGAAAACCTTATACCCACAATGGGAAACTCATCAGTAAACTGCCCATCTGAATGTACCCTAACATAGAAAGTCTGATGTCAGATTTCTGGGGGTAGGGTGGGAGTCTGGCGGCATTTTGGTGGTTGGAAAGGGGAGTCTAGAGGGATTGGAGGGGAAAGGCTTGAGGCAGTTGTAGAGTGGGAGGCTGGAGGCAATCGTGGGGGGGGGGGGGGGGTTTGGGAGGCTGGAAACAATTGTGGGGTCTAGAGGCAATTGTAGGTGGTCGATGGGGAGAAAGATGGAAGGTAATTGTGGGGGTGGGTGGGGTGTAAGTCTGGGGGTGATTGTGGGGGTCTGGAAGCAATTCTGGGGGTCTGGAGGCAATTGTGGGGGGTTGGTAAGTTGGCTGGAGTCAAGGTGGCTGGAGTCAAGGTATTGTGTGTGTCTGTGTGTGTAGTATTACAATACATATGATTGGATAATAAGAACTTCTAAAGTACACTACACCCATTGTTCTGGCTTTTTACATTGTTATGTAACAATAGCGGTTAGCTGAGTGCTACAATGTATGTACTTCAAATAAAAACATATTTTCCTATTTTTACCTATTTACAATTTTTCCATATATTGATACTTCTGTTTTAATAAGCAATATTGTACTTTTCATTGGAAATATTGCATATTGTATTTTCTGTGAATGAGGCTCTGCTCTAGACTATCAGAGTATACAGGGGAGGTGAACAAAACTTAACTTTTAATTAAATAATAGAATAAAACACACATATATAGTGAATGTTCTATAGATAGTGCCAAGTATACAAAGTATGTCCTGTAAAGAGAAGAGGATTCCTACAAGAAACAAGACAGGACACAAATGCCTAAACTGTGAGTAGGAATCATCTTCTCCTTACAGGACATATGATGAACAGCAGAGAACCCAGCCTGATTGTATATTGTATGTTATTTCTTTTACAGGACCGCATATGCCGGGTCAAAGGCCAACTCTTGTCCAATATACCTGTGCCTGATGACTATATGAGCACAGGACATTTTAATGGGGCCGCTACTGTATCAGCGACCCCGTGCAGTATCATAATGCAAACTAAGCATATGGTAGGAGATTATTATTTTTTTCAGGCTACTTTCTCCCACCTAGCCCCTGAGGAGGTCACCTGTACTGGTGTCCGAAACGCGCTGGGCAATTTTTTGGGCACCATATTTTTCTTGGGATAGTGACTCTATTTCCGCTATATACTATTCTAAGCTGTATCTATATATTTAACAGTGTGTAAACTACTTGATTGTGTCAAATTTGATGATAGTGCCTATACTTGACACTATCTATAGAACATTCACTATATAAGTGTGTTTTATTCTATTATTTAATTAAAAGTTACGTTTTATTCACCTCCCCTGTATACTCTGATATTAATAAGATTGGGAGATCTGCTAATCCTTGGTTGGTAGATACCTATACCATATCTATAATTCCTATGATCTGCTCTAGACTACCAAGATAGAGCTTAAGTCAACACTTGTAACTAGGCACTCAAATTTTTGTTGTGTGTTTAATCCACTTAGTAGATATTTTTTCTTAACAGCTTCCTCATGTTTATACTATAAATCCTGCTTGCCGCTGCGATTACCTCTCAAGTGAAGACCCTCATTTAAACAATCCTGTAACCATATATCGTGCCTGGGATTTTACACTAGAATCACGCACGTTTTTCCACCTCCATATAAGGTGTCATACTTTATAGGGTTACATATAAAACCTGTCGCCTAAGCTCATCTGGGGTTTGTCTTCTAGGGGCTTAGCCTACAAGTATCAGACAAGTAGAGAAAAAAAAATACTGGACAGAAGACTATCCAGATACTTTGCATTCCAGTATTCTGAAAATTTGCCGTAGAGCGAGTGCAGATCCACAGGACATCATCTTTACTTCTCTCTAACTTCTACACCCTTTACCCTTTTTATCCACTTATTGTTCTCTAAAATACTAACAAAGTTTTCTAGAATCTATCAGGAATCAGCTGAAAAAATAGACACTATAATGAAAAAGATTTACTAAGCAGAATTTGCAGAAATGTTGTCTTTCATTAGCCCAAAATATAGAATACATGGCATGTGCAAATGTATCTTGTGTTTTAAGGCCCCTATACATATTATTAAAAAGTTGTCCAAATTGCTGAATTCAGCAGGACCAGTAGACCGTCTAATGTGTATGGGGGCATCCCGACAGACTTGTTGATTTTCAACTGCCTGACCCTTTTGTTTTCAGGGAGATAAGGTGCCAGTCAGAACATATGGTTGCTGAGCTGAGCTGATCGCTCATGTATATGGGGTGAATGGCAGATATAGCTCTAGGCTAAAGGAAGGTTTGGCCAACAGCTTTTGAAGGTGCATGGGCCCCTTTAGACACTTAACTTGACAGCTATGTTACCAGTCAAAAGTTTAGTTGCACCTTTTTATTCAATTTTTTCTCAGTTTTATTCTAGATTAGTATGAAAGATATTAGAACTACGAAGGAACACATACAAAATCAAGTAGAACACAGTGTTAAACAAACCAGAATATGTTTTAGGTTTTAGCCCCTTTTTTGCTTTGATGACAGCTTTGCACACTCTTGGCATTCTCTTTATCATCTTCATGAGATAGTCACCTAGAATGGTTTTCAACTAACAGGTACGTTTGTCAAGAGTTAAATGGACACTCTCATTAAACATTTTTTTGCTGTTGCACTTCTTTTGGTAAATAAAAAATCTTTCTAATGTACTCTTGTCCAGAGCACATTTCCCCCTATCTCTTGCACAGACTTTGGACTCCTGCTGGCCTGGCAGAAGTCCAAAATCAGGAAATGTAGTCTGGAGTGCTGAGGGGCGTGTGTGCAGCATTAGCCAATCAGAGCTCACCTCATACAGTAAACTGCTCTGGGCTGTGTGTAGCAGAGTAAGGGAGGAAGTTCTCTCCTGTATGGCTTCAGATGATGTCACGCCTGCTGGGAAACGCCCATTCCCAGTCTGTGAATCTGACTGATACTGAGCAGAAAATACAGAGCAATATCAAGGTAGAACACTAAAAAATAATAAAAATAAAGGCAGGGGTGGTTTATCATGATGGGGGCAGTGTACTGGGAGGATTATAAAATTTTACAAGATCATGAGAGGTACCCTTTAACTTGTGCAATTCCTTGCCTTCATGATGTGTTTGAGACCTTTAGTTGTGTTATGTAGAGTTAGGATTCCATACAGTGTTAAGCCCAACAACTAACCTATCTCAACTTTTGCCAAGAACAAATACTCAACTAAGTAAAGAGAAACAACAGTCCATCATTATTTTATTCAGCTTTTTTTTATTATTAAATTATTAAAATAAATTATTACATTTAATATAATAATTTAATAATATTATATAAAATTCTGCCCAGGCTGCCGTAATAAAAATAATAAACTTAAACTTACCTTCTGTCGCTCCCCTGGTGCCGCTAAAATTACTCCTCTGTCCTCTGGCCCCAGTCTTCTGCGGGTTTTGGGGTCGATACGTCAAACTGCGCTCAGCTAATTGCTGGCTGTGGCGATGTTCCGGTGATAAGCTGAGAGGCAGTGTGATATTATGTGCCCGGGCACCAGGAAGATGCCGGGCTCTGGCCAGTAACATGACACAAGCCTATCAATGGCCAAGGAGGGACATTGTTGTACAGCAATTTGCTGAGCGCAGTGTGATGTGTTGGGCCCCAAAAGCATAAAGATTGATCAAGGCTGGAGGATGGGAGAGCGATTCCAGCACATAAGTGGTTCCCACCATGAAGAATGAAAGAGGAGGGGTGATGGTATTGGGAGCTCTGCTTGTGACACTGTTGGAGATTTTTTCAAAATTCAAGGCATACTTAACCAGCATGGCTGCCACAGTATTCTGCAACAACATGACATCCCATCTGGTTTGTGTTTAGTGGGATCATGATTTGTTTTTCAACAGAACAATGACCCTAAACACACCTCCAAGCTATGAAAGGGCTATGTAAGGAGACAGATGGATGACATGGCCTCCACAATCACCTACCCTAACCCCAATTGAGATAATGCTCAGCCCCATTGGAAACTTGAAGATTGTTGGAAAACCCTTCCAGGCAACTACCTCATGAAGATAATTCAGAGAATGCCAAGAGTGTGCAGAACTGCCATCAAAGAATAAGACTGCATTCACATCTCATTTTCAGCCTACGGATCCGGCTGGGGGAGGGGAAAACCGGGTGCTCCCGTACCCCAGCTGGACCGGTGCTGAAATCCATTTACTTCAATGAGTCGACAGGAGTCAAACCGTGACTCCTGTTGGCTCATTTTTTACCCTTATCTGGTTTTGTGACCGGACCAAAAACCGTAGTATACTATGGTTTTAGGTCTGGTCAGGAAACCGGATATAGGTCAAAAATGAGCCGACCGGAGTCCCCCAGCCGGATTCGGCAACCGTAGGCTGAAAACGTGGTGTGAATGCAGCCTAAGAGAGTTACATAAAAGAATTTAATATATAAATAGCATATTCCTGTTTCTTTAACACTTTTTTGTTTACTGCTTAATTTCATACGTGTCCCTTCATAGTTTATGTCTTTATTATGAATCTAAAATGTAGTAAAATAATAATAATAAGAAAAAAAACAATAAAAACCATGAAATGTCCATTGTCTAAAAAGGCCCAGCATCTTACAATGTAATACATTTATTAAAGTGCAGTGACATTAAACGGTTTATTATTAATATTTGTATACATGTATGCCAGTCATGGGATGGCATTAGGATAAGTCTCCCTAGCTAATTTGGCCAATTTTTGTATTATGTTAATTTTGATACATTTTGCATACTCCCTTTTTTCTAGCTCTTGACATTATGCACCTTGAAAAACTATTTTTCAGAAAAATAATTATGTTTTCCTTGCCACCAAATTGCCAATGTAGACACTCCAGATTTATCTATATACAGCCAAGTCTGCCCTCCTGACACTAATGCAACCTAAAATATATAAACAACTACATAATACTAAGTATTTTTACTAGTACTGTGTCCATACGTATAAACTGTACATGATGTCTTTGCTGTTTAACACAAGATATAGTATTTACTTCAACAGCAAAATCTACTCATGCTTAGGTTATGTTGTAACATTATTACATATTGTTCTTAGGTGGCAAACCCAACACTATATTAAGGGATGTCTTGTAAACTAAAGTATTGCACTGTTACAAAGAAAGACTTTGATACATTATTCATTGTGAAATATGATAATTATATATTTTTGTTTTACACATAAATAACTGGCTGGGCGGTGTGATTATCAGGGCTTGTCCCATACAATCTTACTGCACCTGTTAACAGATGTTTTTCCTATGAGTTGCGTTAGGGTGTGATATGGCTATGCCATGACAAAAGGCACCAGGTCTAGAAAAATACAATATGCATGAACCCTTTTAAATTCACTCAGAGAGAACAGATTTTCTGTGCGAGATACATTTTTGCCATGCTATATGCCTGCCTACTATATTGTAACTAACCTTAATATTGGGTGTGACTAGTTACCGAGCAAAAAAAACGTAAGCTGAGAACACCTAAGTGTATGGGTGAACGGGAATAGAATTTTAATTTTGGTGACTAATGTCCACGGATGCACCAATGGTGGCATATGGAACATTTAACTGTGAGTCACACTATGGTTTTCACATGTACACATACGGTCTTTAGAGTAAAGCCATGAATAGATATTTGAAATGATATGTGAGTACATTTTTTTCAATTTGTTCAGCAGGAAGAAGTATAAGTTGCTATATGTTGTGTTTACACACTGTTTTTGAAATTTTCAGTGTGTAAAAACTTGGGATCGACCGATATCGATTTTTTAGGGCTGATACCAATAATCTGTGGACTTTCAGGCCGATAGCCAATAACTTAAAGCGATATTCCGGTATAAGTTATCTGCTATTTCTCCACCCCCCATCCCCCGGCCCAGAAGAAGCTGCTGCAGATCATTGATTTAAAGTGGGCGCTTTAAATCAATGAACTGCAGCGGCTTTTGTGGGGCCAGAGACCGCCGCCCGCTTCTCTCCCCCTGCCTGTCCTGGGGTCCTCCTAAGTCCAACCACCGCTGCGGCCCCCCGCCTATCCTCTGGCCAGAGACTGCTGCCGCCCGCTTCTCTCCCCTGCCGGTCCTTAGTCCAACCACCGCCGCTGCCCCATTGCCTCCCTTATCCCCGGTTTTATAATTACCGGGGCCCGGGGTCCACGCTACTTCTGGCTCCAGCAGCGTCCCAAGCTGTCACTGTGTGCACTGGTGACGTCACGTTGAGGACGTCCCACATCATTGCACAGCGCAGCACACAGCAATAACGCAGGACGCCGCAGGAACCAGAAGTAGCACGGACCCCGGGAATAGGTAATTATAAAAACGGGGATGGGGGAGGCAATGGGCAGCAGCGGCAGCGGTCTCTGGCCGGGGTGGTGCTGTGGGCTGTGCGGTGGGGGGGGGGGGGGTGCGGTGCGGCGGGGCGGTGCGGGGGGCAGGGCATTATCGGATTATCGGCAAGGTAATTGCCGATACCAATAATGCCAAAAATCTTGAATATCGGCCGATAATATCGGCCAAACCGATAATCGGTCGATCCCTAGTAAAAACCCTCTGAAAATAATTTAATTATACAGGGTCTGAAGATGGATTTCTGTGCTTATGCAACTCCCATCAATGTCAATAGAGGTTACGTCAATTGCTTAAGATTTTTTTTTACTTCCCTACCATCTCTGGTTAGCACAAGTAGGCTGGAGATGGCTGGGAAACTATGTTTAGGCTTTGTGGATTTATCTGAGAAAGGCTTTCTTCTGCCTTAAAATGAGCACGCTCCCCTCTTCACATCACTGGTGGTGTCCTGAACAGACAAGAGGGGAGGGGTGAGCAGGGAGCTCTGTTTTCAGAGAATGTGATGTGATGTCACAGTAACAAGTCAGACAGCAGAGCTGATAATGGAAGATATGTGCAGTATGGGTAAAAACATTAGATTAGTATGTTGCTTTATTATACTTTTTGACACCACACACAGGTTCTTTCTTGCGTTGGACAAGCCCTGAAGGGCCTTCCTTTTATACATGTTTAGGCCATCATGGTAAACTATCAATCTAGACTGGATGTACTGCTTCTGTCTTATCTAAACAGGTCCAAACCCTAAAGGGGTATTCCAGGAAAAAATATATTTTTATATATCAATTGGCTCCAGAAAGTTACACAGATTTGTAAATTACTTCTATTAAAAAATCTTAATCCTTCTAATAATTATCAGCTGCTGAAGTTGAGTTGTTCTTTTCTGTCTAACAACAGTGCGCTCTGCTGACATCTCTGTCTGTCTCGGGAACTGCACAGAGCAGAATAGGTTTGCTATGGAGATTTGCTTCTACTCTGGACAGTTCCCGAGACAGGTGTCATCAGAGAGAGTTTAGACAGAAAACTCAACTTCAGCAGCTCCTAAGTACTGAAAGGATTAAGATTTTTTAATAGAAGTTATTTACAAATCTGTTTAACATTCTGGAACCAGATTATATATATATATATATATATATATATATATATATATATATATAAAAGTTTTTTCCTGAATAACCCCTTTAAATATCAATAATAGTTGATGAAAACAAAAATGTAAAATATGGATGTGTGAGATACAAAATGCATATTAAACTAATTCCATTTGACAAATTAATCTCTTACATGTTTTCATTATGGCAATGTACTAAAAGGCTGCATAATAGCGTGGATTCGTAAGTGATCGTCATGTTATGTTCCAAACACAGAATAGAAAACAAATGTAGCTGCTCTAAAGTTGATCAGTCAACAACTGATGTGTCACTGAGTCACTGAATGAAAACCCAGCAAGCTCTATGAACTCGTCACATTCATTAATCCTATTAGGCAAATCCTTAGACAGACAGAGGTTGGCAGGTCACATATAGCTGAAGGAACCTCACCCATCTGCCTTGCTACATTACTAAAGTGAACATACACATTAAATAGATGTCAACCAAATGCACATTCAACCAAGTGTTATTCCTTTTGACTTCCCTCCATACACATGCATGTTGAGCTCGACCAAGAGTACATGTGTTCTCATTAGGAGAGAGAAAAAAGCTGAGGTTAGATTGCTCTGGAGGTGGCTTATCTTTTATGAGAACAAAAGTTTGGTCATGTTGAACTCTAACATGCGATATTCTACATGTCCCAAGCATAAGGCATCGGGGAAAAGTAAGGACACCATCATGCAGTGGTCAGTTCCACTGAAATTAGCAGGTTCAGTCTATGTTCATCTATTGTGTATGGCTACTTATCTCTTAAAAGGGGTTTTTATCATGTAAAGGTATCCTCTATCCACAGGATAGGGGTAATTATCTGATCACAGGGGGGTTCAATAGCTGGGGCCCTTCATGATCTCGAGAAAAGGAATCCAAATTTACTACTCATTCTCTGTGGGAGCTGCCGGAGATATCCTAATACAGGGTTTCGTTGTCTCTGCAGTACTCATGGAGCATAAATGGGGCATAAATGGAGCATAAATGGAGCAGCGTCGTTCATCCATGGCCTGCCACTCCATTCTAATGCAATCCAGTGAACTTCGTAGGTGGCAGGGAATTCTATGGCGCTGACCGGGACTGAGACAATTCAGGTGAGTAGGTTCAGGTAAAAAGCTTTATTCAGCCAAGATGCAACGCATTTCACTGCGCAAGCGCATCTTCCTCAGGCCTGAGGTAGCTGCGCTTGCGCAGTGAAACGCGTTGCATTTTGGCTGAATAAAGCTTTTTACCTCAACCTAAACACCTGAATTGTCTCTGCCCTGGTCAGCGCCATAGAATTCCCTGCCACATACGAAGTTCACTGGATTGCACAAGTTTACATGGGAAGGCTACAGACGGACAACAAAGAATCCTCCATTGTTCAATACGTGCTAACCATTGTTGTGTATGTAGGTACACAACCGGAGCGGGTAAGAGACCATCTTGACCCCCATCTCTGTCCAGCGTTAGCACGTGTGATCCTCCACAGGGAGTGCCTCTGCTTTGTGTTTTTAGACTCCATTCTAATGGAAGACTTGTTCCTCACTTTCTAGGTGCCGGTCCCCTACGATCAGATGGTTATCCCCTATTCAGGGGATAGGGTATTACTTTACAAGATGGGAAAAACTTTTGTGCCCACATGAGGATATATCAACATAAAAAAACAAGGGGGGCAAATGTATTGTCTATTCACAGGACATGCCATTAATATAAGAATGGTGGATGTGAAACTCTACGTGACCCAAGCAATCAACTGTCTAAAGAGGCCGTATTTTTCTTTTGAGGGCCACATTCACTTCATAGTTTACAAGGCACAGCTCCATACTTTTTAAAGACTGTGCTTGGTATTACAGCTCACCACAGTTTCATAACATTGAAATAAAATGGTCTGAGCTGCAATACCAAGCATGTCTTTCACTAGCAATAGGGAACTTTGCCTGGTAAAGCGGGAGTGCCAAAAATCAGACCCTCACTAATCTAATAGTGAAGGCCATACAATTTTAAAAGTTTTGGCTAATCTATGAAAAAATTCTCAGACTAATTTGTTTTTTATTGACACTGTCACTACTAATGCTAGTGATCTCAAATAGATGGGGTTATTTTATCAGAATTTGCTCTATTTGAATTATTTACACTGTATTTCATCACTTGTTATCTTTTCTTGGCAATTCAACAGCATACAAAAAAATGTTTCGGGTAACCTAGCCCAACAGTTTTTAGAGATGTATAAAATAAAAAATAAATAAAAAACAGTGCAGTTTATGTCGAATTACTCCAGCAATGTACTTACTCTTGAGTTGATCCCAGTAACTTACCTCCTTCTATCTTAGATGGGCAATTTGCCAATCATCGAATTGTCTATCTATGATAGCTGGATGCTATGATATAGTGCTTCTTAAGAATGATCATTAAGTAGGTTGGGAATAATACATTTCTCTGCTGACTCTCAGCTTCTGATAAATGCAGTCAAGCTAACTGCTAGTACATCTATCCAAATCTGGCCTAAGGATGACGCCAAGCAATAAAGATTTTCCATTTGAATTTAATTTAATCAAATTCCATGAAATTATTGGACCTGTAACATTGTTTTTAAAGGGGAACTCCATACTTAACAACTTATTCCTATCCACAGGATAGGGTATAAGTGTCTGATTGAGGAGGGCGACCGTTGGGACCCCCCCACGATCTCCTGCCTAGCTCTCCCCATGCATCTAGTGGTCACCACAGTGCTCGTGTATCTCCAGCTCCACCATAGTGATGCATAGAGGGGGCGTGTCAACCACATCTTCGCATGATGGTTGACACATGTCTTTGCACGGAGTGGTGGTCGCTCAGTGCATAGGTAGAGCCATCGGGAACTAGTCAAGCCATGGGGAACTAGTCACCAGTTTTATGCTTCCTAAACCGCGGGCAGCATGAAACAGGTGAAGAGAGTGGGTCCTAGAACAGTTTCTGAAATGTTCTGGGACCTAAATAAGTAGTTACAGAGGGGGGTCCCTGTAGCTGCTCTCTGCCCTGTTGGCCTGAAGTGATGTGTCTCTCCCTATCCCCACTTGAGACTCGTTTCCATATAAACTAAATGGCTTATATCTCTGTACTTTAAAAGGACTATGGCAATAAAAGAAAAGGTATGTCCAGAATTATGATTACTAGCTCTATCTAGCCAAGTGCTTATTTATACCCGTTTTCCTGTTTCCGTTTTAATGGTTTCAGTGCAATTTTAGGGGGCCTTCTCAAAAAGGTTTCCCTGCAGATGACAATTATCACATATGTACAGTAGTACAGCCATATGCCAGGAACTTGCACAGTAGGACATAAAGTCCCTCTCTATCCACAGTACATAGTGATGAGCACTCAATATGCTGCTGTATAATGACCCTGTACGGCTGGATATTGTTTCTACGGGAGAATACCTCCATTATACAGCATGTAATAGAATCCGTGAGAAAATGTATTGTTCCATTGCTTGCTTCTTTATGACACTGTAAGCATACAGAGGTACAGTATAGGCCTTGTCTATTGTATCGAGTTATAACAAAGGGAAATCCTGCAAATGGATTTCTATGGAAAGGTTGCTCACAGCTCCCAAATATCACCTCTCAATATTTAAACAAGTAGATTTTTTAGCAGATAATTCCTTCCACAAGTAACAGCAGGAGGCTTAGTAGCTACTGTCAGTGACACCATCAGCTTTCATCTCATCCAGCTTTCATGTGGAACCACATACCAGTCACAAATGGATTCCACATGGAATTCCTCTATATAGAGAGCCATGTGCCATCGTCTTGCACATGTATCCAAATAAAATGTTCTAAATACTTTGCCAACTCTCATGTAACAAAGAGGCTTTATATGTAATATTAAAAAGAGATGAAACATACATTCATTTCACATTGAGACAGATCACCCAATAATGGAATACTTGGCTGAAATCTGCTTTATTTCATTTTTATACATAATTCTATTAACAGGAAGAATTACTAAATCTTTTGAAGGATTTACATAGAGTAAAACCACCCAGGCAGAATTAACTAAATAAGATTAAATGTAACAATTTAAACCCTTTTTGTGCTTGTGGGGTCTTAGAACAGCTGGATATCCCTCCCTCCAAAGACAAAGTGGATTAATATTCCATAGATCACTTATCCCGTAATGTTATAACTTGGAGGCACTCATCACTTATCTGTGCGGCTCTTTCTATTTATGAGGGAGCCCATGTGTTTCTCATTTACGTGGACGTGTAGTGAACAGGAATTTGTCATTTAGGACAATTTGTCATAAGATCAGATTGTGGTTATATTGCTTTTACATGGGACTGCAGGTAAACCTAACAGAAAACATGCAAAAACAAGACAGTACTGCTAGTCTAGCTTTCCTCCATTTGGGGTTGCACGTGAATATATTCTATTATTATATGTTATCAGCCATTTCAAGCTGAGGAGAGGATGACTTTTGAGTCCTTTAATTGGATTATGGACAGGAAGCACAATATATATATATATATCGGCCTCCAGGATTCTCTATTGTGGGGTTTCCCAATCAGGGGGCCTCCAGCTGTTGCAAAACTATAAGACTGCTCTGTCATATAACTTTTATTTACATACCATGAATCATAAGAGCAGCTTGTCTTATACCTCTGTACTTTAATAGGATTTCTTACGTTTAACATTACATTTAGAATTTCTGACGTTTCGGCTCCGCCATATCTGATTATATAGAAAAGTGTAAATAAACATCTGCATTGACCAATTGATGCCTAGAAAAGTAGAACTTGCTCCAACCATTAAATCGATTATAAATCAACCCATTCAAACAATTTACATGAGCAAAATCCTGGATATAAAATTCTTACTTACAGAACATCAACATGTTGTATCAGCTAAATAATAAAAATAGATATTTGCCTGAGCTTATGCTTTATGGAGGTAACATGTATGGCTAATGAAATTGCACTAAGAAATGAGATAGGAGCCTTAATAAATCAATTGTAATAAATATTTAAATAAATAAAATAAAAAACAGCAAAAGGCTCCATTCTATCACAGGTTTATTATGAAAACATCAATTTAAAGTTAAAACTATGTCGTAAATAAACCTAAGATTCCGAGATCACAACTTGAAATGCTGCAGCCACCTTATAGCCTTTAGCGTTCATTGGTGATTTGCTAACAAAAGATGCATCCCCATAATACTGTACATGGGTCAGGGGAATGACACTAATTGCTTGTTTGACAGCGAACCCCAGAATGGAGAGCAGAAGGATCCAATGTGGCAAATGTCTAATCCTAAATAAGCCCTATTGTTTTTGCATCAATAATACATGAATGAACATACACAGACAATAGGAGTTCTGCTTCGTAATGTTTGCTGTTCGTAAAATTAACCTGTATCTATAGCCTATAGAGTGTTGCGGGCTAAATGCAAATGACATACAGTATTTCGATTCCACAGAAGAATTGAAAAAAGGTACAACACATGCGAGGAAGGCCACTGACTCTAATCTAGGAATGGCTGAAATAGCCAGATGAAACCTACCTTTTGCATGTAGAATGAAAGGCCTGTTGGTTACAAAAAGAAGAGGCGGTATACATAGAGATGCATCCTAAAGGGGCTTGGCTGGAACATCGGGATGGAGAAAATAATAGAAATAAAAGAATAGGATATTAAACGTGCAGGCAGAGCCTGTTTATGAGCCTGGTACAGAAGCAATGGAGAGGGAGGGATTGAATGAATCAGATGTCATAGCTTCTGTAGAGAAAGGATGGAGGGGGTAGGGCCGCTGTGAGGATGAAGGGGGAGAGGGAGGGAGAACAAGATGGATAGAGAAAGGGATGCAAACAAAAGTGAGGGATAATATAAAGCAGAAAATAAGCTACAGGAGAGGGAATGCTGCACAGATGTCTATTGTGTTCACCTATGGACCCATACCTATCAAATATTATTAGACTTTACAGTACAAAATATACTGATCTCTATATGCAATGACATCAGCAATTTATAGCAATATCTATGCTCACGTGTTACTCAAATGTTCAGTGCCAGGGCCGGACTGGGACCAAAATTAGGCCCGGGCATTTTACAATAAGCAGCCCATTTTAACTATGGGTGTGGCTATGTGGAGGCGGGGCCACAAATGGGAGGGACCAGATGTTAATCGTAGTTGGGTATAATAGGGTACATAATGGGAAAAAATAACAAATAATTTTAACAAACTAAGTATATATAAGTGTGTATATATATATATATATATATATATATATATATATATATATATACACACACACACACACACACACATACATACACACGCTATACAGGCTATGATCACACAGTATATTTTAAGCGTATTTCATTTTAAAAAATGGATCCGCAAAATCGCAGAAAGATTGTGTACTTTTTTCTTATATTTTTTGTTATATTAACAAAAATATTGTACATAAATACATTATATTAGAAATTGAAGAACAATATTTCAGTTCATGCACAAATATACATACAAAATGTATGTATTTTTAATATAAATGTGCTTTTTGTAAGTGTATGGGAAAGTACATGTTTTTTACAGCCGTGTAAATATGTGACATGTCACGGACGCTAACATTTTTTCTATTTACATATTTTGTGCAAAACAACCACTTTTTCATAGACTTACATAGAGCATATTAACATTAAAAATACTGACACAACCTTTCTCCTTACACATTTTTGGATTTTGTGGACACATTTTTTTTTTAAATAAAATATGCCTAAAATACACATTATGAACCTAGCCTGTTAAGGTAAGACAATTTCCCATGATAAAAACCTCTAAATAAATCATACAGTTACAAAATAACACCAATATATAAGGAGAAATATTATCACCATACATATTACCATCATATTGTTACTGACCAAATCCTGTATACTGAGACCAATATTACCAATAATATCAGTATAAAAGGAGTATTATCACTATACATATCAACATTATACTGTTACTGACCAAATCCTGTGTACTGAGACCAATATTACCAATAATACCGGTATACAAATAAGAATAACACCGCTACACCATGACCACTACCATTACCACCACATAGTGACTGTATAAAAACTACAGAAAATAAACCAATATCCCCAATACAAAGCCCATAGAGTAGTGACCCTGACTCTTTACAGGCACTGCAGACCGTATAAGTGATTACAGTGCAGTTACATCTACTGACTCACAGAAAGAGTCTTCTTGGAGTCGTTCTCTTATCTTTTCTTCTCTGTCTTGCTTAGATCGTCATGAATTCTTCTTCCAATCATGAGTTGTCACCGCAGAATCTGCCAGGCAACAAATATATAAGGCTCCACACTTTTTAAGCACATTCCCCACCTGTTCCCTACCTGTGCCCTAGGTAATGTAGGTAGGTAGAGAATCTCCCCAATAAGGTAGAAGCCCCCAGTAGGTTGGTAGTGCCCCCAGTACCTAGGGAATGCCCTTCGTATTGCTCCCAGGGAGGTAATGCCCCCAGTAGGTAGGTTGTAGGTAATGCTACCAGAAAGTAATGCCCCCAGGTAGGTTATGCCCCCAGTAGGTACCAGGTGATGCCCCTAGGTAGGTTGTAGTTAATGCCCCAAAAGGTAGTAGGTAATGTCCCCCAGTAGGTAGTACCCCCGCAGGTAGGTAATACCCCCAGTAGGTAGTAGGTAAGCCCCAAGATAGGTAATGTTCCAGTAGCTAGTGCCCCCCCAGGTAGTTAATGCACCTTGTAAATAGTGCCCTCAGTAGGTAGTGCCCCAGGTAGGTAATGCCCATAATAAGTAGTGCCCTCAGTAGGTAGTACCCAGGTAAGTAATGCTCCCAGTAGATAGTGCCCCCAGTAGATAGTGCCCCCAGAAAGTAGTGCCTACCCCTGGCAGCCCCTGTGCTGGCTTTAAAGTACCCGCAGCCCATCCTGCAGTCTAAGTGAATAGAGGTTTGGGGCTAGACTTGGGTTAGGGGCTGGCAGCGGGCCCCCTTTCTGCCAATTAAAGGAAAACTGTCAGCAAAGCACCCGCACTAACCAATGGTACTGGCTGGCAGTGTTGGTGACGCTGATTAAAATGATGCTAACCTTGCCCGGATCCGTCGCCTCGTTGCGCTGTTATATTCAGTTTTGTGATTATGGTAATGAGGACCAAGTGGCACGGGCAGTGTTAGAAGCTTGCCTTCAGGCACTGTGACATCGGCCGGGCTAATGAATATTCATTCCCTCTCCTCTCCGCTTCCCAAACACGTCTTCTGCTCATGTGCCGCTTCCTGGGCTGTACTGAAGCTGCACGGAGGCCACTTCCGGGTGTACCCAGGAAGCAGCACATGTGCAGAAGACGTGTTTGGGAAGTGGAGAGGGAGAAGTGGAGAGAGGGAATGAATGTTCATTAGCCCGGCCGATGTCACAGTGCCCGAAGGCAAGCTTCTCACCTCGCCTGTGCCACTTGGTCCTCATTACCATAATCACAAAACTGAATATAAACAGCGCAACGAGGTGACGGATCCGGGCAAGGTTAGCATAATTTTAATCAGCATCACCCACACTACCAGCCAGTACCAGTGGTTAGTGCGGGTGCTTTGCTGACAGTTTTCCTTTAAGTATGCTATGAGTAAATGAAAAAACAAACAAAAAAAACGTCTGTCCCCCTCTCAGGAAAGTCCCTGAATATAAGATAGATATAAGATAAATAGAAAAAGACAGACAGATATAAGATAAATAGATAGAGAGATAGATATGATATAAGATAAATAGATAGATATGAGATAGATAGATAGATATGAGATAGATAGATAGATAGATAGATAGATAGATAGATATGAGATAGATAGATAGATATGAGATAGATAGATAGGGGGCTGCCCACCCATTTGTGACTCCAACAAGGTGCTGTCACTTCTCCAGTGACAGGTAGCACACCGGTACTCTGTGTTGACTGCCTATGGTGGCCACCGGAGTTGCCCTATAGGACAACTAGAGAGCTGCGGTCCCCGCGACACTCAGGTTTTGCCTTGTGCAGAAATCACCCATCAGGAGACTGCCGTGAGACACCGGAGCCCACACATACCTCTTCCAAGATGGCGTCGTCCTCGCTCCTTCCAAGTGTGCGCATGCGCCGCACAGGACGCCCTGGTCTCCAGGATCCAGTGCACAGAACAGCCCACATGGTGTTTGTTTATACACGTCACTTCCGCACGCTGCATGAAGCTCCCGTACATGCCTGAAATGCCTAGGTCTATGCCTTCACGTCACGCTGCCTCGCCGGGTGAGTGACCGCGGCCCCCCGCCCACTTGTGCATCTAGATTGTAGAACTGGCACCTTATTTCATTGTCACATCATTTTCTCTTTGTATAATCTGTGCGCCCTTTCTATGCACACCACTTACACATGTATAATGCACTGTATTTTATCTTTGATCGCTGTAATTGCATACCACATGGATTTGTTTACATGTCAATCCTGATTAGGAGGGCGGTCCTGCGTGACCTAGAAGTACCCTCCTTTTCCACCATTTTGTTGCTTGACAAAGGCAGCGGGAGGCTGCCGAAACATAGCTCACTTTGGAGTAAATAAAGACATCACTTTATTTCACCAACCTGGAGTGCCACTGCTTCTACTTTACTAGATATGAGATAGATAGAGATATGAGATAGATAGAGATATGAGATAGATAGATAGATATAGATAGATATGAGATATATAGATAGATATGAGAGATATCAGATAGATAGATACAGTGGAAGGCAACTGCAGCACACCAACTAAGTTGGTGTGCTGCAGTTGCCTTCCACTGTATCTACAAGTATTGGATCCAGGACCGGGATCCCTGAGACCGCTTGCACCCATTTACTTTTACTTCAACCAGGGAGTGGTGCTCTACAATTCTTATCTAGATAGATAGATATGAGAGATATGAGATAGATAGATATGAGATAGACAGATAGATAGATCAGTGTTTCCCAACTAGTGGGCCTCCAGCTGTTGCAAAGCTACAACTTTCAGCATGCCCACACAGCCAAAGGCATGCTGGAAGTTGTAGTTATGAAACAGCTGGAGCCCCCCCCCCAATCCCTGTTAGAAAACACTAAGAGATAGATAGATTGATAGATCAGTGTGTCTGAACCAGGGTGCCTCCAGCTGTTGTAAAACTACAACTCCCAGTATGCCCACACAGTTTAAGAGCAGGCAGGGGGACGGCCCGGCCCACCGGGAAAATGCCTGGTGTGCCCAATGGGCCTGTTCAGTGCTAATATATATATATATATATATATATATATATATAAATATATATATGTATACATTCGGATCACGACTGAATTTAAACTCCTCCCACATGCACATGAACCAGTTTGTTAGTGAAGCAGTTGATAGAAAGTCCAATAGAACAAATCTAGTTAAAATCCTCTTCATTTGCAACACATTAAGAACATTAAAAACAGAGATAAACTAACACACATTTCGGGGTTACCCCATTAATCATACATTAATTGTCCATGGTTAAGAGGGTAACAGCCAAACGCGTTAGACAGTTTATCTCCAGCTATCCTGTTGGCTGTACATATTTTATTGTGTTGCACATAAGGAAGATTAACTGGACCCTCCACGCATTGGACTACATTTCACAAACACAGATATCACCTGATGGGTGACGTGAATAGCACTGATTATCTTGTGAACACGGTGCGGTCAAAGAGGGGAATTTGTTAGGCAGCAAGGCAACAGTCAGTTCCTGACGTCATTTGGGGGAGATTAATTAAAACACTACCTTCCTCATCCTTGTTGTGGAGAAAAATCAACAAAGGAGGAAGCTTTTGACTTCATATCCCGTCCTCATATATTGTCATATCCCAACCCCATATCCCGTCCTCATACCCCAACCTCCTATCCCGACCTCCTATCCCGATCTCCTATCCCGTCCTCATATCCCAACCCCATATCCTGTCCTCATACCCCAACCTCCTATCCCATCCTCCTATCCCGTCCTCCTATCCCGTCCTCCTATCCCGTCCTCCTATCCCGTCCTCCTATCCCGTCCTCCTATCCCGTCCTCCTATCCCGTCCTCCTATCCTGTCCTCCTATCCTGTCCTCCTATCCCGTCCTCCTATCCTGTCCTCCTATCCCGACCATCCCGTCTTCCTATCTCAACCTCCTATCCCGACCGCCCATCCCGTCCTCATATCCCGACCTGTAATATGTGTACCAGGTATTGAAATATCTCCAGCCGTACGGAAGTTATGTGAGAACATACATTTCCCATTGATTTGCATGGGACGTTAAACAAAAAACCCCAACCCTCACAAATGGGGGTAGTTAAGGTGTTAAATTAACTATCCTATAGTTTAAGTGGACATATAAGTAACATGTGACCAAGAATTATTGAAATATCTCCAGCCATTTGGAAGTTATGCAGTAACATATATTTCCCATAGACTTGTATGGGGCTTTAAACAAAAACCCCAACCCTGGCAAATGGGGGTGAGTAAGGGTTAAATCACCTATCCTATGTTTGTTGTTGACATATAAGTAACATGTGTGCCAAGTTTCATGTTAATATCTTTGGCCGTTTGGAAGTTTTTGAGGAACATACATACACACACACACACACGTTGAGTTTTATATATATCGATGTGCAGAGGAAGAGTGGTGCAGTTTCCCATAGCAACCAATCAGATCACTTCTTTCATTTTTAAAGAGGCCTGTGAAAAATGAAAGAAGCGATCTGATTGGTTGCTATGGGCAACTCAGTAACTTTTCCTCTGCACAGGTTTTGCTAAAACTTTCCCATTGTGTTAGAAGCAGGAAAAATGAGTTGAAGGGTTAGGATTTGAGGGACTCTGACAAGGACCAAATTGTGATGACTAGATGACTGGGTCAGAACCAAACAGCAGGTCTTGTTGAGTGTTCCCTCTATGCAGTGGTTGATACCTGCCAAAAGTGGTCTAAGGAAGGACAACCAGTGAATTGGCAACAAAGTGATTGATGTGCATGGGCAACAAAGGCTAGGCCCTCTGCTCTAATACCACAGAAGAGTGACAGAAAAACAAATTGCTGCGTATGGTGCTGCATGGCGGCTGTTTCACTGCTGACAGCCCTTACTATGTCAGTTTGGGTTATTTAGTTTGGGAAAAAAATATGTTTTAGGGGCCATTTGACCACAATGTACACATATATGAATTGAAAGTACAGAGATCTTTCTAGTGATCTTTTTATTCCTAGGCCGGTAACCATGACAAGGAGGCATCCTCTACGTCTAGAGAAAAGATGGCCTCAGCCATCATCACAGACAGGGATTCTTTACTGTAAGAGCAGTGAGACTATGTATGGAACTCTCTGAAGCTGTGAGTTCTGAGTTAATGAGGTCCTGGATGTTTTCCTGGAAAAATATATTACAAGTTATAGATACTAGATTTATGTGGATAGGACATTGATCCAGGCATTTATTCTGATGCCATATTGGAGTTGGGAAATAATTTTTCCTCTTTCATGTGGAAATTATCATCAACCTCATGTTTTTTTTTTTTCTTTCTCTGGATCAACACAGTAGGGTTTTAGGTGGAACTTGATGGACTTTTTTTCAACCTTACAAACTATGTTACCATGTTAGAATTGGACCATGGAGCAATGGAAGAATGTGGCCTGGTCTGATGGATCACTTCTTTAATATCAGATAGAGACCTTATGCTGCTTACAGATAGGGCAGCAGAAAACTGGTCACAGGTTCCCTTTAAGAAAAAGCAAGAAAAAAACCAAACACTGTGTTCCCACAAGTTACAGTACAGTATGATTATTATGTTGTGGGTGGATTAAACTTAAAGAACAGGCAATTGAGTTCTGCATACTGTGTTGAAACGTGACAAGGCTCCATGCCGCTTTGCAGCTCTGTCCATCTGCAAATGGTTTTAATTGCTTGCAACAATTTCCCTTATCTCTGCTGACCAGGAATAGTCCATCACACTTCGAAATTATTTCTTAGTCTTATTTTTTCCTTGTTTAGTCATTTTCTTTACTGTATCATATAGTATTCCTAGGGTCTGAGGTAGTGTTTCCCAAGCAGGGTACCTCCAGCTGTTGCAAACCGAGATGGGCAACTCTTAATATTGGAGAATATGATGGTTTGGTTTATAATCCCCAGTCATGTTTCAAGGTGCTGAGCATTGATTTACAGGGAAGCTACCTCCAGAAAGCTAATTTTTTTGCATAGTATACCTTGCCACATAGTTAAAGGGGTTAACAACTACTACTTTCTGAAGTTGACCGCCAAAGGTTTTAGAAACAGATTTTTTAAAATAATTTATACTAGAAAAAATACCCAACGCTACCCGGATATTAAATAGGCACTTGCCATATTCAAAAACTTTTAATATGTTGAAAATCTTGGCAAAACTTTAACCTTTCTAATATACTTCATACATTTTTTTTTAATAAACTAGGGGTCCCCATAAAATCCAGAACATAGTCCTGTAAGGCTGCAGCATTGTCTTTGTCCCAGCTGAAGCACAGGCTGGGACAACCGCCAGGAAGTGAGGGAGGGACTAGCACTCCTCTGTGCTCACTCCTGTCCTATTAGACTGCAGCATGAAAACAGAGAGAAGGGTATTACAGAGCAGCCAGCAGTGATTGGATGAAAAGACCCAGCACCGCACAGCAGTCTCAAGGAGGAATATTAGTCATGCAGAGTAGGGGCGTGCCTGCCTGGGACATGCCACTTACTTAGCCATGGATTTCAGAATAAGTGAGCAGCAGAATGGAAGGATTTGTGATACAAATACAGAAGCTAGACAAATAAAAAGGCAAGTAAATCATCTGCATGACATAGTAACATATCTGAGCATTATTGTTTTTCTTTGATATGACACAAATTGTATACCTAATATAGTTTATTATACACAAACAGAATCTCCAAGGATCCCATAAATACATAGACACATAGGACGGTTATAAACAGGGTGGAGGGCTACATGGACATATATCATGCATGGTATATAATTAAATATAATATAGATTATAATATTATAATATAATATAATATATATGTATTCTAAGCCAGTCAGACCATTATAATTTATCCTCTACTAATAAGGTGTGTAATTATGATTGTTTCAGAATCAAATAAATAATTTATGACTATATGCACACATTAAACATATACTATATATATATATATATATATATATATATATATTCCAGATCCAAGGTGTTCTTGACATCATACTAGGCCAGAGGTTCACCTTTTAACAAGACAATGGGGTAGCTTTATCATAACCTGCCCAGAGGAAAAGTTGCCCAGTTGCCCATAGCAACCAATCAGATTGCCTCTTTCATTTTTAACAAGACCTCTAAAAAAAAAAAAAAATGAAAGAAGCGATCTGATTGGTTGCTATGGGTGACTGGGCAACTTTTCTTCTGGACAGGTTTTAATAAATCTCCCCCAACGAACCTAAGCACGCAGCCAAGACAACAAAAAGTCTTTAAAGGGGTACTCCTGCCCTAGACATCTTATCCCCTATCTAAAGGACAGTATATATCGTGTAAAAAATAGACAGGCTACACGTATGCCAAGTTAGAAGAGAAAGCCCCCTAAATTAGTCATAAGAATATACAGTAGTCCCTCAAGTTACAATATTGGTTCTAGGACGACCATTGTATGTTGAGACCATAACTCTATGGAAACCTGGTAACTGGTTCTGAAGCCACCAAAATGTCATCCAAAAAAATAGGAAAAAGTGAGGATTAAAGAAAAATAAATAGATAACTAATACAGATAAAGCAAGTACTTAGATATAAAAGTAAGAAAGAGCTGGTGGAAGCTGCAAATCACTGTCTATGTAGAGGACAGGAGCTTCTTCAGGGTCCTGTACAGTACACAGAGTGTCCTAAAAAAAAGTCAAATGGAGCCGCCGTCACCTCGTGTCCAAAGGAGCAGCTAAGCCTGGCACAGGTAAAGAGTAGTACAGAACATGTAATATCTCCCTGTACTGTAGGGGGCACTACCAGTCAGGAATTCAGTGCATCTGCTTCAGTAATACAGGGGTGTTACCAGTAAAATGTCCATTCTGATTGGTCAGTTCTTCCAGCCATTGAAACATTTACCACATCTGGACTGTCCGTAAGATTGTATGTTGAGTCTGGTTTCAAGCTACAATGGTCCAGAAAAGATCATTGTATGTAGAAAATATTGTATGTTGAGGCCATTGTAAGTTGAGGGATCACTGTATAGAGATCCCACAGGGAAAAAGTGCTTATAAAACTTAACTTTTACTATCTCAGTTTAAAATGACACCAAGATTAGTTATTAGTGGATACCAAAATAATATAGGATTAAACATATATACAAAGGAACAAATAGACAGTCCACCTATGAAGTGGTAACTGCAGGTGGCCCGCAGTCAACGGCCAGATACAAAAATGTATTCACATGGATCAGCATCACGTTAATCCCACTCCCACTCCCACTCCTGATCCATGCTGATCCAACCTGTTTCATTGGATTCTTATGGTAATTCCACAGGTAATATATGACGATAGGACCTCACAATTGAAAAATTCACAATTTTTTTTAAATTTTAATTGAAGATTTTGATTAGATGCACAAGTTTAATGTCCCGGGTGCCCGAAGCATTTACTTTCAACTAATACTGTATGACCACAAAACCCAATATAACAAGGAGTCACATGGTGACAATGACAGAGCCTAGAGGTGCCAGCAGCCCGACGAGACCATAGAGCCTCACAATTGAAAAGATCAAAGATATTTTGTAAAAATTAAATTGAAGATTTAATATAGATTAAAATTTTAAAAGTTTAGTTTAATGTGCCAACAGCATGAGGAGACCATATGGTGGAAATATGACACAGCCTGGAGGTGGCAGCAGCATGAGGAGACCATAAGGTCGCAGAATGACCCAGCCTTGAGATGGCAATAGCCTGACGAGACCATAGGGCCTCACAATTGAAAAGATTAAAGATATTTTGTAAAATTTAAATTGAAGATTTCAAATAGATTAAGATAAAGGTTCATGTAATGTGCCAGCAGCATGAGGAGACCACATGGCCACAGTGTGTCTGGGTCCTCTGTCTTATCTTTCTCCTCACCCTGTAGTTCCACAGCTTGCTCCTCCTCTCCTGTCAGATGACTATAAAAACCACCCATTTCACAAAACCTTGCCTGTGCTCCACTGTCCCCCTCCCCCTCAGTTCAGCCCAACAGGGTTCATGTGGCCGTGAGATGTAGGTGCCACGTCTCCAGTGCCCTGACCAGTGTGACACTTAAGTTTCTGAAGACAGGAACTCCAGTGTATGTGGATCCGCTGGACCTGTGTCACAGATGACTCGGACCGTGCCAGGGAGCGGAGTCTAAGGTGCCGCTGGTCTTCACCAGAGCCCGCCGCAAAGCAGGATGGGCTTGCTGCTGCAAACGACACCCAGGTCGCAACCCCCGGCAACGGCTCGACCACACAGGTGGCTGAGGAGATGCGAAGCACAGAAGGGATGAGACAACTCATAGTCAGGATAGCTGTAGGTCAGGGCAGGCAGCACAGTAGCGTAGTCGGGACGTAGCAGAAGTTCAGTAGGCAGACGGCAGAGAAGCAAGGTCAAGGTCACAAGAACAGGAGATCTGGTACACGGCAAGGCAATATTATGGAACGCTTTCACTTGGCACAAGGCAACAAAGATCTCCTTGTATAACCTCTTTGGCAAGAGGTGCAAGAGACAGAAGTGGAGAATGTTGGGACACAGGGGTCAGGTGGGCAGATTCCCTCTCAAAGTGCAATTCGTCCTCTCTTTCGGCAAAACGCACATGAATGCGTGTGGCCAAGTGGATAAGTTCAGACAAAGAAGATGGAGGATCTCGTGCAGCAAGGGCATCTTTAATCCTGCTTGACAATCCTTTTTTAAATGTGGCACACAAGGCCTCTTCATTCCAAGCGAGTTCAGAGGCTAGAATATGGAACTGAACCGCGTAGCCACCAACGGTAGAATTCCCTTGACAGAGGTTCAGCAACGCCGTCTCAGCTAAAGGGGCACGTGCGGGTTCCTCAAAGACACTGCGAAATTCGGCCAAGAATGCAGACAAATCGGAGGATACAGGATCACCACGGTCCCAAAGGGGTGTAGCCCAAGCCAGGGCTTTTCCAGAAAGTAGACTAATGACAAAGGCCACCTTACTACGTTCAGTTGGAAACAGTTCAGACATGAGCTCCAAATGCATTGAGCACTGTGTAACAAAGCCTCTGCATGACTTGGAATCCCCATCATACTTGGAAGGCAAAGGCAGGTGCAGCTGGGAGCCAGGAGAGACTGCAGGAGCTGGAAGAGGGAGTGAACCAGATTGAGGTACCTGCTGCTGTTGCAAGGCCAAAAGCTCTTGCATCATGGTTGCCAGTTGAGAAAATTGCTGCACCTGTCTGGACAACTGCTGTGAGTAACAAATCACAACGGAGGCAAGATCCGCAACTTCAGGCAGGGGTTCCTCAGCGGGATCAATGGCCAGATCTTACTGTAACACTCACGTTTCTGAAGACAGGAACTCCGGTGTATGTGGATCCGCTGGACCTGTGTGGCAGATGACTCGGACCATGCCAGGGAGCGGAGTCTAAGGTGCCGCTGGGCTTCACCAGAGCCCGCCGCAAAGCAGGATGGGCTTGCTGCTACAAACGACACCCAGGTCGCAACCCCCGGCAACGGCTTGACCACACAGGCGGCTGAGGAGATGCGAAGCACAGAAGGGATGAGACAACTCGTAGTCAGGATAGCTGTAGGTCAGGGCATGCAGCACAGTAGCGTAGTCAGGATGTAGCAGAAGTTCAGTAGGCAGGCGGCAGAGAAGCAAGGTCAAGGTCACAAGAGCAGGAGATCTGGTACACGGCACGGCACGGCAAGGCAACACTATGGACCGCTTTCACTTGGCACAAGGCTATAAAGATCCGGCAGAGAACTGAGGAGGGTGGAGGAATTTATCAACAAGACACAGGTGGTTACACTAATGAGCGTACTGGCCCTTTAAATCTTAAAGCTCCAGCGCGCGCACGCCCTAAGGGACGGGGACACTCGTGCCGGAGCAGAGACGCGGAAGCAGAGGCAGGGGAAACACCCGGAGAGTGACAGACTGTGGCTCGCATGCGGGTGCATCCCGCAATGCGAGTTCCAGCCCCATTGGCAGCAGAAGGTAAGGTGACCATGCCCTCACGGTCAGCGTGTGAGTCAGGAGCGCATAGCGTAACAACCAGCCATCGTTTTCCAACAGGTGTTGTAGGACATAAAGCAGTGGAATGACGTTGTTCATCCCATAATCCTGGTGACTGACTAATAATGTGGCTTCCTCAAAGGGCCTGAGCAAACGGCAGGTGTCACATGTGAGCTGCCACTGGTTGACATTGGTGATGGCTTTTCTCTGTTTGTATAGTCGGTCCAACATATGGAGGGTGGAATTCCAACGTGTGGAAATGTTGCAAATCAAACTATGTTGGGGGATACCATTCTGACGCTGCATCTCAAGGAGGGTGTGATTTGCAGTGGCTGAAGTGCATGCAAAGTTTTCTTCCCATTGTTAGGATGTCTTGCAGATGGGGGTGTGGTGGCCCAGTGCGGATGGTGTGTCCCCGTGCTTCTCCTGCCCTGTCGGGCAGAGTCTCTCCATGTCCCCATTGCCCCCTTTGTGTGTTGTCCCCTATGTACCGTATATACTCGAGTATAAGCCGAGTTTTTCAGCACGATTTTTCGTGCTGAAAACACCCCCCCTCGGCTTATACTCGAGTGAACTCTCCACCCGCAGTGGTCTTCAACCTGCGGACCTCCAGAGGTTTCAAAACTACAACTCCCAGCAAGCCCGGGCAGCCATCGGCTGTCCGGGCTTGCTGGGAGTTGTAGTTTTGAAACCTCCGGAGGTCCGGAGGTTGAAGACCACTGCGGCCTTCAACATCAGCCAGCCCCCTCTCACCCCCCTTTAGTTCTGAGTACTCACCTCCGCTCGGCGCTGGTCCGGTCCTGCAGGACTGTCCGGTGAGGAGGTGGTCCGGTGGGATACTGGTTCCGGGCTGCTATATTCACCGGGGAGGCCTCTTCTAAGCGC